>NC_080086.1:205267371-205897943 GCF_950005125.1 Chionomys nivalis | reverse complement strand
TAAAGAAAGAGCCTCAATTCATTATTTACAAATGGATAACCTGTTTCACAATAGTATTTCTGGAAGAGAACATATTTTCTCTATTGAACTTTTGATAGAATGATAAATTACACTTGACCATAAGTGTTTGGATATAGTTTGGGAGATTTCTCCATTATTCTACTAACCTTTGAGTCTATTTTTATGCCAGGATCATAATTTGTTATTATAATGACTTTGTAATAAAAGTTTGAAATGAAATACTTTAAGGTCTTCAGCTTTGGTCTTAAGTTTGTTCTGGTTCTTTGAAATCTTATGGTTGGTCTCCTTTTATCTCTTCTTAATGATGCATGACATTTTTACTTAATAATTATAATCTTCTTAATAATCTGACTTGTAAAATAAAGACAAACCACAATAAAAGTCAAATAATTAACAAAATATGTTACTCTCTTTTCTATTTCTGTAAATAATTAAAAGTTATTAAACACTTTTCATCATAAATCTTTCAAAATTATTATTAAATACCAAGACAAGATCTCCTGAGTAAATTGAGAACATGGAGACCTTGGGGGAGGGTTGAAGGAGGAAAGGAGAGGCATGGAGGGGAGCAAAGAAAAATGTAAAGCTCAATAAATGTCAATAAAAAATGTCATTTCAATGGCTGACCTTTCTTGGGGCTTATGCTACGATCCCTCTTAAACCATTGGTGCTGAGTTGCCCTGTCATGGGCTGATCTATCATGTGAGTGTGGGCTACAAAACAAGTTCCAGGACAGCCAGGACTATTATATAAAGAAACCCTCTCTTGACAAACAAAACAAAAAACAAATAAAGAAGAGAGAAAAGGAAGGAAGGAAGGAAGGAAGGAAGGAAGGAAGGATGAAGGAAGGAAGGAAGGAAGGAAGGAAGGAAGGAAGGAAGGAAGGAAAGGAAGGAAGAGTAACTGCCTGGACAAGAGAATAGAATGTCTGTGTAGAGTCCAAATATCCCCGGTGGATGGTGTCAGCATGGCTAAGGGGTCACCCTAGAAATAAGTATTCCCTTAAGCCATGCTAGAGGTCAAATGATTTTACCTTTAATAAAGCTGCACTGTCCCATCCCAGAACCCTGCTGTCTAGCACAGCATCTTACCGTGTGCAGCCATGCTGGTTCATATGCCTGTCCACTTTCCTGAAATACTCAGAACTTGTCACTTTTCTTTTCTTTTTTTTATTTTTATTCTTTTTTAATTAAAATTTCCACCTGTCCCCTTTCCCATTTCCCTCCCCCTTCTCCCAAATATTGCCCCTCCCCCCACTCCCCTTTCCCTATCCCCACTCCTTCTCTCCTCGCCCCACTCCATTCCCCCTCCCTCTCGATACTGAAGAGCAGTACAAATTCCCTGCCCTGCGGGAAGACCAAGGTCCTTCCACTTCTATCTAGGTCCAGGAAGGTGATCATCCAAACAGGCTAAGCTCTCACATAGCCAGTTCATGTATTAGGATCAAAACCTAGTGCCATTGTCCTTGGCTTCTCATCGGCCTTCATTGTCCGCCATGTTCAGAGAGTCCAGTTTCAACCCATGCTTATTCAGTCCCTTTCTTTCTCTTTCTGATCTAAACTCTTCCCCATCACCTGCTTACTCCTCTAAGCTCTCCTTCCTGCCATGCAGCTGTCTGTCTGTCCTGTGTCTGACCTTCATGGAGAACAGGATTGTATTCCCCACCCTCCATTCTCCATTCTCCATGAGGTGTTTTTCTGTTAAGTTGGAATAAAATTTTTCTTGATTAATAAAAAAAAAGACTCCTACACTCTCATCCACATTGCATTTGGAGATCAGATGGAACACAAATGAATATTTCAGGGGGCATCATCATAATAGCTGATCCCTCAGATACACAATGCCTGATCCAGTAATTTAGACTGTTAATTGTTTTCACATTTTCTTACAAAACCTGTGCCCACTTAAAATTTTTATTCATTTTTTAGTACAATGAAATATTTTTAATATTTATTACATATTGGTATGAAGAAATCAAATGCATGTGTTCATATTTAAATGTGATTAATGATTTTAAGAGGCCTGGGGACTCCTGATGAGAGGGCTTATACAGTGGTTCTCAACCTTCCTGATGTTGTGACCCTTTAATACAGTTTGTCATGTTGTGGTGACCCCCAAACATGCGATTGTTCTCATTGTTACCTCATAGCATAATTTTACTACTGTTATGAATCATAAACATCTGAGTGCTCTGATGGTCTTGGCTGACCCCTGTGGAAGCGTTGTTTCTCGTCCCAAAGGCCTTGACACACAAGGCTAAAATCCCTGGCTTGCTGGGTAGAGACACTTGATGCTGAGCCTAACAACCAGAATTGGATCTCCAGGACCCACAAGATTAAGGGAAGAATTAATTCCCACAAGTCATTCTCTCTCTCTCTCTCTCTCTCTCTCTCTCTCTCTCACACACACACACACACACACACACACACACACACATACACACAGGACAGACACATGCTTATAGTGTTTTTCCTGCATGTATGTACATATACCACCTGTGTGCCTGGTTCCTGCAGAGGTCAGAAGAAGGCATCAGATCCCCATGGACTAGAGTAAGCCACCATGTAGGTTTGGGGATTGAACCTGAACCAACTTTCTAGTCCCACCCTAAACTTTTAAAAGTCTAATAAAATAAAGGTTTGGGGGTCAGCAGTTAAGAGCATTTGCTGCTCTTGCAGAGAACCTGGATTTGGTTTACAGCACCCATGTGGCAGCAATGTGTAAATCCACATTCATGGGACCCAGTGCTTTCTTCTGGTCTCTGAGGGCATCAGACACACACAAGAAGCATGCACACACACGCACGCACGCACACTTACATAAGCACTGCAAAGTCACTAATACTGGTCTTAGCATCAGCATTTCCTCATGAGGGAATAGAGTGTCCTGAGCCTTCTTTTGAAGATGCTGACTGGAAACTGGAGTTGGTCCTTCATCTGTGGTGAAGATTTAGAGAGACACAGAGGACAAGGGTGAAGAACAGCACAAAGCCTGTGCAGATGACATTATGACCCTCTGACATGCTGTGATTTGTACATGAGGAGCTTGCTGTAGTGATCCACAGCTCAGATGCTGTCATTTGCAGGACTGAGCCAGCCAACTTCAGGACTCCAGGGACATCCTCAGGGAGCCTGGGATGGATGTTTAGTATAAATGGTGTTATGTGCATACAGGTGCCATAATTTAATAAGGCTCTGTTTAATCTGGAAATAATCTGTTCATAGTATGTAGGTTGTGCTTTAAATGTGTGGGTCATACAACTCTAGCTCTCTCATCTCAGTGCTCTCAGGTTGTGGGAACACGGGACTAAAGCAGAGTGGTCAAGCCTTTCTGTGTCTTCCCTTCCTTGTCAGGCACATGTGTAGTTCGTAGACATACATGTAGACAAAAAAATTAATAGACATAAAATAAATCTAAAAAGAACACATATATTGTGGTGATATTTTGTTTGTGCTCTAACAAATAAAGCTTGCCTGAAGATCAGAGGGCAGAGCTAGCCACAGAGGTCTTGAAGTCTGTATAGACAGACAGGAAGTGATATGGCTGGGAAGAGAGAGAAATATAAGCCATGGGAAACAGGAGCTCAGCTCTTTTTTTTTTTTGGCTGAGGAGTTAACAAGGTAAGACTTGGCTGTGACTTGCTCCTTTGTTGCTCTGATCTTTCACCATTTACCCTGATATCTGACTCTGGATTTATTTTATTAAGACAAATTAGAATTCATACTACATATATAGTCAGGTATAGCCACATATGCCGGTCAGGAGGAGGGTGTGTTTGAGGACAGCCTGAATTAAATTGTGAGGACCTGTCTAAAAACCAAGAATAATGGGTCAAGAGAGAGAAGCATCAGAGATGGCAGAAGGAGGAAGTGGGAAAGTGCCATTAAAGGCTTCAGTGAGGGGTGCAGCCTAAGCAATCAACTGAGGGAGGGAAAGGGAATGTGTAGGGTCTGGGGGAGAAGCACTGCAAGCAAAGGGGAACCCTGAAAGTGACCTGGGGGATAAAGGGGAGGAACACCTCAAAGCAGCTTTGGGGGGCCACTGAAACTTGTTCTAACACTAGAAAGGTAAACATCAGCTTTATCATCCTTGAGGCATGGGCAGAAAAATAGAACACCTCTGGCCTGGATGGGTACTTGGCATTTGATCATCCAAAATTAGAATTTAGTAAGCCAGCCTACATCCGGAATGCCATCTTTATTCTCTCAGTACTCCTGAGGCAGAAGCCGGTGAAACACTGTGTTTGAAGTCAGCCTGGTCTACATAAGGAGTTCTGGTCTTGCTAGGAGTACACAGCAAGACTCTGTCTCAAATACAAGGGGGCTGGAGAATGGCTCAGTAGTTAAACTTCTCTTACAGAAAACCTGAGTTCAAGCCCCAGTACCCACATTAGGCAGCTGATAACTGCCTTTAACCCTAGCTCTCAGAGAACCAACATCTCTGCTCTCTTCAGGGACCTGACCTGCATGCACATACCCCCACCACACATGCACATACCCCCACCACAGAGAGAGAGAGAGAGAGAGAGAGAGAGAGAGAGAGAGGAGGGGAGGAGGGGAGCACATATAATTTAAAATTAAAATAAGTGGGGTGGCGGTAGTGCACAGTTTTAGTCCCAGCTCTTGGAAGGCAGAGGCAGGGGGATCTCTGAGTTCAAGGGCCAGCCTCATCTATAGACTGAGTTCCAGGACTGGCAGGGGTACACAGAGAAACCCTGTTTTGAAAAACCAAAAGCTAATAAATACATACATACATACATACATACATACATACATACATACATAAACAAATCAAATCTTAAAAAAAAAAACCAACAAAGCCTAGAACATACCATACTGTGTGTAGGGGAAAATTCAGGCATGACCTGGTGCCCAGCCTACTTGACAAACTGTACTTCTAAATAAGAAGCATGGCACCCCGTGCTCCTGAAGGCAGAACACTGAATTCTGAAGTCGCTTGAGTAGCCAGCAGTTGGCCTATGAATGAGTCTGTATTCTCCTTGTCTCCTATACTGTGCATCTTGCACATGAGACCCTGGTGGCATAAACTGTCAATGTCCAGTCAGTGGAAATGCACTAACCAATCACAGATGACAGACTTCTACTATATACGTGGTTGTTCACGTGCAGTAGGGCAGACACTGATCCCTGGAGCCCTGTCTGGAGCAGTTTATCTCAGCGCCCATAACAGATTCATGGGCATTTTGGTCTTGGGTGGGGGTGGGGTCACCGCTAAGGATGGCAGGGGTAGTAGCGAAACTGCATACATGACTACTCTATAATATGTTTAAGGGTTTTATTGACAGAGAGATGGCGTGGGAGCAAGCTGACCTTTGGAAAGCACCACAAGCATCCGGTGTTCAGTTCCCTGCCTCACACCATCTCTCTAGAGTTGTTGCTCATGTCCTGTGCAGTGGTACATGGGAACCAGTCACAGTGTATACTGGTTATTACACTCACAGATGTGGGTGCGCATCGTGTAGACAGCTGCCAGCATTTGGGGCATCCACTGCATTGGGCGGCTAGGAAAAAGTGATAGAGGAGGGGGAGGGGGTCTTAGAGGGCCAGAAGTTAAGGGTCATACCAGTGACCCTTAATTACATTCATTTAGGCAAATTCTGTAGATCTTTTGTGGGAGAAAGACCTAGGAAGTTAGAAAATGGAACTGGGAGTTTCTCAGTTTCTCTGAATTCAAACTCTCTGATGTATGAGTTTCTGTCTCTGGCTATGAGTATCTGTGACCTGTAAGCTTCTGACTCTGTGGGTATCAGTGGAATCTGGGAGTCTTCCTACTAGATGCAAAGGTGTCTCTGAGATGGTTACCCAGACCCACTCATTTGGCTTTTATGATGGAATATACAGTCTCTTTTTGGGGGTTCTCATGGACAGGTGGGTAGTGTGGTGTTGTTGGGGAGGTTGAGCTTGACAGGATAATGGAGGCATACATGATATTGTTATCCTGCAGGGGTGTGGGGGGACAAGGCATTAGATAACAGAACAACTGAGGCTCCCATAAAGCAGCAGCTGCAGCCTAAATGTCCCTCCCACACCTCTGACCTCCAACCTTCTGCCTCCATCAACATCCCTTTAACTCCTTCATATCTGAGTCTGAATTGCTTACCTTGGGGTTCTCTTTGGGGTCCATATGTTGTCCTAGAGAAAAAGGAACATAGAGTTCTGACATCAAGGCATGTGACAGGAAGGGACACATGTCTGGGAGTTCCAAGTGTGAGATGAAGACCTTGGTTACATGGGAGGGACAGGGTGAGAAGGAGAAGACAAAAACACTGAGGGAATGCTTATGTAAGTGTGGGGTCTTGGGAGAAGAAGGCAGAGCCAAGTGTGGAAACTGGAAGATGGCAGAATTCACCCTCAGGTTCAACATCCTCATATTTCTCAATGTTTTCAATGAGTTCCCCACATAAGAACAAAATGGGCAACATATTAGAGGCTGGACAAGAAAGAATTAAGACATTGGGTGCTGGGCTGGAGACATGACCCAGGTAGTAAAGTGCTTGTCACATAAACGTGAAGTCCTGACTTTAGACCCCAGCATCCACCCACCTAAAGCTGGATGCTGGAGAAACAGAAACAGGCTGCTAAGTCCCAGGAGTTCACTGGCCAGCCTACACTAACAGATGAGCTCTAGATTCAGTGAAAAACCCTGTCTCAGAAGATGAAGTGGAGGGCTGGAGGCATGGCTCAGTTAACAAAGTGCCTGCTTCTCAAACATGAAGACCCAAATTTAGATTCCCAAGGGCTCATGTAAAAATGCTGGGTATAGACATGCAGTAGTGGTGCATGCCTTTAAACCCAGTACTCAGGAAATAGGGGCAAGTGGATCTCTGTAATTTTGAGGCCAACTTGGTCTACAAAGTGAGTTCCAGCCAGGGATGTTTGTACAGAAAAACATTGTCTCAGTAAACCAAACCAACAACAAAATATTCTGGGTACAATGTGCCTGGAGGGTAGGGGTGGAGATGGGTGGATTCCTGAAGCAACTTTTCTGGGCAGCCCAGGCAAACTGATGAGATTCAGTTAGGAAGAGATCTTACTATAAAGGCCACAAAATAAATATTAAATAAAGGCGGGAGAAGCTGAGAAGAGTCACAGCATAAACATCTGACCTCCACATACATGCTTAAGTTCACACAGAATCACAACATAAATGCATGAACACAAAATAGAATGGAGAGCAACTGAGAAAAGACACCATTGATCTCTGGCTTCTACACACATGAGCACATGAGCGTGTGCACTGAATACACACACACACAGAGAGAAACATGTAATAACACACACAGACCTGGGCATGGTGGTGCATGCTTGTATTCTCAATGCTCAGAAGGTAGAGCCAGAGGAACTCCTGATGTTCACTGTGCAATCAACCAGGTCTAATTGGTGAGTTCCAGACAAGTGTGAGACCTTGTCTCAAACAAAACAAAACAAAACAAAAGCCCAAACTACAACAACAACAAAACCCCAAAAGCCAATGGGGTCTTGTGAAATGGCTTAGTAGATAAAGCCTTACCGTTAAGACTGACAACCTGAGCAAGATGGTGGTGACACACGCTATAATCCCAGCATTTGGGAGGCAGAGGCAGGCAGATCTTAGTGAGTTAGAGGCCAGCCTGGGCTGCAAGAGTGAGTTCCAGGACACATTCCAAATCTACAGAGAATCCCTGTCTTGAACAACTGAGGGGAGGGGGGGGAGACTGACAACCTGATCTCATCCCAGGGATCCACATGTGGAAGGAAAAATATAGCTCTCTGAAGCTGTTCTTTGTCTTCCACATCTGTGCCATATCAAACTCATACCTACATACATATGCACACAAACAAATAAGTAAAATGTAATAAAAATAATGTTTAAAATGTATGAACTGTATGACTCGTGAGAAAACACACACTCATGCACACATACACACCCCAATGTTATCCTCTCTCATCAACTTGATTAAAACTAGAAGGAAAGTAAGTTTCAGATCTTATGTGAAGGTTCTCAGGCTAAGTTTGTGAAAGAAGGGACCTGAGATTGGACTGGAGGAAGAGACTCTTGCCAGAGAAGCCACAGGGAGAAGAAAGAGGGAGGGGCTGGGGTTGCAGTGTTGCTCTTAGAGTGCTTGTGTTACTTGCACAAGGTCCTGGGTTCCATCCCCAGCACCTCATAACCCAGCTGTGGTATGATGCCTGTCATTCCAACAGTTGGGAAGTGGAAGCAAAAGGGTCAGAAGTTCAAGGTTGTCCTTGGCTACACAGAGAGTTCAAGACCAGCCAGGGCTATATGAGACCCTTTCTCAGAAAAAATGGAGAAGACTCAGAGCAGGCCATGTACAGTAAGGAAAAGAAAAGTCAGGAAAGAAGGGCAGAGAGGTTGGGAGGTGAACAGAAAAGGGCAAGAGATGCGGAAGATCTAGAAGAAAGAACTCCTGGGAGCAGGGCTCACTGAGCATAAAGACAGAGAGAGGAAAGGGAAAGATGGGAGAGCTGGTGGAATCCAGGCAGATGTTCCAGGCTGACAGGAACCAGAGCCACAGAGAAGGAAGCACAGGGAATGGAAGGAAAGAGGGAGAAAGACCCATGAGACCTGTGGGTGGGGACTCTCCTGGGAAGGAGACTCCCTGAGACTCTGCTGCACTCCATGTTGGTGTGTGAAACTGGTGGCCCTGAAGAACATGGCGTCATAGAGGACATGGAGGAAACAGACAGGATGAGTCAGGGGTGGGAGATGTGAAGAGCCCTGTGTGTCCTTTGTTCTTCTAAGATATTTGAAGGGGGTGAACAGATGGCTCAGTGGTCAAGAGCACTGGCTGCTCTTGCAGAGGACAGAATGGCACGCACCTGGTTGGGGTTTTGGCTTTAGTCCTCTGGCCTGGGGGGAAGAAACAGTGTCAGTGTGACATCCGTGCTGATTGTCCATCTGCCTTTCAGCTGTCCTCTATGTTCAGCACCTTCAGAGGACAGGGGAGCGAAGATACCAGCCCAGGCAGTCAGAGAAGAGCCTGGACTACCTCTGCTGGCTGTTGTCCTACACAGCAACCCCTCCCACAAATCTCTGCCAGGTTCAGGTCCCACCTCTGTCTCCTTTGGTTCCTTCATCTTACCTTGAGTTCCCCCTGGCCCCACACCTGCTTGTCTACTCTGTGTTCTCCTGGCTTCCTTTTGTGCCATTAGAAACTGCATACTTCTGGATTGTAGTTTACTCTACTGGTCTATTTATCTTGGTGCATGCTGTGCTGTTTTAATTACTATAGCTCTTTTATTGTCACTTATTTATTATGTGGTAGGGGCTGTGCCTCAGTTTGTGTGGAGGTAGAGGGCACCTTGAAGGAGTCGGTTCCCTCCATCATCTGGTTCTTACAATGAAACTGTCCACCCTCAGAGGCCACTGGAGCCTTTTGTCCTCATTTGTTTTATATTGATTCACCTACTGGAGTCTTTTGTTCTTATTTATTTTATATTGATTCACCTACTGGAGCCTTTTGTCCTCATTTATTTTATATTGATTCACCTACTGGAGCCTTTTGTCCTCATTTGTTTTATATTGATTCACCTACTGGAGCCTTTTGTCTTCATTTATTTTATATTGAATCACCTACTGTACTTGGTTTTTTTGGTTTTATAATTTTTAAATTTTGTGCATCTGTTTTGGGGTTGATGCTCATGAGAGCAGGTGCCTGTGGATTCAGGAGAGAGTTTCTGGTAGAACTGGAACTGAAGTTACAGGTGCTGTAGCTGCTGGAAGCAGAACTCAGGTTCTCTGCAAAAGCAACCAGTGCTCTTAACTGCTGAGTCATCCCTCCAGCCTCCTATTGCAACTCTGAGTAAATTCTGGGATCGGGCATTGGAGTGCTCCGTCATCGGTCATTTCATGTCTGTTGTTGTTGTTTCATCTCATTTTGTCTTGTTTTGTCTTTGAGAAGGCATCTGAATTGGAGAAGATAAATTGTTTTTGCAAAATTGCCATTGTCATTTAGGTGTGAATTTGATATAGATACAAATAATTTGCATTGGTATGGATTTTAAGGTCAATTTTGTTATAGGTATATGTATTTCTGATCTTGATTAAGGTATTGTGATTGTGTAGTTCATTTAAAACGTAATGTATAATTAGGAAATATAGATTGTTGATGGATAATCATTGATAATAGTAAAGCTTGTAATCATGTTAGTTAGATTTTCTAGATATATAGAGATATATTTCAATTAGATAGACATTCTTCATATCTTTCAAAGACTACAGAACATGGCATTTAAGATGTTTTAATAAATTAGGGTTTTTCATGACAATGAGACAGACACATCTGCTCCTGGCAGTACCAATCTACTTCAAGAGGAAGATGGGCATCAAAGAGGCTCCTTATGAAGTTGGTTAGCCATTTGGGCAAAAAACTGCTCTTGCATGGACTGATGCATAAACTGGGCACAAAGAACCCACAGAGAGAAGACTGCTGAACTTGCCTAACGTGAGATGGTCTTTCAGGGTTCCTGATTCATGAAAGTGTCTGCGAGACATTCTGCAGGACACAAAAAAAGTGACTAAATTGTCTTTAAAATTTCCTGCTTCATGGAAAAGTCTGCTGGATACTATGGGCCTGAAGACCAAAGATGGATGCCCCAATGGTACAGAGGAACTTTGGGTGACTGTACAGGCAGTGAGATGTCTCTGTCATTTCTAGAGTTTTGGACTTCTTGTTTGCTTAGATAATATTATATCCTTCTGGAGTCTTTGATGGAGTTAAAAAATGAATAGATAGCTGTAGTTTCCTTAGTTATGATAAAAGATAAAATAGATACAAATATTGTAACTGTAATTCTTACTTGACAACTGTTTTGTTACATGTAATTTTACTATGTTAAAGTCAAAGCCTTTCTTTTTTGTTTAATGAGAAAAAGGGGAAATGATGGAGGTGGGTCTTGTATTTATCTGTTGCTTTCATTGGTTAATTAATAAAAAAAATTGCTTGGCCCTGATAAAACAGAAAATTAGGTATGCGGAGTAGACAGAACAGAATGCTGGGAGAAAGAAGCCGAGTCAATTATATTGTTGTATAGAAAATTATATTGTTGTATAGACATCTTTTTAAAAAATCTTTAATTATTTTTATTGTATAAATGTTCACCTGCTTGTATGTCTGTTTGCCATATGTGTACTTGGTGCCTGTGGCAGTCAGAGGAGGGCATCATATACCCTGGGACAGGGGTTACAGGAGCCTTGAGCCATTGTGTGGGTCCTGGGAATCAAACCCTGGGTCCTCTGAAAGAGTATCCAGTGCTCTTAACCACTGAGCCATCTCTCCAACCACCTAATATAGACACCTTAACTAGTTTTTCCATTTTACGAATGAGAGGTTTCCTACTCACCCACTCCCTCTGTCATTCAACAACATCACTGTTAGTATTCAGGCATCTGTACTGACCCCTGAGGTTCAGATGAGATATATTCTCAGTGCATCCACTAAGAGCACCTCCTATATATGTTTGCTATGTTCCCCTTTAAAAAGTGAACCCTGCTCATCTCCAGTCTCTTCCTTTCTCTCTCTCTTCTCTTCTGCAGCTCCTGTCTCAGAAGCTGGTCTCCCTTCACCCATCCTCTATTTTCCCATTGACTTTCCCTCATTAAAAACCCTCTCCATTTGAGCTCTGTCTCATGGTGTCTTTCTCTCTTGCACTGCTTTTTTTAAAAAAAAAATTACAACAGTTCCCCCACTGTGCTTTGGAGAAGTTATTTGGCTCCTTAGTTTAAACTTTTTCCCCTAGTGTTTTACATTATAGTTTTAGCTTTAAAGATTTATTTGTATGTGTGTGAGTGTATCTCTGTGTGAGAGATTGTATATGCCATCTGGGTTTCCAAGCCCAATGAGGCCTGAAGAGAACCCTGGACACCTGAAGCTAGAATTACAGGAGGTTGTGAGTGGTTCCCTAAGGGTGCTGGGAACTGAACTTGGGTCTCTGCAAGAGCAGCGCCTGTTCCTAACTCCTGAACCATCTGTCTGTCTTTTCTCTTTTGACTTATAAATACATGTTTTGTTTTGTCTTGTTTTTTTGACAACTCTGTCAGATCCACACAGGCACTTCAAATATATTTCTGAGAGGCTCAGTCTACCCCTGTGCAAGTTTGAATGAAGAATCTTTGCCACAGGCTCACCTGTTTGTACCCTTGCTCATATTGGGGAAGTTATGGAGAATTTAGGAGGGGCAGCCTTCTGGAAGAGGTGTGTCACTGGGGGTGTGTTTTGAGAATGTGTTTTCCCACCTCACTGCCGTTTTCTGTGTTTTCTGCATGTGATTGAGATGCGACTGCTCAGTGTCCTGTTTCAGCTGCCCCACCATTATTAACCTTCCTTTGGAGATGCAAGCCAGAATGAACTCTTCCTTCCACAAGGTACTTTTGATCATGATGTTTTATCTCAACAGTGGAAAAGTACCCACCATTGCACACCCTCAGACAGACTTCCTCCTTCAGTCCCCATATGGCATGGTGGTTTCATCAAAGTGTTTTCCAACAAATGAGACTTGTTCCTGTTCTCTGGTACCAGTATCAGTCTAATCACTCACTTTTTGTTTGTTTGAGATCTTCTGCACCCAAGTATGACTTTGAATGTTGATCTTCCTGCCTGCACCTTCCACTTATAGACATGCCCTACCACACAGGGCTAATCACAGAGTCTGAAAGCTTTTGCCTCAAAATTTTCCTGGTCCTGGCCATTTGTCTCCATGTACATCCCCAGTGGTAAACGGATGCAGCCAGGCCCATGTCCAGTTTGTCCTCTACACCCTACGACTGCAAGGTTAGTGTCCAGCAGCTGCTCAGGCTGCAGCACTACCCTTCACGTCTCACAGATACACTACTGAGACACTGTGACTCTCCAGCTGACATACTTCCATCGAGGCCCAGGGTTTCTCAGCTGGGGAGTGACTTATGTCAGAGGGCATTAGTGGCCACACATCCTGCTCCCTTTCCTCCCTCCTTCCTGGTTTAGGCTTGTGCAGTGAAATTATCACTATCCTCAGAAGGATGCCATGTTGGTGGGGCCTGAAATCTCCTTATAGCCCCACTCCCATGCTGTGGTTTACCTTTCTGACTGTCTGTGGCATTGATAACTCTTAGTAAACACCTTTCTCCCCAGTAACCTGTCTCAGTGACACTCTTAAACCCTATCTGAGACCTTTCACACATGCTGAAGCAATCATAGCAGGTGCTGAGGTGGCTACATCATTCTGCCAGTGGTATCAGAGGCTTGGGGACTTGACTTACAAGGTTCCCTCTTGTCATCTCCTGTCACCTTCACCAGCACCACACTTCTCAAGAGTTCCTGACATGGATTCCCTTTCCTGAAAGGCCAGAGAGAGTCCTCCATGACTTCCAGCACTTTCTTGGCTATTCTGTGGAAGGAAGAGAGTTTGAGATAAATTCTCATGTAATCAAGATGCCCCTGCCTCTCCTTCCCAGGTGCACAGACTGAGGTGTGGATCACAGTGACTGTTATTGTTTTAATTTTTAATTGTATTATATTTATTTATTCACCATGTGTGCGAGTGTCCACAGGCAACGGTGTGTGTGTGTGTGTGTGTGTGTGCATGTCAGAGAACAACATACAAGAGTCAGTTCTTTCCTTTGTCCCTATGTGTTCTAGCATTTCCAGTGTCTTGACCTCCTGAGCCATCTCACTGCATCTGGCTGTCATTACTTATTCTTTGACATTGTATGCAATTTTTCTTCCTCTGAGAGCTCCTCTACCAACCTGTCTCCCCTCTGACTGTGTCTGTCAACACCACAGCCCTCTCTGAAATGAACACTCAGCCCTTGGGATGCCTCCCCCATCACCCACAGTTACTGGGAAGCCAGACATTCATCTACTTGGAATTCTCCAGTTGCAAGTCAAACTTTGGGAAGTAGAGCAATACTTCTGAGCTGAGGGTACTTCCGGTCCCTTCTGCTTTTCCCTCCCCTGGCTTTCTCCTAGGCAGGCCATTTCTCCTCTGTAAAAGGGGTGGACTGATGATGAAATGACTGAGTCAACAGAGAAGAACTGAGATGTGACTGGACTGTGCGGTTCACAAACTGAACCCTCAGAGGTCTCACTTGGGGAACCGGCTTAGAGCAGATTTCCAGTGGAGTTAGCAGTGCATGACTCCAGCAAAACTAAACTGAAGCAACAGCAACAAAAGACCCCAGCTACTCTAAGCACAAGCCTCAGAACCCGACTCTGGACTCGAGAGGAGGCCATCAGGGATCTGCCTTGGGGAGGCCGAAAGCCACCCTTAGCTATTACTCCTCAAAAGCTGTCCACCTTGTTGTTTTTAAAGACAGGGTCTCTCACTGGGACCCGAGGCTCAACAATTAGGCTAGTATGAGTAGCCATCAGCTTTCGGGATGATCTTGTCTCCACCTGCTCAGCACTGGGATTACAAGGATTGTGGTGAAAGATACGCAAGCTTGCACAGCAAGCACATTACTGACTGAGCCATTACCTGAGTCCTAGGATCTGTGCTGTCCCAGTCTTAACAGGAAGTGTAAGCAAACATGTGTGTGTGTGTGTAGGTGCATATATCTATACTTTTCACCTTCTTTCCCAGAATGTCCAAAAGAACAAATCAAACAAATGAAGTTGTTGGAAGCATAGTGGTTGAGTAATGACTGAGAAGGAAAGAGTCACTTCAGCCACTGTCATTGATAAAGTTAGAGTCACTAAGAAAGTGTAGTCCTGAGAGGAGAAAAGGCAGGTCAGCTACTGAGGGGGTGGCTCAGTGCAGAAAGCACTTGCCTTGTTAGTTATTTTGTCAATTTGACAAAGCTGTAGGTATCTGAGAAGGGGAACCTCAACTGAGAATATGCCTCTATCAGATTGCCCATAGGCAAGTCTGTAGAACATTTTCTTGATTTGATTGATGTGGGAGAACCCAGCTCACTGTGGGTGGTACCATATCTGGGCTGATGGTCCTGGATGCTATAATCAAAGCAGGCTGAGAAAGCCACAAAAAGCAAGCCAGGAAGCAGCTCTCCTCTATGGCTTCTGCTTCAGTTCCTCTTCCAGGTTCCTCCCTGGAATTCCTGCCCTGACCTCCATTGATGATGGATTGTGATTGGGATGTGTAAGTGAAATAAGCCTTTTCCTCCCTGAGTGCTTTGGTCATAGTGTTTATCATAGCAATAGGAACTCCAACTAGGACACCTTTTAAGCACAAAGGTCTGAGTCACATCCGGAGGGACTGGTGCCTGTCGCCATGCACTTGTAATCCCAGCACTACAGAGGGAAGATGGGCAGATTCCTGGGCTCACTGCCAGCTGGTATGGCCCACTTGGTGAGTTCCAGGACAGAGAAAGACCACAGAAAGAAAGAGAGAGAGAGAGAGAGAGAGAGAGAGAGAGAGAGAGAGAGAGAAGGCATAAAGGGTCAAGGAAAAGGTTTCCAAGGATGTTACCTGGCCTCCACATGTATGCCCACACAGACACTTTCTTGTAAATATGTAACCACACTGACAATAACATACACATAAATTAAAAATTAATAAAAATAAGGAACCAGAGTTAATAGATAAAAACATGTTCTGTGAGGTTTGATCCCTCAGAAGCAACATAAAAAGCCAGATGTTATGAGCATCTGCAACTGCAGCACTGCTTTGGGGAGACAGGAGGCAGAGGTGGGAGAATCACAGGGAGGCTGTCTCAGCAGCCATCTTGCACTCTGTGGTGAGAAGACACAACAGGGGGAGACCCTGCTTCAAAGCAAGTTGGAAGGAAAGAATTCAACTCTAAAAGTCCTCTGAGCATCCCATTGAGACACCCATGCCCACATGCCTGTGCACACCAAACAGTAAGTACAACTATTAATAAAGACAGTGGAGCAGGATGGGATAGACAGGCCAGAAATGCATGCTGTTCTAAAAACCAGATCTGGATTTGCATCAGGTCCCCTAAGTATACGTTAAGGCTGCTAGTTCGGTGTTTTTGTGGGACTCCTAACAGAGGGAGTGGTGTGTCTCTGACTCTTTAACTTGCTTTTGGGACTCTTCCTCCTATTGGGTTGTCTTGTCTAGCCTATAACGATAGAAGGGCTTTTGCCTTGTCTTATTGCGTCTCATTTTGTTCTTTTTGGCTGTGGTCTCTTGGAGGTCTGCTCTTTTCAGAAGACCAAATGGGAGTGGAGTGGGGTGGATCTGGTGGAAAAGAAAGATGGACAATGTAGGGGGGTGGAAGAAGAGAAGGAAGGGGAAACTGGTTGAGATTTATTGCATGAGAGAAGAATCTATTTTCATTGGGGGGGGTCATCAGGGGTCTTTTTGCTTAGACATAAAAGAGAAAAATTGCAAAGGAAAGTATTATTGAATTTGACTACAAAAATAAAATTATGTGAAAAAAAAATAAACCAACCGCAGGATTCTTTCTCAATACTTGTTGCAAATATTTCTCTGGTTGTGATTTCTCTACACTAAATGTGGGAATTTTGGTCAGATAAACACATTTCTTTTGGGGGTCTTTGGATGTAGCTCAGTTGGTAGAGTGCTTGCCTGGCATGCATGAGGCTCTGAGTCCCATTTTAAGCACTGCACACAGGAGTGGAGACACACCCTTGTGGTCCCAGCACTTGGGAAGTGGTGGCTGGAGAATTAGGAGTTCAAGATCATCCTCAGGCCGGGCGATGGTGGCGCACGCCTTTAATCCCAGCACTCGGGAGGCAAAGGCAGGCAGATCTCTGTGAGTTCGAGACCAGCCTGGTCTACAGAGCTAGTTCCAGGACAGGCTCCAAAGCCACAGGGAAACCCTGTCTCGAAAAACCAAAAAAAAAAAGAAAAAAAGAAAAAAAAAGACCATCCTCAGCTACAGAGCAAGTTTGAGGTCAGCCTGGGCTATATGAGACTCATCTTTAAAAATGGAAAGAAAATGTTTTTTATCATTGATTTTAACATTTTAAAAACAATGGGCAGGAATATTCAGTTAATGAATTAATTGTAAAAATATAATGGAAAGAAAATGTCTTTTTATCATTGATTTTAATATTTTTAAGACAATGGGCAGGAATATTCAGTTAATGAATTAATTTTAAAAATATAATGGAAAGAAAATGTCTTTTTATCATTGATTTTAACATTTTTAAAACAATGGGCAGGAATATTCAGTTAATGAATTAATTTTAAAAATACTGATGGAAGAACCCATGATGACTATGAGGTATAACTCAATGACAGAGCCCTGGTCTCACATGCATGTGGCCTTGGGGACCATCTGAAGTCCTTCTAAAGAAAAACAACATGGTGTGTCTGACTGAAGCAGAGACAGGCACGGCTGCTTTAAATTGATCATTCTGTCAAGCACCTAATAGGTTATCTCGAGGTCCAGGAGAAATTAGGAAAGAAGGGAGAGGGAAGAGGCTGAGAAGAACAGAAATCTCAGAAAACTTCACTTAGGGAAATATGTAGGGGGCACAGGAAACGCAAATGTAAGGTGGCCTGGCCAGTTCTGGCTGTGGACTTTATCCTGAACCAGCACGGGGGTTAAGATGAGGAGTGGTTGGCCAGGGAGAGGCAGGTGGCTCCAACTTGGAAGGCATGAACCCATTTATCACTGGCACCCTGAGAATTGACAATGCAATTAATGATAATTGATTATTATTTGGTTCTTAATTTTATATTTTATTTTCTAAATGTTTATTTTTTATTGATTTTTTGCAAACACATAATGGTACGTGTATGTGTATGTGTGTGTGTCACAGATTAACCTTTGTTGTTCCTTCCTCAGATATCATACACCTCATTTGTAAGACAGCATCCACCAGATGCTCAGGTACCCATATTGGATTGTCAGCATCCTGTGGGAAAACACAAATACCCCCTCTTCCCCACACCAGTACAGGATCTGGACCATACCAGGTGCCGTCTGATAGATTCTTCCATTTGACATGAGGCATCCTGAAAGAGTCTGCCCGCCAATGCCAGTCAGTAGCGGTATGAGATTGAACATCAACAGTCCAAAATTTTAAAATGTATAAAATAAAAGACAAATGGTCTCTGGGGGTGGAACCATATTCCCCCTTTTTTGTTTTATGCAAATAGGCTTTGAGCATACGATGTGCTCGCTCCACTATAGCTTGAAGATTATAGGGTATTTTTGTCTTATGAGAAATGGAGAATTCAGAGCAAAATTTAGCAAAGCCTGTGTTGGTGTAGGCTGGCCCATTATTAGATTTTACAGTTTTTGGAACTCCTATGTATGCAAAAGCCTGGAGACAGTGACTTCTAACAGCCCGTAATTTTTTTCTGTATGAGCCGAGGCAAAAATAAGATGAGAATATGTATTCACGGTTATGTGAACATATTGTATGTGCCCCAAAGAAGGAACATGGGTAACATCCATTTGTCATAAATGATTAGGAGCAAGCCCACGAGGATTAACTCCCAAATGGGGAACATTAAAAGTTCTGTACACAGAGAGCATATTTTAAACAATATCAGTGGCCTTCTCTTGAGATATCTTAAAATGAAGTCTTAAAGACCCAGCATTGAGATGAAAATGATAATGAGTTTTTTCTGCAGCTTCATAAGATTCTTGACTAACTGCACAAAATTGGTGATTAAGCTGATCAGACAATTCATTCCCCTCACTCAAGGGACCAGGGAGGTCAGAATGAGCCTGCAAATGTCCTACGTAAATGAAAACAGATCGGGCCCAAAGCGAAGTTTGAATAGCCAATCCTGCATCTGGACTCGAGATACAGAGGCAATGTAAGCTGCAGTTTCCAAAGGTGCAAGAATTTTGCTTATATACTGACTGTTAGCAAAAAGGTTAAATGGAATATCAGCATATTTCTCTAAGGCCATTTGTACAGCAATCAATTTAGCCACCTGAGCAGATTTAGCATTAACAGGCTGAATATCAAAATCAGGAGGGGAGGCTACCACAGCTGTCCCAGTAAAAGACCCTTTAGTAAGCATACTGGATGATTTTTGAAAAAGGTGACCAACTTATAAAAACAAGGTCCAATCTTTAGCAAAATTCTGCAGTCAAGTTATTTCTGCCCGGGTATATGGTGTAATAACCTTACCAGGTAACATTTTAAAGATTGGTAAACTAAGTTTATATCCTTTCTGAATAACACATAGCACAGCTGATGGATATGAGATAACAATTTTTACAGGTGACACATGTTCATGTACCCATAGAATGGGTCCTTTCTTTCAAAAAACTCCAGTAGGACTATATTGAGAGGGAAAAATTATCAACAGCAGCGGCTGACTAAAGTCAATATAATGAATATGAGCAGAGGCAAGCTTTTCTTCAATCAAAGTAATACATTGGATTGCCTGAGGCACCAACTCTTGAAAGGAGGTTGGGTCTGGATTCCCCTGCAGAATGTCCATACAACTATTTACTGCTCTAAGATATCACAGCAACTTCCGTTTATGAGACTTTTTTTTAAATAACAAAGATAAGAGTATTCCAGGGAGAAGTGGATGCCACTATGTATCCTGCCTTTAGCTGTTCTAGGAGCTCACTCTGTAGACCAGGCTGGCCTTGAACTCAGTTTTGCCAGTCTCTGTCTCCAGAGCTGGGATAAAAGTGTGCACCATCACATCTGGCTTTTTTTCTGGACTGATTAACTGTCCCTTAACCTGCAGGGCAGTTTTATTTACGTGTCCTGACCTTTTGCATTGAAAACAATTTCTTGATCTAGCTCTACCTTTACCCCCCGCCATGCAGAAACAATTATCTGACCCATCACGTGTGTAACCGGATAAAGTCATTTAAATTTCCATTTGTATGGGGGTGTAAAACCTTTTGCCAAAATCTGTTAGTATTTTTAATAGGCCAATTGCTTTATGATTGGCATAGCTGAGTCCACGTCCCCAAAAATGCGACTTCCCATTGGGTCAACAAACTCAGAATAAGGTTCTTGAGGGCACTTGAAGGATCTTAGAAAGCTGTTCTCCTGCTCCTTTGTTAAGTAAAGCTGTCCAAGGTTTACCACAGCTGAGCATAAATAGCAGGATTGTAAGTGATCTGTGCTGCTAAACTAGCATACTGTCTTGCACCAGTTAACATATTAAGGCATTACAATCCTCCTGCATTTTACCTTCCCAACAATCTCGTCCCAAAAGACAGACTCTGCAAAGCTGCCTTTCTTCTTTTACTAACTTTTTTTCCCTTTTTTTATTGAAAAAAAAATTTCCGCCTCCTCCCCGCCTCCCATTTCCCTCCCCCTCCTCCCGCCCCTCTCCCCCTTCCCCTACTCCTCTTCTCCTCCCTCTCCAGTCCCAGGAGCAGTCAGGGTTCCCTGCCCTGTTGAAAGTCCAAGGTCCTCCCCCCTCCATCCAGATCTAGGAAGGTGCAATCTTTTTTAAAAGTTTTTTCTTTCTCTTTTATATTTTTTAGTAATCTTAAACTTCCTGCTCCTCAAAACTCTTAATAGAACTCACAGATTCTGCATTCTGAATCTCCTCAAAGGTTTTGTTCAAATTCTCTAATTGCTCTTTTACTTTATATCATCACTGAGAAGAGCATCTCTGACTAAATGCCATAGTGAAAATATCGCTATGGAAAATTCTTCTGGCCCTCACTCTTTTAATACTTTTACCTTGCCTGCTCCCAATCAGTAATATTAAAGCCCCCTGTGTGTAGAAAGCAGGGACTAAACTCTCTCAAAAAAATGGCAACAAGCTACCTTACACAAAAGAAAATTTTCTTAAGGAACTCTTGTGCTATCTTATTTTAATACCGGTGCCTTTTTTGCCTTGCTTCTCTAAAAGCACTATCAATTGGCCCTTTAGTCAGCCATCAATACCAAAACAGAATTACTTGCACCCATTACCAATACACCCTCACCACTCAATTTTTTACCTGCTGGCCAGCCTTCTGAGGGTGACCTCTCAGGGATCCCTACTTCCCGATCTCGCAGAAGGGTCTTTGACTGTAGTTGTTGATGATCCCAGCAGGACCTCCAATTGTAACACCTGATTCTGTGTTACCCCCTAGTTACAGTTTGCGCACCAATGTACTGTATGCGAGTTGGGCAAGGGTCTGGTGAATGAAAGAACACACAAAGAGACCTGGGTCATTTGAAAGGATATCAGCCAAATGCCATTTATTTAACCTTGGGGAAATCCTTATATACCTCGCTTCTGCACAAGGATTTCCACCCAGGAAGGTGGGAAATTACCACACCAAAGATGGAGTCAACAATGCCATAAAGCTAATCACCAGGCAGGGCAGAGGGAGCACAGAAACAAACAGAATGTTTTAGCTGGTTGACCAGAAACTGTCCTCAAGATGAACCCTGAGAACAAGGGTAGACCCAGGCCCTACCCCCACCAGAAAACCAATGCCCTGTGGACACTTTAGCCCTGAATGCTTGCTGCTGCTGAGTCTGTAAACTCCCTGGGCTTCTTGGCTGATTGTCTCCCTCACCTTGTGGGTGATGTCATAGCTACTCCAGGTTCTGAAGGAACCTTTCTGCCTCCCACCAACCTTAACACACACTCAGAAAAAGAAACCAAGGATTAGAAGAGGAAACCAAGGATCAGAGATGCCCTGGCACATGTCACGTGACTGGCACATGGCAGGTAACTGCATTTCAGCAACATTGAGCTTTTGTATTCTTCCATTTCACACTGACTCCTGGCTGCCTGCTTGGTGCAGCCTCTGAACTCTCTTCAAAGGCCATGGATCTGCTGCTGGCCCCCTTGGAGGCTGTTCCCACAAAACACTTGAGTGGTTTCTTCTAGCTGTGGCTGTTTTAGAGCCTTCTTGGGATGACGTGGGTAAAGAAGGCTCAGAACAGCAATGTGTCACTCATGACATATTGCCTGGGACATCTCTGAGAGTGGACACAGCTGGTCCGCGATTAGAGTAGATTCATGAGAGATGGGGTGGTGACTGTGGTGGCCAAAGGGCTGGTTTTGTAGGAGGGTCATTCCTACCCTTTTCCATGACATGGTGCCATCAGTTCCCTGAAAGGGAGGAAAATGTGATTGTACCAGAGGAAGTGGCATCATTCTCTCTGAGTGACAAGGGCAGAGGTGGCTTCCCATTGCCTTAGATTTTCTGGCATTGATTGTCTTCTCCATGCTTCTCTGCAAGTGGCTATGCAGACTGCCCTCTGTCATATCTGCTTTCTCTAGCTTCCTCACAATTCCCATGGTCCTCATATCCCATGACCTGAGCTCTCATGGTCATGGGTCTCCTTCTCATGGCCTCACTGCCAGCTGCACATGGATGCACTTCTATATCCATCCATTGTGTCCTGGATGCAGAGCATAGAAACTTTGGGATGATTTATGCCCAAATGGTCCATCAGTCAGGAGAGGGGACAGGGCCTATTGTACCTTTCAGAAAGTCCCACTTTATTGGATGTGGTCTCATGTAGCCCAGGCTGGGCCTTGAACTTGTTATGTAGCCAAGGATGACTGAATTCCTACAGATCCTCCTCTCTGCTCTCCCATGTGCTGGGTGACAGGTGCACCCCATTGTGCCCCTTTGTCCCCTTTTGGAAATAGAACCTAGGGTTCTGTGCGTGTCAGGCAGGTAAGCGTGTCATCAGATGAGCCTTGTCTTTAGTCTTAGTAGGACTGAGAGGGGGCCCTCTTGTTCATGAGTACTCGCCTCTGGGTTTCACCTGACCTTGCTTTCCAGTCTAGGATCTGTAGGAAAGGTCACTTGATGGTTAAGTTTCTCAAGAAGGGGCTGCCCCCCCATGACCCTGCTTCATGTCAGTTGTTGATCTCCAGCAATTTTTTTATTATTGAAAAAATTTCTGCCTCCTCCCTGCCTCCCATTTCCCTTCCCCTCCCCCACTACTTTCCCCTTTCCCTTTCTAGTGCGAAGAGCAGTCAGTGTTCCCTTCCCTGTGGGTAGTCCAAGGTCCTCCTCCCTCCATCCAAGTCTAGGAAGGTGAGCATCCAAACAGGCTAGGCTCCCACAAAGCCAGTACATGCAGTAGGATCAAAACCTAATGCCATTGTCCTTGGCTTCTCAGCAGCCCTCATTGTCCGCCATGTTCAGAGAGTCCGGTTTTATCCCGTGCTTTTTCAGTCACAGTCCAGCTGGCCTTGGTGAGCTCCAAATAGATCAGCCCCACTGTCTCAGTGGGTGGGTGCACCCCGCGTGGTCCTGACTTCCTTTCTCATGTTCTCCCTCCTTCTGTTCCTCATTTGGACCTTGGGAGCTCAGTCCAGTGCTCCAATGTGGGTCTCTGTCTCTATTTCCATCCATCACCAGATAAAGGTTCTATGGTGATAGGCAAGATATTCATTAGTATGGCTATAGGATAGGGCCATTTCAGGCTCCCTCTCTTCAGCTGCCCAAGGAACTAGCTGGGGACATCTCCCTGGACACCTGGGAACACCTCTAGAGTCAAGTCTCTTGCCAACCCTAAGATGGCTCCCTTAATTAAGATAAATACTTCCCTGCTCCCATACCCACCCTTCCTTTATCCCAACCATCCCATTCCTCCAAGCCCCTCCCCATCCTTGCCTTCTCACTTTTCTCTCGCCATATCCCCTTACCCCCATCCCACCCCACCCCTAAGTTCCCAATTTTTGCCCAGCAATCTTTTCTACTTCCAATATCCAGAAGGATGACTATATGTTTTTCTTTGGGTTCACATTCTTATTTAGCTTCTCTAGGATCACAAATTATAGGCTCAATGTCCTTTACCTATGACTAGAAACCAATTATGAGTGAGTACAATCCATGTTCATCTTTTTGGGTTGGGGTTACCTCACTTAGGATAGTGTTTTCTATTTCCATCCATTTGCATGCAAAATTCAAGATGGCATTGTTTTTTTGTTTTGTTTTGTTTTTTTTACCACTGAGTACTACTCTAATATTTTTATATTCCACACTTTCTTCATCCATTCTTCCACTGACAGGCATCTAGGTTGTTTCCAGGTTCTGGCTATTACAAATAATGGTGCTATGAACATAGCTGAACAAACACTTTTATAATATGATAGGGCATCTATTGGGTATATTCCCAAGAGTGATATTGCTGGGTCCTGGGGTAGGTTGATCATGAATTTCCTGAGAAATCACCACACTGCTTTCCAAAGTGGTTGCACAAGTTTGCATTCCCACCAGCAATGGATGAGTGTCTGCTTACCCCACAACCTCTCCAGCAAAGGCTATCATTGGTGTTTTTGATTTCAGCCATTCTGACAGGAGTAAGATGATATCTCAAAGTTATTTTGATTTGCATTTCCCTGATCACTAAGGAGGTTAAGCATGACCTTAAGTGTCTTTTGGCCATTTAAACTTCTTTTGTTGAGAATTCTCTGTTTAGTTTAGTTCCCCATTTTTTGATTTGGTTAATTAGCATTTTAAATAAAATATATTGGGGTAACTCTAAACAAGGAAGTGAAAGATTTATTTGACAAGAACTTTAAGTCTTTGAAGAAAGAAATTGAAGAGGATACCAGAAAATGGAAGGATCTCCCTTGATCTCGGATTGGAAGGATCAACATAGTAAAAATGGCAATTTTACCAAAGGCAATTTATAGATTCATTGCAATCCCCATGAAGGTCCCATCAAAACTCTTCACAGATCTCGAGAGGACAATAATCAACTTTATATAGAAAAACAAAAAAACCAGGATAGCCAAAACAATCTTATACAATAAAGGAACTTCTGGAGGCATTACCATCCCTGACTTCAAACTCTATTACAGAGCTACAGTATTGAAAACAGCTTGGTATTGGCATAAAAACAGAGAAGTCGACCAATGGAATTGAATAGAAGACCCGGATTTTAACCTTCAGTCCTATGAACACCTGATTTTTGATAAAGGAGCTAAAAGTATACAATGGGAGAAAGAAAGCATCTTCAACAAATGGTGCTGGCATAACTGGAGTCAACCTGTAGAAGAATGAAAATAGATCTATCACCATGCACAAAACTCAAGTCCCAATGGATCAAAGACCTCAATATCGATCTGAACACACTGAACCTGATAGAAGAGAAAGTGGGAACATATGGGCACAGGAGACCACTTCCTACATATAAGCCCAGCAGCACAGACATTAAGGGCAACATTGAATAAATGGGACCTCTTGAAACTGAGAAGCTTCTGTAAAGGAAAAGACATTGTCACTAAGACAAAAAGGCAGCCTACTGACTGGGAGAAGATCATCGCCAACCCTGCAACAGACAAAGGTCTGATCTCCAAAATATATAAAGAACTCAAGAAATTAGACTTTAAAATGCTAAGGTCTCCAGCATTTTTATACAACAGGCTCTGGTTGGTTCTTCAGGAACCTAGCTTAGCCTTGTGTTCAGCCTCACTGCTGCCACCTGCTGACCCCTCAATCCCAAGTCATGGGCTCTGTTCAGTTTCAAGCCCTGGACTCAAGTGGATGCCAATAGGTCCACTGCTGTGGGATGTGATTTCAATCCAGGATGCTGTAATCAGACTCCTGCAGTTAGAACCCCATTTCCCCTAATAGAAGTGGCTGGGCCCTGCAGTCATGATGCCTTCACAGGGGAGGGGCACTTTTGGTGGAAGAGCAGCCTCGGGCTGTAGTGTGCATACATGGGGCTTTTACATACATGCAACAGTGGAGAGTGTCAGACTGCAGTGTTAGAACCTGACTGCTGCTCAGGCTATAGCACAAGTGTGCCCTGCACTCACAGAAGAAATAAGTGTAATTTTAAAAGTTAAAACAAAGTGAGTTAGGCATGGTTGTGCATGCCTTTCATTCCTTTGGGGAGGCAGAGGCAGAGGCAGAGGCAAACATGAGTAGATCTCAGTGAGTTAAAGGCTAGCCTAGTCTATATATCCAGTTCCAGGTCAGCAATGGCTATACAGATCTTGTCTCAAAAATATAAACCAACCAAACAAACAAACAAATCCAAGAGGAATATATCCTGAGTAGTAACACCTAAGGTTGTCCACTCACCTCCACATTGGTTTGCACACTCTTGCACACATATGCTCCTGAATACAGACACAGACATATGCAAGGAGACATCCATAGCTGATGTGCCACCACATGTTTACCCAGACCTCATCCTGAGTAAGCATGGCCTCCCGAGGCCAGTCTCTGTGACTCTTCAGACTTCAGTTCCTGATGGTGTCCCCAACATTCAGACTCTGATTTTATACCCAACTATGATTTCCCATGACAGTGGTGGCAGAGAACAGGCACAACCCTTCCTATTTCTGTCTGACCCATCCAACTCCAAAAACTTCCCTCAAATAACACACAGTGAAGAGCAGATGGGCCCTGTCCCAGCAGATAGCTCATAGATGAAAACTGCCCATCTGTCCACCAATCTGTCCCACCATCTAATCTCCCAGTCCTTGAATTCTTTTCCCCAGTGACAACTAAGACAGCCCAGAAGGAATCCAGAGTAGCTGCCCAGAGTGGGTCCTGAAGAGAGATGAGGAGATGCTTGAGTGGGTGGAAGGATGGAGTGTTGAAGTGTGAGCGGCAGGGCTGCGTCCCCGGCACCCGGCCGCCCGCATGGCTAGCTTATGCCCCGAAATAATTACACGGAAACTGTATTCTTTTAATCACTGCCTGGCCCATTAGTTCCAGCCTCTTATTGGCTAGCTCTTACATATTGATCTAACCCATTTCTAATATTCTGTGTAGTACCACGAGCTGGCTTACCAGGAAAGATCTTAACCTGCGTCTGTCTGGAGTGAGACAATCATGGCGACTCCTTCACTCGGCTTCTTTCTCCCAGCATTCTGTCTGTTTTCTCCACCCACCTAAGGGCTGGCCTATAAATGGGCCAAGGCAGTTTCTTTATTAAATGAAAGTAATTCCTCCATCATTTCCCCTTTTTCTGTTTAAACAAAAAAGAAAAGCTTTCACTTTAACATAGTAAGATTACATATAGCAAAACAGTTATCAAGCAAGAATTACAGTTATAATATTTATATCTATTTTATCATAACTAAGGAAAACTATAACTATCTATCCATTCTTCAACTCCATCAAAGACTCCAGAAGGATATAATATTACCTAAGTAAACAAGAAATAAGAAAACTCTAGAAATGACAGAGACATCTTGCTGCCTGGACAGTTACCTAAAGTTCCTCTGTACCATTGGGGCATCCATCTTCAGCCTTCAGGCGCATAGTATCCAGCAGACATTTTCATGAAGCAGGAAATTCCAAAGACAGTTCAGTCATTTTTTGCTGTGACCTGCAGAATGTCTTGCAGACTCTTTCATAGGTCAGGAACCCCGAAAGACCATCTCACCTTTAGGCAAGTTCAGCAGTCCCCTTTCTGTGGGTTCTTTGTTTCCAGTTCATGCATCAGTCCAGCCAAAAGCAGTTTTGTGCCCAAATGGCTAACCAACTCCATAAGGAGCCTCTTCGATGCCCATCTTCCTCTTGAAGTAGATTGGTGCTGCCAGGAGCAGACATGTCTCATTGTCCTGAAAAGTCCTAAGTTATTAAAACATTTAAATGCCATATTCTGCAGTCTTTGAAAGATATGAAGAATGCCTATCTAACTGAAATATATCTCTATATATCTAGAAAATCTAACTAACATGACTACAAATTTGACTATTATTGATGATTATCCACTAGCAACCTATATTTCCTAATTATACATTACATTTTTAAATGAACTACACAATCACAATACCTTAATCAAGATCAGAAATACATATACATATAACAAAATTGACCTTAAAATCCATACCAATGCAAATTATTCATACCTATATCATATCCCCCTTTAAATATAAAAGAACATTTATAAACCTTATTTGAGAACATGGGCGCAGTTTTTCTCTCCAAACTGCTTCCTGCTGAATGGGGGCGCTGTTATTCAGATCTTTCATGGTGTAACCTGTGTGTCAGGGTCATCTCAGTTGGCAGTTGAGTGAAGTAATTTTCTGAAGGTGTTCACAGCAACCTCTCAGGAGGGCATGGTCTATCATACCATATCGGGATAGACACAATCCATAGAGTCTCATCCTCTGTGAAAACAAAAGAAGACCCTCTCCAAAGCATCATATCCTTAGACCCATATTCTGAAATCATAATACCCTTATATCCATTCTGGTTTAGCTTGGCAGCCCATATAATGAAATGTCTCTCTGTACTTAGCTCCTTTACAGTCAAAAATTTTAAAGAAAACACAATAATACAAAGTATCCAGATTCTCTGTGAATTTTCCATTTTTACGTGGCTTATTTTTCTTTATTTCTTTTAATCTATAACTATCTGTACTCTGTCTCTTTAAAGACTTTACCCATTTTTTAAGACATTAACTTTATTCTTTATATATATTTTTTTCTCTCTCTCAAGCCTACGTACATTCATCCAACAGTGTCTGAATCAGTTCTATTGTGAATCTGTAATTTTTTACTATCCAGGAGCATTTCTTAAAATGTTAAGCATTTCTTAAAAACTTAAGTTGCACCATGTACAGATAATACGGTACCACCTGTGTCCTGCTCAGTCCAAACCTTAACTGCGCTGTTATTATAGTAATTATGGTAGTTCCTGCCTGAGACCATCACAGTTCAGCATGGCGGCGCTGAGCCTGCTCCTGCCTCAGAGCCATTTGGTGCCCCTGGCCACACACAGTTTCAGGCACACAGCAGTCCACATTGCCATCAAGCAAGCCGTAGCACTTTACTCCAAATGCTCCATTTAAAAGCTCTGTCTCCCGCAGGAGCCAGACATAGATCGTGATGGCGGCACAGCCCAGAAAGCCGGCATTTTAAAACAGCCAGTTTTTTCCTGTTGCTGAGTCAGGACAATTTCTTTGCAGCACGTAACCCAGAAACAGCAAAAAGCTTTCTTAAATTCTCTCTCTCTCCTTTTTAAGCCCTCTCAGGTTTTACGTGGAGTTCATTAGCACGTTGGGTGCCACTCTGTTGTAATAAGAGCGGCGGGGCTGCGTCCCCGGCACCCGGCCGCCCACATGGCTTAGCTTATGCCCCAAAATAATTACACGGAAACTGTATTCTTTTAATCACTGCCTGGCCCATTAGTTCCAGCCTCTTATTGGCTAGCTCTTACATATTGATCTAACCCATTTCTAATATTCTGTGTAGTACCATGAGCTGGCTTACCAGGAAAGATCTTAACCTGCGTCTGTCTGGAGTGAGACAATCATGGCGACTCCTTCACTCGGCTTCTTTCTCCCAGCATTCTGTCTGTTTTCTCCACCCACCTAAGGGCTGGCCTATAAATGGGCCAAGGCAGTTTCTTTATTAAATGAAAGTAATTCCTCCATCAATGGAGGCTAGTGGTAGTTGCCCTGGAGCCTTCTGAACCCTTCTTTCTCCCTTAGGATGACACAATCATCTTCATCTCTGTCATGTGCTGCCCAACCTCAGCAGGAGCATCTCCCTCCATCCCTGTAGAGGAAAGCCACCAGAGGAGACTCTCTGAGTCCAGTGAATGGCGGGGTAACCAGGTCTGTCATCTACTCCTGTGGTATGAAATCCCCCAGATTCTACAGATAGCCAAGGCAGAGGAAGGAAATCATATGTCATTGAGTTTGAGGTCACAGAAACTGAGAAACTCTCAATCTCCTCTTCAACTTTTTATACTGCTTAAATAAAACTATTAATAGTCACAAAATTTGTTTCAGTGATCTAAAGAAAAACTGGTTACATCTTTTTTTACAACTTTTGGTTGTCTTCAACCAAAGTGAACTAATGGATGACCTGCCTCCATAACCTCTTTACTGTTTGGAGTTTTGGTTAGCTTTGGTTTGTTGGTCTCAAGACTGAATATCATGGAGCCCAGGTTGGTTTCAGACTCTACAGGTACCAATGAGAGTTTCCAATTCATAATCTTGCTATCTCTACCTGTCAGTCATTGCGATTACAAGCCTAGGGCACCATGCCCTGATTCCTGGCTGGGGAACACAAATCTTTAAGAGTGGCAGCCTGGCTAGACCCCATGTCTGCTCCCATTCAAACAGCCATGTTCCCTTCACCCTGAGGGAATTTGACCTAAATGTCATTGAGAATGTTGGTTCTGTTCAATGCTTTGTTATAGGCCCCTTTGTTGTTCCTCCCTTTTGAATAATGGAAACAGTTGACTGTTGGAGTACCATCCATGAGGCCTCTTCTCTGTTCCCAGCTACCTAGATGGAGGATATGGTGAACGGACCTTTCTTCAGATGACTGGACAGACAGTCATCATGGCAGTCTGCTTGTTTGAATACTTCATGGGTGCTCAGAGGAGTCAATACCCCAGCTACCAAGGTTGCGGTGACCACAGCTGATGCTAAGTTCAGCCTCAGAGGGTTGGATCCAGTTACAACATGACAGACATCTCGCAGCTGCCCCAGAAGACTCTACTTTAGTCAGGAGAAGCCTTGGTGACTTCTCCATCACTCCTATCTTCAGCTAGTCTGATCAGGATGGGACAATTTTCCACTGACTCAGCAAAGAACCCTGATTGTTATAAATTAGAGGCTTGTCATTGAGGGAATAAGAGCTGCATCTATGCAGGGCTATGATTGTTGAACCTGAATCCTGCATGTCTGTCTCAGGGTTTCTATTGCTTTCAAGAGACACCATGAGCATGGCAACTCTTAGAAAGGAAATAATTAATTTGGGGTGGCTTACAGTTTCATAGGTTTAGTCCATTATCTTCATGGTGGGATATAGTAGCATTGAGGCAGACATGGAGCTGGAGCAGGAGCTGAGTGTCATCCATCCGGATCCACAGGCATCAGGAAGTGAACTTTATCTACCATAAGTGTAGCCTGAGCATAAGAGACCTAAAAACAACCCCCATGATGATACTCTTCCTCCTACAAGGCCTCACTTATTCCAACAAAGCTATGCCTCCTAAGAGTGCCACTCCCTATGGGGGCCAACTACAGCCACACTGCCACATGCCCATGCACCACCTCTGGCTGTGAAAGCAGACTGGACTTCATCTTTATTGGTCAGTATGGATGCTGTCCTTATGTCCCAGTGGGCCCTTTGTGACCACATACACTCAAAATACATAACAGAAAATATATAATTTGATCATAATTGTCCAGTCCAGTACAGGGCAACACACATTCATCTTATCTTCAAACATCACTAAGGTCACTTTCCACATTTACCTATTTGGAAACACTAGACCAACAGGTCTCAACCTGGAGTTTGCTACCCCCATGGGGGTAGATTATAAGAAAACATGCAATCTGATATTTACAGTACAATTCATAACAGTAGCAAAATTACAGTTATGAAACAGCAATGAAAAAAATTTTATGGTGGGAGGAATCACCACAACATGAGGAACTGTATTAAAGAGTCTCTGCATTAGGAAAGTTGAGAATCACTGCTCTAGATCCAAGAAACAGCTCCTTTCTCTCCTTTCCCTGAGCACTGTCAGCTGCAGTTAGACATTACATCAGGTCAATATGGCAGCTGTAGAGAACTGTGCTGTGGGTGTCCTCCCACAGGTTGGCTTTAATCCAGTCAAAAGACACTGTTGGATGTGGTGGCACAGGCCTTTAATCTCAGCACTTGGGAGACAGAGCTAGACAGATTTCTTTGTGTTCTAGAAGAACCAGCACTAAATGGTGGGATCCTGTCTTATAAAAGCCAATATAGCATATGCCACTGAGCAAGGTTTTCATCACCAATGAAGCCTACAGAGATCCCAGCTTCTGCAGGATCATTTATTTTCCTTTTAAATTTTTATTGAGCCCTACATTTTTCTCTGCTCCCCACCCTGTATCTCAACCATCCCCCATTGTCCCTATGCTCCCAATTTACTTCGGAGGTCTTGTCTTTTTCTACTTCCCATGTAGATTAGATGTATGTATGTCTCTCTTAGGGTCCTCATTATTGTCTGGCTTCTCTGGCACTGTGATTTGTGTTCTGGCTTTCTTTTCTTTATGTTTAAAAACTACTTATGAGTGAGTACATGTGATAATTGTCTTTCTGTATCTGGGTTACCTCACTCAAAATGATGTTTTCTTGCTCCAACCATTTGCCTGCAAAATTCAAGATGTTGTTATCTTTTCTTCTGTGTGGTACTCCATTGTGTAAATGTACCACATTTTCCTTATCCATTCTTTGGTTGAAGGGCATTTAGGTTGTTTCCAGGTTCTGGCTATGACAAACAATGCTGCTCTGAACACAGCTGAGCACATGTCTTTGTGGCATGATTGAGCATCCTTTGGATATGTACCCAAAAGTGGTATTACTGGGTCTTGAGGAAGGTGGTTTCATAATTTTCTGAGAAATCACCTCACTGACATCCAAAGGGGCTGTACTAGATTGCATTCTCATAGGCAATGCAGGAGTGTTCCCTTTAACCCCAAACCTCTCCAGCATAAGTTGTCATCGGTGTTTCTGATCTTGGCCATTCTTACAGGTGTAAGATGGAATCTCAGAGTTGTTTTGATTTGCATTTCTCTGGTGACTAAAGGTGTTGAACATTCCCTTAAGTGTCTTTCAGCCATTTTAGATTTCCTCTGTTGAGAGTTCTCTGTTTAGGTATGTGCTCTATTTTTTCATTGGCTTATTTGTTCGTTTGATGAGCAGTTTCTTGAGTGTTTGTGTATTTTGGAGATCAGACTTCTGTCTGATGTGGGGTTAGTGAAGATCTTTTCCCATTCTGTAGGCTATCATTTTGTCTTGTTGACCATGTCCTTTCCTTTACAGAAGCTTTTCAGTTTCAAGAGGTCCCATTTATTAATTGTTTCTCTCAGTGTCTGTGCTGCAGGGGTTATATTTAGGAAATGATCTCCTGTGCCAATGCATTCAAGTGTACTTCCCACTTTCTTTTCTATAAGGTTCAGTGTGGCTGTTTTTATGTTGATGTCTTTCATCCATTTGGACCTGAGTTTTGTGCATGGTGATAGATATAGGTCTATTTTCTTTCTTTTACATGTTGATATCCAGTTAGGCCAGCATCCTTTTTAAAATATGCTTTCTTTTTTCCCATTTGATATTTTTTGCTTCTCTGTCAAAAATCAGGTGTTCAAGGTGTGTGGATTAATATCCATGTATTTGAATTGGTTCTATTGGTCCTCTTATCTATATTTATATCAGTCCCAGGCTGTTTTCAGTACTGTAGCTCTGTAGTAGAGTTTGAAGTCAGGGATTGTGATGCCTCCAGAAGTTCTTTTATCATACAGGATTGTTTTGGCTATCCTGGGTTTTTTGCTTTTCCTTATGAAGATAAGTACCATTCTTTCAAGGTCGGTGAAGAATTTGCTGAGATTTTGATAGGCATTGCATTGAACCTGTAGACTGCTTTTGGTAAGATTGCCATTTTGCTATGTTAATTCTACTGACCAAAGAGAACAGGAGATTGTTCTATCTTCTGATGTCTTATTCAATTTCTTTCTTCAAAGATTTAAAGTTCTTGCCATACAAGTCTTCCACTTGTTTGGTTAGAGTTACTCTAAGATATTTTATGCTATTTGTGGCTATTGTGAAGGGTAACTTTTCCTCTGCTTTTTTTCTAACCCCATTTATCATCTCTGTATGGGAGGGCTACTGATGTTTTTGAGTTTATCTTGTATCCTGCTACATTAATGTTGTAATGAAAATGTTTATGATTTGTAGAAGTTCCTTGGTAGAAAATTTTGGGTTGCTTATGTAAACTATCATATCATCAGCCAATAATGACAGTCTGACTTTTTCTGATATGCATCCCCTTGATCTCCTTTTGGTGTCTTATTGCTCTAGCTAAGACCTCAAAATCTATATATCATAGATATGAAGAAGGTGATGGAAAACCTTTTCTTGTTCCTAGTTTCAGTGGGATCACTCTGAGTTTCTCTCCATTTAGTTTGATGTTGGCTGTTGGCTTGCTGTGTATTACCTTTATTATGTTTAGGTATGTTCCTTGTATCCCTGCTCTCTCCAAGACATTTATCATGAAGGGATGTTGTATTTTGTTGAAAGCTTTTTCGGCATCTAATGAGATGGACATATGGTCTTTATTTGTCAGCTTGTTTATATGGTGGATTATATTGACAGATTTTCGTGTTAAACTATTCCTACATCTCTGGAATGAAGTTGACTTGAATGTGATGGATGATAATTCTGATGTGTTCTTAGATTCAATTTGCTAGTATTTTATTGAGTATTTTTGCATCAATGTTCATGAGTGAGATTCGTCTGTAATTCTCTTTCTTAGTAATGTCTTTCTGTGGTTTGGGTATCAGGGTAGTTGTAGCCTCATAAAAAGAACATTTGGCAATGTTCCTTCTGTTTCTATTGTGTGGAATAATTTGAGGAGGATTGGTATTAGTTCTTCTTTGAAAATCTTGTAGAATTCTGAGCTAAAACCATCTGGTCCTGGGCTTTTTTTTTCTTTTTTGAGAGACTTTTGATGACTTTATATTTCTACAGCAGTTATATGTCAGTTTAATTTGCTTTTCTGGTCTTGATTTAATTTTGGTATGTGATGTTTATCCAGAAAGTTGTTCATTTCCTTTAAGTTTTCAAATTTATTGGAGTATAGGTTTTCAAAATATGACCTGATGATTCTCTGTACTTTTTCCATGTCTGTTGTTATGTAACCCCCTTTCATTTCTGATTTTGTTAATTTGGATATTCTCTCTCTGCCTTTTGGTTATATTTGGATAAAGGTTTGTCTATTTTGTTGATTTTCTCAAAGAGCCATCTCTTTCTCTCATTGATTCTTTGTATTGTTTTCTTTGTATCTATTTTGTTGAGCCATCATTGGGGTGAGTTTGTGACCCATGACAGCAGCCCCGGACAGGGAACTCAGAAGTTCCTCACACCCCCCCTATCCCTCCTGGGCTCCCTGCAGAGACTCTACTCCCTGCAGACTGCCTCTCTCTTCCTACCCCACCCAGCTTGCATCCAGAACCCTTCTTCCTTCTGCCCCCTACCTTCTTCAGGCACATAACACCACCTAGCTCAGCATGTCTGGGCACTGGGGGCGAATCCTCAGGTCAAACAGGCGGGTGGGAGTTCCTTTGTTTCACTGGCCTGCCTGCACCAAGCAAGGTAGGTGCTTTGTTTACGAACTACCCAACCAGCACCGAGATCTGGTCTTGCCACCAGGAGAGCCATCATTGGGCAAGGAGAGCTAATCTTGGCACCAGGAGAGCCATCATTGGGCACAGAGATCTGATCTCGGCACCAGGAGAGCCATCACTGGAGCACCAGGAGAACCATCACTGGGGAGTACCATCACTGGGAAGGTACAACAGTAGGCAAGGAGACCTGATCCTGTAAAAGAAGATCCATAGGAGAGCATTCGGAGGAAGAGATGGGCAGGTGCCAATGCAAGAATTCACCCAACAATCTGAAAAATAATATGAAACCACCAGAACCCAGTGACCTCACAACAGGAGGACATGAACACCTTAATCATGAAGAAGTAGAAAAAATTGACTTTATGAAAGTGATTGACGCCCTTAAACAGCATGTAAAAAATGCCCTTATAGAATTGGATGAGAAGTATAACAGAAAGTTTGAAGAATTGAGTAAATCAGTGAATGATACCCTAGGAAACCAAGGAAAAACAATCAAACAGATAATGGAAACAGTTCAAGTCTTGAAAACTGAAATGGAGGCAAAGAAGAAAACACAAACAGAAGGCTGGCTGGACATGGAAAATCTAGGTAAACGAATAGAGACTACAGAAACAAGCATAACCAACAGAATAGAAGAGATAGAAGAAAGAATCTGAGATTCTGAAGCTACCATAGAGAAAATAAACACGCTGATCAAAGAAAACAGCAAGGCCAACAAACTCTCGTCACAAAACATTCAGGAAATATGGGACACAATAAAAAGACCAAACCTAAGAATAATAGGAGTAGAAGAAGGGGAAGAAGCGCAGCTCAACGGTCCAAAAAATATATTTAATAAAATTATAGAAGAAAACTTTCCCAACCTAAAGAAAGTTATACCTATGAAGGTTCAAGAAGCGTACAGAACACCGAATAGGCTGGATCAAAAAAAAAAATCCCCTCACCATATAATAATCAAAACACAAAACATACAGAACAAGGAAAGAATATTAAGAGCTGCAAAGGAAAAAGGCCAAGTTACTTATAAAGGTAAACCTATCAGACTTTCACCTGACTTCTCTATGGAAACCATGAAAGCCAGAAGGTCCTGGATAGATGTACTGCAGAAACTGAGAGACTGTGGATGCAAGCCCAGACTACTATACCAAGCCAAACTTTCATTCACTATAAATGGAGAAAACAAAATTTTCCAAGATAAAAACAAATTTAAACAATATGTAGCCACAAATCCAGCTTTACAGAAAGGAATAGAAGGAAAATCACTAATCAAGGAGTCCAACAATGACCACAATATCTCAGACAACTAGAGACCCTTCACCAGCGCACCTTGAAGAAGGGAAACACAAAATTTAGTACTAAAAAAATGACCGGAGTTAACAACCACTGGTCATTAATATTACTTAATGTCAATGGACTCAACTCACCTATAAAAAGGCACAGACTAAGAGATTGGATACGAAAACAGGATCCAACATTCTGCTGTTTACAAGAAACACACCTCAACCACAAAGATAGACACCTACTCAGAGTAAAGGGTTGGGATAAAGCTTATCAAGTAAATGGACCTAAGAAACAAGCAGGTGTGGCAATACTAATTTCTAACAAAGTTGACTTCAAACTTAAATCAATCAGAAGAGATGGAGAGGGACATTTTCTACTCATAACAGGAACAATTCATCAGGATGAAGTCTCAATCCTGAATATCTATGCCCCTAATATAAAAGCACCCACGTACGTAAAAGAAACATTGCTAAAACTCAAGGCAGCAATGAAACTGCACACATTAATAGTAGGAGACTTTAACACTTAACACTCCTCTCTCACCAATGGACAGGTCAATTAGACAGAAACCTAACAGAGAAATAAGAGAATTAATGGAGGTAATGAATCAAATGGACTTAACAGACATCTATAGAATATTCCACCCAAATAGGAAAGAATATACCTTCTTTTCTGCAGCTCATGGAACCTTCTCAAAAATTGACCACATACTCGGTAACAAAGCAAACATCCACAGTTACAAAAAAATATCTGTAACCACCTGTATCTTATCAGATCACCATGGATTAAAGCTAGAATTCAACAACAATGCTACCCACAGAAAGCCTACAAACTCATGGAAACTGAACAGTCAACTACTGAACCATACCTGGATTAAGGAAGAAATAAAGAAAGAAATTAGTCTTCCTTGAATTCAATGAAAATAAAGAAACAACATACTCAAACCTATGGGACACTATGAAAGCAGTCCTGAGAGGAAAGTTCATAGCACTAAGTGCCCACTTAAAGAAAACAGAGAAAGCACACATTGGAGACTTAACAGCCCACCTGAAAGCTCTAGAAAAAAAAAGAAGCAGACTCACCTAGAAGGAGTAGAAGACTGGAAATAATCAAACTAAGGGCTGAAATCAACAAAATAGAAACACAGAAAACAATTGAAAGAATCAATGAAACAAAAAGCTGGTTCCTGGACAAAATCAACAAGATTGATATACCCCTATCCAAACTAATCAAACGGCAGAGAGAGAATTTGAAAATTAATAAAATCAGAAATGAAAACGGGGACATAACCACAGACACAGAGGAAATTCAGAGAATCATTAGATCTTACTACAAAAGCCTGTATGCCACAAAACTGGAAAATGTTAAAGAAATGGACACTTTTTTAGATGAATACCATATACCAAAGTTAAACCAGGACCAGGTAAACAACTTAAATAGACCTGTGAGTCACGAAGAATTAGAAGCTGTTATCAAAAACCTCCCTTCCAAAAAAAGTCCCGGACCAGATGGTTTCAATGCGGAATTCTACCAGAACTTTCAAGAAGACCTAATACCTATACTCCTAAATGTATTTCACAATATAGAAACAGAAGAGTCATTGCCAAATTCCTTTTATGAAGCTACAGTAACTCTGATACCAAAACCACACAAAGACTCAACCAAGAAAGAGAATTACAGGCCAATCTCAATCATGAACATCGACGCAAAAATCCTCAACAAAATACTGTCAAACCGAATCCAAGAACACATTAGAAAAATTATCCATTATGATCAAGTAGGCTTCATCCCAGTGATGCAGGGCTGGTTTAACATACGCAAATCTATCAATGTAAACCATCATATAAATAAACTGAAAGAAAAAAGCCATATGATAGTTTCATTAGATGCTGAAAAAGCATTTGACAAAACTCAACATCCCTTTATGATAAAAGTCTTGGAGAGATTAGGGATACAAGGGTCATACCTAAATATAATTAAAGCTATTTACAGAAAGCCGACAGCTAACATCTAATTAAACGGAGAGAAACTTAAAGCCATCCCACTAAAATCAGGAACATGCCAAGGCTGTCCACTCTCCCCATACCTCTTCAATATAGTTCTTGAAGTCTTAGCAATAGCAATAAGACAACATAAGGGGATCAAGGGGATTTGAATTGGAAAGGAAGAAGTTAAACTTGCGTTATTTGCAGATGATATGATAGTGTACTTAAGCGACCCCAAAAACTCCACCAAAGAACTTCTACAGCTGATAAATACCTTTAGTAATGTGGCAGGATACAAGATCAACTCCAAAAAATCAGTTGCCCTCTTATACACAAAGGATATGGAAGCAGAAAGGGAAATAAGAGAATCATCAACTTTCACGATAGCCACAAACAGCATAAAATATCTTGGGGTAACTCTAACCAAGGAAGTGAAGGATCTATTTGACAAGAACTTTAAGTCTTTGAAGAAAGAAATTGAAGAGGATACCAGAAAATGGAAGGATCTCCCTTGCTCTTGGATTGGGAGGATCAACATAGTAAAAATGGCAATTCTACCAAAGGCAATCTATAGATTCAATGCAATCCCCATCAAGGTCCCACCAAAATTCTTCACAGATCTTGAGAGGACAATAATCAACTTTATATGGAAAAACAAAAAACACAGGATAGCCAAAACAATCTTTTACAATAAAGGAACTTCTGGAGGCATTACCATCCCTGATTTCAAACTCTATTACAGAGCTACAGTAATGAAAACAGCGTGGTACTGGCATAAAAACAGAGAAGTCGACCAATGGAATTGTATAGAAGACCCGGATTTTAACCAACAAACCTATGAACACCTCATTTTCGATAAAGGAGCTAAAAGTGTACAATGGAAGGAAGAAAGCATCTTCAACAAATGGTGCTGGCACAACTGGATGTCAACCTGTAGAAGAATGAAAATAGACCCATATCTATCACCATGCACAAAACTCAAGTCCAAATGGATCAAAGACCTCAATATCAATCTGAACACACTCAACCTGATAGAAGAGAAAATGGGAAGTACCCTACAACACATGGGCACAGGAGATCGCTTCCTATGTATAACCCCAGCAGCACAGACATTAAGGGCAACATTGAATAAATGGGACCTCCTGAAACTGAGAAGCTTCTGTAAAGCAAAGGACACTGTCACTAAGACAAAAAGGCAGCCTACTGACTGGGAGAAGATCTTCACCAACCCCGCAACAGACAAAGGTCTGATCTCCAAAATATATAAAGAACTCAAGAAACTAGACGTTAAGATGATAATTAACCCAATTAAAAAATGGGGTACTGAACTGAATAGAGAATTCTCAACAGAAGAAGTTCAAATGGCCAAAAGATACTTAAGATCATGCTCAACCTCCTTAGCGATCAGAGAAATGCAAATCAAAACAACTTTGAGATATCATCTTACACCTGTCAGAATGTCTAAAATCAAAAACACCAACTATAGCCTTTGCTTTAGAGGTTGTGGAGAAAGGGGTTCCCTCATCCATTGCTGGTGGGACTGCAAACTTGTGCAACCACTTTGGAAATCAGTGTGGCGGTTTCTCAGAAAAATTGGGATCAACCTACCCCTGGACCCAGCAATACCACTCTTGGGAATATACCAAGAGATCCCTTATCATATGACAAAAGCATTTGTTCAACTATGTTCATAGCAGCATTATTTGTAATAGCCAGAACCTAGAAGCATCCTAGGTGTCCTTCAATGGAAGAATGGATGAAGAAAGTGTGGAATATATACACATTAGAGTACTACTCTGCGGTAAAAAAACAGTGACTTCTCGAATTTTGCATGCAAATGGATGGAAATAGAAAATACTTTCCTGAGTGAGGTAACCCAGACCCAAAAAGAAGATCATGGGATGTACTCACTCATAATTGGTTTCTAGCCATGGATGGGGGCCACTGAGTCTATAATTTGTGGTCCTAAAGAAGCTAAACAAGAGGGCAAACCCAAGGAAAAACATATAGTTATCCTCCTGGCTATGGGAAATAGACAAGATTGCCAGGCAAAAAATTGGAATCTTGGGGTTGGGGTGGGATGGGGGTAAGGGGAGATGGGGAGAGAAAAGTGTGAAGGAGAGGATGAGGGGAACTTGGGGAAACGGGATGATTGGGGATATAGGAAGGTTGGATAGGGGAACAGGGAAACTCATATCTTAGTTAAGGGAGCCACCTAAGGGTTGGCAAGAGACTTGAACTTGGAGTGGCTACCAGATGCCCAGGGCAATGTCCCCAGTTAGTTCCTTGGGCACCCGAGGATAGGGAACCCGAAATGACCCTATCCTATAGCCATACTGATGAATATCTTGCATATCACCATAGAACCTTCATCTAGCGATGGATGGAGATAGAGACAGAGACCCACACTGGAGCACCAGACTGAGCTCCCAAGGTCCTAATGAGGAGCAGAAGGAGGGAGAACATGTACAACGAAGTCAGGACCACGAGGGGTGCACCCACCCACTGAGACAGTGGGACCGATCTTTTGGGAGCTCACCAAGGCCAGCTGGACTGTGACTGAAAAAGCATGGGATAAAACCAGACTCTCTGAACATGGTGGACAATGAGAGCGGATGAGAGGCCAAGGACAAGGACACAGGGTTTTGATCCTACTTCAGGTTCTGGCTTTGTGGGAGCCTAGACAGTTTGGATGTTCACCTTCCTAGATCTGGATGGAGGGGGGAGGACCTTGGACTTTCCACAGGGCAGGGAACCCTGACTGCTCCTGGGACTGGAGAGGGAGGAGAAGAGGAGTGGGGGTTAGGGTTAGGGTTAGGGTTTAGGGTTAGGGTTAGGGTTAGGGTTAGGCACTGCTGCCAAGCCTGACAACCTGAGTTTAATCCCTAAGTCCTACATGCTAAAACAGAACCAACTCCCACAATTTGTCCTCTGACCTCCACATTTATGCTGTGGCACACATTCCCGCACACAAATAAGTAAATAGGCAAACAAACAAATGTTCATAAATATAAAATGTTGATAATAAAGTACCTTGCAGTTCTGTAGAAGTTGTATGAGATGTTCAAAGCAATTACTGTTAAGGAAAATGGCCTGAAGAACAGGCCTGTCTAGGCAGTCTAACGTGGCTGTGATGGTATCTATAAATTAAAAACAAAAATGACTCATGTAAAATCAGTCTCCTAATTCTTTGTTGTCTTTAGAGTGACTTTAATGCTGCCATGACTCTGGTTTCTTACTCTACTGGAGATAGGCACTCTTTTGTCCATTATCAGTGATTCCTCTCCATCCTAACATTTCTTGTGGTAGTCTTTCCACTTTATGGTGGCTAGGCCTATTTTACCTTAGTCCTCATGGCACTGTAGAATGTCACTTGAAAACAGGCATTCTGTGCAATCCTACTCACGTCACATGAAGCTCCAGATCATTAACTGAATGACTACAGGACACAAACAACATTTTTATCTGTTGCTTGATTTGAATATTAAAATCTCACACAAGATTCCTACCTGGTTTTCCCCACAGAATCTTACAGATACAGAGTGCCACTTCACAAACCCACAAACTTGGAGAGAAAGATACTGTTGTGGTCAGGATGCTTCAAGAAGGAAAAAGAAATTCCGGAGACAATCTCATGAGTGCTGGCAGGGTTGTAGGCAGCCTGAGTTTCTCACTGGTCTCTGAAGGGGAAAGCAGGGTGTGTTTGAGCTCTGTTTGAAATCTTCTGACCAGATTTAGAAAGATTCTTTATTCTCTACATGTTTTCATGCTTGGCAATTACCCAGAACAATGACTGTTGGGAAACTCTTTAGTGTGTTACCTAGGGACTGGTGGACCTGTCCACTGCTGAAGTCAGCCGACATTTAGTTGCATCCCCTAGAAATGTGGTAAACAATAATATGTGTTGTTTTCATTTGTTTTTAAGCTTGGCACAATGATAATAATTACATGCTACAAAACCCTCCAAAAAGTCAGGCTTGGACGTGATAGTATTTTGATGCAGCAGCTTTAGTTTGGATCTTCAACATCCTCCAAAGCCCATCCATGGCTGCATTCAATTTAAGAGGTGAGGCCTTAGGCCTCAGCTAGGAGGTGATGGTGAATGCTATTAGTCCCAGCACTCAAGAGGCAGAAGAAGGCAGAGCTCTGTGTTTGAGACTAGCCTGATCTACAGAGTGAGTTCCAGGAAAGCCAGAGCTACATAGAGAAACCCTGTCTTGAAACTGCCCCTAAAGAAGTGAGACCTCATGGGATATCTTCAGAGATCCTCCTGATGCTCCTCATCTTCAGCTCTTTTGCTTCCTTCGAAGTAAGTGATCCCCATCCTCTCACACTTCGGCAGGCTGTTCCAATTCTATAAACTTCTCCCTCTTCATACACTGGTCACCTAAGGTTTCTCTTGCAACCAGGAAGGAATTTCTTCCTCCCCTGCCTCCTTAAGCAGATTCAGTTGGAACCATCTTTTTCAGAAATTCTAAGTGATATATACAGGTTTCTCTAAGCCAGGGTTTTGCTGCATTAGTTAGTACTGTTGACACTTTGGACTGGAATACTTTGGATTTTATGAACTGCCATGTACATGGAAGGATGCCTACAACATCCCTGGTCTCTACCCTCTAGATGCTAAGAGCACTCTCTCCAAGAGTATCCCTAGGTGATGTCACATGTCCCATGGGAGCAAATCTGTCTCAGGTGGAAGCAGTGTTCCATCTCCTGCTAAGGACCCTGACTGGCCAGCATGTGTTCAGAAGTGAAACTCTCTCCTTTGTGGGCATCCTCCTCAGAGAAAGGAAGTAAACGTCATGCATTTTCTGTCAGCAAGAAACTTCCTGTGCCTTCTAGCTCTGGTCTGAAGTCACACATAAAAAGGACCTAGGTTCAAGCAGCACATATTTTCCAGGGAGACGGGATGCATCTGCTTCCTGCTCATAGAGTCCTGCTGCCCCTGTTAGCTGAGTAAGAGAGCATATGTTGCCCCCATGTGACAGCGCCCTCTTCTGAGAAATGGAATGACCAAAAATAGTGTGTGTGTGACTGTGTGTGTGTGTGTGTGCATACCTTCTCTCCCTTGTCATTGGTTCCTAGATCTTCTCAGACCCAAAATACTACCTGGTGAGTCACTCTGGGAAGTTCTTCCCTGGACTTGTCTTCTTGATGCTTCTGAGGAGGCCCAGTTCTCTTGTCTTTCATTATTATCATTATCTGAGTAGTTCACACATACATATGTGTTTTGGTCTAATTCAGCCACCTATGTCCTTCCCTCCAATTTCTTTTCTTTTTATTTAAAAATTCTGTTTATTTATCTTACTTTTATAGTTGGGGATGAAACTTAGGGCCTCACATATACTAGGCAAGTGCTTTGCTGCTGTACTAGATTCCAGCTCTCAGGATCACTAATTACAGAAAACAAATCATGTCAAGAGGATTGGTCCATGGACTCCAGTGTGAGCAGTTGTGAATCTCAACATAAACAGTGCACAAGCCAGCCTTCTCAAAGTGTGGCCTGGATGCAAAACTCTGAAACTTAGAACTAAGAATGTCCATTCGAACAAGCATTGAAAACTTGAGAAAGCTGTTTACCCTATTTGCAGACTAGCAGACTGGCTGTCAATGAACCCAGAAGCTCATTAGAAAATGAGTTCAGGGCCCCACTCCAGACCACCCTAATCAGAGTCTGTCTTTCTCAAAGTCACTAGGAGCTTTACCCCCAGATCCACAAGCCCTGAAATACCTCATCCTCAGTTAGCTGGTGAGCCAGGAATCCCCTTAGAATGAGTCTAATTAGAAAATACTCCCGCAGGTGCCTGCTCATTCCTGTGTCCTTGACTGTGGAAAGGAGCCCTTTCCCACCAATTTCTACACTTCCCTCCCAACTTAATGTTTGTTTGTTTGTTTTTTAATCAAATTTGCTCCTTTTGAAATAAGTGGAAACTGTCATACCCATATGAAGCATATTTCCTTTATAAATGGTCTCCTGAGTGTAAACTATACCACTCTAGGAGGATCACAGACTTCAGCTGGAGACACTGATGCACATAAAATCTTGTTGTGCTAGTTACCCTTCGGTTGCTGTGATAAAACAGCGTGACCAAGGCAGCTTACAGAATAGAGTGTGCTCTGGGCTTGAAGTTGTAAAGGGTTAGGATCCTGCTGGTGGGGACAGCAGGCTGCAGACATAAGACAGGCGCAGTGAGCTCATATCTCAAACTGTAGGCAGGGAAAAGCATGTGGCTTTTGAGACCTCAGAGCCTGCCCACACTTTCATACTCCTCCAACCAGTCACACCTCCTAACCCTCCCAAACAGTGCCACTGGGAGCCAGGCTGATCCAAGGCTTTCTTAGAGGCCCTGATGAGAGGACAGGAAGGACGTTAGTTCTGTGTCCTTGCTCAGGTGTGTGCATGACAAGTCCTAGTCTGGGCCTGGGCCCAGGGCCTCAAAGGACTTAAGGTTTTGGTTCCTGGGACCCTGGATTTTCCCCTGAAGAAATTGGAATTATTAGTCTCCAGGCCACTGTATGCTTGACCTATGACACCCTTGGGCTATACTGTGTTTCTTCTGTGCAATATTGCTTGATTAGCTCCATCCCATTGTATGATAGCTTTCTACAGACTCTGCCCCACCCCTGCTGCAAACTGTCTATAATACATATTACTTCTTAATAAATTTGCTTTGGCATAAGCCATCAGCTTATACAAACCTCCTGGTCCCTACATTCCTGGTTTCATTATTTTTCTCATTCCCATTCTTCCCCTTAGGAACCTATCATTGAAGATGAGCCTGCTGGTCCAGATCAACTAAATATTCAAAGGCCCTAGACTATAGAAAGACATTTCCATTCCAGGTACCAACCAAGTTAAAATGGTTTGGGTTTTGTTGTTTTTATTTGTTTGTTTGGTTTGGTTTTTTTTTGTTTTTGTTTTTGTGGCTAGTGGGATTTCCATTGATTTTAGTTAAGCAGTTAAACAATTCACTATTTTTACAAGTTGTTCCTGGTTCCTACTGTCTTGCAGGCCCAGCTTTAGTGCCTTGGGAGCACAAATAGCCTTCTCTCTCATTTCATTTTAATTACATTTATTCAGTTAGTGTCTTGGGGTGGTGCTCATGACACAGCATCTGTGTAGATGTGTAAGCCATTGCTTTTAAAGGCTGCCATGGAAGATGCCCGGACAGAGAAGGACCCTAAACACATACACAGTGTGATGGAAGAGCTGGGACTCAGAAGGCAGATTGTGCTCCCAAGGCACTAAAGCTGGGCCTGCAGGACAGTAGGAACCAGGAACAACTTGTAAAAATAGTGAATTGTTTAACTGCTTAACTAAAATCAATGGAAATCCCACTAGCCACAAAAAAAAAAAAACAAAAACAAAAACCAAACCAAACAAGCCATTGCTCTTAGGAACTCAGGACTGCGAGGGGTGCACCCACACACTGAGGCAATGGGGATGTTCTATCGGGAACTCACCAAGGCCAGCTGGCCGGGGACTGAAAAAGCATGGGACAAAACCGGTCTCACTGAACATAATGGACAATGAGGACTACTGAGAACTGAAGAACAATGGCAATGGGTTCTTGATCCTATTGCACGTAATGGCTTTGTGGGAGCCCAGGTAGTTTGGATGCTCACCGTAATAGACCTGGATGGAGGTGGGTGGTCCTTGGACCTCCCACAGGGCAGAGAAACCTGCTTGCTCTTTGGGCTGAGGAGGAAGGAAGACTTGATTGGGGGAGGGGGAGGGAATGGGAGGTGGTGGCGGGGAAGAGGCAGAAATCTTTAATAATTAAATAAATTAATTAATAAAAAAAATAAAAAAATAAAAAAAAAGAAAGCCATTGCTCTTGCTGATATTCAACAATACACATGCTAAACATTGGGAGAAGAGTGTAGAGAGCACTTCAATCCGATTATTTAGAGATAGTCACTTCCTGTGCACACCTACTGGGAAGACCCCACTTGGACTCTATGTGTCCTGTCTTGCTCTTCTTGGTACCATGGTACAACCAAATCCCACTGTCTTCCTACAGAATCATGGACATAAATAGCCTTCTCTCTCATTTCATTTTAATTACATTTATTCAGTTAGTGTCTTGGGGTGGTGCTCATGACACAGCATCTGTGTAGAAGTAAGACACCTTACAGAAGTTTCTTCCACCATATAGGCCCTGGGAATTGAATTTAGTTCATCAGGCTTGGCTGCAAGCACCTTTACCTACTAAGCCATCTTGTATACCCAGCCTTTTCTTCAGACTCTTGCACATTATGCCTCTTCTCTTTTACCCAGGAAATTATCAGGGCATGTAGGTCATCAGTCAGAGGGCAGATTAGAAACGCTATATTCTAAAAGCCCAAGTTCCAGCCCATTGTCACTCAGTTTTAGCAAAGCCTTCATGACAAGATTAACATTAAGGCACCATTGTTTAAGGGATTATTTTGCTGGCTCAGGCAATCTCAAATCTGGTCCTGGTTCAAAACAGAGTCAAAAGCTAAAGTAGAGGCTAGAGAAAAATACCAATTTGCTTGCATTCCTTGAAATAAAGCCTAAGGCTTGTTTTGTGTTTATTTGCTTTGAGACAGGGTCTCTTTGTAGCCCTGGCTTTCCTGGAACTTGATATAGAGAATGGGTTGACCTTGAGCTCACAAAGATCCTCCTGCTTCTGTGCCACTATTCCCAGCAAGTGTAGGTTTTGTTATATAAAATGCACGTTTAGATGCATTAATAAAAATGAAAAGACTTTGAATTAATAACATAGTTTCTAATACCCCCCCATCAAAAATCAGAATATTCAGGGCTACAGAGATGACTTGGTGGTTCAGGGCACTGGTGGCTCTTCCAGAGAATGGAGGTTCAATTCCCAGAACCCACGTGTGGCTTATAACTTTCTGTATCATAGAGATCCAAATCCAACACCCTTATCTGGCCTCTGACTCAAACACTGCATGTACGTGTTTCACAGACATACTTTCTCACAAACCACCCATGTACATAAAGTTTAAATATGGGGGAGAAAACTGGATTTCACAAAGAATATTAACTTCTATGTTAGTTTGTTTTTCTGAACTATATTTTTGTTATAACTTGAGATCATAGCAGGACTTTTTGAGAAGGGAAGAATGAGTTCCAGGCTAGCCTGGACTATAAAGTAAGAAAGACCCAGACTCCAAAAATGAAAGAATTGTGAACTTGGCCCACACTCCTTGAGGTGCTATGAGGTCATAGGTCCTAGATGCTTTGTGTTTACAGATGTCACTGTACTTTTAAGTTGTGATGCTGCAGGTACAGAAAGAAAAGAGTTAATCAAGTTTGCTCATTCTATTGCTGGGTTTGAGATGTTTGATGCTAAAAAGAACAAGCTCTGGGTGAAGGTCAGCTATTTAATGATTGCTCTGACAATGGCAGAATTCATCTATATGGTTATTGAGGGCAAGAAGGTAAGAGCCGGCTCCTCTCTGTCTCTGTGTGCTTTCCCAAAGACGCCTCCTCAGTTTAGTCTGAGAAGGGAAAGAGCTAAGAAGAAGCCACTTTGTATCAATTTACTGACTAAATGCTCTTCTGAGTGGTGACCTCATTTGTACCTCATGACATCTTTGTTAGGTAGATGCTACCCTAAGATGAGGAAACCATAGCTTAGGAAGCTTCAGCAGTGGGCTGATGAGGGGACTCAGCAGGCAGAGGCACTTGCATCCCACAAGATGCCAGGAGAAAATCAACTCCTAGAAATTGTCTTGGCACTTCCACATGTACCCCAAAGAACATGTGTGCCTGCACACAGACAGTAAAACAATAATTTTTTGTTTGTTTGTTTGTTTTGGTTTGGTTTTTGAGGCAGGATTTCTCTGTGTATCAGTCTTGGCTGTCCTGGAACTCACTCTGTAGAACAGGCTGACCTCAAACTCACAGAGATCTGCCTATCTCTGCCTTCCAAATTCTGGGATTAAAGGTTACATTTGACCACTTCCTGGCAAAACAATAATTTTTAAAGCAAGTTTTGACAGCTTGCTCAAAGCTGTGCATCTCTCTAGTGACAGAAGTAATTTGAACCTAGACATAACTGAAGTAAGGGTGAGGTTGCTCCCCAGTCCTGAATGTTTGTTTACACAGCAACACCTGTTTAAAGTCAGTGGATGTGAGAGCCTGAGAGACTTTTCCATCACCATGCTTTATATGCAGTTTATAACATATGCACCATGCATTTTCCAAAACTCACATAGTAAGCGGAGAGATAAAAACTTAGATTTAAAAGAAATTAAAAGGAAAACAAAACTTCAGATCTGATTTTTCATGTTACTAAATGACCTATTAAACTACCTTGCTATTAATATATGGTTACTTTGGGGGCTGGGGAGATGGTTCAGTGGTTAGGAACATTTGGTTCTCCTGCAGTATACCCAGGCTCAATTCCCAGCACCCGCGTAGCAGCTCACACCAACTGTAACTCCAGTTCTAAGAGATCTGCTACCCTCTCTGGCCATCACAAGTACCAGGCACACACGTGGTTACATGTACATACATGCAAATATTTCTACCCATAAAATAAAAATAAGTAAATCTAAAGTATGTGTATATATGTGTGTGCTTTCAAATTCAAGAACACACCTTGACTATCATGTCTAATTCTATGTCAGTTTTCACTTAGAGATATACTTTAGCTGTTGTTACAAAGTAAAAAGACTCTTCAGTCAGCTGGTAGTGCCTTTTAATCCCAGCACTCAGGAGACCCAGGCAGGTGTATCTCTGAGTTTCAGGCCAGTCTGGTTCCAGGACAGCCAAGCTACATGGAGAAACTCTATCTTGAAACCCCCCCCCAAAAAAAGAAAAAAATAAAATGATTTATCCATGAACACACTTGTCAACTGATCTCCTTATCTTGAGCAATTCCAGAGTAAAGAGGACATAAATTCTTGACTCTCTGTGCCTTGCAGTCACATGAAAATTCTAGCCATCTCAATCCAGCCTCACAGGAGCACAAAGGGGCAAATATGCAGACCTGAGTGAAGTTTTTTGGAAATTAGCCTGGCCTACTTCCCTTTTCCTGTCTCCCCATTTGACCTCTCATTCATAATTCTCAGACTGAAATCTTCAAAAGCCTATGCATGTGGATTTCTAGAATTCTGAGAAATACTTGATGTTAAAAATCTCCAGAAGCAAATAATCCCCCTAGGGTGTTCTCCAGCACCTTCCAAGGGCATGTGCTAGAATGAAAACCTATAGAGCTAAAGGTCATTAGGAGAGATGAGTTAGTGATCATTATGCTTTGTCCTTACCATTGACATTCTTTCCCCATCCTTTCCTCCTCCCATCAGGTGCTTCACATGTGCAATAACATGGGTGTCAGAAAATCCCAGTTTCTGTGGCTGCAAGATTCACAAATTTGAAATAAAAATGGGCCAGATTATATAAGATCCATAGAAATTTAATAGTTCACACTTAGGGAAGCAAGGAAAGTGATGTTTGAGGATAGATCATTTTAGAAGTCATCACTGATAATATTTTGGTAAAGCCTGGGATTTCCAAACCTAAATGTTTTTGTTAAAAGAGAAGAAAGGTGCCAGAAAGTACACTCACAAGTTAGGGAAGGAGACATGAAAACAGGGAGATGTGTTGTAATAAGAGCGGCGGGGCTGCATCGCCGGCACCCAGCCGCCCACATGGCTAGCTTATGCCCCGAAATAATTACACGGAAACTGTATTCTTTTAATCACTGCCTGGCCCATTAGTTCCAGCCTCTTATTGGCTAGCTCTTACATATTGATCTAACCCATTTCTAATATTCTGTGTAGTACCACGAGCTGGCTTACCAGTAAAGATCTTAACCTGCGTCTGTCTGGAGTGGGAGAATCATGGCGACTCCTGACTCGGCTTCTTTCTCCCAGCATTCTGTTCTGTTTACTCCACCCACCTAAGGGCTGGCCTATAAATGGGCCAAGGCAGTTTCTTTATTAAATGAAAGTAACTCTCCATCATTTCCCCTTTTTTTGTTTAAACAAAACAGAAAGGCTTTAACTTTAACATAGTAAAATTACATATAACAAAATGGTTATCAAGCAAGAATTACAGTTACAATATTTATATCTATTTTATCTTTTATCATTACTAAGGAAAACTATAACTATAACTAACCATTCTTCAACTCCATCAAAGACTCCAGAAGGATATAATATTACCTAAGTAAACAAGAAATCCAAAACTCTAGAAATGACAGAGACATCTCGCTGCCTGGACAGTCACTCAAAGTTCCTCTGTACCGTTGGGGCATCCATCTTCAGCCTTCAGGCCCATAGTATCCAGCAGACATTTTCATCAAGCAGGAAATTCCAAAGGCAGTTTAGTCACTTTTTGCTGTGTCCTGCAGAATGTCTCTTAGACTCTTTCATGAGTCAGGAACCCCGAAAGACCGTCTCACCTTTAGGCGAGTTCAGTAGTCCTCTCTCTGAGGGTTCTCTGTGTCCAGTTTATGCAACAGTCCAGGCAAGAGCAGTTTCTTGCCCAAATGGCTATCATACTCCATAAGGAGCCTCTTCGATGCCCATCTTCCTCTTGAAGTAGATTGGTGCTGCCAGGAGCAGATGTGTCTCATTGTCATAAAAAGCCCTAAATTATTAAAACACTTAAATGCCATATTCTGTAGCCTTTGAAAGATATGAAGAATGCCTATCTGAAATATATCTATGCATATCTAGAAAATCTAACTAACATGACTACAAGCTTTACTATTATCGATGATTATCCATTAACAACCTATATTTACATTACATTTTTAAATGAACTACATAATCACAATACCTTAAGAGCAGAAATACATATACATATAACAAAATTAACCTTAAAATCCATAGCAATGCAAATTATTCATATCTATATCATTTCCCCCTTTAAATGTAAAAGAACATTTATAAACAATATTTGGGAACATGGGCGCAGTTTTTTCTCTCCAAACTGCTTCCTGCTGAATGGGGGTGCTGTATTCAGATCTTTCATGGTGTAACCTGTGTGTCAGGGTCATCTCAGTCGGCAGTTGAGTGAAGTAATTTTCTGAAGGTGTTCACAGCAACCTTTCAGGAGGGTGTGGTCTATCATACCATATCGGGATAGATGCAATCCACAGAGTCTTATCCTCTGTGAAAACAAAAGAAGACCCTTTCCAAAGCATCATATCCTTAGACCCATATTCTGAAATCATAATACCCTTATATCCATTCTGGTTTAGCTTGGTAGCCCATATAATGAAATGTCTCTCTGTACTTAGCTCCTTCACAGTCAAAAATTTTAAAGAAAACACAATAATACAAAGAATCCAGACTCTCTGTGAATTTTCCATTTTTACGTGACTTATTTTTCTTTATTTCTTTTAATCTATAACTATCTGTACTCTGTCTCTTTAAGGACTTTACCCTTTTTTAAGACATTAACTTTATTCTTTATATATATTTTTTATCTCTCTCAAGCCTACGTACATTTATCCAACAGTGTCTGAATCAGTTCTATTGTGAATCTGTAATTTTTTTACTATCCAGGAGCATTTCTTAAAATGTTAAGCATTTTTTAAAAACTTAAGTTGCACCATGTACAGGTAATACGGTACCACCTATGTCCTTCTCAGTCTAAACCTTAACTGCCCTGTTGTTATGGTAATTACGGTAGTTCCTGCCTGAGACCAGCACAGTTCAGCATGGCGGAGCCGAGCTGCTCCTGCATCAGAACCTTTTGGTGCCCCTGAGCCACACACAGTTCCAGACACACAGCAGTCCACATTGCCATCAAGCAAGCCGTAGCACTTCACTCCAAATGCTCCATTCAAAAACTCTGTCTCCTGCAGGAGCCAGACAGAGATCGCAATGTTGGCACAGCCCAGAAAGCCGGCATTTAAAAACAGCCAGTTTTTTCCTATTGCTAAGTCAAGACAATTTCTTTGCGGTACACAACACACAAACAGCAAAAAGCTGTCTTAAATTCTCTTTCTGTTTTTTTTTAAGCCCTCTCAGGTTTTATGTGGAGTTTATTAGCACGTTGGGTGCCACTCTGTTGTAATAAGAGCGGCGGGGCTGCGTCGCCGGCACCCAGCCGCCCACATGGCTAGCTTATGCCCCGAAATAATTACACAGAAACTGTATTCTTTTAATCACTGCCTGGCCCATTAGTTCCAGCCTCTTATTGGCTAGCTCTTACATATTGATCTAACCCATTTCTAATATTCTGTGTAGTACCACGAGCTGGCTTACCAGGAAAGATCTTAACCTGCGTCTGTCTGGAGTGGGAGAATCATGGCGACTCCTGACTCGGCTTCTTTCTCCCAGCATTCTGTTCTGTTTACTCCACCCACCTAAGGGCTGGCCTATAAATGGGCCAAGGCAGTTTCTTTATTAAATGAAAGTAACTCTCCATCAGAGATGGAGAGGAAATTGTGGCTCCCATTATAAATAAGAGTGAAGGATGGCCAGGCAGTGGTGGTGCACATCTTTAACCCCAGCACTGGGAGGCAGGGACAGGTTGATCTTTGTGAGTTCAAGGCCAGCCTGGTCTACAGAGTGAGTGCCAGGACAGGCTCCAAAGCTACAGAAAAACCCTGTCTCAAAAAGTCACAAAAGAAAACAAAAAAGAAAAAGAAAAAAAAGAGTGAAGGGTGTGGAGAAAAAGAGACAGGATTTGGAGAGAGAAGTCATTAAGGCAGAAAGGGAGAGCCATATACTTCTCTCCTTAGAGGGGTTGGGCACTCAAGTCAGAATAGAAGGTGTGTACAGGACTCTACTGTGCCCAGTGCCCAGACAGCTGACCACTTCTGGCCTGTGCTGCAGAGTCGGCCTGCTGATGTCAGCACAAGGGGGAGAATATCTTCTCCAACCTGGCATCATCATCTCTTCATTTTTTTTTCCTTTTAGGCAGTGAAAAGACACAAGTCTTTAACAAGCTTGAACCTGGAAAGGAAAGCCAGTCTGAGAGAGGAGGCAGCTATGAAGGCCAAAACAAAGTAGAATTATTTGAGCTGAATTTGGAAAACCTGGGAATGAGGTTGCAGTAACAAGTGTGTACTGGAAAGAATGTGATATGACACATGCTTTGCACAGATTTATTCCACTTCCCTACTTCTGCTGTGGGGGAACAAATACATTTTCTTGAAGAATGACTGTGTTTTTGGTTTTATCCAAGTAAAGCATTGCTTCCCCACGTTACAGAGAGTGAAAAAGAGGAAACTAATTTCAAACTTGATATAAACTCTGTGGAGCATCTGGTACCCACCTAACTTCTACTCACAGAGCAAGGTTGATATATCCTCTGAGGCCCAAAGAGTGCAGGTCTTCTCTGTTCTTTATACCATGTCTGAAGGGACAAGAAGAGTAGCTGGGTACACTGCCCAGATACATGTTGGGGAGCCAGCCTTCCAAATGCCAAGGTGCCTTTAGGGAGACTGGAAAGCAGCTGGACCACACACTGTATTGTCTAGCATGCCAGTAGGCAGGGGCATTTAGAAGAGCCTCTGAGAATGCCCTGACAAAGTCATAAGAGAGTCTGCCCAAGAGTTTTGAGGTGTTTATCATTCATAGAAGTGCTGGGGACCAGCTTCCACCTCCTAATTCATGGCTTGGCTCCCAACCATCCCCTTTCCTACTCCCAGGGAATTAAATTTTATACTTATGAAAATGCCATCCCCATTCTCATTTGTTTGTGTTGGAAAATAAGCACTTATACCCCTACCATGGTGTCTGGGACTCAGGTGGTTTCTGCTTTATAAGACTCCAGTGACTCTCACATGCCTTCCTAGTGCTACCAGAGGACACATCATTATAGCCACCCAATGCACTACTTCTCAGTGATTTTAAAAATATCATGTGCCAGCTGAGCAGTGGTGGCACACACTTGCAATCTTAGCACTTGGGAGGCAGAGGCAGGTGGATCACTGTGATTCAAGGCCAGCCTAATCTACAATGTTGCCAATAGCTCCATGATCTAATGTTCTTGATGTTGTCTGTACACTGTACTTTTGCCTTTGTTTTATTTTAGATATAAATGCCTCTATTTTATCACTTGCAATTTTATTATCAAAAGAAATTTTTTGCGCATTTTTAGGAAATTGATTTTTGCTGGGTGGGAGTGGCATACATTTAATCCCAGCACTTGAAAGGCAGAAACTGGCAGATCTCTGAGTTCAAGGTCAGAGTGAGTTCCAGGACAGCCAGGGCTTTGTTACACAGAGAAACCTTATCTCAGGAAAAAAAATGATTTTTTTCTTGAGTAATTTGGTACCCTTTTCTAAGCCCATGTTTTGAATATTGGTAAATCCTAATATAGAACTTCCTTTATACAGCAATGCTGTTTTCACTGAAGAGCAGTGAAAAGTCTATCTTAAAGTCTGTGATAAAGATACACCACTAATTTATGCAAAGCTATCTCACAAGCTGCATTTTTATTTAAAATTTATTTTTATACATTTAAAATAAAACATATTGCATCACTTTCCCCCTTCCTTGTCCTCTCCATCTGTTCACAAATTTTCCCCTTCTAATTCCTTCCTTGTTAAGTCTATGTGAATAAGTATGTGCAAATATATGAATATAACCTGCTGGGTCCATTTCTGTTTGTTTTGTGTTATGCTTTCAGAATTGAACATGCTGTTTCAGATACACAAATAGGGATCTCATCCATGCCTGAGATTCACCCAAGTGTAGGAGAATTTTAATTCATTATGTGCTCAATAATTGGGTTATTTTCTTTGTTTTATTAACTTTATGCATGCAAAAATGTTTAAACTCTGTTTGTGTATATACACCTGTGCCATGTGTATGTAGCACTGGAGGACAACCCACAGGTATCTATTATTTTCTTGCCCTATGTGAGCTTAATGATGAAACTTAGGAATTCATTTGACTACAATTGACCTCAATTGTACTTATTCAGGATTAAAAAATTATTTATGTATGTAGGAATGTGCATATGCCACTGCCCAAGTTTTGAAATAAAAGAAAAACACTTTTAGGAGCAAGATGGGTCACCCAGACATAGAATACAGGTCATCAGGCTTATCAGCAACCAATTTTAATTAATGAGGCAATTCTTTGGCATTCAATCATGGTTTTTGAGAAAGTGTTATAAACAAATGTTTAGTCCCCAGGAAAACAAATTAAAAAGATGTATAATCATATAACTATTTTCCTATGCAAAGAGGATTTATTATTCAAATTATACTATGTTCCTCTATCCTCATATGAAATTAAGTTTACAATCTTAAAAGGAGACAAGAGTTTACTATTACAACATTCCTAATAATCTTATTTGAGGAACAGTGAAATAGCTCCATGGGAAAGATCTGTGGTGTGCAAGGATGAAAAATTAACCTTGATCATCATATTAAGAGGACTAAAAGTAGAAAATGTGAAGTTGTCTTCTGATCTCCACATATCTGTATTGGTCCTACAAACCAATAACCATATTGCACACATGTAACATGAGGGCTTGCTTGTTGGGATTTCTTTTCTACCCAGTTACTACAGTCAGTAACCCCCAAAGAAAATTACACAGAGGTCTATATCAATTATAAACTGATTGGCCCATTATCTCAGGCTTCGTATTAGCTCTTTTAACTTATATTAGCACATTATTTTATTATATGTTAGCCACATGGCTCGGTACATCTTTCAGTAGGGCAGGTCACATCTTGCTCCTTCCTTGGTCTGGGCAGGACAGGCAAAAGAGCTTCCTTCTTCCCAGAATATTCCTGTTTTCATTGGCCCGCCTTTAATTCCTGTCTGGTTTTTTTTTTTTTGCATAAACTTCCTGAATGCCTAATGGCCAATCAGCATTTATTTAAAACATGATTGACAGAACATAGACAATTCTCCCATACCACACACACACACACACACACACACACATACACTCTATAAATCTTTGTTACAAAAATAAATCTTAGTGCCATTACATTATCTGACATCTCTGGATAATTTCCTTAGAAAGCAATTCTTCAAGATAAAATGCCAAATGGTTACTAATTAGGATGAGGGAAGCATGGACCACCAATATATATGTATACACACACACACATACACACATAAAAAACATTAAGCTACAGTATGAGATATACACAGTTTAATGATGATTATCCTATTTTAATAAATCTCTACTAGATAAACAAAAACACTTTTTTTGAATACACACGAGATTATTAATGTTTCTTATATTCTCTTCTATTAAGCATTTTAACCTTAACATTGTTAAATTGTGTTGACAAAACAGCAAATGTTGGGAGTACATCATCTACACTTAGATTTGTACTCAAAGGTAGACACATGAGGAACATGAGTTCAAATGTTTCCCTGAATCATTACTAACATCTAAGCAAAACTGAATAAGAAATAAGAAAATCTCAAGGGAATTGAGAAGTTGTGAAAATATGAAAAACAAAACCAGGAGCAACAACCCACCACCATTTCATAGACACTCTTACTTGAAATGTGTGATCACACACAGCCTGATATTTAAAGAAACAATGGACCACTCTACATATTATAGTAGGAAAATACCTATCAATAAGTAAAACCAAAATAGATTAACAAAAGTCACAGAAGAAATATAAGGATCACAAAATAAACTTTACTAAATGGATTTGTCACACATGTAGCACACTTTAATATCTACCTCAAATGTTTTGCAATAGAAACTACAATGCAGTGATCTGTACCATCAGTCTTCAGTGAACATGGTACTTTATTTCCATAAAGGCTATGATGAAAAATAAATAAAACATTACTTTTTTCTTGCAGCTCAAGACAACTGTGATGTCTAAAATCTTTAAAAAATCATTTTCAGGAATAGAGTTTTCTTCTGTGTGAGTTTATCCCTATTTCCTTACTTTGGTTTGAAACACAAAGGCTTTAAAACATTTAGAGCACTAGAAACATGGCTGGGAAGTAAATAAATGTTCACTTGCAGGACCAAGGTCTGACTTTTGACAATCTCCTGTAATTTCTGCTATAAAATCCTAGGATCTAATATTATCAGAAACCAGCATGCACATTCACAAACCCACACAAAAAACACACTGATACTATAATCACAATTAAAACAACTCTTTAAACATTTTCACTCATGAATGTTTTTCTCTTGTAAGAATTCATTCCTATAATACAGGTGTTAAGGTACCTAATGGCTTACAGAGTTTTTCTTCATCATGAAGCCATCAGGGAGGCTTGAAGTCTGAGAAATCAAGTCTAAGTTGACAGAATTATTTGGGAAGACTTATGAAATGCTGTCCTGCTGGAGGAAATAAGTCACTGGGAGTAGGCTTTTCTAGTTTACACTCTCTGCTTCATGCTATAGGTCAAGGATTTGAGTTCTTAGTTTCCTGTTTTAACAGTCCTGTTAGACACTTGTAGCCATGATTCTTTTTTTTTTTTTTTTTGAGAAAGTGTTTCTCTGTAGCTTTGAAGTCTGTCCTAGAACTAGCTTTGTAGACCAGGCTGGCCTCAACCTCAGAGATCCAACTGCCTCTGCATCCTGGGTGTGGGATTAAAAGTATGCACCACTACTGCCCAGCCATGGTGTCACTCACTTTTATGATGATTCTGTATTCCTCTGGAACCAAAGGCAAAATTAATTTTTATAAGTTGACCTAGACATTATATCACAACAACAGAAAAGGAACTAATATAAATCAATAAAGTTTTACACATGAATCAATGATTCCATTTAGGTGAAGAGAAATAAAATGTAAAAGGGTTATTGCTTAAATGCATAGTGCAAGAGTTATAGCTCTGGAGGGAAAGTTATCCTGACTGTCAGAAGTCAGGCTATACCTACAACTATAAAAGGAATGTAGTCTGGATATCTACAGCTGTGTGGAGAAAGATATCCCGATTTGATGTGGGATTCCCCACTGTGTGTTGTGATTATCATTAACGAATAAAAAAACTGCATTGGCCTGTTGATAGGGCAGAATTTAAGTAGGCAGGGAAAACTGAACTGAATGCTAGGAAGAAGAACAGCAGAGGAAGCGAGATGACATGGAACAGCTGCAGACACATACTGGGATTTTTACCCAGAAAGTCACAGCCACGTGGCCATACACAGATTAATAGAAATGGGTTAAATTAATATGTAAAAGTTAGTCAATAAGAAGCCAGAGCTAATGGGCCAAGCAGTGATTTAATTAATACACTATTTGTGTCGTTATTTCAGATTTCATGAGAGCTGGGAACCAAACAAGCGACCTCTGTACAACACTGATTGTCAGAAGTCAGGTTATACCTACAGCTGTGAAGGGAAGGTGTCCTGTGATGTGGGATTCCCCTCTGTATTCTGTGAACATGTTTTATTGTCATTAGTTAATAAAGAAGTTGCTTTGGTCTACAACAGGGCAGAAGATAGTCAGGCTGGAAGAGATCTATAGAGGGAGTAAATTGAGTAAAAGAGATGCAACTTAGTTGTTGAACCAGAAAGATTCCAGAACAGAATCTTACTGATAAGCCACCAACCTTGTGTTGAGATTAACAGAAATTGGTTAATTTAAGATGTAAGAATTAGATAATAGAATCTTGAGGTAACAGGCCAAACAGTGTTGTAGTTAATATATTTTCTGTGTGACTATTTGGGTCAAGATAGTTACGGAAACTGCCTGAGCAGGATCCACAACAATCCTGGATATCTACACCTGATAGGAAAGCTACCCTGACTGTTATTAAGCCAGGCTATCCCTGAAAATGTGGAGAAAAGGCATCCTGAATACTTATAGCTCTGAAAAGAAAGGTACCCTGACTGTCATGTCAGGACATACCTACAGCTGTGAAAGCATACTGGATACCTATAGCAATAAAGAGAAAGGAATCCTGACTGTTGAGAAGTCTGGCTATAACGGAAGCTGTGGAGGGAAGGTAGCCTGATACCTAGGGCTCTGAATAAAAAGTACTCTGATCGTTAGAAGTCAGGCCATACCTACAGTTGAGAAGGGAAAGTGTACCTACAACTATGAGGTGAAAAGTTATCTTTGCAGAGGCCCAAAACCATGAGTCTATTTCCACCTTATCTGAAGGGCAGAGTTTGAGGTTGCTCAAAATTGTTAACAGGTGTGGCTACACACCTTGACCTAATGTGTGGTTGTTTTGTGTTTTGGACTTTAAGAGAGCCCATACAGGTAAATCCACTCCCCCTTGAGCAAAGGTGAAAGAATCCAAACATAGTTCTGCTACTTCTTTTGAATTAAGAGGTTTGACTTAGGGAATGACTGCCTTTAGGATACTTGTTCTAGGGATGCTTCACTGCCTGAACAACAGAATGTTTTTCTCAATAATTAAAGACTTGGTAGCTGAAAGTATTGAAGGAAGTAACTCTTCTAGTTGTCTTTTGCATTATGTTAAAGCAGTCTTTTGTCTTCTTTTCCCTGTTGTATTGGGGCATAAAACTATATGAAAAAATTGGGGTGGAGAGATGCCTCAGTGATTAAAGAGCACTGCCTGCTCGTCTAAAGGTCCTGAGTTCAATTCCCAGCAACCACATGGTGGCTTACAACCATCTGTAATGAGGTCAGAAAATTTTTTCTGGCCTGCAGGCATGCATGTAGGCAGAAAAACATATATACAATAATTAAATCTTTTTTTAATTATGAAAAATTAAATGCAGGCAGATTTACAGTATTCACTGGAACTCCCTCCTTGTACTGTCCTATGCTTCTGTTTTATTATTTTCACTTGTGTCTTCATTCTCTTTACTATGTTCTAATCCCCATGTCCCTACCCTGGTAAGTGGTATACTTGTCAATGATGGTTCCTGACATATACTGACTATTGGGAAGTCCGTCTATACCCAAAGCTGTGTTCCAGTGGGAGATGTTCCCCTAAAGGGTGTAGCAATACTGCTCCCCTACAAAAGAGAGCCATCACAACTGGGCTCTGTTTCACTCTGCTAAGAGAGCTTGAAAGCAGAGACATCCATTGCTGTTCTGCTCCACTTCCCTAAGGGAGTTTCCTAGTGGAGTTGTCCAATGCTCCTCAGTTCACCGAATTAGGGAGTTTCCTAAAAGAGATGTCAATTTTTTTTCTCAGCTTCAGCCCAATTTGTTACTTCTCTGCTTCACTGGAGTTGATGGGAAACTGTTGCAGAAATGTTGCAGTCTCTGGTGAAGAGTTGCTACTTCTGCTCTGCTCCTTTATGGGAGTTTGCCAACAGAGGTGACCAAAGCTTCTCTGTTCAGATACACTACAAAGTTTCTGAAACTCATTTGAGAAATTTATTTGGAAGGGAAGAATCCAGGAGAAGGACTGCCTCTGCCAGGGCAGAAATAGGCAGGTGCCAACTGAAGATGTACAGAACTTATATAAGATGTCTTAGGGGCAGAGATTTCCCAGGGAGAAGATTCTCAGGGTGAGAATTGGTTAGATGTCAATCCTTGATTTTAACAATGCAGAGATTGGATGGATTTCACGCTCAGGTGTCGGTAGATCTGGAGCTTAGGGATTAGCTGGTTTTATGCTCAGGTGGTCAAGGGTAGAGTGGTTTTTGGCTCTTGTTGAAGGGCCAAAGTGTGTTCTTTCACTGGCCCCTTATAACATTTTGAGTCTGGTTTCAGGGTCAGGTGTTTCTTTTATTGACTCTGTATTCAAGAACAAAGTGTGTTTCCTTGTCTTGGTTTCAGAGTCAGGATGCATTTCTTTGGCTCCAGTTTTAGAGTCAAAATTATGTATTTCACTGGCTCTGGTTTCAGGGTCAGGATGTGTTTCTTTAGCTGGCCCATTTACCCTACACATGGGGCTTCATAAATTCATTTTTCCATGAGTTTGTAAGTACAAACAGTATAAAAAGGGCATCATAATGCTTGAAAAGATTGTTAACATTGTCAAATTTATTTCTACAGAAGAAATAGTCTTGTGTTATAGGCAGAAGATTCTTGTTCATTCCTGGCTGGCCAGACCCTAAATAATCACACAGAAACTATACTAATTAACACTGCTTGGCCTATTGGTTCAGGATTCTTGTTAACTAACACTGACATCTTAAATCGCCTTATTCCTATTACTTTGTATTTTATCTCAAGACTTGTGATTTACCAGTAAGGTTCCAGGGCATCTGTCTCCTTCAGCAGATACATGGAGTCTGACTCCACTTTCTTTTCTCCTCTATCACTGCTTGGAATTTCTGCCTTGTTCTATTCTGCCCTGTTATAGGACCAAAGCAGCTTCTTTATTAAATAATGGTAACAAAATACATTGACAGCATACAGAAAGGAAACCCAAATTGTTGTGTAGCTGATTATAAGTATTTTGGCTAAAGATCTTACCAAATACTTCATAATAAGAAGTCCTCAGTATCTTTTTCAGGTAGTCAATGTCCATTGTAATATACAAAGATTTTAAGAGATTGTTGCACACAAAAAGTTTTACTCCTATTTAAAGTACAAAACTTTATCACAATAAAAGCATTTACAGGATTTCTATGCAGTATGAAATTTCTCATGATTTAGATTATTCATTCATGCAAATGCTTTACCACACTGATTACATTCATAAAGTTTATTTCCAGTGAGTGATCTTTTATGCATTTGAAGAGTACTGTGAAGTGCAAAGGCTTTATCACACTCATTATATTCATAGAGTTTATCTCCAGCATATGTTAGTTTATGTCTTTGAAGTTGACTACAATAAACAAAGCCTTTACCACAATATATACGTAATGTTTCTCTCCAGTATGGGTTCTATGTTTTCAGAGATTACTATTCATGCAAAGGCTTTACCACATTGGTTATGTTCATAGGGTTTCTCTCCAGTATGTGTTCTTTCATGTGTTTGTAGAGTACTGTGACATACAAAGGCTTTAACACACTGATTACAGTCATAGGGTTTTCTCTCCAGCATGGCTAATTTCATGACTTTGTAGATGAATGTGCTATAAAATGGCTTTACCACACTGATTACATTCACAGGGTTTCTCTCCAGTATGGCTTCTTTCATGAGTTTGAAGACAACTGTGCTGTGTAAATGCTTTACCACACTGGTTACATTCATAGGGTTTCTCTCCAGTATGGGTTCTTTTATGCATTTGGAGACTACTTGGATATGCAAAGGCTTTATGACACTGATTACATACATAGGGTTTCTCTCCAATATGGCTTCTTTCATGAGTTTAAAGGTAACTGTGCTGTGCAAAGGCTTTACCACACTGATTACATACATAGGGTTTCTCTCCAGTATGGCTTCTTTCATGAGTTTGAAGATGACCTTGCTGTGCGAAGGCTTTACCACACTGATTAAATACATAGGGTTTCTCTCCAGTATGGGTTCTTTCATGAGTTTGAAGACCACTGTGCTGTGCAAAGGCTTTACCACTTTCATTACATACATAGGGTTTCTCTCCAGTATGGCTTCTTTTATGCTTTTGGAGAGAATTGGGACATGCAAAGGTTTTACCACACTGATTACATTCATAGGGTTTCTCTCCAGTATGGCTTTTTTCATGAATTTGAAGATGATTGTGCTGTGCAAAGGCTTTACCACATTGATTACATTCATATGGCTTCTTTCCAGTATGTGTTCTTTTATGCATTTGAAAAGTACTGGGAAGTGCAAAGGCTTTACCACACTGATTACATTCATATGGCTTATTTCCAGTATGTGTTCTTTTATGCATGTGAAGAGTACAGTGACATGCAAAGAGTTTACAACATTGATTACATTCATAGGGTTTCTCTTCAGTGTATGATCTTTTATGCATTTGAAGATGACTGTGATGTGAAAAGGCTTTACTGTACTCATTTTCTTCATAGGGTTCAATCTAGTATGTGTTTTTTCATGCCTGTGAAGATGACATGCAAAGGCTTTAACATTTTGAATATATACAGAAGTTTTCTCTCTAGTTTGACTTTTTTCATGCCTACAATGATAATGGTACTTGTGAAAGCATTCCTACATTTAATACATTGTTGAATATTTTTATCTGTATAATTTTACAATTTTGTCATATTTTAAAGAAGAATTTTATATAAGGTTTTATCACCATGTTTACAATCTTGTTTTTCCCCTTCATTAAGGCTTGTTTTTCATCTTTGAGGATAACTGATAACAGCCTTTATCATGGTTCACATTTACAGAATCTTTTTTTTTTCTGTGTGAGAGTTTCATGTAGTTGAAGAGAACTAAAAAAACTCATAGCTTTACCACTCTTATTGCATTCATAAAATTTCCTATACTGTGAGTGATACTACATTTGTTAAGTGAACTAGGGCAAACAGAAGTTTTTACACAGTCCTAGTACTCATGGTGCTTTTCTGAAACGTGAGCTTGTTGCTATATTAACAATGAGACTAGAAAAACAATTACTTCTATACTTGTACATCAAATTCAACAAGTATACTCAACATTGGGACTGCTACATATCTTCTATTTGTTCTGAGAGAGAGGTATGTTATATTTCTTCACATCACTATACTCATGAGGCTTGTATCCAGAGGAACATATGATATACTTAGTAAAGGAAGAATAACAAATATAAGGCTTCCACAATGAGTTCACAGTTTGACTTTCTTTCTTCATAGACTTGTGGTATCTGGATTGAGGCCTCTCCACAACAGCTGCCCCTTGATTTGTGACTCTATCTACCCCTTCACTAAGTATATGTACCCCCTCACAATCACAAGTATATGGGTTAAACTGCCTTTTCTATGTACTATTAGTGTAATAGAGAGTTTCAGAGATATGCTTATCACCTTTTCAAAATGTATCTTTTGTAATATGAATAATATGAAATAAATGTATTGGCAATTTTATAGTATAGCTCATTTATTATGATTCAAATGGAAATATGAGTTAAGGCATATTGTTTCCTTGACTTCTTTTTTAAAAGAATGACTTTCAAATGTTATTCACTTATCTGAAATTTAGGTATATGATTTTGTGATAATTTAATAATCATCAAAGCACTTTATTATTTACATTGTTGTTTTGGTTTAAAACATAGAGGATACATTACAAATTCTTCAGGAGTACATATGTATCAGCTTATAGATGGAAATTACCTTTCATGTATTCTAGAACATTCACAATGTTCTTCAATATTATGGTCTTCCCAATTATATCCTAAAATATAGTGACAGAAAAATGTATGATATATATTAAAAAATTGTAAAAAAATTTGGTTACCATTTGAAGCAAAAGTTAAAACCATGCCTATTTTTTTTACCCATTCTTTTTCAATCATATTACAAAAGAGCATCATTAAACAATGAACAGTTGTCCCCTTATTTGAAACATAAAAGATAATTCAGTCTTACCTATAGTCGTGAGGTTTCTGTAGGTCTCCAGCATCACATCTTTGTAGAGACTTTTCTGGGAAGGATTCAGCAAAGTCCACTCTTCCCAAGTGAAGTTGACATGCACGTCATAATAGGTCACTGCATTCTAAAATGTCCCTTAAATATGTACAACAGAAAGTATGATTTTGACAACACTGTAAAAGTGTACTTCTTTGACAGTATAGTCATATAATTCTGGGGCTTCCCATATTTATTCCATGATATAGACATCATAATTTAATCACCAAGTCACGTTAGAAGCAAACTGATCCCGAAGTTCACCATTGTTATTTCTGAACTCTTTGAATGGGATATCACCTTGCAAGAGAAATGCCTACTAACCAACAATGGAAGATACATAAACAGATCAACAGTACAGAGTACAGATAAGAGAAATTGTATGAATGATTAATTTCTGACTACAAAAAAGAAACATGAGATGAAAAAGCTGGATATATTGAATCATGCCTCTAATCCTTGTACTCAGAAGACAGAAGCATGTATGTCTATCTACCTCTGAGTTGAATACCAGCCTTGTCCATGCAATCACTTCTAAAGCAACCAGAAATACATGTTACATGTTAAATACCTCTTGCCCCAATTTAAACTGCAACATAAATAAGATTTGACTAAAAGGTACCATGTGTTTATAAAGTTACAAATAGACAAATGAAAACAATAGCAATTAATGTGCTGATTACAAATAATCAACAGAGAGCAGGAAAGATGGCAAAACAGTAAAGAGTCATCCTGGTCTTGCATACAAGTGGGCTCAAGGACTTTCATGGGGGATTGTAATTATCCATTATTCCAAGTTCAATTTTCTAGTACCATCTTTTGATCAATGTAATGAAGGACCAGGTACTCACATGGTGCATATCCATGCATACAGGTAAAATATTCTTTTTAAAATAAAAATTCAAAACAAACTAAATAGGCAGAAAGAAGGTTATGCACCTGCAATCCTATGACTCAGAAGGCACAGCCAGTATTAATGTCATGAATACATACCATCCTGGAAAAGATAACGATACCATCTGTAAATTTAGTGATAGAGTTTATGATGGTGGGTAAGTAATGACAGAAAGCTGACTGATTAATTTCAACCATAACACAGTAGGCACACGGAACAGAAAATGGGTTGAGGCTATAAAAACTCATAGTGTGGCATTCCCCTTTGTATGCTGTGATTGTCATTGATTAATAAAGAAACTGCTTTGGGCCTATAACAGAGCTATAGGACAACTCTTAGGTGGGTTGGGAAAACTAAACTGAATGCTGGGAGGAAGAAGGCGGAGTCAGAGAGAAGTCACGTAGCCCTGCAGAAGACAGATGCAGAGAACTTTATCTTGTAAGCCACAGCCACATGGCAATACACAGATTAATAAAAATTTATTAAATTAATATGTAAGAGTTAGCCAATAAGAAGTTAGAGCCAATGAGCTAGGCAGTGATTTAATTAATACAGATTCTGTGTGATTGTTTTTCGGCTTAGCAGCTGGGAACTAACAAGCAGTTTCCCTTAACAAACATGACCAGGTGGCCAAATAAAATCCACTTAAAATCTTAGAGAGCTTGAAAAGGAATTCTAGACACTAAAATATGAAGTTTAGCCACATTTCTTTCCCCAAATGGGCTTTGCTTACTGGTCACATGCTTTGGCACCATTAAGAGAGGTTTTCCTGATTTAGAGGTAGCAGAAAAAAAGATGCACCATTTTGAAATGCCAGCTTTCAGGGCTTTGCTGCGAGCGTGAACTCTGACTCTTTCTGGTGGACCAGTTATGGGGTCTGTGAGAAGATTGCTAATGGCAACTTAGACCCTGTGTATGCCTGAAAATGGGGCAATGTACATGGCTCTTGGAAGCAGCAAATATGCTTCTGCGATGTTGGACTTTGTGAATGAAACAGGCAGGCCGTATTTGCTCTACCAATGGCACAGCTTAAGTTTATAAGTGCTTAGCATGTTAAGAAGCACACTCCTGAACAGGAAAGAATAACAGATACACAGTAGGACAAATTTATACATAAAAGTCCTCTAAATGAGACAGAGTGTGTTAAAAATGTACATACAGCTGGGAGAGAAAAGGAAAAATAATATAGTTATAAAAAGATGTAAATGGTTTATAAAAAATGAAGTCTTTAAAGAGAAAGAGAACAGTCATAAATTCAAAGAGTAAAGACAATAAAATAAATATAAAAAAGTAATAGAATAAAAACAAATAACCCATGTAAAGATAGACTATGTACAGAGTGTCTGAATTATGTATATTATTTTGTTTTCTTTGAATTTTTGAGTGAGGAAATAAAAACATTTTCAAACCAAATGCAACTTTTTTTTTAAAGAAACAGTGTATGATTTATATTATACACCTAAAGCAACTTGTTTGCCCTAATTGATTTATAAGCCGCAAGGATTTTAGAAGTTTATCCCTGATTTTGTAAATGTTTATGTGTGAGAAAGAATGTCTCCCATGTGTATACAGGTGACATATAAGAAAAGAGGGTGTGAGATCCCCTGAATCTGGAGTATGCAGTGGTTCAGAGCCTCCCAACTTGGATATTGGGATATGAACAGGCCTAATAATTTCAAGTCACTGAAAAACTCTTAAAATATAGACTGGTATGAGCTCAGCATCACTTCAGCTATATCACTCTGGTTATCTATGGGGGAAAACCTTTTACAAATTTATAAAGCTACTATGAAAATCAAAGTGGCAGTTCCTCAGAAATTTGAGAATAGATCTACCCCTGGATGTTGATATATAGTCTTGGGCATATACCCACAGATGAACCATCTTGTAGTTAGTTTTTTTTTTACTCTTTGGCTCTTTTGGAAGTCCACCATCTAGCTCCCAATTAAATCACATGGAGTATTATTCTTACCTATTAATGCCCAGCCTTAGCTTGGTTCTTGTCAGCTTTTCTTAATTTAAATTATTCTATCTAACTTTTGCCTTTGGGATTTTATCTTTATTCTCTATACCTTTCTTTACTTCTTTTTTAAAAAATATTTATTTATTTATTTATTTATTTATTTATTTATTTATTTATACAATGTTCTGTGTGTATGCCTGCAGGCCAGAAGAGGGCACCAGGCCTCATTACAGATGGTTGTGAGCAACCATGTGGTTGCGGGGAATTGAATTCAGGACCTTTGGAAGAGCAGGCAATGCTCTTAACCACTGAGCCATCTCTCCAGCCCCCATTTTTACTACTTACTCTGTGGCTAACTGTGAAGCTAGGTGACTGATCCCCAACATTCTCCTCTTTCTCTTCTTGGTCCTCAATCCTCCTCTCTTTCCCCTTTTATTTATTCTCTCTGCCTGGCATCCCAACGTATCCCATTCCTGCCTAGCTATTGGCCATTCAGATCTTTATTAGACCAATCAGATGTTTTAGGCAGGCAAAGTAACACAGCTTCACAGAATTAAAAATGCAACATAAAGGAATGCAACACACTCTTGTGTCATTAAACTAACATTCCACAGCATAAATGGATGTAACACATCTTTAATCAATGTTCCACAACATTTTCCCTTTTGTCTAAATAAAAAATGAAAGGTTATAACTTTTAACTTTCTCCACAGCTGCCATTCCCTTTGCATTATCATTAAAAAATTGAAGTTGAGACTAAGGCTACCAACCCAGAGCAGTGAGTGCCTGACTAGAGGGCAGGCCTCAAGGTCCCTGCCAGGGAACGCGGGCCCCTGCTGCTGGGGCTGCAGGGTCTGCTGTGCTCTCCTGGACCCGCTCTGCCTGCCTCCTACTTCCCTTGGTCCCTGGCTCATTGGGGCTACCAGGAGTCCCTGTGTAGGTGCTGAGAAGTTCCATCCAGACGGGTGAGTGTGGGCTATCCTGGGGCGGACTGTCCCGGTAGAGAGCACAAATGCCCCTCCCCCAGCTCCTGCTGCAGGGCTTTCTTTCCTACACATATGCCCCCACCCCCACCCCCAAGAATGCCTTGTCTGCAAGGTCCTTTGCTGTGTAACAGTTTCCTACTCTTTCACTAAGGCTACCAACCCAGATCAGTGAGTGCCTGACTAGAGGGCAGGCCTCAAGGTCCCCGACAGGGAACGCGGGCCCCTGCTGCTGGGGCTGCAGGGTCTGCTGTGCTCTCCTGGACCTGCTCTGCCTGCCTCCTACTTCCCTTGGTCCCTGGCTCTTTGGGGCTACCATGAGTCCCTGTGTAGGTGCTGACAAGTTCCATCTGGACGGGTGAGTGTGTGCTACCCTGGAGCAGACTGTCCCAGTAGAGAGCACAAACCCCCCTATACTAAGGCTACCAACGAGAGCAGTGAGTGCCTGCCTAGCAGGCAGGCCTCAGCAACCCCCGAAAGGGAGCACAGGCACCTCCAGCTTGTACTGCAGTGTCGCCTGTGTTCTATTCGACCCCGCTCTACCGCCTGCATTTGCCCTTTTTTCCGCGGGTCATTGGAATACCAGGCATCCCTGTTTTTGTGTTGAGGAGTTCATCTGGAAGGGAACGGTTCCTGCCCCTACACTGAGGAGATACACCCAGAGAGATAGTCACAGCAAAGACTGGTCCAAGACACCAGGCCTCTCCTGGCTCCATTTGAAGGAAGAGATGGGCAGGCGCCAATGCAAGAATTCTCCCAACAACTTGAAAGGCAACGCGACATCACCAGAATCCAGGAATCCTGAAATAAGAAGTGCACACCCTAATCCAGAAGAATTAGAAGAATTCGACTCAAAAGTGAATTATATGAAAATAATAGAGGACCTTAAACAGGAGGTGAAAAACTGCCATAATCAATTAGAGATTACAAACAAAAAGGTAGAGGAAATGAATAAATCTCTCAAAGATACCCAAGAAAACCAAGAGAAACAAGAAAAAGTAATCAAACAGGTAAGGGAAACGGTTCAAGACTTGAAGAATGAAGTGGAAGTAATAAAGAAAACACAAACCGAGGGAAGGATGGAGATGGAAAATTTGGATAAACAAACAGGAACTACAGAGACAAGTACCACCAACAGATTACAAGAGATAGAAAAAAGAATCTCAGACACTGAAGATACCATAGAGAAAATAAACACGCTAATCAAAGAAAACAGCATAACCAACAAATTCTCATCACAAAACATTCAGGAAATCTGGGACACAATAAAAAGACCAAACCTAAGAATAATAGGGATAGAAGAAGGAGAAGAAGCACAGCTCAATGGTCCAGAAAATATATTTAATAAAATTATAGAAGAAAACTTTCCCAACCTTAAGAAAGATATTTCTTTGAAGGTCCAAGAAGCATACAGAACACCGAATCGACTGGATCAAAAAAAAAACATCTCCTCGTCATATAATAATCAAAACACAAAACATACAGAATAAAGAAATAATATTAAGAGCTGCAAAGGAAAAAGGTCAAGTTACCTATAAAGGTAAACCTATCAGACTTACACCTGATTTCTCTATGGAAACCATGAAAGCCAGAAGGTCCTGGATAGATGTACTGCAGAAACTAAGAGACTATGGATGCAAGCCCAGACTACTATACCCAGCCAAGCTTTCATTCACTATAAATGGAGAAAACAAAATTTTCCAAGATAAAAACAAATTTAAACAATACGTAGCCACAAATCCAGCCTTACAGAAAGCAATAGAAGGAAAATCACAAACCAAGGAGTCCAACAATATCCACAATAACTCAGATATCTAATGACCCTTCACCAGCACAACATGAAGAAGGGAAACACACAAACTCTACTACCAAAAGAAAGAAAGAAGAAAGAAAGAAAGAAAGAAAGAAAGAAAGAAAGAAAGAAAGAAAGGAAAAATGGCCAGAGTTAACAACCACTGGTCATTAATATCACTTAATATCAATGGACTCAACTCACCTATAAAGAGGCACAGACTAAGAGATTGGATACAAAAACAGGATCCAACATTCTGCTGTTTACAAGAAACACACCTCAACCACAAAGATAGACACCTACTCAGAGTAAAGGGCTGGGAAAATGTTTATCAAGCAAACGGACCTAAGAAACAAGCAGGTGTGGCCGTACTAATTTCTAACAAAGTTGACTTCAAACTAAAATCAATCAAAAGAGATGGAGAGGGACATTTTTTACTCATAACAGGAACAATACACCAGGATGAAGTCTCAATCCTGAATATCTATGCCCCTAATATAAAAGCACCCACGTACGTAAAAGAAACATTGCTAAAACTCAAGGCAGCAATGAAACTGCACACATTAATAGTAGGAGACTTTAACACTCCTCTCTCACCAATGGACAGGTCAATCAGACAGAAACCTAACAGAGAAATAAGAGGATTAAGGGAGATAATGAATCAAATGGACTTAACAGACATCTATAGAACATTCCACTCAAATAGGAAAAATATACCTTCTTCTCTGCAGCTCATGGAACCTTCTCGAAAATAGACCACATACTCGGTAACAAAGCAAACTTACACAGTTACAAAAAAATATCGGTAACCACCTGTGTCTTATCAGATCACCATGGATTAAAGTTAGAATTCAACAACAATGCTATCCCCAGAAAGCCTATGAACTCATGGAAACTGGACAGTCAACTACTGAACCACACCTGGATCAAGGAAGAAATAAAGAAAGAAATTAAAGTCTTTCTTGAATTCAATGAAAACGAAGACTCAACATACTCAATCCTATGGGACACTATGAAAGCAGTGCTAAGAGGAAAGTTCATAGCATTAAGTGCCCACTTAAAGAAAACGGAGAAAGCACACATTGGAGACTTAATAGCCCACCTGAAAGCTTTAGGAAAAAAAGAAGCAGACTCACCTAGGAGAAGTAGAAGACTGGAAATAATCAAATTGAGGGCTGAAATCAACAAAATAGAAACACAGAAAACAATCCAAAGAATCAATGAAACAAAAAGCTGGTTCTTGGAGAAAATCAATAAGATTGATAAACCCCTATCCAAACTAATCAAACGGCGGAGAGAGAATACGCAAATTAACAAAATCAGAAACGAAAAGGGAGACATAACCACAGACACAGAGGAAATTCAGAGAATCATTAGATCTTACTACAAAAACTTGTATGCCACAAAATTGGAAAATGTAAAAGAAATGGACACTTTTTTAGATAAGTACCATATACCAAAGTTAAACCAGGACCAGGTGAACAATCTAAATAGACCTGTTAGTCGCAAAGAATTAGAAGTTGTTATAAAAAACCTCCCCACCAAAAAAAGCCCAGGTCCAGATGGCTTCAATGCAGAATTCTACCAGAACTTCCAAGAAGACCTAATACCTATACTCCTTAATGTATTTCACAATATATAAACAGAGAAGTCATTGCCAAATTCCTTTTATGAAGCTGCAGTTACTCTGATACCAAAACCACACAAAGACACAACCAAGAAAGATAACTACAGGCCAATCTCACTCATGAACATCGATGCAAAAATACTCAATAAAATACTGGCAAACCGAATCCAAGAACACATTAGAAAAATTATCCATTATGATCAAGTGGGCTTCATCCCAGAGATGCAGGGCTGGTTCAACATACGAAAATCTATCAATGTAATCCATCATATAAATAAACTGAAAGCAAAAAACCATATGATCATTTCATTAGATGCTGAAAAAGCATTTGACAAAATTCAACATCCCCTTATGATAAAGGTCTGAGAGAGATTAGGAATACAAGGGTCATACCTAAGTATAATAAAAGCTATTTATAGCAAGCCGTCAGCTAACATCAAATTAAATGGAGAGAAACTCAAAGCTATTCCACTAAAATCAGGAACACGACAAGGTTGTCGACTCTCTCCATACCTCTTTAATATAGTGCTTGAAATTCTAGCAATAGCAATAAGACAACATAAAGGGATCAAAGGGATTCAAATTGGAAAGGAAGAAGTTAAACTTTCATTATTTGCAGACGATATGATAGTGTACATAAGCGACCCCAAAAACTCCAGCAAAGAACTCCTTCAGCTGATAAACACCTTTAGTAGCATTGCAGGATACAAGATCAATTCCAAAAAATCAGTTGCCCTCCTATACACAAAGGATAAGGAAGCCGAGAGGGAAATCAGAGAAGCATCACCCTTCACGATAGCCACAAATAGCATAAAATATCTTGGGGTAACTCTAACCAAGGAAGTGAAGGATCTATTTGACAAGAACTTTAAGTCTATGAAGAAAGAAACTGAGGAGGATACCATAAAATGGAAGGATCTCCCTTGCTCTTGGATTGGGAGGATCAACATAGTAAAAATGGCAATTCTACCAAGGGCAATTTATAGATTCAATGCAATCCCCATTAAAATCCCATCAAAATTCTTCACAGATCTTGAGAGGACAATAATCAACTTTATATGGAGAAACAAAAAACCCAGGATAGCCAAAACAATCTTATATAATAAAGGATCGTCTGGAGGCATTACCATCCCTGACTTCAAACTCTATTACAGAGCTTCAGTATTGAAAACAGCTTGGTATTGGCATAAAAACAGAGAAGTCGATCAATGGAACTGAGTAGAAGACTCTGATTTTAACCCACAAACATATGAACACCTAATTTTTGATAAAGGAGCTAAAAGTATTCAATGGAAAAAAGGGAGCATCTTCAACAAATGGTGCTGGCAGAACTGGTTGGCAACCTGTAGAAGAATGAAAATAGATCCATATCTATCGCCATGCACAAAACTCAAGTCCAAATGGATTAAAGACCTCAATATTAGTCTGAACACACTGAACCTGACAGAAGAAAAAGTAGGAAGTACTCTACAACATATGGGTACAGGAGATCACTTCCTACGTTTATCCCCAGCAGCACAGACATTAAGGACAACATTGAATAAATGGGACCTCCTGAAACTGAGTAGCTTCTGTAAAGCAAAGGACACTGTCACTAAGACAAAAAGGCAACCCACTGACTGGGAGAAGATCTTCATCAAACCTACAACAAATAAATGTCTGATCTCCAAAATATATAAAGAACTCAAGAAACTAGACTTTAAAATGCTAATTAACCCAATTAAAAAATGGGGCACTGAACTGAACAGAGAATTCTCAACAGAAGAAGTTCAAATGGCCAAAAGACACTTAAGGTCATGCTCAACCTCCTTAGCAATGAGGGAAATGCAAATTAAAACAACTTTGAGATATCATCTTACACCTGTCAGAATGGCTAAAATCAAAAACACCAATGATAGCCTTTGCTGGAGAGGTTGTGGAGAAAGGGGCACACTCATTCATTTCTGGTGGGAATACAAACTTGTGCAACCACTTTGGAAATCAGTGTGGTGATTTCTCAGGAAATTTGGGATCAACCTACCCCAAGATCCAGTAATACCACTATTGGGAATATACCCAAGAGATGCCCTATCAAATGACAAAAGTATCTGTTCAACTATGTTCATAGCAGCATTGTTTGTAATAGCCAAAACCTGGAAACAACCTAGATGCCCTTCAATGGAGGAATGGATGAAGAAAGTGTGGAATATATACATATTAGAGTACTACTCAGCGGTAAAAAACAATGACTTCTCGAATTTTGCGTGCAAATGGATGGAAATAGAAAACACTATCCTGAGTGAGGTATCCCAGACCCAAAAAGAGGAACATGGGATGTACTCACTCATAATTGGTTTCTAGCCATAAATAAAGGACATTGAGCATATAATTTGTGATCCTAGAGAAGCTAAATAAGAAAGCGAACCCAAAGAAAATCGTATAGTCATCCGCCTGGAGAGGGGAAGTAGACAAGATTGCAGGGCAAAAACTGGGAACTTGCGGGTGAGGTGGCATGGGGCAAAGGGGAAATGGGATGAGAAACGTGAGAAGGGGAGGATGGGAGGAGCTTAGGGGATTGGGATGGTTGGGATATAGGAAGGATATAGGATATAGGATTGGGATATAGGATACGGGAGCAGCGAAGTATATATCCTAACTAAGGGAGCCATCTTAGGGTTGGCAAGAGACTTGACTCTAGAGGGGTTCGCAGGTGTCCAGGGAGATGTCCCCAGCTGGTACCTTGGGCAACTGAGGAGAGGGAACCTGAAATGACCCTATGCTATACTGATGAATATCTTACATATCACCTTAGAACCTTCATCTGGCGATGGATCGAGGTAGAAACAGAGACTCAATTTGGAGCAACGGTCTGAGCTCTTAAGGTCCAAATGAGGAGCAGAAGGAGGGAGAACATGAGCAAGGAAATCAGGACCATGAGGGATGCACCCACCCACTGTGACAGTGGAACTGATTTATTGGGAGCCCACCAAGGCCAGCTGGTCTGGGACTGAATAAGCATGGGTTGAAACTGGACTCTCTGAGCATGGCGGACAATGAAGGCTGATGAGAAGCCAAGAACAATGGCACTAGGTTTCGATCCTAATACATGAACTGGCTTTGTGGAAGCTTACCCTGTTTAGATGCTCACCTTCCTGGACGTAGATAGAAGACCTTCGTCTTCCCGCAGGGCAGGGAATTTGGACTGCTCTTCAGTATCGAGAGGGAGGGGGAATGGTGTGGGGGGAGGAGAAGAGGATGAGGATAGGGGGAGGGAAGTGGGGGGAGGGGGCAATATTTGGGAGGAGGGGAGGGAAATGGGAAACGGGGACAGGTGTAAATTTTAATTAAAAAAGAAAAAAAATTGAAGTTGATAAACTACTGTGCAATTTATATCTAGGGGTCTTGATTACTCCTTTCTGTTTATTAAGCATAAATTTTATGGAAACAGATGAAACATTAGCTAATTAATCTTTATCAATAAAAATTGGGAGTCAAATATCAGGAATAAAAACTTGAAAGATCAGAGAAACAGTGGAAAAGCCCCCAGTGAATATCTCTTCCATTCCTCTATCCAAAAAAGGCCAAGATCCCCTCTCAGCTCAACCTTACTACTTCTTGTCTCCTATCTATCCACAGTCCTCCAAACCTCTATGACATCTTTGGTCAGTAAATAGCTAAGCTCTGTTCTCTGACCCTAAACCTGCTTTTATCAAAATATGATCAAAATATCACACAACACCCTGCAACCTCTCTTATATCTCACTCTTGTTGCTTCCACACTCCTATGCACTTCTCGATGGCAGATGTCCCATAGCTTGGGTATCTTGAAATGTGACCCAGCTTCATCTCCACCAATTCATGTAATGAATTCTCACAATCTCTTCTTCACTGGGGCTCTGACTCTGCCAAACATATATGAGCAAAATAGTGATGACCTGATCACAAAAGAAGAATCTATGACCTTTACATTTTGCATCTTTCTTGTTTTCTAAATCAGTATGATATAGGTAATCCTGCCAAGATTTGATGGACCCTACCAAGCTTAAACCAAATTTATTGCACTTCTATATGATGTTTTTCCTGGGACAAGGAATCACTTTGTGTACTCCTTCCAGGAATTAAGGGCTTAGGTAAATGCAGTCTTACACATGAGGCTTGTGCCTAGGCTTCGAATGTACAGCCAGGCTCTTCCCTTTAATGGTGATAAAACCCTTGATAATCTCTGCATCTTTCTCACCACTAGACTGCCATCTGAAACTACCTAGTATTGTTTTTCTTAACAAAACACACTTTTCTGATGTGGGATGTCCCTCTGAATGCAGCAAATATGTGTTGCTTTTATTGGTTGATGAATAAAGCTGTTTTAGCCTATGACAGGGCAGAATATAGCTAGCTAGGAAATCCAAACAGATACAGAGAGAAAGAAGGTGAAGTCAAGGAGACTCCAAGAGCTTCAAGAGGAACAAGATGTGAGGGAACAAGTCGTGAATCAAGTAGCAAAGCACATATATACAAAATATTGGTTAATTTAATTGTAAGAGTTAGCTAGTAATAGTCTGAGTCATTGGACAAATATTTATAATTAATATAAGCCTAGGAATGATTATTTAAGAGCTGACAGATGAGAGAGAAACTTGCAGCTACACTTGTCATCTCTTTTTTCTTGTTTTTTTATCACTGTAGACCTGAATGAGTCATCAGTAATAACCATCCAATAGAAGCAGTATTTTGTATAGGAAATCAGTTTATACCTCTGTAATTCTGCCTAAGCTCTTTTTCAGGACACGGAGAGAATAAGAAAGATTAGGACAAAAATATCACACAAATGATCTGTAGATAATTTTTTTATGAAGTCTTCTAAGCACCTGTGCTTGTGTACCAAGCTAAGATCACCTGATCGTGCAACAAGGAATGAAGCCAGACTTGGGCTAGAAAGGCCACAACAAGACAAGGCTATGATTGTTTTATTGAGGACACTCAGACATTTTATTTATCAAATATAGAAGATAATGGCAATTTCTAGGATCAATACAGTTGTAGCTTCCAGGATGTTGTGGAATTCCCCTCTGTAAGCTGTGAATATGTTTTATTCCCATTGGTTAATACAAAAAAAAAACTGCTTTGGGCCTATGACAGCACATAATAGAGCAAGGTGGGAATTCCAAGCAGAGATAGAGAAGAAAAGAAGGCAGAGTCGGGGAGATGCTATGTAGCCACTGAAGGAGACAGATGCTGGATGGAACCTTACTGGCAGGCCACCGCAATGTGGCGATACACAGATTGATCAAAATGGCTTAATTTAAGATGTGAAAATTATTTAATAAGCCTAAGCTATTGGATATGCAGTCTTATAATTAATACAATTTCTGTATAATTATTACAAATCTGGGCATTTGGAAAATGAACAAGCAATCTCTGTCTATACCAGGATATAATGAAGTTTACAAGCTATACAGCATACACAAGATTAATATCTAAGTTCAATTGTCCTGTTAAGCATTCATGATTCCTTGACTACTAGGGGATTATACAAAGAAGCACAAATCAGCCTAAATGCTTACTGCCTGAAGGAATGCAACAGTCTGTCAGGAACTCGAAGGTATATTGTGACCTAAGAACCATGGACTTTAACCTGAAAAACCTATGATACAGGTCTCTCAAGCCAACTGCATGGTTCCCTGAAGATCCTACTGCCCACTGAAATCCTATGACCTTGACCTCTACTGTTTGTCATTACTCTCAACATTCCCACCTTCTAGGTTCTACAAGAACAGCCGATTAAGCTCTTTGTCATCCAGTTTTCTGATATCTTGAGCATCCTTCTCAGAGTCAACATTCCCAGATCTTTTGCAGCAACAAAATCCCCTTTGAGTCCCATTTTTGTTCTGACTTTCTTCCCTGTTGCTGTTATTAAATTATGTAATCAAAAGCAACTCAGGTAATGAACATGTTTATTTGGTTGATAACCCTATTTCACAATTCCTCCTTATGACATCTTAGGATAGATTCTCAAGCTAATAACTAAAGGCAAAAATATGTGGAACCATTGTTTTTAGGCTTTCCCTCTTGCTTTGTCTCTGTCTTGTGCTCAGCTAGCTTTCCTATCTATTCCAGGACTGCTTGTTTAGAGATATTGTGAACTCAGTGGAACACCCTTTCTATATCAATCAAAATCAACACAATCTCTCTCAGATACCTTAATCAGGTATTCTGATCTAGTCATATTCTCAATTTGTATTTTCTCAGATCACTCTACACTATGTCATGCTGATAGCTGAGGCTAATTAGAAGAAAGAGATAAAAATATACAAGAAGTTTTTAAACATGATTACTACATTGCCTGTCAATCTTTAAGCAGCAACAACATAAGCATGAACATAGATATGCCAGGAAATGGAAAGAGACAAATATCTAACATAAAGAAGAGAAAATTAAAACTATCTCTTCACAGAAACTTCCCAAACCAACAAAAATCAAGGAACTCATAACATGAGAAACCTGAAAACAAAATTGGTGAAACCATTATTTTCCAGAAAATGAGCAATATACTTAAATAACAATTAATAAAAATCAATAACATAGAAGGGTATCCCTGACAAACAACAACATAAAGACACACTATGGTCCTTTAAATAAAAACTACAAGATTCTAACCAAAATCAAACTCTAAGAAATCACTGACCATCACTCATCCTATACACTTTTGTTCTTTATCTTTTACCAATAACAGATAATGGCCAGGTGAGGAGGGTTGTTCCAGCAAAATTTGAGACATTCACTTGAAACCTTCTCATGTCTTAACTTTGTAGAAAATAATTTCGACTACTAAAAAATATGTCATTATCTTATAATAAAGAAAAGTATGTCTGTTAGGATCACTTAGACACCATTTTACTCCCGTTGATTGATGATTGCCTGTACGTCTGCAATCAGAGGCAGGAAATGAAAACATTTCAAAACAAAATGCAAGATAACTAATTTTTTTAAAGAACCAGTGCACACCTAAAACAACTTGTTTTACTCTAATTGTTTATAAGTCACAAGCACTTTTGAAATCAAGTTTATTGCTATTTTTTGCACATGTTTGAGCAAGAGTGAAAATGTTTTCCATATGTGTGGCCCGCCAAGACTCGACCAGCGATGAAATGATGACCACCGACACAGGACCCTTCTCTATCACGCTTTATTGAAGTGCACTCGGTTACAGTTGACTGGTGGAAGTAGGGGGCCCCGAGTGGCGGAAAGCGGCTGAATATATACAGGGAGAATGGGCGTGTTCAGAACGAAAGAGACATGGCCGCATGGGATTGGAAGCAGCTGTTGCTGGGCAGATCAAGAGCAAGATCAGGCGGTAGAGACGTTGGTCTAACACGCCAAAACACACTTGTTCATCAGGCTCTCGGTGCCATCTTGTAATGGCGGCGATAGTTCGCCACATCTCCCCCTTTTTTGTTTGATTAGAGAAAGAGACCTCCAGTCATGGCTGAAATTAGAGGGTTCCCCCCTGGGCAAAAATGATAATCTCTGTTTTTCCAGGGACGGGAAAATTAGTCAGAGGAAACCCGTCTGCACGGAACCATGATTTCCAGGGTGGCTCACCCTGTGCACTCTGTGGTGCAAGCCACCCGGGTAAGGCAAGCCGTTCTTCCGAGTGCAAGGGGCAACAGGACCCGTCGGGTGCAAAGACACGGCTTAAGTCTCTTTAAACATAGTGAGCCAAGCTTGGGGGGATGTGCCAGCCTCAAGTGCAGCGAGTGCTTGGACAATTGCCATCTTCTCCCTTTTGCGTGCTCTCATCATCTTTATAATCAAGAACAGTGCCACCATCAACCCTGCACACATCAGCACACCAATCACACCAACCCCAGCCCACTCTTTAATATAAGAGAAGGTAGTAACCAGCCAGTCCGTAAACTCTCCAAGTGTAATCACTTCTGCTTTGGTAGCATTTAAACTTAAAATTTTCAAGCTTAAATTGGATTGTAATTGCTCAAACTCCAAGCTCCAATTACCTTTCAAGTAATTGGATAATCGTTTTGATTCATTAAATGATGCAAAATAAGGAGTAACACATAAGTATTCTTTGCGTAAAACACAACTCATAGCCATAACATCAAACATCTTATATAAATTTTCTTCCACTAAATCTATCCTCTTATTAAGTAATAAAATTCCTGAAGCCAAATGCTTATTTATAGCTTCTTGTTGTATCAGGGCTTCTGAGGTTTTCTGCACTACTTCATTAATGGTATTTGCTACTTGTACCTGGTTGGCCATAGCTACCCCAGCTGTAACAGCCGCAGCTGCGGAAACAGCAATAGCTGCTACGATAGCTGCTGTGATACCGAAATCTCGCTTTTGCCGAATCAGGGACAAAACAGAAAATTCATTTGGGTCTGCCTTCACTGGTACCCACACAAAGGTAGGCACCTTCGCTAGCAGGCCGGTTGTGTGCCGAAAGGACCAGCATTGAGATAATACACAAGAAGTCTTTGAGCAGTTAAGCTGCTTGTCGGTAGAGTGATTGCTTAAAATCCATAAAAACGGGGCATCCACACAAACTGGATTTTTTGATTTGGAAATATTAGCCACCCCTTCACTCTCTTGGATCAACAACTTGGACCCATTTAACACTCCTGAACTATTTGTTAATATCCACTTGGAAGTGTTAAATAAAATAAAAGGTGACAGATCCACAAAACCTCCATAATGATTGGAATAAATCCAAGGTGAGGTAAGCAGACCCCTTTTTAATCCTTGTTTCGTTGACTTTGGTAGCTCTTTCCAAAGCCACCAGCCCGGAGAAGCTGGTTTGGGCTTGTCAAAGCGAGGGACACAATTTAAAAATGTAGGTGGCCATTGAAAATTTACCCTACGCTCACAGCGAGGTAAGGGTAGGTTGTAATTATGGGTATTGTCTTTTGTCCCGTTGGAATTACCTGTCTGAACAACAAATGGAAGGGCAGCGGTAACATTTAACGTATAGGTGGTAACATTAAAAACAGTCTGGTTGCTTATATCACCTGAGCCACTTGACTTGCCCCCATTCGCCTGCTTAAGAGTCTGAAATATGGCATCAAGCATCCACGATTCGTGAATGCCATTTAAAGGATCTAAATAACTAGCAAACATCTTAAAGTCTAACATCAAACAAGAGGGAAGGGAGGCGCTACTATTACTAGTCAGGCAAAGGGTTCCCTGTAAATCGTAGCTGGTTGCATTATAAGCTTCTTCTCTATAATCTACTTGTTGGCAGGACAAATCAAAAAGGCAATCTTTTATATACAAATGGGGCAAGATTCTAGAAACATTAGTAACCGGCATGGGAATGGGCCAGGTGCGGGTAACTGCCCAAAAATAATTGTCTTGGCTATTAACAGTCATCAGAAGGGGAGCAAGGGCAAGTATGATGTTCAGGGTCAGACGGTGCTTCCTCGAGAATTGGCTCGTCATCCTGGGGCTGTCCGGCGTCTTCTTTGTCTGCCACTGTTCTGGTTAACCTCGAAGGCACCCACACCGGATCGGGCCGCTCCTGAGGAAAAACACAAACAGCTCCCCTGGATCTCTGTATTACAGGATCCGGTCCATGCCAGTTGTTATCTAACACATCTTTCCATTTTACATATTCTGTGGATGTTATAATGTGGCCAGCATGTCTATCTGCCGGTGAACGGCCATGATTATCCAAGATTAAAAAATTCAAGGTAAAGAGGGCTAGTGATAAACGATCCTTGGGAGAGGCAGAGCCCTCAATACCCCCCTTTTGTTTTTGTAGCATCTCTTTGAGGGTTCGATTTGCACGTTCAACAATCCCTTGCCCTTGAGGGTTGTAGGGCAGCCCAGTGAGATGAGCTACTTGCATTTGAGTGCAAAAGGATCTGAAGCCCTGGGCCACATAGGCAGGACCGTTATCTGTTTTTAAGGTTACAGGCTTTCCCCAAGCTGCCCAGGCCTCTAGACAGTGGGTTTTTACATTTCTCACTTTCTCACCCGTTAAGGCGGAAGCATGAATGACACCTGAATAGGTGTCCACAGAAACATGCACCCATTTCTGTTTGCCAAACTCAGGAACGTGGGTTACGTCCATTTGCCACAAGGTTAGGGGTTTCAATCCCCGAGGGTTAACCCCGGTGTGAGGCGGGTGATGAAACATCACACATGTCTGGCAGGATTTGACTATGTCTCTGGCTTGGTTCCTAGTGATATTAAAGCGGAGGCGTAACGTCTCGGCAGGTACATGAAAGTTGTGATGGAAGGATTGGGCTTGGAGTACTGGGTCGTATAATAGCAGTCCAAGCTGTTCTCTTGTAAGAGCATCCACCGTGGCATTAGCACCAGCGAGTGGTCCAGGCAAGCCTGAATGTGCCTTTATGTGACCAATATAGAACGGCGTGTCTCTTTTATAAATACATTGTTGTACTTGATAAAGGACTGCCGCAATCATACTTTGTTCTTTAATATGTGATGTAGCCTCCAAGTGTCGAACCGCATTAACAACATAGGAGGAATCTGATAACAAATTAAATGAGCATGAATGAAAAGCCTTGAAAACTTCCAAAACGACCAAACATTCAGTCACCTGGGGGGCTCCAGGGCGAAATTGTAACTGCACTGGCTCGCTCCCCATAACTTGATAAACTCCTAATCCTGTTTTTGATCCATCTGTAAAAATATGCAGTGCACCTGAAATCGGTGTTTGAGAGGTAATAATAGGAAAATATATAATATTATGGCACAAAAATTGTAACAATTTATCTTGGGGATAATGATTATCTATCAAATTTGAATAAGCTGTAACAAGAATGGCCCAACTATCTATTGTACCAGCAAGGACCTCTACCTGCTCTTTTGTATAGGGTATGATCAATTTATCTGGTGCATACCCAAAGGTAGAAATTGAAAACTTCAGCCCCAATAAGGCCAGAGAGGCAACAGCTTCAGGGTAATAAGTTAAAGTTTTTTGGCCTTGAGAATGGCTATGTATCCACCATACCGGAGCATCTTGCCAAAACACCCCCGTGGGGCTACCAGAAGTGTGAAGTATACAAAACGTTAATGGGCGCAAAGGATCAATGTGCATCACTTGTACTTTCTGAATTGCAGCCTCAACCAATTTGAGGGCTTCGCGTCCTTCTGCCGTTAAACTCCTTGGTGAATTAGGATCAGGATTACCTTCCAAAATCCTAAATAATGGTTTTAATTCTTCCCTCGTCATAGGGAGATATCCGCGCAACCAATTAATATCTCCTAAAAGCTTTTGAAAATCATTAAGGGTCTTTAGGTGTTGTGTGCCTATCCTAATTTTTTGTGGTCTGATTGTCTGTAATTCAATCTTAGATCCTAAAAATTCCACCGTTTCAGTCTTTTGCACCTTTTCTGGAGCTATATAAAGTCCTTTCTCTCCCAGGGCTGCCTCCAAGGCAATTAAGGCCTGATCTAACTTAACCTTCTCTGGGCTCGCTAGTAAGATATCATCCATGTAATGAATTATTCTTACATCAGGAAAACTCCTCCTAACAGGGGTAAGGGCCGCATCCACAAAGAGCTGGCACATAGTAGGACTATTTGCCATTCCCTGAGGCAGGACCCGCCATTGGTATCGTTTGTCGGGTTCTTCATGATTTAATGAAGGAATAGTAAAGGCAAAGCGCTCTTTATCAGCTGGATGCAAGGGGATGGAGAAAAAACAATCAACAATATCGATGGCATATACGTGCCATCCTTTAGGTAAAGCTGAAAGCACAGGAAGGCCCCTTTGAATCGGGCCCATTAAGGACATTTGTGCATTAATGGCTCTCAAATCATGCAATAAGCGCCATTTTCCTGATTTCTTCTTTATAACAAATATGGGAGCATTCCATGGCGACGTGGACGGCTCTATATGTCCTAGTTGTAATTGTTCTCTCACCAACTGCCATGCCGCATGGAGTTTTTCCTGAGAGAGGGGCCACTGGGGTATCCATACGGGCTTATTAGTCTTCCATGGAATTTTTATATAATCTTCAGTGGCCCCTAAGAAAAACCCAAACCCTTTCTATCATGTTTTCCCTCTAAGATAATAGGCTCAGGCCTACCTTGTAAATTACAGCCTAAACCTGCTCCGGGCATATATCCCTGCTTACTCATAAGTTCTTGGCTAGTACTTGAGTAACTTCCCTCATTGGTTAACATAAGTTTTAGTTGCTTTTGTACATCTCTTCCCCACAAATTTAATGGCAGATCTAGTACGAAAGGTTGAAAAAATCCTTCTTGGCCATCCACATTCCATTTTAAGCTCTTCGCACTCATGTCAGGTGTGTTCTGATATCCTAGCCCTTGGAGTGTTTGTGAAGCCTTTTGCAACGGCCAGCTCTTAGGCCAAAACTGACGGCTCATAACGCTCCTATCTGCCCCTGTATCTATCAGCCCTGTAAAGGACTTCCCTTCTATTTTTAATGTACACATCGGCCGATCGTTCAACTCCAAGGAAAGGCAGGCCATATCTACTCCGGAAGACCCGAACCCTTTGTCTCCTCTCTCCGCGGTATGAGCCGGAAAGCGCTCATGCATGGATGGCACGACTATCATCTGAGCTATTCGATCTCCCGGAGCTATAGAAACAATTCCAAAAGGAGAGTGACACATGATCTTAATGGTCCCTTGATAATCTGGGTCAATAACTCCTGGGAGTACCAGCAGCCCTCTCATTGTACTAGAGGATCTACCGATAACAATTCCCACTGAATCTTTTGGAAGCGGTCCCTTCATGTCAGTGGGGATCGCTTGTACTCCCATACTTTGAGTTAAAACCAACCCGGAGGTGGCACGGAGGTCCATCCCTCCGGAGCCTGATGTGGCTCGTCGGGCGATTTGGGAGGATCCATGTTCCCCTCCTGTATTGCCCCATAGATTTTGGGGCCCTGGGGTCAAGGGCCCCTCTGCATGTTTTTTGACCTGGGAACATATGGGTTGTTTATGGGTTGACCATTAATATCTTTTGTTGACCTGCATTCATTGGCCCAGTGTTTCCCTTTCTTACACCTAGGACAGGTGCCTGGTTGTCTGCCCGCCGGTGGGCCATTGCTTGAGCTCCCTTTGTTTGGACAATCACGTTTCAAATGTCCCTGCCTACCACAGGCAAAACAGCCATTCTGGCGGCTCTTTTGTTTTGTGGCAGCTATCATGGCACGGGCTAGCCCTTCGTTTGTCAATGGGCCTCCAATCTCACGACAGGCCTTTAGCCAGGCATCTAGCCCTTTTCCCTTCCAGGGAGTAATGGCCCTTTGGCAATCTTTTGTACATTGTTCATACACTAACTGCTGCACCAGCGGCATGGCTTCCTGGGCGTCACCAAAAATTTTTCCCGCTGCTTCCACCATTCTAGCTACAAAATCTGAGAATGGCTCATTTGGGCCTTGTATTATCTTAGTCAGATTTCCTGACACTTCTCCTCTTTTTGGGATCATTTTCCATGCCCTTTTATAAATATCATGGATTTGTTGATAAACCTGAACTGGATAAGCTGTCTGGTTCATGGCCCATTGACCTTGACCCAGAAGCATGTCAGCATTCCATGGCGCTGTATTTTGTGCTTGAGCATTGACTCTAGCCTGCACGTGGGCTGCCTCTGTCACCACAGATCTATAATCTAGGTATTGCCCGGTGGTCAAGCAAGCCCACGCTATCTCCCACCAATCATTGGGTGTTAATGCTGAATTCAATATCCTGTCCAATAAGGTTATGGTATACTGTGCGTTGGGTCCCCAAGTCCGGGAGGCCTCGACTAAGTCTTTCAGCTGTTTATATGGAATTGGTTCATGATACCTCCGCTGGTCCTGATCCTCAAAAACAGGAAACGCCATAGACGGGATTGGGGTAAGTTCGGCTAGATATCGAAGAGTATTTCGAGAGAGTCTATGAGCTCCCCCTGCCGTACCACGCTTGTTCCGACCTGGGTATGGCGGTGGAGCATAGCTAGGCTGTGGTTCATATCGGCCCTCCTCATATCTAGCTGCCTCTTCCTCCAGCTCCTCCTCTTCCCACTCAGTTAGTTCCTCATCTCCCTCTAGTCCTTCATCCTCATACAAGTCTATGGTGGCAAACTCATCTAAAAATTCATCGAGGGGTGGGTAGAGGGGTGCACTTGGCACGGGTCTCTCACCCTCCTCCCCTTTTGCTCCCTGATCGGGATTTCCTTTTTTCTCTATCCCATGATCAGGGTCCCTTTTTTTCTTACTGGGTTTCTCCTTCTCTCCCAGTTTGGATCCATTTCTTTTGCTATCCTCATCTCCCTTCATTGAGCTTAACTCTGAGAGGCTATCCTGATGCTCTGTCAACGCGCGTCGCCCTCTTTTCACATGCTCCATATGCTTGCCTTCTTTTAAACAAGCACGAATTAATTTCCAGAGCGGGATTATACCTGCTCTAAGTTGATGTCTTTCCTCTGCCTTGTCGAGGTCCTTCCCCAGTTTCTCCCAACAAGGGATATTTAAGTCCCCTGACACTACGAACCACGGCGCCTGTTGGTCAATGTCTTTTAATATGGTTTTAATAGTGCCATCAGAGACCTTCAATCCCCGTTCTTTCAATAAAGCTTGTATTGGGCTAACAAAGTCGGGCGCTCGACCCTTGCTGCTGTCCGAGCCCATCACCTTCCTTCTTTACGAGAGTCTTACGATGGGACTGAAATACCGAGTTGTCTACCCCGGATTTTACTTTCAGTTTGACACGCAGCAGAGGCACTCCTCTCTGGGATGATCACACCGCAAGCACAGGCAGCAGAAAAAAATTATCAACCCAAAGACTACCGCAGCGATGCCAAACCACACAGGCTCAACCCCCCCCACCAGCAAGCTCGACATACCTGAGGATACTTTACTGACGTTGACCACTTCGCGTGTAGAGTTCTGAATCCTCTTCGGCCCCCTACGGTGTCCGCCGAAGTTCCCGGGTTTCGGCACCAGCTGTGGCCCGCCAAGACTCGACCAGCGATGAAATGATGACCACCGACACAGGATCCTTCTCTATCACGCTTTATTGAAGTGAACTCGGTTACAGTTGACTGGTGGAAGTAGGGGGCCCCGAGTGGCGGAAAGTGGCTGAATATATACAGGGAGAATGGGCGTGTTCAGAACGAAAGAGACGTGGCCGCATGGGATTGGAAGCAGCTGTTGCTGGGCAGATCAAGAGCAAGATCAGGCGGTAGAGACGTTGGTCTAACACGCCAAAACACACTTGTTCATCAGGCTCTCGGCGCCATCTTGTAATGGCGGCGATAGTTCGCCACACATATGTATACAAGTAACACAAAAAAAGAAGGGTTAAGATGTCCTGGATCTGAAATGGTAGACTTATGGGCTTCACAATTTAAGTGTAGGTATCTGAACTCAGGTCACCTCCAAAATGAATATGTGCTGAGCCACCTGTCAACATCCATAATACCTTTTATCCAATAAACCAAAAGTCTCTCACAGATTAACAACAAGAGCAACAAAACCTAAATAAATAAAGAAGTAAATAAATGACCATTGGAAACATGATGCATCAATGTTAAGATGATGAGTATGTTAAATTTACACCATAAATGAATACAGTACAATGACAATTCCCAACAATTTATAACAGAAAGGCTGATTACAAATCTACATTCGTATTGAAAGCACACAGAGTAATCAATGGGATTATGAAAAAATAGTACACAAACTGACATAATGTGACTTCTTTCTTGGTGGTGGTGGAACACACCTTAAACTCCAGCACTCAGGAGGCAGAGACCAGATGATCTCTATGAGTTTGAAGCCAGTCTGGTCTACAAAGTGAGTTCCAGGACAGGCTCAAAAGCTACAGAGAAACCCTGTCTCGGGAAAAAAAATTACCACAAACCTGATCAGTCAAAAATGTATATGATATTTGGGAAAGAATAAAGAGAATGGAGACAAAAAGCCAAGAACAAAAACAAGGAAATATAGTCAGCTATTAATCAAAAGACCAAAGGAAACTTAGTCAGGAAACGTGCGATCTTGACCAATGTTATCCAGCTACCTATGATTCTATATGTATAGAAATTAAATAAAGGGAGGGGGTGGGAAATGGGAGGCAGTGGCGGGGAGGAGGCAGAAATCTTTAATAAATAAATAAATAATCAAAAAAAGAAATTAAATAAAGACTTCACAATTTTCACAAAATTGCCTCAAAGTGACCCTTAAATTGATGTTTCTGACCCTCTGGCTACTGGTGTTTCTTCCAGAGAGACTCCATGCTCTAGATCCCTCTCTGCAAAAACAGATTATATACTGCTATGGTTCTGCAGCCCCTTAGACCTCCTTGTGTTTTCAGGTGAACCCAGTCCCATTGATGCCAAATCCTAAAACAATAAAGAACAATTTCTGCTTCCTGTCTCATAGATTATAGCACAAGGTATAGATTTTGCCCTATCTTCCCAAAACCATACAAACCTAAGAAACCTCTTCAGCTCAGAAACTCCCTTTGTTCCCTGGAACTAAACATCAATGAATCACACCATTGCAGCTGGTGGTAACAGAAAGTTAGAGACATTTAAATCATGCATTGCTAAATCAACATCACTGTAGTTCTACCAGCTTATAAATTACTTGAAATATTATAAGACAAACTTGAAAGTAGGCTGCAATATTCAGAACTTCTAGGAACCAGATTATTAGTTTTCAAATCTATCTTTTTACTGTATACTAAAAGCAAGACCCTGTGTGTACACTGGACAGTGAGATTACAAGCATAATATCCTACCACACCAGCGCTGCAGAGTTTCCCTCTCCCCGGGAAATCCATACACAGCAAGGCTCAGAGGACAAGGAACACTGCCCAGGTCATTACATAGAGCAACATAACCACAGCCTGGCTAATGGTCTATCCAAATCCCAGCAGAAATGACAGCTCAACAGACCTTCTCTCAACACCCTACACTCACTATGGCATAGCTTGTGGTCTTCCTTACAACTCATTACAACAAAAGTAGAGAAGACTTTTGGAAAGCAACTGCCAGCTACCTGCCACTATTATTCCTGCTTGCTAAGACTTTCCAGAGTCCCTTACTGGCTAAGACCACCTTGATGGGCATCAGAATATTATCAGCTCCCCTTATGGGTGATTAGATATAAAATAACTCAGACAGCATAGTACTTCCTGCTCTGCCCTCCCAGCCCAGTAGACAGGGCCTTAGTCCAGAAAATTTGTATTTCAGTACACATTCATACAATTTCCTAGACCTTATCCTGTTCCTCATCCAAAGCACATGGTCCTTTGTATGTACATTCCATTACACACTCAATGTGCAGTGCAGCCAACCCATTACCTCATTCCTGGGAAATCCTGCAACCAAACACAAGTCACAATTACAACTGTTGTTAAAAAAATGGGGCATGAATTAGAAGATATTAAGGGGTCATTGTAAGGCATGGGGACAAGAAAGAGAATGTGGATATGATATAGTTATAATCTCAAAAATTATTTTGAAAATTTGAAACAGGATATATGACCATGTGCTTCAGAAACAAGGGATTTATATTAGAGCACATCAAAGATTTCTCAAACCTTTTATCTCAGGGTATACATTTAAAACCAGTAAAATAACAGTCCTGTTAGGCAGGGCCACATTTTACTCAGATCTATTTTGTTTGAACTACTGTAACTATAGCAATTTGTTTCCTTATAAGTTCAGTTCTTTATCCAGATTCTTGATTGCCCGGTCTGTGGACATCACAAAATGACCATCATGATATTTGTGGAGCACCTAAAATTGATTACCTGCTTCGGCAATGCTAATCTCAACTACTGTTGGTGTAGGAAAGTTCTCAACCACTGTCCTTTCTCTCCCTTTCTGCACTATGAATCTACCAGCTTCAAGTTTGACCTATGTATTCACCCTCTTCATCTATAATCATACACTGAAAGTCAGAGCAACTGGAGGTCACTCATCACCTGGTTTATTTTTCCTTCTCACTGACCAGTCAAGGCCCAGTCTTGTAGAAGCTGAAGGACTATCTACCTAGCACTAAACAGCAGAGGCAGGATTAGGTTTTCAAAGCAATTCTCAATTACATAGTGTGAGGCAACAATATTACAAGCTCATAGTCTCCCCCACTCTCAACAAAGTTCAGAGGCCAAGGGCCACTACCCAGGTCACCATAAAGAACAATAAAACCTGTCTGGCTCATGGTTCATCCTTGTCCAAGCAGCTCTGACAGCTCAGTCAACCTGCTCTTCCTGGTCTGGGGACAGTCACTCCTACATTCATCATGGCATGGCTTGTGGTCCTCCTTACAGCTCTGTAGGGGCATGGTTGATAGGAAGTTGTAATTAACCAGACCAACTTAAAATAATATTCAGTTTTAATAAACAGAAGAAAGAAAACTTACAAACCAGGGTTCCAGTGATCCAGGAAGGCAGAGGGCAAAGAGGAAGAGCAAGTTCAACTGGATGTTTTTATTTGATTTGTGTGGCCCCAGGGGGACACACCTTAAACAGAATGTGATTGGCTGAAGTTCCCCATCAAAGCCCCTGAGAGCAGAACAAGAGAATCCTTGAAAGAACCTGTAAACTACCTCTGGTGCTGCTAATTGCCAACCAGAGTCCCTCTAGCTCCACACAGCTGGGCTTCAAGACATTAGCAGTTACCTTATTGGGTGAACAGAGATAGAATGTCTCAAAAAGCATCCTCCGGGTTTGTCCTTCTACACTATAGTCAGACAAGACCCTAATCTGGGAAATTTGTAGTTTAATAAATTCTTCCATTCTCCCAGAGCACTTCCTATTCCTCCTCCAAGGCACTGAATCCTGTGTGTGGTCTGTGAACCCATGAAATGGCCAGATGGGACATTTAAGGAACATCTAAAATTGATCACCTCACTACTCACAGCTAATGTCAACTACAGTCACAGCAGGAAAGCTTTCACCCTCCTTCTTGCCCATCTTGTCTGTTGTGACTACACTGGCTTTACAGTTAGTCCGTGAACTCAATTCTTACCTGGGTCTCACTTCACTTGTAAATTCACAATAAAACATACAGAAATTGGAGGATACTCATTCACTGATCTATTTTTCCTTCACACAGACCAGTCAAGGTCCAGCCTGGTAGGCATTGCAAGACTGTCTTTCCAGCACTACGTGGCAGAGGCAGGATTAGGTGTTCACAGCAATTCTCAGTTACATAGTATGATGCAAGCCTGAGCTACAGGAGACATTAATCTAAACCAGTTGTTCTCAATCTTCCTAGTGCTGTTACTCTTTAATACAGTTACTCATGATGTAGTGATCTCCCTGCCTATAAAATGATTTTTAATGCTACTTCATAACTATATTTTTGCTACTGTTATGATTGATAATATAATATCCAAACTTTCTGGTGGTCTTAGCTCAGTCCTGTGATAGGTTCATTTGATCTCCCAAAAGGAGTCATGGCCCACCAGGTTGAGAATCACTGCTATCAACTGATATAAATAAATAGATGAATAAATAAACAACACTTAAAATAGAATGAAATTAAAAAACTGGGAAACATTGGAAAAAATAGAAACAAAAAGATTATAGCAGTCATGCCATTGAAGAAAATAAAATCTAAAAAATAATAATCAATAATTGACTTCTTAAAATGATAAAAAAATAATTGAACACTTAGTTATACTGACTTTGAAACAGAGTAAGCACTTCCCTGGTAGGGATAATGCCATTAATAAGAGAATGCATGACTTTGTCCCATGTAAAATGTTAGCTGCTGAGTGCTGTAAGCTGACACATGGAGTTACAGCCAATGGCCTGTGTTGCAAACACCTGAGCTGACTTCACTGTGTCAACCAGGATTGAACATATCTGCATGGGAGAGTTCAATAATTGGAAACTAAATACTTAGGAGTTCAAGCTCTCCTCTCTAAACTGTATACTCACTAGTGTCTGTCTTCATTCACAAGGAAGGAATTAATGTATGATGGGAATTACACATTAAGTCACTCAGTGTGCCCCATCACTGTGTCCTTCCTTGTAATGGACACCGCTGCAGCCCATGGCCTTAAACTTCAGTCTAAGATCTAACTATTGTCCAGTATGTTTATTCCCTCCAGTATACACAATACACCATTCCTACTTTTCTGGTCTGAAGGGAGAAGCCATGCTCCACATGCAAATCCTTTTATTGTTACTGCAATGGACAGTCCCACTGTATGACTCAAACTGGTAATTTTAGAGCTCGGTGGAGCAGCATACTTGTAATCTAAGAATGTATGATGGTTAGCCAAGAGGATAGCAAGGGCAATGCCCTATGGGGCTGCAGACAGGATTCAAGTCCACCTCAATCAGCACAGGGGACACTGCGTCACAACTGCTTTCCTAAGAGCTGAAAAATACAGCTGTTGTAGAATTGTTATACTCTCCTGGCACACAAGGTTGTGACCCCATAACGGCCCCTGAGTAGCAGGTCAGAGGCCTTCGATGGAGAAGTGGCTTTAAGGGCTGGTTGCAAATCATGGTTGTCTCATGTGTTATAGGAATGTACCTTAATGACTGATTAATCCTGGTGAACAACATTTTCAAATCCTGATACTAATCTCTAACAGGCATAGTGTGAATGCTACTCATCTTTGGATATTTGGCATTGCAACCCTCTCTCACTTAAATTCTACTTTGTGTGACTTAATGTCTCCTAAGAACCAGTAAATCCTTATACCATTAATTCTATTATCAACTATACTCATCTACATCACAGTTTAGAAGTGGAGCGCTATTTTACACAGGAGAAACCATTTACAAGTCACACAAAGTTAACTACAGATGGATCCCAAACCTAAATGTTAAAAGTGCAGAACTTCTGAAGACACAGGAGACACCAGGAGTCTACGCGTTTGGAGAATGTGAAGATCTCTCTCCACATAGGATGATATAAGCATGACAGACACCACCATCTGTGGCTCCCGACACTCTGCTCCATTCAGACACAGCCCAGGCAGTGAAGTGATTCAGAGGCTGCCAGCAGAGAGCTGCAAGATTAGGACTACTGAGGCAGGAAGACGCTAAACTCTGTATATGTCTGCTGGCTCCCATCTGGCTAGTGGAGGACCCACCACACTGTTCACGAGCCTCAGCGGCTGCTCCACCTAGGTTAGGAACACAGGCCCCTAGCTCACCAAGCTCGGCCACTCCTACCATCTGTGGAGAGCAACCCCTCACTCACCATGGTGCACCCGCCAAGCAGACATGCTCTCTGCCCACAAGAGAGCCCTAGAGGCAGTGCGTGAGAAAGCTGAACAGGAACAGAAGTCAGCTCCCGGAAGAGCCCTCCCATCTGACTGGCGGGTCTGTTGGAGGCTCTGATTGGCTGGTGAGGTCTGAGTGATGGGACCAGGGGAGCAGAAGGGATTCAGCATGGTGAATTAACTGGCTTTTAATCTAAACAAAGACCTGTCCCAGATTGGCTGGAATTTTATACCAAATTCAACAGTAAGTCACTACCAGATTCCAGCTATCCTACTACTGCAAGCCCTGAATATTCCAACACAGTTGAAGCACCTTTAAGACCAATTTATGAAAATGACAGAAGTTCTTAAAGAAGAAGTAAATGAGTCCCTTAAAAAAAGCAGAGAAAGGATAAATGAAGTATTGGAGAAAATTAATAAATCTCTTAAAGAAAGCCAAACAATAAATGAAGAAACAGTTGACAGAAATGAATGAATCTGTTCAAGTCCTTAAAATGGAAATAGGAGCAATTAAAAAATATGAACTGAAGTAATTATGAAAATGAAAATCTAAGTAATCAAATAAGACCAACAGAGGCATGCTTCACTAAAAGAATACAAGACATTGAACAGGGAATTTCAGCCTTTAAAAGCATGATCAAAGAAATGGACATATTGATCAAAGAAAATGTTAAACCTAAAATTTCCTGAAACATAACCTCCAAGAAATATGAAACACTAGGAAAAGACCAATCCTAATAATAACAGGAAATGGAGAAGAATCTCACCCCAAAGGCACAGAAAAAAAATTTCAAAAAAATTTATAGTCAAAATCTTTCCCAACTAAAATGACACAGGAGAACACAGGCCCCAGAATCAACTAAGTAGGGCTCACAGGAGCTCACAGAGACTGAAATAGCAATCATGGAGCATGTAGGACTTTGCACCAGGTCCTCTCTATATTATATTATCTTTGTGTAGCTTGCTGTTTTTGTGCAACTGATAACAGTGGGAGTGGGGGATGTCTCTGACTCTTTTGCCTGCTCTTGGAACCCTTTTTCTTCTACTAGGTTGACTCATCCAGCCTTTGATATGTGCCTAGTCTTATTTGAATTCTCTGGGATATTTGCTCTATTCTGAAGGGAAATGAAGATTGAGTGGATCTTGTGGAGAAGGGAGTAGTGGAGAGGACTGAGAGAAATGGAGAGCAGAAAAACTGCAGTTGGGATATATTATAAGAAAAGTGATGTGTGGTGTCCTCTTATAAGTGTTGCTTTTATTGGGTAATGAATAAAGCTGCTTTGGCCTATGGCAAGGCAGAATATAGCCAGGTTGGATGAGATATATAGAGAGAGTAGGAAGAATCTAAGAGATGTCATGTAGCTGCCAAAGCAGAAAGTCACCCCCAGAAACTCATGGTGACATGGAGATTAATAGACATTGGTTAAGATGAAAGAGTGAGTTAATAAAAAGCCTGAGCTAGTAGGCCAAATGGTGCTGTAATTAATATAGTTTCTGTTTGATTATTCAGGTCTGGGTGCCCGGGAAATGAATAAGCAGTCTCTGTTTACAAGAAGAATAAATTTTGAAAAGAGAGAGAGAGAAACGTGGACACAGTGAGGGAAGATTGGTTCATGATAACACTAAAACTCAGTTGGGCAAACAACAAACCCTTTAGCTCTTTACCAGACAGGTGGGGATTCATTTTCAAAGAGCTTAGATAGCACTATCCATGAAAAAAAAAACAAACACATATATATAACCTTTGCTGCTTATACTTCCTGTATGTAGTTCTCCATGGCAGATACCTCATAGCTTGGGTATCTCAACATCCTGTCATCTAAAAATACATCTCTGTTTTCATCTTCACAGCTTCATGCAATAAAGTCTCAATCTCCTCAGTGGTTTTCTGACTGCCAAACATAGATGGATGCAACAGTGCTAAACTAAAACTAAAGAGGAAAATCTATGAACTATAAATTTTGCTTCTTTCTTTTTTCCAGAAAAACATCAACATGCCCCCTCCCCCCAACACACAATTTGGCTTCTAAGTTGTTATGGATGCTACCATGCTTGGTTCAGAGTTCCAGCAGCTTCTGCATGAAGTTGCTTTCTCAGATTAGGAATCAAGTTGAATCCTTTGAGAAATTGAAGACTTAGATAGATAAAAACCTTCCTAGGCTTCAAATAATAAGGGCCTTCTTTTTAATGGTTCCAAACTTCTTGAAATTTTGTCATCTTTTTCATGACAGGACTGCCATTTGAATCTTCCTAGTGTTGTTTTTCTCCACAAAACTGACTTTTCATTTCTATCCACAGCACTCATTTTTTTCCTACTGTAGACCTAAATAAATCATCAGTAATAAACAGCCAACAGAATCAATGCTTTGTCCAAGAAATTACCCACTTACTTTTTAATTTTCCCTTACACAACTTCTCAGGGAATGGAGAAAATTGGAATGATTTGGGAAAAAAATATTATACAAATGACCCATAGATAAATTTTTCATGAAGTCTATTTCCCACTGAAATCCTATAAACTCAAGCTCCACTGTGTACATTACTTTCAACACCTCCATATTCCCAGTCCTACAAGAATAGTTAATTAAGCTCTGTGTACAGTTTTCTATGGCTTTTGACATCTAAATTCCTAATATCTTCCACATTCCTCCAAAAGACAACATTCCCACATTCTACCCAGCAACAAAATCACTTTTTGTGTATCACATTTTGAACTAATTTGTTCCTTTCTTGCTGTTATTGAATTCTCTAAATAAAAGCATCTGAGGTAATAAACAAGTTTAACTGATATTTCCAGATCACAACCCACAACTGTGGAAGCTTAGGATAGAAACTCCAGTTAGGAACTGAAGGCAAGAGACATGTTTACTGGCTTTCTCTCTTGCTTAGTCACTCTCTCTTGTTTAGTTAACCTTCTTATCCCTCTCAGTCCCACTTGCTTAGGGTATTGAAACCATCAGTGGAAGAGAAGAGTCTTCCCACATCAATCATCAATTAACAAAATTTTCCCAAACATAGTAAGTACCAATTTTGATCTGGGCAAAGCCTTAATAGATGGTCTCTCAAGATGACTCTAATCTACATCATGTTGACAGCTGAAGCTAACTAAGGTAGACATGATCTTTTAAACACAAAAACAATATATTAACCATATCAAACATGAAAAACTAGAAAACACAGATAGGCCAAGAAATGAGGAAAAGTAAGCCTCTAAGATCAAGAAGAGAAAACTAAAACTGTTTCTCTACAGAAAATTCCTAAACCAAGAAATGCTCAGGGACCTCATAATATAGTAAATTTTCTGGAAAAGAATGATGAAGATCTATAAATTTAGATGATAATTAATAAAATCAACAATATAGATGGTATCATAGGCAAAACAAGACACAAAGACAGGCCTACATATACATATTATAGTTCCTTAAACAAGAATCACAAGATACTAACCAAAATTAAATAACAAGAAATCACTGGCCAGCATTCATCCTGTGCACTCTAGTTCTCTCCTTCACTGATAATAGAAAATGGATTGGGTGAGGAGAGCTGTTCCACCAAAATTGTAGAAATTTCCATAAGACTTTCTGATGATTTAACTTTATAAAGAGTTTTGATTACTAAAAGGATCCCATTCTCTTATAAAAATAAAATTATATGATTAACATCACTTAGGCACAATTTTATTTCCTATGACTGAAGATTGCCTGTAAGTTTGCATAAGAGTGAGGAAATAAAACTTTTTCAAACCAAATGCAAGAAAACAAATTTTTAAAGAAACGGTGTATGATTTGTATTATATACTTAAAACAACCTGTTTTGCTATAATTGTTTTATGAGTCACAAGAATTTTTGAAAAGAAGTTTATCCCCACATTTTGTATATGTTTATTTGTGAGAAAGAATGTCTTCCATGTATATACAGGTGACATATAGGAAAAGAGGGTATCAGATCCCCTGAATCTAGAGTAGCAGGTGGTTCTGAGAATCCCAACTCAGATATTGGGATATAAACAGGCCTAATAATTTCAAGTCACCAAAATCTCTTAAAATATAGACTGATATGAGCTGAGCAGCACTTTAGCTATAACGCTCTGGTTATCTATGGGGAAAAACCTTTACAAACTTATATAGCTACTATGGAAATCAAAATGGCAGTTCCTCAGAAAATTGGGAATAGATCCACCCTAGGATTCTGTTGTACAAGTCTTGGGTATATACCCACATATGATCCATCCTGTAGTTAGTTTTTTACTGTTTGGCTCTTTTGGGAGCCCACCACCCAGCTCCCAAATAAATCACATGGAGGATTATTCTTACCTATGAATGCCCAGCCTTAGCTTGGTTCTAGTCAACTTTTCTTAGTTTAAATTATTCTATCTACCTTTGCCTTTGGGATTTTACTTTTATTCTATATACCTTTCTTTACTTCTTAATCTGTGGCTAACTGTGAAGCTGAGTGGCTGGTCCCTGACATTCTCCTCCTTCTCTTCTTGGTCCTCAATCCTTCTCTCTTTCTCCTTTTATTTATTCTCTCTGTCTGGCATCCCAACCTATCCCTCTCTTGTCTAGCTATTGGCCATTCAGATCTTTGTTAGACCAATCAGTTGTTTTAGGCAGGCAAAGTAACACAGCTTCACAGAGTCAAAAAATGTAACATAAAAGAATGCAACACACTCTTGCATCATTAAACAAATATTCCACAGCATAAATAAATGTAACACACCTTCAATTAATGTTGTACAACATTTCCCATTTTGTCTAAATAAAAAATGAAAGGTTATAACTTTTAACTTTCTCCACAGCTGCCATTTCCTTTTCATTAGCATTAAAAAATTAAAGTTAAAAAACTACTATGCAATGTAAATCTAGATGTCTTAATTACCCCTTTCTGTTTATTAAGCATACATTTTAGGGGGTCAGATGAATTAATCAACTAATTAATCTTTATCAATAAAAATTGGGAGTCAGATATCAGGGGTAAAAACCTGAAAGATCAGAGAAACAGTGGAAGTCTATGGATATAAATTTAAGGTCAGTTTTGTTAAATGAATCTCTGCTCTTGTTTAAGGTATTATATTTGTTCAGTTCATTTATGATAATGTATAGTTAAGAAATACAAATTAATAGATAGTCATTAATAATACTTAAACTTGTATTCATGTGAGTTAGGTTTTCTAAATGTACAGAGATATATTTCATATGGATAGATATTCTTCAAATCTTTCAAAGACATATAGAATATGGCATTTTAAATGTTTTTCAAACTTATGCCTTTTCATGACAATGAGACATGTCTCCTTCTGGTAGCCCCAATTATTTCAAAGGGGTTGATGGGCATTGAGGGAAGTTATTGTGGAATTTGCCTTCAATGTGACTAGGTTAGCCATTTGGGCAAGAAACTGCACTTGACTGGATTGCTTGATGGTATGTTGTATAAACTGAACATGCAGGACCTACAAAAAATGACTGATAAAGTTGCCTAAAAAAGGTGAGATAGTTCCTGCTTCATGAAAGAGTCTGTTAGACAGTCTGCAGGACACAGAAAAAAGATGCCAATATAGGTAGAACTGTCTTTGAAATTTTCTGCTTCATGGAAAAATCTACCAGACACTATGGGCCTCTAGACTGAAGATGGATACCCTAATGTTACAGAAGAACTTTGGGAGATTGTCCAGGTAGCAAAATGTCTTTGTCAATTCTAGAGTTTTGGAAGTGCTTATAATTACTTAAGTAATATATATCCTTCTAAAGTCTTTGATGGAGTTGAAGCAAGACCATTTTATTATCATAAAAGATAGATTAGATATAAAAACTTTAGACTCACAAAGATAGAATACATGATAAAGTATTTTTCTTAATTTGCCAAATGTAAATGGACTAAATATTATAACTATAATTCTTGCTTGATAATTGTTTCGTTATATGTAATCTTGCTATATCAAAGTTAAAACCTTTCTTTTTATTTAGACCAAATTCCCCTCTGTATGCTGTGAATATGTTTTATTCCCATTGGTTAATAAAGAAACCGCTTTGGGCCTATGGTAGCACAGAATAAAAAAAGGTGAGAATTCCAAGCAGAGATAGAGGAGAAAGGAAGACAGAGTCAGGGAGATGCCATGTAGCCACTGAAGGAGACAGATGCTGGATGGAACCTTACTGGTAGGTCACAACCATGTGACAATACACAGATTAATAAAAAGGGGGTAATTTAAGATGTAAAAGTTACTTAATAAGAACTGTAAGCTATTGGATATGCAGTTTTATAATTAATACAAGTTCTGTATAATTATTATGGGTCTGGGTAGTGGGAAAATGACCAAGCAACCTCTGTCTATACCAGTATATAATGAAGTTTGCAAGCTATACAGCATACACATGATTAATGTCTAAGTTCAAATGTCATGTTAAGTGTTCATGATTCCTTGACTACTAAGGGATCTTACAAAGGAGCACAAATCAGCCTGAATGCTTCACTGCCTGAGGGAATCCAACAGTCTGTCAGGAACTGGAAGGTATATTGTGATCCAGGAACCATGGACTTTAACCTAAAAAACTTATGACACAGGCCTCTCAAGGCAGTTAGGTCAGGGCAACTCCATGGTTCCCTGAAAAGCCTATTGCCCACTAAAATCCTATGACCTTGACCTCCACTGACTGCCATTACTCTCAACATTCCCATCTTCTAAGTCCTACAAGAACAGCTGATTAAGCTTTTTGTCCAGTTTTCTGATATCTTCAGCATTATTATAAGAGTCAACATTCCCAAGTCCTTTGCAGCAACAAAATCCCCTTTGAGTCCCATTTTTGTTCCAACTTTCTTCTCTGTCACTGTTATTAAATTATGGTATCAAAAGCAGCTCAGGTAATGAACATGTTTATTTCGTTGTTAACCCTATTTCACAATTCCTTTTTATAAGAGCTTAGGATAGATACTCAAGCTAATAACTAAAGGCAAAACACATGGAATCTGGCTTTCACTCTTACTTTGTCACTGTCTTGTACTCAGCTAGTTCTCCTATCTATTCCTGGGTTGCTTGCTCAGAGATACTACCAACTCAGTGGAACAGCCTTCCTATATTAATCAAAATAAACACAATCTCTCTCAGGTACCTTAATCAGATATTCTGATCTAGGCATACTCTTCTTTGGTATTTTCTCAGATCACTCTATGCTATGTCATGCTGATAGCTGAGGCTAATTAGAAGAAAGAGACAATAATATACAAGAAGTTTTTTTATCATGATTAGTACATTGCCTTTGAATCTTTAAGCAGCAAAAACACAAACATGAAGATAGATATGCCCGGAAATGGAAAGAGGCAAATGTTTAAAATAAAGAAGAGAAAACTAAAGCTGTCTCTCCACAGAACCTTTCCAAACCAACAAGAACTCAAGAAACTCATAACATGAAAAATCTGAATACAAAATTGGTGAGACCATTATTTTCCAGAAAATAAACAATATACTTAGAAAACAATGAATAAAATTAACAACATAGATGGGTAGCACAGACAAACAAAGACAAATTATGCTCCTTTAAATAAAAACTACAAGATTCTAACCAAAATCAAATTCTAAGAAATCACTGACCAGCACTCATCCTATACACTTCAGTTCTTCATTCTTTACCAAAAATAGAAAACGGCTTGGGTGAGGAGGGCCATTCCACCAAAACTGGAGAGATTCATTTGACACCTTCTCATGTCTTACCTTCATAGAAAATAGTTTTGACTACTAAAGAAAAACCTCATTTTTTTTCTTAGAGTAAAGAAAAGGATGTCTGTTGAGATTACTTAGACACCGTATTGCTCCCCCTGATTGATGATTGCCTGTAAGTCTGCAATCAGAGTGAGGAAATAAAAACATTTTAAAACAAAATGCAAGATAACAGATTTTTAAAGAAACAGTGGACACCTAGAGGAACTTGTTTTACTCTAATTGTTTTATAAGCCTCAAGCACTTTGAAAACAATTTATTGCTATTTTTTTTGCATATGTTTGTGCATGAGTGAAAATGTCTTCCATATGTATACAAGTAACACAAAAAAGAGGGGTTCAGATGCCCTGGATCTAAAATGGTAGAGTTATGAGCCTCACAACTTGAGTGTAGGTATCTGAACTCAGGTCACCTCCAAAATGAATATGTGCTGAGCCACCTGCCAACATTCATAATACCTTTTATCCAATAAACCAAAAGTCTCTCACAGATTAACAACAAGAGCAACAAAACCTAAATAATGAAAGAAGTAAATAAATGATCCTTGAAAACATGATGTATCAAAACTAAGATGACGTGTATGGTAAATTTGCACCATATATGAATACAGTACAATGACAATTCCTAACAATTTATAACAGGAAAACTGATTACAAAGCTACATTCATATTGGAAGCACTCAGAGTAATCAATGGGATTATGAAAAAATAGTACACAGATTGGCATACTATGACTTCTTTCTGGGCGGTGGTGGTACATACCTTTAATCCCAGCACTCAAAAGGCAGAGACAGGATGATCTCTGTGAGTTTGAAGCCAGCCTGGTCTACAACATGAGTTCTAGGACAGGCTCCAAAGCTACAGAGAAGCCCTGTCTCGGGAAAAAAATTACCACAAAGCTGATCAATCAAGAATGTGTATGATATTTGGGAAAGAATAAAGAGGATGGAGAGAAAAAGCCAAGAACAAAGTCAGGAAAATATAGTCAGCTATTAATCAAAAGACCAAAGGAAACTTAGTCAGAAAACATGTGATCTTGACCAATGTTACCCAGCTACCTATGATTCTATGTGTATAGAAATGAAATAAATAAAGACTTCACAATTTTTACAAAATTACTTCGAAGTGACCCTTAAACTGCTGTTTCTGAGTTTCCAGCTACTGATATTTCTTCTATATAGGCCCCATATTCTAGAGCCCTCTCTGCAAAAAGAGATGATCTCCTGCTATGGTTCTGCAGCCCCTTAGACCTCTTTGTTTTTTTGTTTTGTTTTGTTTTTTTGTTTTTTTTTTTTTTTTGGTTTTTCGAGACAGGGTTTCTCTGTGGCTTTGGAGCCTGTCCTGGAACTAGCTCTTGTAGACCAGGCTGGTCTCGAACTCACAGAGTTCCGCCTGCCTCTGCCTCCCGAGTGCTGGGATTAAAGGCGTGCGCCACCACTGCCCGGCCCCTTAGACCTCTTTGTGTTTTCAGGTAAACCCAGACACATTGATGCTGAATCCCAAAACAAAATAGAATAACTTCTGCTTCCTGACAAATGGATTATAGCACAAGATATAGATTCTGACCTATCTACCTGCCCAACACCATAAAAAACCTAAGAAACCTCTGTAGCGCAGAAAATCCCTTTGTCCCCTGGAACTAAACATCACTGAATCACATCATTGCAGCTGCTGGTAGTAGAAAGTTAGAAGAATTTTAATCATGTATTGCTAAAAGACAACCAACATCACCATAGTTCTACCAGCTTTTAAACCATTTGAGACATTTATCAGACAAACTAGAAAGTAGACTGCAATATTCAGAACTTCTAGAAATCAGATTATCAGTTTTCAAATCTGTCTTCTCACTGCACACCAAAAGCATGACTCTGTACACTGGACAGTGATATTACAAGCATAACATCCTACCATGCAAGGGCTGCAGAGTCTTCCTCTCCCCAGGAAATCCATACATAGGGAGGCTCAGAGGACAAGGAGCACTGCCCAGGTCATTACACAGAGCAACAAAACCACAACCTGGCTCATGGTCCATCCAAATCCAAATCCCAGCAGAAATGACAATTCAACACACCTTCTCTGAACACCCTACACTCCTTATGCCATAGCTTGTGGTCTTCCTTACACCTCATTACAACAAAAGCAGAGAAGAATCCTGGAAAGAACGTGCAACCTACCTGCGACTATTAGTCCTGCTTGCTAAGATTTCCAGAGTCCCTCATTGGCTAAGGCCACCCTGCTGGGCCTCAGAATATTATGAGCTCCCCTAATAAGTGATCAGAAATGACCAGACAGCAAAGTACTTCCTGTTCTGCCCTTCCAACTCAGTAGACAGGGCCCTAGTCCAGAAAGTTTGTATTTTAGTAGAGCTTCATCCACATTCCTAGACCATACCCTATTCCTCATCCAAAGCCCAGGGTCCTTTGTGTGCACATTCCATTACATACTCAATGTGCAGTGCAGCCAACCCATCACCTCATACCTGGGAAATCCTGCAGCCAAACAGAGGTCACATTCACAACTGTTGTTAAAGAAAAATGGGCCATGAATGAGAAGATAATAAGGGGTCATGGTAAAGCTTTGGGACAAGAAAGAGAATGTGAATATGATATAGTTATAATCTCAAAAAATTATTTTGAAACGTTGAAATAGGATTTATGGCCATGTGCTTCAGAAACTAGAGATTTATATTAGAGCACATCAAAGATTTCTCAAACCTTTTATTTCAGGATGTATATTTAAAACCAGTAAAATAACAGTCCTATTAGGCAGGGCCACATTTTACTCAGATTTATTTTGGTTGAATTACTGTAACTATAGCAATTTGGTTTCATGAAAAGGTCAGTTGTTTATTTAGATTCTTGATAGCCCTGGCCTGTGGACAACAAGAAATGGCCACCAGGACATTTATGGAACATCTAAAATTGATTACCTAATTCCTAATTAGGTAATTAGTAAATAGCTAAACATTGCTAATGTCAACTACTGTTGAAGTAGGAAAGTTCTCAACCACTGTCCTGTCTCTCCCTTTCTGCACTGTGAATCTACCAACTTCAAGCTTGACCTGTGTACTCAGTTCTTGCACAGATCCCTCTTCAAAAAGACAGAGATACTGGAGGTCACTCACTAGCTGGTCTATTTTTCCTTCTCACAGACCAGTCAAGGCCCTGTCCTGAAGGAGTTTCAGAACTGTCTACCCAGCACTGGGCAGCAGAGGCAGGATTGGGTGTTTAAAGAAATTTCAATTACATAGCATGAGACAACAATATTATAAGCTCATAGTCTCCCACACCAGTATGGCAGAACCTCCCCCACCCCCAGGGAATCTACACTCAACTAAGCTCAGAGGCCAAGGGACATCACCCAAACTAACAGAACCTGTCTGGATCATGGTTCATTCCTTTCCAAGCAGCTAATAGCTCATCAAACCTGCTCTTCCTGGTCTGGGGACAGTGGCCCCTACATTTACCATGGCATGGCTTTGTGGTCCTCCTTACAGCTCCATTCAGCAGAATAAGAGAATCCTGGGCTTCAAGACATTAGCAGCTAACCTACTGGGTGAACAGAGATCAAATGTCTCAGAGAGCAAAACCCCTCCAGGTTTGTCCTTCCACATTATGGTGAGACAAGACCCTAATCTAGGAAATTTGTAGGTTAGTAAAATCTTCTCTTCCCCCAGAGCACTTCCTGTTCCTCCTCCAAGGCACATGGTCCTATGTGTGCATATTCTATTACGCACTCAATGTCCAGTGTAGTCAACCCTTTACTTCATAGCTGGGAGGTCTTGTAACCAAACACAGGTCACATTCAACAGTAATTGTTAAACAAAAAGAGTCCATGGATTAGAACACAATAAATGTTCCTTGGGAACAGTTGGAAGCAAGAGAGAGATGGTGAAAAAAATGTAATTACCATATCAAAATAATACAGTTAAAAAGTAGAAACAAGCTTCATGGTCATGTGCTCCAGAGACTAAGGATCTGTATTAGAGCACACCAAGTACAATTCACATCATTTCTCTCAGGGTATACAGTCATGTTAGGCAGGACCACACCCTTTTACCCAGTTCTTCTAGTTTGCTTGAACTACTGTAACTACAGTAATTTGGTTTAATTATAAGTTTTTATATAGATTCTTGAATGCAGGGTTTGCTAATGACAACTACTGTCCCAGCAGAAAATCTTTCACACTCTTTCTTGCCCATCCCTTTTTCCATTGTAACTATGCTTGCTTTACAGTTGGTCAGTGAACTAAATTCTTACACCAGTCCTACTCCACTTGTAAATTCACAATAAAATCTAGAGAAGTTGGAGGGTACTCATTCACTGATCTATTTCTCCTTTCCACAGACCAGTCAAGGTCCATCCTGGTTGGAGTTGCAGGATTGTCTTTCCAGCACTGGGTAGCAGAGGCAGGATTAGGTGTTCAAAGCAATTCTCAGTTACATAGTGTGAGGAAAGCCTGAGCTACAGGAGACAATGATATAAAACAGTTGCTCTCAATCTTCCTAATGTTGTGATCATTTAAAACAGTTCCTCTTGATGTGTTGAACCCCCAACTATAAAATTATTTTCACTGCTACTTCATAACTATATTTTTGCTGCTGTTATGAATTATAATATAAAATCTGTACTTTCTGATGGTCTTAGTCCAGTCCTGTGATAGGATCATTTGATCCCCCAAAGGAAGCTGTGACCAACAAGGTTAAGAAACCCTGCTCTAAACTGATATAAATAAATAAACAGCACTTAAGAAAGAATAGAATGAAATTCTTAAACTAGGGAACATTGAAAAATATAGCAGTAATGCATCTAAAGAAAATGAATGTTAAAAATGATAACAATAATTGATGCTTTAAAACGATAAAAAAAAAAGTAGAACACTTATCTATCTTAAATTTGAAATGGGGTAGTCCCTTCCCTGAGAGATAGAATGCCATTAATAAGAGACTGTATGACTTGTTCCATGTAAAATGTTGGCTACTGAGTGCTGTAATGTGATGGTGTTATAGTCAATTGTTTCTCAAACCTTTCAGCTGACTTAACTATGACAACTAAGATTGTACATATCTGCATAGGAGAGTTCTCTAAATGGAAACTGATAGTAGTTCAAGCTATCCTGCCTAAATTGTTCACCCATCAACTCTGTCTGTCTTCAATCATATGGAAGGAATTAATACATGCAGGGAAATTACAAAGAAAGTCACTCACCATGCCCCATCCGTCCTTCTTTGTAATGGAGACCCCTGCAGTGCAATCTGTGACCTAGCCATTATCTAGTCTGTTTCCTCCTGCAGTGAACACAGAACAATGTTCCTCCTCTTCTGGTCTGAAGGGAGAAGCCATGCTCCATACACAAATCCTTTCCCTATACTGCCATGGACAGTCCACTATATGACGCAAACACAATTTTAGAACTGTGTGGTACAGCAGACATGTAATCAAGGTTTAGAGTGTTTAGTCAAGAGGAGAACAAGGACAATGCCTTGTGGGGCTACTGAGAGGGTTCAAGCACATCTCAATCAAATTAGAAGACCTTGACTCAAAATCACTTTTCAAAAAGAATGGAAATTAATTATTGAATTAATATATGTTTATGGGGGCTGGAGAGATGGGTCAGTGGTTAAGAGCATTGCCTGCTCTTCCAAAGGTCATGAGTTCAATTCCCGGCAACCACATGGTGGCTCACAACCATCTGTAATGAGGTCCGGTGCCCTCTTATGGCCTGTAGACATACACACAGACAGAATATTGTATACATAATAAATAAATATTTTTTTAAAAAAATATATATGTTTATGGCACAACAGGACTTAATGTTAGTTGTGACCCTGTAATGGCCCCTTGAGCAGCATTTAGAAGCCAGTTTTTTAATGGACGCATGGGCATTCGTGCTGGTTGTAAATCAGGCTTGTCTCCTTTGTGATGGGAATGTAGCTGGTTAATCCTGGGGAACAAACTTTTATATTTTATCATACTAATCTCTAACAGGTTAGAATACCATTGCCTTTGGGGTATTTGGGGTGCAGCTCTTCCTTACCTAAATTCTATTTTGTGACTTAATATCTCCTAAGAACTGGTAATTCCATTACCATCAATTCTACTCTTCTATAGTTTAGCAGTGGAGTGCTACTCTATACAGGAAATACTTTTTACAAGCTCCACAGAATTAACTCCAGATGGATCATAAACCTAAATATTAAATGTTCCAAGTGAAGAACTTCTGGAAGATACTAGAGGGAACAAAGCTATCTGACTTTGACAAATCTGTGTTTCATTGGGACAATGCAAGCACTAAGGGAACCCACATTTCACAGTGAAGTCAACAACAAGGGTATTTCAAAACACAGTCCCAAATCTCTGAACAGACGCAGTAAGGATAGTAAGTTACTCAGAGCTTCCAGCCAGCTCAGGAATTTCAAAGATCATGCAGAATCACACAGGATCATGCAGACCCTGCTGGGGCATGTAGGACCAGCAGGACCAGGCAGAAACATGATGAACTCTGCATCTGGTCAATGGCTCCTACCCGGCCAGAGGAGGATGCACCACATTGTCTCCCATGGCTAAACTAGTCGCTTTTCCCAGTCTGGGGATAGCTCCAAGCTCACCTCATTGTGATTTTTCAGCTTGCCCATGCTTCCTGCTCAGCTCCCTGCACTCACAGCAGAACATACAAAGCCACTGATGCCATCTTCTCTTCAAAGTCAAGCTTGAAAGTGGCCAATGCTGGAAGAATCCTGCACAACTTCTGACTGACAGGTCACCTGGAGGGCCTGATTGGCTAGTGCGGCCTGAGTGACAAAAGCACCTCCCATACAGTTATACTGTGCTTAAAGACAAGCTCAGCCATGTGATGATGGTTGCTGCGCATGCCTTTAATCTCAGCACTTGGGAAGCAGAGGTAGGCGAATCTCTTTGATTTCTAAACCAGCCTGCTCTAAAAGAGCTAGTTACAGGAAAGGCTCCAAAGCTACAGAGAAACCCTGTCTTGAAAGACAATAGATGATAGATAGATAGATAGATAGATAGATAGATAGATAGATAGATAGATGATAGATAGATAGATATAGATGATTAGATAGATAGATAGATAGATAGATAGATAGATAGATAGATAGATAGATAGATAGATAGATAGATAGATAGATATAGATAAATCTACAAGAGCTAGTTTCAGGACAGGCTCCAAAGATGCAGAGAAACCCTGCCTCAAAAAACTAAAACTAAATTAAAAAAGAAAGAAAGAAAGAAAGAAAGAAAGAAGAAAAAAAGGAAGGAAGAAAAAAAATCTGCAAAAGCTACTTCCAAGAAAGGCTCCAAAGCTACAGAGAAATCCTGTCTTGAAAAACAATAAATTAATTAATTAACCAATGAAATAAAAAAATTATTATTTTATTTATTTATTTATTTATTAAAGATGTCAGCCTTCTCCCCATCACCACCTTCCATTTCCCTATCAAGTCCCCCTCCCTCATCATCCCTAAGAGTAATCCGGGTTCCCTGCCCTTTGGGAAGTCCAAGGACCACCCTCCTCCATCCTCTAGTAAGGTGAGCATCCAAACTGCCTAGGCTCCCACAAAGCCAGTACGTGCAGTAGGATCAAAAACCCATTGCCATTGTTCTTGAGTTCTCAGTAGTCCTCATTGTCCATTATGTTCAGCAAGTCCAGTTTTATCCCATGCTTTTTCAGACCCAGGCCAGCTGGCCTTGGTGAGTTCCTGATAGAACATCCCCATTGTCTCAGTGTGTGGGTTCACCCCTCGCGGTCCTGAGTTCCTTGCTCGTGCTCTGTCTCCTGCTCTTGATTTGGACCTTGAGATTTCAGTAACCCACTGACTGGAAGAAGATCTTCACCAACCCCACAACAGACAAAGGTCTGATCTCCAAAATATATAGAGAACTCAAGAAAGTAGACCGTAAAGGGCTAATCAACCCAATTAAAAAATGGGGCACTGAACTGAACAGAGAATTCTCAACAGAAGAAGTTCGAATGGCCAAAAGACATTTAAGGTCATGCTCAACTTCCCTAGCGATCAGGGAAATGCAAATCAAGACAACTTTACGATACCATCTTACACCTGTCAGAATGGCTAAAATAAAAAACACCAAGGATAGCCTTTGCTGGAGAGGTTGTGGAGAAAGGGGTACCCTCATCCATTGCTGGTGGGACTGCAAACTTGTGCAACCACTTTGGAAAACAGTGTGGCGGTTTCTCAGGAATTTCGGGATCCACCTACCCCTGGACCCAGCAATACCACTCTTGGGAATATACCCAAGAAATGCCCTATCATACAACAAAACTATATGCTCAACTATGTTCATAGCAGCATTGTTTGTAATAGCCAGAACCTGGAAACAACCTAGATGCCCTTCAATGGAAGAATGGATGAAGAAAGTGTGGAATATATACATATTAGAGTACTACTCAGCAGTAAAAAACAATGACTTCCTGAATTTTGCAGGAAAATGGACAGAAATAGAAAACACTATCCTGAGTGAGGTGAGCCAGACCCAAAAAGAGGAACATGGGATGTACTCACTCATATTTGGTTTCTAGCCTTGAATAGGGGACGTTGAGCCTATTATGCGTGATCCTAGAGAAGCTAATTAAGAAGGTGAACCCAAAGAAAAACATTTAGGCGATGAAAGGAGACAGAGACAAAGATCCACATTGGAGTACTAAAAATGAAAATTAAAGACACAGCTCAGTGGTTCCTGACCCTGCCTTTCATCCCAAAGACCTTTTCTAGATCAGTAGAGATGCGTTTCCATAGCATGTGCCCCTGGCTCCAATAGCAGACCCTGCTATGTTCCTGCTCTCCACAGGCACTGCCCCATTCTTCTCCTTGACACAATGTGGCTAGCTAGCTTGTGCGGGCCACTATAATATACTATGTCCCTGTAATGAGCATGGAAACAGATTCCTCTGAATAAATACATAAAGGGGAATCTGTAGTGTAGATAGAGCAGGAAATTTATAGAATAGGAGTGAATGTAACTTGGTGTAATGTAAAAGCATTTCTTCTTGTGTGTGGTATGGAAAATTACTAAGGTGAAATATTAAGAGAACATTTGCCCACTTGAAGGCTACCACACCCATCTGGCCCTGCCAGATATGGGGGTTGCACCCAGAAACCATGGTAATGAAATAGTCTTGCCACACAAGAGGGACCCCCACCCCTCTGTGACCAGTCAATACTGATAACCTAAAACACCTGGTTATTGGAAGGATCAAACGAGGGGCAATTTTGAACTGACTTAAAAGAGGTGGCTGAAGCAGGATGGTTATCTCACTTCTCACAATGGCTCTGACACCAGGCCCCCATGGAAAGAGAGATTCTCCTGGCCTACCTCCCAAAAAGCAGCATTATTAAATGCCTTGCCTAAACATTTAATGCTCTGTCTCCCGAATACAGAGCTTCGTCTCTCGAAAAAAGACATTTAACGCCTTACATCCCGAATGCAAATCCTCATTCCTTGAGAGTGGATATTGAAGGTCTGTCTCCTGAGAACAGACTAGATACTCTGCCTTTCAGAATGCTTTGCTATCCCGAGAGCAAAACTTCGTCTTCTGAGCAGACAGAACACTTTGCCATCCCGAGAGCAAATCCTCATCTTCAAGAGTAGAGAACTAAAAGCCTTGTCTCCCGAGACTCGGTCACTCAAATAGCTGAGTCTAAGACCCTACCAGATACCAGCCTGAATCATCAGAACCTTATCTCCCGAGCACAGACTACAAGGTCAAGAGTCGATCTTCGCTACCCAGCCCCCAGTGCGGATAAGAGCCCAGCCTGAAGAAATTCAAAAATCCCTTTTGAAGGCAGGGAATACCAGGTCGTATGATGCTATTTCATGTGTGTATGAGAGGTTAAGAGAAGAGCATAGATATGTTAATACATATGTTTAGTGTGTGAAATGTTAAGAGATATTTTATGGATAATTGATAAGTTAGGAAATATTAATGGATAAGTTAAGGTTAAGAAGCATTTTGTAGATAATTAATGGATAAGTTAAGGTTAAGGAATTTTTTTTTATTTATTTATTTATTTTTTTTCTTGCTGATTTTTTTTATTAATTAATTAATTTAATTATTAAAGATTTCTGCCTCTTCCCCGCCACCACCTCCCATTCCCTCCCCCTCCCCCAATCAAGTCTTCCTTCCTCCTCAGCCCAAAGAGCAAGCAGGTTTCTCTGCCCTGTGGGAGGTCCAAGGACCACCCACCTCCATCCAGGTCTATTAAGGTGAGCATCCAAACTACCTGGGCTCCCACAAAGCCATTACGTGCAATAGGATCAAGAACCCATTGCCATTGTTCTTCAGATCTCAGTAGTCTTCATTGTCCATTATGTTCAGCGAGACAGGTTTTGTCCCATGCTTTTTCAGTCGCCGGCCAGCTGGCCTTGGTGAGTTCCCAATAGATCATCCCCATTGCCTCAGTGTGTGGGTGCACCCCTCGCCGTCCTGAGTTCCTTGCTCGTGCTCACTCTCCTTCTGCTCCCCCTTTGGATCGTGAGACTTCAGTCCAGTGCTCCAATGTTGGTCTCTGTCTCTGTCTTCTTTCATCGCCTGATGAAGGTTAATATTCAGGGGGATGCTTATATGTTTTTCTTTGGGTTCACCTTCTTATTTAGCTTCTCTAGAGTCACGAATTATAGTCTCAATGTCCTTTATTTATGGCTGGAAACCAAATATGAGTGAGTACATCCCATGTTCCTCTTTTTAGGTCTGGCTTACCTCACTCAGGATAGTGTTTTCAATTTCCGTCCATTTGTATGCAAAATTCAAGAAGTCATTGTTTTTTACTGCTGAGTAGTACTCTAATATGTATATATTCCATACTTTCTTCATCCATTCTTCCATTGAAGGACATCTAGGTTGTTTCCAGGTTCTGGCTATTACAAACAATGCTGCTATGAACATAGTTGAGCATATACTTTTGTTGTATGTTTGGGCATCTCTTGGGTATATTCCCAATAGTGGTATTGCTGGGTCAAGAGGTAGGTTGAACCCGACTTTCCTGAGAAACCGCCACACTGCTTTCCAAAGTGGTTGCACAAGTTTGCATTCCCACCAGCAATGGATGAGAGTGCCCCTTTCTCCACAACCTCTCCAGCAGAGGCTATCATTGGTGTTTTTGATTTTAGCCATTCTGACCGGTGTAAGATGGTATCTTAATGTTGTCTTGATTTGCATTTCCCTGATTGCTAAGGAAGTTGAGCATGATCTTAAGTGACTTTTGGCCATTTGAACTTCTTCTGTTGAAAAGTCTCTGTTCAGCTCAGTGCCCCATTTTATAATTGGATTGATTAACCTTTTACGGTCTAATTTCTTGAGTTCTTTGTATATTTTGGATATCAGACCTTTGTCAGTTGCGGGGTTGGTGAAGATCTTCTCCCAGTCAGTGGGTTGCCTTTCTGTCTTAGTGACAGTGTCCTTTGCTTTACAGAAGCTTCTCAGTCTCAGGAGGTCCCATTTATTCAATGATGTCCTTAGTGTTTGTGCTGCTGGGGTTATACGTAGGAAGTGTTCTCCTGTGCCCATGTGTTGTAGAGTACTTCCCACTTTCTCTTCTATCAGGTTCAGTGTGTTTGGACTGATATTGAGGTCTTTAATCCATTTGGACTTGAGTTTTGTGCATGGTGATATATATGGATCTATTTTCATTCTTCTACAGATTGACTTCCAGTTTTGCCAGCACAATTTGTTGAAGATGCTCTCTTTTTTCCATTGTATACTTTTAGCTCCTTTATCGAAAATCAGGTGTTCATAGGTTTGTGGGCTAAAGTCAGGGTCTTCTATTCTATTCCATTGGTCGACTTCTCTGTTTTTATGCCAGTACCAAGCCGTTTTCAGTACTGTAGCTCTGTAATAGAGTTTGAAGTCAGGGATGGTAATGCCTCCAGACAATCCTTTATTGTATAAGATTGTTTTGGCTATCCTGGGTTTTTTGTTTTTCCATATAAAGTTGATTATTGTCTTCTCCAGATCTGTGAAGAATTTTGATGGGATTTTGATGGGGATTGCGTTGAATCTATAGATTGCTTTTGGTAGAATTGCCATTTTTACTATGTTGATCCTCCCAATCCAAGAGCAAGGGAGGTCCTTCCATTTTCTGGTGTCCTCTTCAATTTCTTTCTTCAAAGACTTAAAGTTCTTGCCAAATAGATCTTTCACTTCCTTGGTCAGAGTTACCCCAAGGTATTTTATGCTATTTGTGGCTATCGTGAAAGATGATGCTTCTCTGATTTCCCTCTCTGCTTCCTTATCCTTAGTGTATAGGAAGGCAACTGATTTTTTGGAGTTGATTTTGTATCCTGCCACATTACCAAAGGTGTTTATCAGCTGTAGGAGTTCTTTGGTAGAGTTTTTGGGGTCGGTTATGTATACTATCATATCATCTGCAAATAATGAAAGCTTAACTTCTTCCTTTCCAATATGGATCCCCTTGATCCCCTTATGTTGTCTTATTGCTATTGCTAGAACTTCAAGCACTATATTGAAGAGGTATGGAGAGAGTGGACATCCTTGTCGTGTTCCTGATTTTAGTGGGATGGCTTTGAGTTTTTCTCCATTTAATTTAATGTTAGCTGTCGGCTTGCTGTAAATAGCTTTTATTATATTTAGGTATGCCCCTTGTATCCCTAATCTCTCCAAGACCTTTATCATAAAGGAGTGTTGAATTTTGTCGAATGCTTTTTCAGCATCTAATGAAATGATCATATGGTTTTTTTCTTTCAGTTTATTTATATGGTTGATTACATTGATAGATTTGCGTATGTTGAACCAGCCCTGCATCTCTGGAATGAAGCCTACTTGATCATAATGGATAACTTTTCTAATGTGTTCTTGGATTCGGTTTGCCAGTATTTTATTGAGAATTTTTGCGTCGATGTTCATGAGTGAGATAGGCCTGTAATTCTCTTTCTTGGTTGGGTCTTTGTGTGGTTTTGGTATCAGGGTAACTGTAGCTTCATAAAAGGAATTTGGCAATGACTCTTCTGTTTCTATATTGTGAAATACATTAAGAAGTATAGGTATTAGCTCTTCTTGGAAGTTCTGGTAGAATTCTGCATTGAAACCATCTGGCCCTGGGCTTTTTTTGGAAGGGAGATTTTTGATAACTGTTTCTAATTCTTCGCGACTAACAGGTCTATTCAGATCATTCACCTGGTCTTGGTTTAGGTTTGGTATATGGTACTTATCTAAAAAAGTGTCCATTTCTTTTGCATTTTCCAGTTTTGTGGCATACAGGCTTTTGTAGTAAGATCTAATGATTCTCTGAATTTCCTCTGTGTCTGTGGTTATGTCCCCCTTTTCATTTCTGATCTTACTTATTTGCGTGTTCTCTCTCTGTCGTTTAATTAGTTTGGATAGGGGTTTGTCAATCTTGTTGATTTTCTCCAAGAACCAACTTTTTGTTTCATTGATTCTTTGGACTGTTTTCTGTGTTTCTATTTTGTTGATTTCTGCCCTCAGTTTAATTATTTCCAGTCTTCTACTCCTCCTGAGCGTGTCTGCTTCTTTTTTTTTCTAGAGCTTTCAGGTGTGCTGTTAAGTCCCCAATGTATGCTTTCTCCGTTTTCTTTAAGTGGGCACTTAGTGCTATGAACTTTCCTCTTAGCACTGCTTTCATCGTGTCCCATAGGTTTGAGTATGTTGTCTCTTTGTTTTCATTAAATTCAAGGAAGACTTTAATTTCTTTCTTAATTTCTTCCTTGACCCAGGTGTGGTTCAGTAGTTGACTGTTCAGTTTCCATGAGTTTGTCAGCTTTCTGGGGGTAGCTTTGTTGGTGGCTTCTAACTTTAATCCGTGGTGATCTGATAAGACACAGGTGGACACTGATATTTTTTTGTATCTGTGGAGGTTTCCTTTGTTTCCAAGTATGTGGTCAATTTTCGAGAAGGTTCCATGAGCTGCAGAGAAGAAGGTGTATTCTTTCCTATTTGGGTGGAGTGTTCTATAGATGTCTGTTAAGTCCATTTGATTCATTACCTCCAACAATTCTCTTAATTCTCTATTAGTTTTCTGTCTGATTGACCTGTCCATTGGTGAGAGAGGTGTGTTGAAGTCTCCTACTACTAGTGTGTGTGATTTGATGTCTGCCTTGAGTTTTAGCAATATTTCTTTTACATAAGTGGGTGCTTTTATATTAGGGGCATAGATATTCAGGATTGAGACTTCATCCTGCTGAATCGTTCCTGTTATGAGTATAAAGTGTCCCTGTCAATCTCTTCTGATTGATTTTAGTTTGAAGTCAGTTTTGTTAGAAATTAGTATGGCCACACCTGCTTTTTTCTTAGGACCATTTGCTTGAAAAACCTTTTCCCAACCCTTTACTCTGAGTAGATGCCTGTCTTTGTGGTTGAGATGAGTTTCTTGCAAACAGCAGACTGTTGGATCCTGTTTTCGTATCCAATCTCTTAGCCTGTGCCTTTTTATTGGTGAATTGAGACCATTAATATTAAGTGATATTAATGACCAGTGGTTGTTAACTCCGGTTATTCTTACTGCTTTTGGTAGAAGAGTTTGTGTGTCTCCCTTCTTTGAGTTGTGCTGTTGAAGGGTCGCTAGATGCCTGGGTTATTGTAGGCAGTGTTGGCAATGTTGGATTCGGTTAAGGAATGTTTTATAGACAAGTAATGGATAAGTTGTATTAAGGTTATAGATAAGTAATGGATAAGTTGTATTAAGGTTAAGAAGTATTTTATAGATAAGTGATAAGTTAGATTAAAGTTATGAATTGGTTTTATGTATTAAGGTTTAGTAGGAGTAATAATTGTGATATTGAATTGCCTGTGTGTTGCCAATCATCAATCCCCCATGCCTATTAAGATTGTAAACTCCATTGATGTATTGGATATTGAAGTTGCTAGTAAAGAATCATCATGAAAACAATTCTCTTGCTTGGTCTGGTTACTCATCACTCTCTGGGGAGAAGGGCACAGAGTTCTCATAGATATTACTTGAAAAGAACCTGGAGCTGAAATCCCCCAGCTCGTAACAGTCCCTGTCTCACAGGTGGAAGGATGCCTAGAATATTAACAACTAAAGGGAGATTTAAAGATACAAAAGGAGATATTTGTTATGTGACACTGAGGCCAGATGAACTGAAGATAATTTTTACCTGGTTGTCACAGGGAATTCAGATAACCAGGAAAGAAAAGCAAGAAATAGATCACAGATTGAAAACAGATAATAAGTCTTTCTCCCACCAGAAAGCTGCATGATGGTTCCATTCCTTTGGAGTTTCATTCATGAAATTCAGAACAAACTGTTGTCAAATGGATAAAAATAAAGAGTAGTCTTCAGGAAAAGTTGAATGCTTAGAGAATAATGAGATAGGAAAAATAGTGTTTATGAGCACTAATGCCATCACATCTTCCTCAATGGGCAGGTGAAAAAACCCACAGCAGCATTATTCAAAGTTGTCTACATGAATTGGACTGGTAGACTGAATCTCTCCATGTATATAGAAAGTGGATTTATTAGAATGTCTTACAAGCTGTGGTCCAGGTAATCCAAAAAATGTCTGCCAAGCATAGGAATTTGAAGAGTCTAGTAGTTGTTAAGTTCATGAGGCTGCATATCTCAGCTGGTCTTCAGTAGATACCAAAATTTTAAGGAAGTAGGCTCTAATTCTGGTAAAGAAATGAGCTTGGTAGCCAGAGGTAGGGCAAGCAGACAAAGAGACAGCTTCCTTCTTCAGTAATAAAAAGTACAGGAATAAGATATAGAAATTAAGGGTCCAGTCCAGAAATGCAAAAATATAAAGTTGTAAGCTAAAACACATTTTGGAGAGAGAGAGAGAGAGAGAGAGAGAGAGAGAGACCTGCCAGCCACTGTTAACCTCTACCAAACACTTTCTGCCTTAAGAGCAGATATCCTGGCAGCCACTGTGTACAGAGATAAACTTTTAACAATCATTTCCTGCCTCCCAGCTTTCCAGATAGGCAGGTACTGGCGAAAAAAGTTAGCTTCCAGCTATTGCCTCTATGGGACCCTCTGCTTTGTTCTAATTTTTAACTGTCCCCTTATGTAACTCTACTCTCTGCCTTACATTCTTTCAGGTGCAATGAAAAGTGGCTGTGCCAGTCACTAACTTTCACCAACACTCTAAGTTAACATTCTAATGCTCTATAAACAAAAGTTGTAAAACTAATAATGTAATGTGACTTTAAGCCTGACCTCAAGGTTGTAAAAGCCCTTTGACACACACCTGGTGCTAGATTTTACTGTAGGAAGAGGCTCCAAACCAGCCCCCAGGGCCACAGTTTCAGAAACCAGGCTCTGGCTGTGATCACAGTTATAGGTGTCAAGCTTTGTGTGCCCGTGATGGGTTTTTTTTTTTCTGGAATAAAGCTTGCTTCTGGTTTAATAGATTTGGGGGGTCTATCCCACCATTATTGTGTGACCACTGAACACAACATATATTCCTTATATATGTAGGTGACTACCAAAAATGTGATCCAGATTTAAGACAGATCTTATTCTTTAATTTTTTTTTCTTTTTTCTTTTTTTGGTGTTTTTGAGACAGGGATTTTCTCTGTAGCCCTGGAATTCATTCTGTAGATAAGGCTGGTCTCAAACCTAGAAAATCTGACTGCTTTAGCCTCCTGAGTGCTGGGGTTAGAGGTGAGCACAGCAACCAAGCATTTGAACATGGAAATCACTTCAAATGATCCAGATTAAAGACAGGTCTTTAATTTCAAAACCTTTAGAAAGATCCCTCATTGGTATACCCATTGGGTTTTAGTTAATTCCAGATGTAGTCAATTTGACTTCCAAGATTAGCATAACAATAGTCAAGACAGAAGAAATAAGAAAAATTGTTACCTGCAGGAGGCAGGGAAAGCATGAGAGTTATTTCCAAAACAATGCTTTTCCAAAACAAAGGAAGCATGTGGATTTTACTAAGAGAGTCTCTACACATTTATGTAGAGTTCTGTCTTTTCTTAAGCAGGTTCAGTTAACAAATCCATTTCTGAATATGATGACAATATAAAAGTGGAGATGTTTAGGGACATTCTCACTTCAAAGTCATGTAGAAACATATAAATTATAATGATGATGGAAAGAAATGCCTCTGACATGTTTATCTTGTACCACAACTGTTAGTATTCAGGCATCTGTACTGGTCTGCCCTTGGGGTTCTGACAGGATATGTCCTTAGCTTCAGTCACTAAAATCACCACTTGTGCATATTAGAGGTGGGCCTTGCCCACTTCCTCTTTTTCCCTCTCCCTCTCCCTCCATTTCTACCTTTCTCCCTTTTTCTCTTTCTCTTTCTACTTCTTTGCCTGTCTCTGTCTCTTCCCCCATCTCTCTGCCTCTCTCTTCTCTTCTGCTTCTGCTGCTCCTTTACTTAAAGACTTTACCTAAAGACCCACCCTTTTCACATTCCCTTTATCCTAATAAAAAAAATCCTTCTTTGTGAGCTCTCTTTTTGTGACACTTTTAAAATTTACAACAACAAGGTCTTAGCTGAAAATCAGGTAAACCACACAGTGAAAGAAGATTGCTATGGAGCCTGTGACCTGTCAATCTTTTTTTTTATTCTTTTTTAATTAAAATTTCCAACTGCTCCCTGTTTCCCATTTCCCTCCCCCTCCTCCCACATATTGCCCCCTCCCCCCGCTCCCCTCCCCCTATCCCCACTCCACTTCTCCTCCCACCAGTCCACTTCCCCTCCCTCTCGATACTGAAGAGCAGTCCAAATTCCCTGCTCTACAGGAAGACCAAGGTCCTCCCACTTCTATCTAGGTCCAGGAAGGTGAGCATCCAAACAGGCTACGCTCCCACAAAGCCAGATCATGTATTAGGATCGAAACCTAGTGCCATTGTCCTTGGCTTCTCATCAGCCTTCATTGTCCGCCTTGTTCAGAGAGTCCAGTTTCAACCCATGCTTATTCAGTCCCAGTCCAGCTGGCCTTGGAGAGCTCCCAATAGATCAGTTCCACTGTCACAGTGGGTGGGTGCACGCCTCGTGGTCCTGATTTCCTTGCTCATGTTCTCCCTCCTTCTGCTCCTCATTTGGACCTTAAGAGCTCAGACGGTTGCTCCAAATTGGGTCTCTGTCTCTCTCTCGATCCATCGCCAGATGAAAGTTCCTGTGCCATTCTCCTTGGCCTCTCGTCAGCTCTCATTGTCTGCCACATTCAGAGAGTCCGGTTTTATCCCATGTTTTTTTCAGTAGCAGTCAAGCTGGCCTTGGTGAGCTCCCAATAGATCGGCCCCCCTGTCTCAGTGGTTGGGTGCACCCCTCATGGTCCTGACTTCCTTGTTCATGTTCTCTCTCCTTTTGCTCCTCATTATAACCTTGGGAGCTCAGTCCGGTGCTCCAGTGTGGGTCTCTGTCTCTATCTCCATCCATCGCTAGATGAAGGTTCCCGCTGCTGTCTCTCCTGGTGCCGAGATCAGATCTCCGTGCAGGTTGGGTAGTTCCTAAACAAAGCCCTTACCTTGCTTGGTGCAGGCAGGCTAGTGAAACAAAGGAAGTCTCGCCTGCCTACTTGCCCTGAGGATTTGCCCCCAGCACCAGACAGACTGAGCTGGATGGTGTTATGTGCCCAAAGAGGAAAGGGGCGTGACCTGTCAATCTTGATGTTTGATCTAAAAGATAACTGTACCAATGTCACAATTCTCACAGATACAAAAGATAGAGAACATAAATACAAAATACTTCAAGGAAAGGTCACTTAACAGCACTGTTTACTCTGCTCTTAGATGGACGGTTATGATGAACTCAATTAACCTCAGAATAAAGCTGCTTTCACCTCTGAGCAGGCTGCCTCAGCAGAGGACCACAACTGTTTCCATGCAAGATCAGGAGTTCATTTTAACTAGCCCTGGCTGCTGTCTCAGGACTGTGACATCACTGTAGAGAATTCTATTCTTTCCTTTTCTAACTTTAAAAGATAAATAGTTGTATGGGTGTTTTGCCAGCATACATCTGTGCACAGTACCTACAGAGGCCAGAAGAAAATAGAAGATGCCTGGGACTGGAGTTACAGCAAATGGTTAGCTACCATGTAGGTTCTGGGAATGGAACCTTGGGATCTGTAACAACACCCAGTGCTCTTAATTGCTGAGTCATCTCTCTAGTCCCTCTTTTTATTTAAAACTTATTTCAATAATGGTGAGGGAGGTTCTTTCTGTCTATGTGCTGATTTTATTGGTTAATGAATGAAGAAAACTGGCTTGGTCTATAGCATGGGAGGAGGAAGGCAGAGTTAGGGGTAGCCATGGAGCTGCCAGAAACAGACACTGGCTGGAATCTAGCTGGTAAGCCACAGTCATGTGGTGATACACAAATTAATAGAAATGGGTTAAATTAACATGTAAGTGCTAGCCAATAAAAAGCTAGAGCTAGTGAGTCAAGCAGTGATTTAATTAATACAGTTTGGTGTAATTATTTTGGGTCTAAGCTAGCCAGGTGGCCAGGAACCAAGTAGCAGACTCCATACAATACCATAAAATGATAATTAAAAGATATTGTATCACTTTCCCTTTTATCTCTTCATTCCCTCCTTTCCCAATCCCTTCCAATTTCTTCCTTGTTAAGTTTGAGTGAATAAGAATGCTGAAACACATGAATGCAAACTGAAGAATCCATTTTGTTGATTTGCATATATGAATAATTGGCTGATCATGTTGTATTGGATAAACAGTTAGGGAGCTCATCCCTGCCTGAGACTTATTTTCCCAAATAGAGGAGAATTTTTACTTTTTAATCAGCATCAGGTATCTGAGCCTAACTAGGCTGCCTTGGATAGTAAAATCAAAAATAGAAAACACCTTACCTGTTAAGAGCACTGAACATTCTGTCAGAGCATCCAGATTCTATTCCTGGTACATATAGAAGTCCACTTCTATCTGTAACTCTAGTACCAGGAGTTCTGACACCATCTTCTGGCCTCCTTGGCCTTGATAAGAACAGTCAATGTAGACCATAAAAATTATTTTCAAACTATATGTGGTAGTGCATTATTTTAGTGCCAGCAATCTGGACACCAGAGGTAGGAAGATCACTGTGAGTTTTAAAGCCTGTGCTACATAGTCTACACACACACACACATACACACACACACACATACACACACACATGCACACACACAAGCACAAATATGGCCAATAAGATGAGCACATGCCATTTATCCCAGGCACTGGAAGAATCTGAACATTTGACAGTGGGCCACTAACTTAATATGAGACCTGAACTGCCCATCATGAGTTGTGTGTTACTGGGCCCACCAAGTCATAAAGTAGGACATGCATAGTATGTTTCCGTGTTATTATAATGGGAGTCTGGGCAGCTGGAAAACAAACAAGTGGCCTTCCTACAACAGTTAGCCATAGAGGCCAGGCAGTGGTGGCACACACATTTAATCCCATCACTTGGGAGGAGGAACAGGTAGAACAGGAGTTCAAGGCCACACTGGGCTACACGAGATTGAATCAGTCTAAAAGAGAAACAGAGCCAGGTGGTGGTGGCCCAAACCTTTAATCCCAGGACTAGGAGACAGGAATATAATGCAGGTGGAAACAGGATCTCGGCTGCCCATTCAATCTGATGACTTGTAGAGACAGGATCTGCCCTATTCAGTCTGAGATTTCATAGAGGTAAGAAGTCTCTGATAACTGGCTGCTCTGCTTCTCTGCTCTTTCAGCTTTCACCCTGGATATAGGACTCTGGGTTTCTTTTTTTTATATATTTTTTATTTTTTTTTGTTTTGTTTTTTTAGGACTCTGTGTTTCATTGATTAAGACTAATAAGGATTCATACTTCATACTGTTGAAGGGAAATTTGTGGAGCAATTGTCCACCCTTTTTGAGGTACTGAGTTCAGTTCCCAGCAGTGGGAAAAACATTCTGTTTTACTAGTAAAGCTTTTACTTTGATGAAATAACATTTTCTTTGATTATTGTGTAGTAATTGCATTTTCTAACACTGATACTATAACTGGTTTTACTCCCTTATGAGTGATTTTAAGAAAATAATAGTCCTTATGTAAAATGTTGATTTTATAAAGTGTTACTGTGATCTGCTGGCATCTCTTTTGAAAGAATTATGAGGGAATGAAAATATTCAACTTATTAATGAATAGCTCTTTCACAGGCAGTCTGGGCCCTTGGCAGCATTGCTGGAGATAAGACCATGTGCAGAGACTATGTCTTAGACTGCAATATCTTCTCCCCTCTTCTGCTGTAGGTTTCTTTTCTCTTTCTGAGTAATGTTGTATACATAAGAAGCATTACACCTTGGGAAGCCACGTTGTGTTTTCCGTGTGTTCTTTAGATTCCATCTATATTCTTGTTACCTTGTTAGGGTGATGTCTCTTATTGAAATTATAAAATACTGCATTAGAATTAATGTTTATCTTCAAAGAATGAATAATTTAAGAAAAGAATGAATATTTATTTTGGAGAATAAAGACATTTCTTATTGGTAGTATTATTTTCTTTATAGAGAAATAGGATCTTTTATAATTTACAGTGGGTTCATTATACTTGTAGGTTATTTTCAAAGCAAAACTGCTTGAATATGACTCAGAATTGCAGTATGAGCTTTATCTAATCTCCGTAGAGGGAAGAGTCTCCCTCCAAAATTTGCTAACATAAACAATTTGCTTGTTGGAAATCATTAGGAAACAAAATGCTCTTAAAGTAATATAGTAACCAATATTAATGTTTATAGAAAGATGATTTTTGTTTAAAATATTTAGTGTTAGAAAATGTGTTTGGGGACAGAAGAGATGGCTTAGTGTTTAAGAGCACTGCCTGCTCTTCCAGAGGTCCTGAGTTTAATTACCAGCATCCACATGGTAGTTTACAACCATCTGTAATGAGATGTGGTGCCCTCTTCTGGTCTCTAGGCACACATTCAGGCAGAACACTGTATACATAACAAATAAATAAATAAAATATTTTTTAAAAAAGAAATTGTATTTGTCTGTAGAAACTACGCTTTGGTAGTTTTTCCTTTAATTTAGGGTAATTTCTAACTGCCAGTATGAAGCTCGATATTACTCTTAGAACCACAGCAGTTTTTGTTGATAACAGAGTTCTGTAACAGAATGTCTCTGCTGTAATATCTTTGAAAGTTCTTTTACTTTTTTTACTTTCTGTAAGTGTGTACTGTAACAAAGAATTCTAATTTAAGGATTAATACACAGCATTTTTTTTCCTGAAATCATTTTCATTGGGTTCTGACTACCTCAGCTCAGAAAACTGATTAAGTACTGGTCACATTGCTAGAGATCAAAATGTCCTTCAATTGCTTGAAGTGTAAACCACTCTGTAACCCACCGAGTGTCTGCCTGATAGGCGTCTTTGCCGCGCCAGCGCAGGCTGGAACCAAGAGTCTCGGCGGAGGGTGTCCTGGTTGAATGAATACACAGAGCAGGAGGTTGAGGTGGAACAGCTTTCTTTATTGTCTGCTGGGCTGGTTTTATAACATGGCACCAAATGAGGAGGGGGCTGCGAAGGGACTGTAACCTGACCCTGGCAGGGATCAAGGACCGGTCATCATGCACTCAAAATTCCTTCCTTCCCCACTCCAGGAGCAGAGGGAATTTATTATGTTTTCCTTGCAGATAAGCACCTCAAATGGGGAAAGGGATATCAACTCGGGGCTGCAATTCCCACAATTCCCCCTACTTTATTTTATAATGAGGGGTCCTGTCTTAGGTCCTGTGAGAGAAGTACCTTCCCTTACCCGTCTTAGGGCCCCCGATGCCCTGTCTTAGGTGGGGGGTCTCCCCACAGGTTGCCTGTCCTTGGAGGCCCTCATTTTTTCAACATCTGTAGCCACACCTCATGACTTCCGGGAGAGTCATGCGCCAGACTGAGTAACACCTGACGGTGGGCAAGCTCAGTCAGAGTGAAGATGTTTAAGACTCGTTTTAAGAGGAGCAGGCCTACTGCCACCCCTATTAGTCCCAAGATCCCCAGGGATAAGGCACCTCCCCATCGCTGTGCCCAACCCCCAGTCTGGGCCATGGTATTAAACCATCCCTCAGCAGATACAGGTTCAACACGAGTTTCATTAATTGCAATAATTTGATGTACCAAAGAGTGGGTAAAGTTTACAAAGGAATCATTCCAAGGTCCCCTAAGGTAAGCATTAAGGCGTTGCACCTCAAAGGACATATTTTTCACTTCCATAAGGGTCACACAGGCAGAATGATAAAAATGAGAACAAGAAGCTTGTTGCACCATCCACAACACATTAATCTGTTACTGTAATAAGGCCATTTGATGGTTTAAATTTAACATCCCCAACTGAATATGTGAGTTAATAGTATTTTGAGTTTCTAAGGCCTGGGTAACACGGGCAGCAAGAGTGTTAACAGTCTATGCAGTAGCTGCACTCTGGGACACGGTGATTCCTGCAACGGTGGCAGCTGTGGCTGATATGGCGATAGCTGCGATGACTGCGGCGGTGATCCCAAAGTCTCTTCTTTCTCTATACAAGATAAGCTCTCGTCCATCATGTGGGTCTTCTACCACCAGGGGAACCAGGGCAGGAATCCTCACCATCAGCACGGACTCATCCATCGGGGACCAGCAGTTGCTCAAAAAGCAGGAGCTGGAAGAACAATTAAGGACACCATCCTCCCCGACCGACCCATTAAAGGAGACAAACATAAAGGGAGGTAGAACACAAGCTAGGCTGACAATAGAGAAATTCATTCCCGCTGCATAATTAATCTGGAGGGAGGTTTCAAAGATGTCTGATGTGTTCCATCGGGCTGTGGCATTGAAGGCCAAGCCCCTTTGAAGGGCTAAAGGTCTAATATCTGTACATGCACGAGGGCCACAGAGAAACATGCCTGCGAACGTAGGAGAAACTCTTGCCATATTTGGATTTCTATAGGAATAATCAAAGGCTCCTCCTAAGGAGTTTTTAAAGGTAGGTCGGTGACCAAACCACCATAAATATTTATCTCCCTCCAATTTCCATGGTTCCTTAGGAGCACAATTTCCCCAAGGCAATGGTAAATATAATTTGAAGGATTGTGGCATCTTCCATCATAAGGGAGCTGGTCTCAGAGGGGTAGGGAGTCCAGAAACATTTCTTTTAAAAGTTATTGGGTAAAAGATATCTCTCAATCCAAAACAGGGATGCCCAGAAGAATTAGAAGAAAAGTCTCCCAGAGAATAATTACTAAGGACCACACATGGCCCAGAAAGGGAGACACTAGGCATCTCTGAAATATTGTTAATCCTCCGGAAGCAGAGGGCATGAGATATATCAAACGTTAAATTACCCAGTGAAGATCTTTCTAATGCTGTATTTGCTGCAGGAACTCCCAAGGTATAATTGGTGGAGTAAAAGGATGGAAAAACAGAGCTTATTTTACTTACTGGCATCAGTATGGGTGGATTCCTCACCAGTGCCCATCTCAGGCCTCCCTCGATGTTCTTCACTTGAACCCATATTATCAGGGCCAGTACAACCCGACTCCACAGGCCGAACATTCCGCTCTGGCACCCAGATGGGTTTTTTGGTTCCTGGAGGGAAGACACAAATGGTTCCCCTCACCCTAGCCAGCATAGGTGTGGGTGATTGCCATTGTCCCGTGATACTATCCTTCCATATAACCCAGCCCAGAGATTGGGAGGGTTTCTGCCAATGTCTTTCTATTGCTGATAGACCTTGTTTATCTACTGTTAGAAAATTTAAAATGTATAAATTTGTAGATAATTGGGTATTTGGGGAGGTGATATACTCCCCCTTCTTTATTTTACAAAAGAACTGTTTAAGGGTAGCATGCGTGTGCTCCACTATGGCCTGTCCTGTGGGATTATGTGGAATTCCAAAGGTATGTGTAATTTGTTGTCCTTGGCAAAATTTTGCAAACCGTTGGCTGGTATAAGCCGGTCCATTGTCTGTTTTGAGAAAGTCTGGGATGCCCATATAGGCAAAAGCCTGTAGACAATGGGCAATAACATCCTTAATCTTTTCCCCTGAATGTAGGGAGGTATAAATTACCTTGGAATCAGTATCTATAGAGACTTGTAAAAATTTAAGCCTGCCAGCTTGGGACAAATGGGTAACATCCATCTGCCAAAGGTGGTTAGGACTGAGGCCTCGAGGATTAACACCTTCATTGGGGGCATTATGAAATGGAGCACAAGCTGGACATTGGGATGTGATTTGAGTAACCGTGGCTAAAGAACAGCCAGAGTGAAACTTTAGAGAAGAGGCATTTAAATGATACTTTTCATGAAGATGACGGGCTCGTTGTTCCTCAGAAAGGAACAATGCCATTGGGCGGGTGAGGGAATCAGCAAGCTTATTTCCCTCTGTCAAGGGCCCTGGCAAATCAGTATGGGCCCGAATGTGACCAACAAAGGCAGGAAACACTCTTTGGCATATAAGACTTTGTAGCTGAACCAAAAGGTGGAAAACCTGAGAGGTTGATAATATGTATGGTGAGATTTCCAATGGCCCGACAATTCTTGCCACATATATACTATCAGTATACAAGTTGAAGGGTTGATCCTTGAAAAGAGAAAAGGCCATAAGGCAGGCCGTGAGTTCTGCAGCTTGGGCAGAAATTGGACCTAGGGGCTGCTTTTCTTTAATTGAATCAGAAACTACCACTGCATAGCCCTTGGAAGAACCATCAGTGAACACTGAGCGCACTCCTTTAAGGGGGGAGGTTTTAATAATTTTTGGAAAAATAACAGGATGATTCTTAAAAAAGGAAATTAAACGGGAATCAGGATAATGGTTATCAAAAATGGCTCCAGTGGTGGCGATGAACAAGGTCCATCCATCTTGAACCCTCTGTAGCCTTGCTATTTCTTCCTTTTGATAAGGGATTAGAAATTTATTTGGGATCCTGCCAAAAACTTGTAAACTAAAATCATATGCCTTCCATAGGAGCTGTAGCACCATTTCATAATATGGAGTCACCACCTTCTTAGGGGAAGCAGGTAAATGTAGCCAATAAATTGGTCCCCTTTGCCAAAAAACTCCAGTAGGAGAAAATTGTGAAGAAAAGACCATGAAATAAAAAGGGCGGGCATAATCGAGGCGGTGGAGATGTGCTTGCTCAGGAGCATTAAGCAAGGCATACAGGGCTTCTTTTGCCACTGGAGTCATGATCCTGCGGGAGGCAGGGGAAGGGTCCCCAGGCAGCATATCATAAAGAGGCTTAAGAGCTCCTGTAGGAATGGAAAGGGAGGAACGGATCCACTCAACATCTCCCAATAATCTCTGCCAGTCATGGAGGGTCTGCAAATGGGAGCAATCCAGTTGCAGTCTCTGAGGCTGAAGCCCAATGGATTGGATTTGAAAGCCCAGATAGGAATAGGGGGGTTGCATCTGCACCTTCTCTGTACCCATGTCCCTCCAGAGGGGTCTGTAACTTTCAAACATTAATAAACTTTCCTCTTTTGTTGGTACTGCCAGAAGTATATCATTTATATAAAGGACACTATGGAAGGAGGAAAACTTAAGCCAAAGTGGATCCAAAGAAGCTGCAACATATATTTGACAAATTGAAGGACTGGCAGCCCAGTCCTGGATTGTTAGGGTCAGGAATTTTTATAACAGGGGCAATCACTGGGCAGCACTTAACACCTCCGCGGGGAGCCTCCTCCTAGAGCCTCCTCGAGCCCAACCAAGTGGGAGGGGCAGGAGAGGTCCCGAACTGGTCAGAAAGAGGATAGGGAGGGGGCTTGTCCTGCTCCCCAGAGGTCCCCTTTGTCTTTTCTTTTAAACGGGCCCTGCGTAATTCCCGCTGCAGCGCTGCCATTTCTCCCTCCAAAACTTCTTCTTCTGAACCTGTTGATTCCCCCAAGCTCTCTTCAAAATCAGACAAAGAAGGGTAGAGGCGTGTTTGCGCCGAAGAATTTTGCTTGGGACGAGCCCCTAAGCTCTCAGACGAAACTTGGTCCTGGGATTCACTTCCCTCCCCCTTGTCTGGAGGTTTTCGCTTTCTTTTAATCTTTCTCTTTTCTACCTTACCAGGCCTCCCCTCAGCAGGCTGAGAGAGCAGTTTGGCCTCTGTTTCAGAGGCATTATCAGAACAAAGGGAAGCCTTAGTTTCACTATCTTGGATCTCAGATAACACCTCTTTTGGTGCTTCCAAAGCCTGCTTAACCCGGACTTTCTCTGTAAGCAAAGCATCCCTGATCAGTCTCCAAAGGGAGAACGTGGCCATTGGTAGGACTTCAGGCTCCTCCTTTCTCAACGTTTTCTGAAGATCCCCACGGACCTGTTCCCATTCAGAAATATTGAGGGCTCCACTGGTGACAAACCAGGGTCTCCACATCTCTATAGTTTTAAGAAAATCTTCTAAAGTCTTAGTTTTTACAGCTGTTCCCTGCTCTTTCAATAATCTCTTTAACTGAAACTTTAACTCCGATTTACTTGTAATATTACCCATATTAATTAATTAATTAATTAATTAATTAATATTCCTTTATATAATTAATTCCCCAATGCATCCCGGCCGGCTTACGGGACGACCCAGTCCACTGTACCTCACTTTCCGATCTCGGTTGGGACCTCCAGATGCCGCGCCAGCGCGGGCTGGAACCAAGAGTCTCGGCGGAGGGTGTCCAGGTTGAATGAATACACAGAGCAGGAGGTTGAGGTGGAACAGCTTTCTTTATTGTCTGCTGCGCTGGTTTTATAACATGGCACCAAATGAGGAGGGGGCTGCGAAGGGACTGTAACCTGACCCTGGCAGGGATCAAGGACCGGTCATCATGCACTCAAAATTCCTTCCTTCCCCACTCCAGGAGCAGAGGGAATTTATTATGTTTTCCTTGCAGATAAGCACCTCAAATGGGGAAAGGGATATCAACTCGGGGCTGCAATTCCCACACTTCTTTAGTCTTAATCTTATTTCAGTTTGTTTCTGTTTAGTTTCTAATCATCTTTTTTTCCTAGGTTTCTCCCTCTTTGAATGCCCTTCCGTGGCTGCTGTTTGTCAATGACACTAACATGCTGGCTGATGCCTGCTGGGCCCTCTCACACCTGTCAGACAGACCCAATGATAAAATTCAAGCAGTCAACGATGCAGAAGTATGTGGAGACTTGTGGAGATTCTGATGTAAGATGATCTTCAAGAAAGTATGTCTGTGATAAACCACACCAAAAACAGCTTAGAGGACGAAGAGGTTTATTTGACTCTCACTTCCAGGTCAAAGTCTATCACTGAGGGAATCCAGGGAAGGAGCGGAAGTAGAAACTATGGATGAACTATGAACCAGAACTATGAACAATCTTCCTGGCTTGTTCTGCAAGTGGCTATGCAGACTGCCCTCTGTCATATCTGCTCCCAGCTCATGCTCAACCAGCTTATGACTAGGGTTGCTGTTACAGTGCACTAGGCCCTGCCCTTTCTTCTTCTTCTTCTTCTTTCTGGAGTCTGTCTTCCCACTCCACCCCCATTTCTAACTTTTTTGTGCAGTGTTCTCCCTTTCTAATTCCTAACATGTTTATTTTCTAGATCACTTCTTTGGTATTTGAAAAATTAAATTTTGACTGTGTGATGGGGGCTTACACCTTTAATCCCAGCACTCTAGAGACAGAGGCAGGTGGATCTCTGAGTTTAAGGCCAGTCTGGTCTACAGAGCAAGTTCCAGGAGAGCCAAGGTTACACAGAGAAACCCTGTCTTGAAAAAAAGATTATATTCTGACATCTCTATGCAGTTTGATCTTTTATTTTCCTCCATTAGCTGGAGTTGTCAGTATTAACAATCCACCCCTCATACATATTTCCAAATGTTTATTTTTTGCTGTTTTGTGTACTTCTGTACAGCTGTGTGTATTGTTCTTTTAGTGTTTATGTAACATTCTCTTATAAGCTTTGTAATTTCTTCTGGGTAGATATCTAGAGTTATTTGTGTCAGATGGTAAATACGAAAGTTGGTTCATTACTTTTATTCAGTCCTTCCTTATCCTCGAATATTTAGCCTTTCTTGTTCTCTTTTCTCCATGTTATACTGTACCCCCATGCACATTTGCTTATAGAGATACACAAATTATTGGCTGGATTCCACATATCAGAACAGGTGGGGTTTTTTCTTTCTGAAATTGCATGAACTTTCTTAATATTACATGTTCTAAGCCCATCCAATTCTGAAAATTTTATTTTTTTGAGTACTGAATTATATACATATATATGTATATATATATATATATATATATATATATATATATATAGAGAGAGAGAGAGAGAGAGAGAGATTTTTAATTATCTATTCACCTACTAATGAACAACTAGGTTTATTCAAATTTTTGCTATAATAAATAAAACAGTAATAGACTTGGGACTGCACATCTCTCTATGATAGGGTATGGAGTTCTTTGGGTATATGTGCAGGAGTAAAATAGAGGTGTCATATGGTTGTTGTGTACCTGGCTGCTTTTATTGCTGTAGACAGATAGTGTAATTTGAGGCCTGATGCTATAATACTGCCAGGAAGGTTCTTGCTCCTTAGGATTGCTTTGGTTACCTGTGGTCTTTTTTTGGTTTCATATGAATTCTTGTGTGTGTTTTTCTGAAGCTGTGAAACATAAAATGGAAAATTTGTTAGATATCACCTTAAGTCTATAAGTTAATTTTAGTAGTATAGCCATTTCCACCACATTCTGTCAATCTCCTAGCACGGCATATGTTTCTATTGTCTAGTATCTTCTGGAATTTCCTTTTTCATTACCTTAAAGTTTTCCTTGTAGAGGTCTTTCACTTCTTTGCCTAAATCCATTCCTTTGATACTTGATTTTGGGGGGTTATTTTGAATGGAATATTTTTCATGATTCCTCTGAGAATAGAATGTTGGTATAAATGAATGCCTGTTAGAGTTACACAGTAAGACCCTGTCTCAAAACAACAAAATTAAGACAAAAGAACAAACACCAAATCAGAATCATGTCTACAAATGGGATAATTTAATTTTTTCCTATCCTGAATTTACCCATTTTAAGTCTTCCTCCTGTTTTAACTAAAACTTTGGGCATTATTATGAAATACGAGAGAGGAGGTTTTCATACTTGTCTCATTTTTCATTTTGAGAACATTCTCTCTCTTTGTCTCCATTTAATATAATGTTGGCTATAGATTTATTGTATATAGCCTTTATTTTGAGGTATGTGCCATCTATTTCTGAAGCCTTAAGAACTTTTATCATAAAGGGGTGGTGAACTTTGTCAAATGCTTTTTAAAAGTTGGTTAAAATATTTGTGGTTTCTGTCCTTGAATTTACTTGTATGGTATATTACATTTAATGATTTACATATGTAAATCAACCTTGTGTTTCTGGGATAAAGCCCAGTTGGTTGTAATGTATACTCTTATTAATGCACCATTGAATTTGGTTTGCAAATATTTTGTTAAGAACTTCTGCATCTATGTTCATCAGGAAAATTGGTCTATAGGGTTTTGTTTTGCCTCCCAATTTCTTAGGTATGGGTATGTATTATCACACATCACAGTGTTTGTGAATGTACACAGTGAAACCAGATTCATAGTCTTCAATGTATTTCAGACTACCTTTTAATATTATTCTAATAGACTGGCACTTTGGCTCAAATGGTAAAGGCACTTGCCACTGAGTTTGATTCCTAAGACACACAATGAAACTAGAGAACCTACGCCTGCAAATTCTTCTCTTACCTCCATGTGTACTGTGGCAGGCACTGTGGTGTTGCCTAGATCTGTGCCCTATTTCCAGCTGCAATATTAGATATTGTACAATAGGCTTTCTTTTTGATGCTACTCAGTAAGTGCAGTAAACTCTGAAGAGGTAAGCAATTCAAAATTACCTAAAAGAAAAAACAGGTTTTTCAGTTTTACTCATAGCATAGTTCCACACACATACATGTTTCCCATGAATAAATACAATTTAAAAACACTATGTATGTATGTAAAGTTAATTTTCAGAATTCTGGAAATTTTCCCTCCTACATTGTAGTAAAATAAGCTTGTTTTTTTTTTTTGTTTGTTTGTTTGTATTTTTTTCTTTTTTGAGACAGGGTTTCCCTGTGTTTGTTTTTCCAGGCAAAGTTTGTCAAATTAAATATTTACTTATTGCCCCTTGGGAGGTGGACATAGGAAGATCCAGGAATTCAAGCTCATCTTCCAATATGCATTGAGTACAACCTGTGCTACATGAGACCTTGCCTCAGCAAACAAAACTTGGAATTATGGCCCTTTTGTCCACAGTGTCCTTGGGCTACCAGGCATCCCTGTTTTAGTGCTGAAGAGTTCCATCCAGACCGGAACAGTTCCTGCTCCTGCACTGAGGAGATACACCCAGAGAGTCAGTCACAGCAAAGACTGGACCAAGACACCAGGCCTCTCCTGGCATTATTAAAGGAAGAGATGGGCAGGTGCCAATGCAAGAATTCCTCCAACAACCTGAAAGGCATAATGACATCACCAGAATCCAGGGATCCCAAAACAACAAGAATTGAACACCCTACTCCAGAAGAAATAGAAGAAATTGATTTAAAACAGAACTTTTTGAAAATAATTGAAGACCTTAAACAGAAGGTGAAAAACTGCCATAAAGAAATGGAGATGACAAACAAAAAGGTGGACAAAATGAATAAATCTCTCAAAGATACCCAAGAAAAACAAGAAAAAGCAATCAAACAGGTAAGGGAAACAGTTAAAGACTTGAAAAATTATATGGAGGTAATGAAGAAAACACAATCCGAGGGAAGGCTGGAAATGGAAATTCTGGGTAAATGAGTAGGAACTACAAAGACAAGTATTACCAACAGAATACAAGAGATAGAAGAAAGAATCTCAGACACCGAAGATACTACAGAGAAAATGAACTCACTGATTAAAGAAGAAAACAAATCCAACAAATTCTTAACAGAAAACATCCATGAAATCTGGGACACCATGAAAAGACCAAACCTAAGAATAATAGGGATAGAAGAAGGAGAAGAATTACAGCTCAAAGGCCCAGAAAATATAATCAACAAAATTATAGAAGAAAACTTTCCCAACCTAAAGAAGGATATTCCTATGAAGGTACAAGAAGCATATAGAACACCAAATAGACTGGATCAAAAGAAAGCATCCCCACACCATGTAATAATCAAAACACAAAACATACAGAATAAAGAACAGATATTAAGAGCTGCAACGGAAAAAGGTCAAGTAACATATAAAGGGAAACCTATCAGAATTACAACTGACTTTTCAATGGAAACCATGAAAGCCAGAAAGTCATGGATAGATGTGCTGCAGACACTAAGAGAACATGGATTCAAGCCCAGACTACTATACCCAGCAAAGCTTGCATTCACCATCAATGGAGAAAACAATATAGTCCAGGACAAAAACAGATTTAAACAACCAGCCTTACAGAAAATAATAGAAGGAAAATCACAAACCAAGGAAGCCAACAACACCCATAATAACACAAGCATCTGACAACCCTTCACCAGCACACTCAAAGAAGGGAAACACACAAACTCTTCCACCAAAAAAATAACTGGAGTTAATAACCACTGGTCATTAATATCACTTAATATCAATGGACTCAACTCACCTATAAAAAGGCACAAGCTAAGAGATTGGATACAAAAACAGGATCCAACATTCTGCTGTTTACAAGAAACACATCTCAACCACAAAGACAGACATCTACTCAGAGTAAAGGGCTGGGAAAAGGTTTTTCAAGCAAATGGACCTAAGAAACAAGCGGGTGTGGCCATACTAATTTTTAACAAAATTGATTTCAAACTAAAATCAGTCAGAAGAGATGGAGATGGACATTTTATACTCATAACAGGAACAGTTCATCAGGATGAAGTCTCAATCCTGAATATCTATTACCCTAATATAAAAGCACCCACTTATGTAAAAGAAACACTACTAGAAATCAAGGCAGACATCAAACCACACACACTAATAGTATGATACTTCAGCACTCCCCTCTCACCAATGGACAGGTCAATCAGACAGAAACCTAACAGAGAAATAAGAGAATTAATGGAGGTAATGAATCAAATGGACTTAACAGATATCTATAGAACATGCCACCCAAATAGGAAAGAATATACCTTCTTCTCTGCAGCTCACAGAACCTTCTCGAAAATTGACCACATACTTGGTAACAAAGCAAACTTCCACAGTTAGAAAAAAATATTAGTAATCACCTGTGTCTTATCAGATCACCATGGATTAAAGTTAGAATTCAACAACAATGGCACCCCTAGAAAGCCTACGAACTCATCGAAACCAAACAGTCAACTACTGAACCACACCTGGATCAAGCAAGAAATAAGGAAAGAAATTTTTTTCCTTCATTTTGTTTTTATTATAGCATGTTTTCTTAATTTACAGCAAGCAGAAAATAAGTTGGGTCTTGTTTTGATCCAAACATCGATGTTTTAAAGGTTGTACACAATATTTGTTAAAAAAGAACACATAAAATACCTTTTTAGAAGGTTCTATGAGAAAGAAAACACAAAGTTTAACCCCACAACTTTCCTCTTTGCTAGAACTGTAAACTACTGCTACAGTTTTAAATAGACTTTTTGTTGTTTAAACTATACATCCAGGAAAATCTAAAAAATTTAAAGAAACATGCATATAAATGATTGCATAGCAGAACAAGAACATTAAATGCAAACAGTAAAGAAATGAAAGTTAAAATTACTATTAAATATACAAAGATTCTAGAATTAATCCTCCAAACACATTCCACAAACAGTTCTTATAAACCATCTTTTATTCTCTACAAGCAAGGCCTAAATTTCAAAAATCAAAATTGAAAGAAAAAAGATCAGGTTATTCTCTAGAAGGATCACCCCCAAGCTATCTCCAATCACCTCCACAAGCAAGCAATCTGAGATTTTAAGGATGCTTACTTTTAATTCTGAAATGACACTGGACATTTCAAGTCACTTTACTGTCTCCTAAAGATCTTGAAGAGAAATACTAGAAATTATAAATATTTAAGGGTATCACTTATAAGGAAAGAAATTAAAGTCTTCCTTGAATTTAATGAAAATACAGACACAACATAGTCAAACCTATGGGATACTATGAAAGCAGTCCTAAGAGGAAAGTTCATAGCACGAAGTGCCCACTTAAAGAAAACAGAGAAAGCACACATTGGAGACTTAACAGCTCACCTGAAAGATCTAGAAAAAAAGAAGCAGACTCACCTGGGAGGAGTAGAAGACAGGAAATAATCAAACTGAGAGCTAAAATCAACAAAATAGAAAAACAGAAAACAATCCAAAGAATCAATGAAACAAAAGGCTGGTTCTTGGAGAAAATCAACAAGACAGACAAACCCCTATTCAAACTAATCAAATGGCAGAGAGAGAACACACAAATTAATAAGATCAGAAATGAAAAGGGGGACATAACCACAGACACAGAGAAAATTCAGATAATCATTAGATCTTACTACAAAAGCCTGTATGCCACAAAACTGGAAAACATAAAAGAAATGGACTATTTTGGATAAGTACCATATACCAAAGTTAAACCAGGAACAGGTGAACAATCTAAATAGACCTGTTAGTTGTGAAGAATTAGAAGTGGTTATCAAAAACCTCCCTACCAAAATAGCCCAAGACCAGATGGTTTTAATGCAGAATTCTACCAGAACTTCCAAGAAGACCTAATACCTATACTCTTTAATGTATTTCACAACATAGAAACAGAAAAGTCATTGCCAAATTCCTTTCATGAAGCTACAGTCATTCTGAGACCAAAATCACACAAACACTCAACCAAGAAAGAGAATTACAGGCCAATCTCACTCATGAACATCAATGCAAAAATCCTCAATAAAATACTGGCAAACAGAATCCAAGAACACATTAGAAAAATTATCCATTATGATCAAGTGGGCTTCATCCCAGAGATGCAGGGCTGGTTCAACATACGAAAATCTATCAATGCAATCCATCATATAAATAAACTGAAAGAAAAAACCATATGATTATTTCATTAGATGCTGAAAAAGCATTTGAAAAATTTCAACACCCCTTTATGATAAAGGTCTTGAAGAGATTAGGGATACAAGGGTAATACCTAAATATAATAAAAGCTATTTATAGCAAGCCGACAGCTAACATCAAATTAAATGGAGAGAAACTCAAAGCCATCCCACTAAAATCAGGAACATGACAAGTCTGTCCACTCTCTGCATATTTCTTCAATACAGTGCTTGAAGTTCTAGCAATAGCAATAAGACAGCATAAGGGGATCAAGGGGATTCAAATTGGAAAGGAAGAAGTTAAACTTTCATTATTTGCAGATGATATGATAGTATACATAAGCGACCCCCAAAACTCTACCAAAGAACTCCGACAGCTGATAAACACCTTTAGTAATGTGGCAGGATACAAGATAAACTCCAAAAAATCAGTTGCCCTCCTATACACAAAGAATAAGGAAGCAGAGATGGAAATCAGAGAAGCATCACCGTTCATGATAGCCACAAATAGCATAAAATATCTTGGGGTAACTCTAACCAAGGAAGTGAAAATTCTATTTGACAAGAACTTTAAGGCATTGAAGAAAGAAATTGAAGAGGATACCAGAAAATGGAAGGATCTCCCTTGCTTTTGGAATGGGAGGATCATAGTAAAAATGGCAATTCTACCAATGCAATCCCCATCAAAATCCCAACAAAATGCTTCACAGACTTTGAGAGGTCAATAATCAACTTTATATGGAAAAACAAAAACCCAGGATAGGCAAAACAATCTTATACAATAAAAGTACTACTGATGGCATTATCATCCCTGACTTCAAACTCTATTACTGAGCTACAGTATTGGAAACAGCTTGGTATTGGCATAAAAACAGAGAAGTCGACCAATGGAATCGAATAGAAGACCTGGCTTTTAACCCACAAACCTATGAACACCTGATTTTTGATAAAGGAGCTAAAATATACAATGGAAGAAAGAAAGCCTCTTCAACAAATGGTGCTGGCATAACTGGATGTCAACCTGTAGAAGAATGAAAATAGATCCATATCTATCACCATGCACAAAACTCAAGTCCAAGCCGGGCGGTGGTGGCGCACGCCTTTAATCTCAGCACTCGGGAGGCAGAGGCAGGCGGTTCTCTGTGAGTTCGAGACCAGCCTGGTCTACAAGAGCTAGTTCCAGGACAGGCTCCAAAATCACAGAGAAACCTTGTCTCGAAAAACCAAAAAAAAAAAAAAAAAAAAAAAAAAAAAAAAAACCTCAAGTCCAAATGGATTAAAGACCTCAATATCAATCTGAACACACTGAACCTAATAGAAGAGAAAGTGGGAAGTACTCTACAACACATGGGCACAGGAAATCACTTTCTGCATATAACCCCACTAGCACAGACATTAAGGGCAACATTGAATAAATGGGACCTCCTGAAACTGAGACGCTTCTGCACAACAAAGGACACTGTCATTAAGACAAAAAGACAACCTACTGAGTGGGAGAAGATCTTCACTAACCCCACAACAGACAAAGGTCTGATTTCCAAAATATATAAAGAATTCAAGAAACTAGACTTTAAAATGCTAAATAACCCAATTTAAAAATGGGGCACTGATCTGAACAGAGAATTCTCAACAGAAGAAATTCAAATGTCCAAAAGACACTTCAGGTCATGATCAACCTCCTTAGCAATCAGGGAAATGCAAATCAAAACAATCTTACACCTGTCAGAATGGCGAAAATCAAAAACACCAATGATAGCCTTTGCTGGAGAGGATGTAGAGTAAGAGGAACACTCATCCATTGCTGGTGGGAATGCAAACTTGTGCAACCATTTTTTAAAGCAGTGTGGTGATTTCTCAGGAAATTCGGGATCAACCTACCCCAGGATCTAGCAATACCACTCTTGGGAATATACCCGAGATGTTCTATCATACTACAAAGGCATTTGTTCAACTGTGTTCATAGCAGCATTATTTGTAATAGCCAGAACCTGGAAACAGTCTAGATGCCCCTCCACAGAAGAATGGATAAAGAAAGTGTGGAATATGTACACATTAGAGTACTACTCAGTGGTAAAAAAACAATAACACCTTGAATTTTGCATGCAAATGGATGGAAATAGAAAACACTATCCTGAGTGAGGTAACCCTCACCCAAAAAGATGAACATGGGATGTACTCACTCATAATTGGTTTCTAGCCACAAGTAAAGGACATTGAGCCTATAATATGAGATCCTAGAGATGCTAAATAAGAAGGTGAACCCAAAGAAAAACATAGATATCTTCCTGGATATTAGAAGTAGACAAGATTGCCAGACAAAAATTAGGAACTTGGGAGTGGGGTGGGATGGGGGTGAGGTGATATGGGGAGAGAAAAGTGAGAAGGGGGATGATGGGGAGAGCTTGGGGGAATGGGATGGTTTGGATAAAGGAAGGGTGGATATGGGACCAGGCAAGAAGTTATCATAACTAAGGGAGCCATTTTAGGGTTGGCAACAGACTTGACTCTAGAGGGTTCTCCAGGTGTCCAGGGAGGTGTCCCCGGTTAGTTCCTTGGGCAGCTGAGGAGAGGGAGCCTGAAATGGCCCTATCCTATAGCCACACTGATGAATATCTTGCATATGGCCATAGAACCTTCATCTGGCGATGGATGGAGATAGAGACAGAGACCCACATTGGAGCACTGGACTGAGCTCCCAAGGTCCAAATGAGGAGCAGAAGGAGGGAGAACATGAGCAAGGAAGTCAGGACCACGAGGAGTGCACCCACCCACTGTGACAGTGGATCTGATTTATTGGGAGCCCACCAAGGCCAGCTCGTCTGGGACTGAATAAGCATGGGTTGAAACTGGACTCTCTGAGCATGGCGGACAATGAAGGCTGATGAGAAGCCAAGGACAATGGCACTAGGTTTCGATCCTAATACATGAACTGGCTTAGTGGGAGCTTAGCCTGTTTGGATGCTCACCTTCCTGGACCTAGATAGAAGACCTTCGTCTTCCCGCAGGGCAGGGAATTTGGACTGCTCTTCAGTATCGAGAGGGAGGGGGAATGGTGTGGGGGGTGGAGAAGAGGAGTGGGGATAGGGGGAGGGGAGTGGGGGGAGGGGGCATTATTTGGGAGGAGGGGAGGGAAATGGGAAACGGGGAGCAGGTGGAAATTTTAATTAAAAAAGAATAAAAATAAAAAAAACAAATAAATACTAATATATATATATCAATAAAAACAATTTTAATTAAAAAAGAATAAAAATAAAAAAACAAATAAATACTAATATATATATATATATCAATAAAAACAATTTTAAATAAAAAAAAAGGAAGTCAGGACCGCGAGGGGTGCACCTACCCACTGAGACGGTGGGGCTGATCTAATGGGAGCTCACCAAGGCCAGCTGGACCGAGACTAAAAAAGCATGGGTAAAACCAGACTCTGGGCCGGGCGGTGGTGGCTCACGCCTTTAATCCCAGCACTCGGGAGGCAGAGGCAGGCGGATCTCTGGGATTTCGAGGCCAGCCTGGTCTACAAGAGCTAGTTCCGGGTTGGGCACCAAAGCTACAGAGAAACCCTGTCTCGAAAAACCAAAAAAAAAAAAAAAAAAACAGACTTTGAACAGGGCCGACAATAAGGGCTGCTGAGAAGCCAAGGACAATGGCACTGAGTTTTGATCCTACTGCATGTACCGGCTTTGTGGGAGCCTAGTCTTTTTGGATGCTCACCTTCCTAGACCTGGATGAAGTGGTTAGACCTTGAACTTTTCACAGGGCAGGGAACCCTGACTGCTCTTTGGACTAGAGAGAAAGGGGGAGAGGAATTAAGGGAGGGGGGAAATGGGAGGCGCTGAGGAGGCAGAAATTTTTAATAAAAAAAAATTTGGAACTGTGCTATAAGTAAAACTGAAAAACCTGTTTCTTTAGGTAATTTTGAATTGCTCCGCTCTTCAGAGTTTACTGCACTTACTGAGTAGCCTCAAGGAACCTATGAAAAAGAAAGCTTGTTGGACAATATCTAATATTGCAGTTGGAAATAGGACACAGATTCAGGTAATGCCGGCATACCTGCCTTTTTTATCTCTGTGTATGAGACACATTTTCATAAAACTTTTTTATTATTTTTTTATGTGTATATGCCTGTATAACTGTATTGTGTCATGTGCATGCTGTGCTTGGAGACCAGAAGAGAGCATTGGATCTCCTGGAACTAGAGTTACAGAAAGTTGTGAGCCATCTGTTGATGTTGGAAGTAAACCTGGATCCTCTACAAGAGCAGTACACAGCAGAGCTCTCTATTTTATTGATAGGGGAGGTTGTTTTGGTCAGTATAAAACTGTCAACATCCCGTGTCACTATTTCAGTCTAAATTTACTTTTTTCTAATGTTAGTTTTTGATACTTAGTCCATGCATTTTCTCTCTACCTTTAAAGTTTGATGATTTTACTAAAGATCCAAGAAAAGGTTTGTGTTTTCAAAATGTTTTGATGGACCATGTGCTAAATAGGTTTTCTTTATTTCTGAGTAAACTATATTTTCCAATGAACCTATGCTTTAGAGTTTGTAAATTTTTCATGGACTATTAAAGACCTAAATGTTGTGACTTTCATTTTGAGCTTGCCATCACATTTTACATTTCCAGTGGTTTCTAGATATTATAACTGCTTGCCAGTACTGTGGCGAGCACTTTTATCCACTAAACCATCTCTTCTGCCCTGATGAGACTTAAGACCACAAACTCCATAAAAGTAATATTAATTATGCTACAGAACCCATGAAACAAACATCATTTGTCCTGTTAGTTCAAAAGTTATTCTTTTTAATCCCAGCACTTGGAAACAGAAACAGATGGAACTCTGAGTTGAGGGCTAGCCTGGTCTACATAGCAAGTTCCAGTCTGTAGGTGGATACTGCTTGTTCATTCTTGGTCACCCAGGTCTGAAATAGTCACACAGGAACTATTAATTAAATCACTGCTTGGCCTGTTAGCTTGTGTATATTTCTAGCTAGCTCTTACCTCTGAAGTTAACCCATTTCTATTAATCTATGCATAACCACTAGGTCGTGGCCTACCATGGCCTATGGGCAAGGTTCCAGTGTCTGTCTCCTCTGCAGCTACACAATGTCTCTCTGAATCTGCCTCCTTTCTCCCAGCATTCAGTTTAGTTTTTCTGTCTAACTCTATTCTTCCCTATCACAGCCAAAACAGCCTCTTCATTCATTAACCAATAAAAGCAACACATATACAGAAGGGAAGCCCACATCACCTCCCCTTTTTGTCTAAATAAAAAGGAAGGTTTTAACTTTAACATAGTAAAATTACATGTAACAAAGCAGGTATCAAGCAAAAGTCACAGTTACAATATTTATATCTACTTTATCTTTTATTACTTAAGTAAACAGGAAGTACATTGTAAGCAACTTCCAAAACTCTAGAATTGACAAAGACATCTCATTGTCTGGACAATCACCCAAAGTTCTTCTGTAACATTCTTCTAGGCATCCATCTTCAGCCTACAGGCCCCTAGAATTTGGTAGACTTTTTCATGAAGCAGAAAATTTCAAAGATAGTTCTGCCTATATTGGCAGTTTGTCAGTCACTTTATTCTTTGTCCTGCAGAATGTCTGGCAGACTCTTTCATGAAGCAGGAACCCTGAAGGACTGTCTTACCTTTATGCAAGTTCAGCAGTCATTTTTCTGTGGGTCCTGCATGTCCAATTTATACAGCTTAACATCAAGCAGTCCAGGCAAGTGCCATTCCTTGCCCAAATGCCAACAAACTCCATAAGGAACTTCTTAGATGCCCAACTTCTCCTTGAACTAGACTGATGCTGCCAGGAACAGATGTGTCTCATTGTCATGAAAAGTCCTAAGTTCTTAAAATACTTTAAATGCAATATTCTGTTAGTCTTTGAAATATTTGAAGACTATCCATCTGAAATTTATCTCAGTACATCTAGAAAACCTAACATGACTACAAGCTTGACTATTATTGATGATTATCCATTAACCTGTATTTCTTAATTATACATTACATTCTTAAATGAGCTACACAAACATAATACCTTAATCAAGAACAGAAATATATGTATAACAAAATTGACCTTAAATTTGTATCAAAAAACTGAGATCCATACCAATGCAAAATATTTATCTCTATCTCATATCCCCCTTTAAATGTAAACAAACATTTATAAACAATAATTTAGGGAATTTGGGTGTTGTATTCTCCAAACGGTTTCTGCTTTTTGTTGTGCAAAGTAATTTTAGGGGTTAATGGAGACCTTAAAGGGGGTTTTGTTCCATTGAACCACATTAGTCTAGAAGGAATCCACAGGTTCTCATCCTCTGTGGAAATAAATGCAGAACATGTTTTCCAAAGCAACAAATCTTTAGAGCCAAAATTTAAAGTCAACGTACCTTTAAGTATATATGTTTGTTTAGCTTAGCAGCCCATACAATGAAATGTCTCTCTGTGCTTAGCTCACTCAGTCAAAAGATTAAAAGAAAACCACAATAATATAAATAATATACATAATCCAGACTGTGTATTTTCCATTTTACATGGCTTGTTTTTCTTTAATCCTTTCATCTATGACTGTGTATACTCTTAAAAAGTTTGTTTTAGTTTTTAAAATCATTGCTTTTATGGAATCCACATCACCATGCTAATTAGAGCTATTTAATGAGACCTGGTTTCAGAAACAAAACAAGAACAAAATAAGTTGTAATGACCATTAGTGATATTTCTACAAATAGTGTAACATTCTCATTCTTTTAGCTTTTTCTTCAAGTTCAGACTGTGATAGATGCTAACATGTTCCAAGCTCTCATTAGTATATTGCAAACCACTGCATTCTGAACAAGAAAAGAAGCTTCTTGGGCCATCACAAATGCAACTTCTGGAGGGTCAGCTGAGCAGATCAAGTAAGTACTACCTAGGTAGTGTTTTGCAAATTAAAGGGAATCAAGTTATCCTCTTCATCCCATCCCTAATATATAAGACAAAAGAAAAGATTGGTTTTCTTGATCACTAAAAATTGAACTTCTTGACTATGAAGAATTAAGTCTGGCCCTTTGGGAGATTGTTTTGAGTGTTATAATTAGACTCAGAAGTACATTTAGTATTTTTAAGTGTTTTTTTAAAGGCTGTTCTAATTCATATGTGTATGGGTGTGAGTATGTGTGTGTATATAAATGCCAGTACCTGGAAGACCAGACAAATCATGTCTGAGAACTGGAGTTAGGGGTGTTGTGAGCAACCTGACAGAGTTATGGGAAGTAAACTCAGGTTCTCTATAAGAGTAGCAAGTGCTCTTAGTCATCTCTGCAACCTATATTTTGAATTTTTAGCACTCATCTTTCCTCTCTTCCTTTTAGTTTTTATAAAAGATTTATATATGTGTACATTTGTATCTGTCTTTTTCTCACTGTCTCTGCATGTGTACCTCATGTTCTTAGGTGTTCATGGAGGTCTTCATATTCCATATAGCTGGAGTCACAGCATTATGAGCTTCCAGATGTGGGTGTTCAAAACAGATCTTGGATTCTCTAGAAAAGCAATGTCATTCTTAACTGATGAGCCATCTCTGCAACCCTTCACATTTAGGTTTTTGTTTTGTGTCTTTTTTTAAAATGGAGGCTTTTTTTTAAGACAGGGTTTCTCTTTAGCTTTGGAGCTCATCCTGGAACTAGCTCTTGTAGCCCAGACTGGGCTCAAACTCACAGAGATCTGCCTGCCTCTGCCTCCCAAGTTCTGGGATTAAAGGCATGCGCCACCACTGCGCGGCTCAAGATGGAGTTTTCTGTGTAACCCTGACTGTCTTGGAACTTGCCCTGTAGATCAGACTGGCCTGAAACTCAAGGATCTGCCTTTCTGCTTCTAGAGTACTGAGATTCAAAGTGAACATCACTGTGCCCCAACAGATTTATACTGTTTTCTACCTTAGTGTTTTTTTTATTTCGGAGTCTAACTGTTCATTACTAGTGTATAAAAGTTAAATTTGTGAATTAATTCGCTTTCTGTTATGCCTTATATAATGAACTCTTTTTTACTTATTATCCAGGCCTGTCTTGGCCAGTTACTTTGTTTGTTTGTTGTGTCTGCCTCCTCCACATAGACAATAATGAAATATGAGTTTTCTTCCATTCCTTTTTATATATCTTTTTCAAAACATACTGTTTGGAATCATATGTAGTATGCAATAGGAATAGAGTACCCTTCCTTATTCCTTATCTTTTTATTTTATTTATTTATTTATTTATTTATTGGTTTTTTGAGTCAGGGTTTCTCTGTGGCTTTGGAGCCTGCCCTGGAACTAGCTCTGTAGACCAGGCTGGTCTCGAACTCACAGAGATCCGCCTGCCTCTGCCTCCCAAGTGCTGGGATTAAAGGCGTGCGCCACCACCGCCCTGCCTTATTTCTTATCTTTGTTCTCAATATGATGTTAGCTGAAAAGTTTTTGTTAAGGCTCTTTATACTTAGTTTTCTGGGAGGTATTTTTTTAAATAATCAAGAATGGATTTTGATTTTCTTAATCTTCATGTCATCAGCAGCGATATCCCTCTTTACCATATAATGTTAGTAATTTTGTGTGTTTTCTCTCTCCTTCTTGAGATTTATCTATGTACTTTAAGTTTGAAGTAGTGTAGGAAGAAAATAGATAAAAGACTAGTACCAAGTTCCACAATGACATTATTCACATATACAAGTTTCAGCTACATCAGTTATCTTTGTTTTTTTTCCCCACATACAACTTGAGAAAATAAAATGATAGGGGATTGCATGAATAACTGGCATGAATATGATATACTAATCTATACCTTGTATCCATTATACTTAATCTGGATTACATGTTAAAAGAAATACAACCATAGAGTTCTTCCATTTGTTTTATTCTTATTTCACACAATTTGTATTTGAGAAGTATTACTACACACAGAAATAATGCTAACATTAACTCACTGAAACTACATGTACTGTTAGGGGTGAGGGAGATAGATGGCTTAGTGGTTAAAATCCTGATTCTGTACCAAGTAAGTGTGGCATAAGTCTGGCAGTCCACAGAAGGACAGCTTCTGCCCTTCTTTGTCTTTGAAGCAAAGTGAAGGCTGTGGTTCTATTTTGTTTACCTTATACCTGTATCTACCAGAATGATTCTCCTAAGTGGAAGGAGTTTGAGAGCCCCTCCCAACATTGTCCTATTGACTTCCAGAGCTGCTAGATAGAAAATATGGTTTGCACCTTGAATAATCTCTGGAACTCTGACAGGGGCTAACAAAGTTTGTTTCTATGGGACATATGTGCAATGTATTCCTGTTGGGTCCACTGTCCTCCCTCAGACCATGTTTGCTCTATACCTGATGATATTCTCCCAATACCATGAACAGTTAAGTACCGATGTCGGGGAGACAGAATTCATTTCTCAGAGGAACATCACCTAGGTGATACTGGCATGGCTAATGTGGGCTCCAGTCTCAGTCTGTCTGAGGACATGGGACCTTGCAGGGATGGCTGTTTTATATATAGGTAGGAGTGACAGATAGAGGTTGACTGGAGCTCATCATTTTTTGTGATGGTTAAGAACCTTCCACAGCCAGCTTCTGGACACAGTTGGAGGAAAAAGTGGGCATGTTAAAAGAGGACAACAGAAAGCTGCAGGAGGAGCAGATTTTCCTGCAAGAGTCCTGTGAGAAGATGAAGAGGCTCTGTGAGGAGGCCCATGAGAAAATCTATGACCTCTGGGCAAAGCAGCAGCAGATAAACTGAGGCAGCAGGAGCAAGCTGCCCACCTATCTAACCATACATATACATATATACAGTCATGTAACCATCCACTCACTTACCCAGCTGACCACCTACATCCCATCCAATAGTTAATTTCTGTGATCCTTCACAAGTCTTTCTGTGAAGTTAACCTCTTGGAAGACACAACATGATTGGCAAGCAAACCATCCCACTCTGGTAGAAGCTGCAGTCCTAGAGGGAGATGGGTAAATCTCATATAGCACACCTACATGTCAGTTCGGTAGGAAGGGTGCTAGGCTGGGAGCCACGTAGGGAGTACACAGAGCTTTGAGTGAGTGAGTGAGGTCAAGGGCCTGTAGATCATTTGCTTGGTAGAACAGAAAATTTCTGTTCTGGCTAAGCTATTTAGTCAGAGCTCTTTGAATCTCCTATCTGTTCACAGATAGAGCTTCCTATCCTTTTCTGTTTCCTCTTATTGCTAAATGGTTCATTTGGTGAGAAAGAGAAAGGACTTTGTGTTTTTTCTTAATTTTTCCACAGTTTTACTATTTTGTAATTAATATGCCTTATAATAAAAGAATTTAGAGCTATTTTGGAAATAAAAAGTAGACCTCTTTTCTTCCACTGAACACAGGTAACCTCCCAGGAAATGTCTGGTTTGTCTCATTAGCTTCACAACACGGAACCTGGCAGTATATCTCTTTGCTGATATTTTGATACTCACTCTATCATGTACATGGTTATGTCAGTACAGATTAATATACCCATAATTATATAGAGTGCTGCATTTCAGAAAAGTATTGTGAGTGACCTCTCTAGCCTCCTACTGACTGATCTGTGGCTATTTTCATATTATGTGCACTGTATTATGGTCAAAAGTTGTTGAGTAATGATGTTGGGTCAATTCCATTCTCTGGTGCTATCCAGGTCTTCTGTGAAGGAGCATGGGTAAGTTTTCTTTGGAGACTCTAATGGGTCAACTTAGAGCTATCTGGAGGTTTAATATACAGCCCTCTTCCTTTGGGACTCGGTCTTTTGTGGTCAAGCCCACTTGTGCAGAGGTTTCACTTACCTGTATGATCAGTGAGTCTTGAGATGAAGAACTTTCCTGGAAGGGGAAAGAAATTTAGGCTAGGGCAGAATAGTCTGACTGAGTGTAAGAGCAGTAAGAGACAGCACTGATGACCTGCAACTTCCCCCAGGAGCAAAAAGGTACAGCAACACTCTAGTCTTCTCCTTTGTTTTGGGGGGTTTAAGAAAGGAGTGTGTGTGTGTGTGTGTGTGTGTGTGTGTGTATGCATGTATGTGTGTGTGTGTTTTGTTTTTGTTCATTTGGCAAGGCTCCCAGCCACAGCCAGGAAAAGAAAGTTCAGAGTACCGAGTTAGTTAATCACCAGGAACTTTGTCCAGGCAACAATATGCTTGGTTATTAGTCTTCTGGGGATTGTGACCCTTTCTAAGTGGTCTAAGTATCTCATCCCTTAGGTTATGTCTCCCCACAAATATTCCTATGGTATCCCCAAATCTAGAAGTGGGAGGTCAATTGTGAAGGACAGGGTGTTCTCTGCCACTTTATTTTCCTTCAGAAACATCACATTTAGAGATGAATTTCTATTCTTCAGATTATTTGAATGCAGCATGCTCCTGCTGATTCCAGGCTCTCTGCAGGGTTTGTCAGTTTCCAATTAGAATAATTTTTCTGACCATAAATAGTTTAGAAGTTGACAAATTAACTCCATGCAGAATCTGAGCTAGAGAAATGATCACAGCCTTCTCTGCAGTGCTGTGTAGGGTCCACTAGAGGTCAGACATAGAGTTTTACAGGTTGCTCACATTCACCTGGTATCAAGGCCATGAATGTCTTTCCTGAACCATGACTCAAATAATATTTCTCCAAAATAATGTTTTTGGGCTGTTGGATAAATATGCTGGGTTTTTTTCTAGTTCAGCGCAGTGTATTTTCCAGTTCAACTTCTAGCAGTTTTTAAAAGTTGAAAAAAGAATCCATTCCAGGGGCTCTCTGACCTTTTTCCCTTGGGAAAGCAGAGAATGAGCTCAGCTAAAAGGTAATGCTGGATTGTCTAGCTGGTGGGGGCTCAAAAGCTGACATGGCAGGGCCCCACCAGGCCTTTATCCCAGCTGCCTTCCTTCTTTAGTTTTGAGCAGCTTCAACATGAACTGGAACAGACCACAGCCCAAGAGGAGAGCCTCGTGACTGATGGAGCAGCTGCAGCAGGAGCACTACATGCCAGGCTAGTAAGCCACCATTGAGCCCCATTCCCACCAACCACGGGATTAATGGTGTAGGTTTTCTTCCTTGACTTGACTTAACTAGAGGTAAATAGGCCCTGAATTTTTTTCTTGCCAGTGGCCCAGAAGGACTGTTTCTATGTCTAATTTCCATTTCTTCTTTGACAGCACCTCTTAAGAGAACTGAGAAGGCTAGAGGAAGCCAGACATACCTTGAAGGCAAGACATTCTATACTAGGATCAAGGCCTCCTCAGAAAAAGCCATGAACTCACCAGTAAGACAAAAATCAACCTACCATCAGAGGACCCAGTCCCAATCTGATCCACATCTGTTGGCTCACTATTTCTGGAGAATTGACTGCATCAGAAATAAGCTTGAGATACACAGGACATACCACAAATTACTCAGAAGCCTAACTTCCATCACCAAGTGGTCCCAGTGTGGGGAAAAACAACATGGAGGAAGATATGTGGGTAAGGAAGAATTATTCTCTCAGCTTACTGTCAAGGGCTTTGGCAAGCTGACTCTATATGTAATGTGACATCTGACAATGAAGACTCTGTCTGTCACACTGCTAGCCAGCCATACCCAAAAGCCTAAGATTCTCTCTCTAGTGTAGTGCTGAAGATGACCCCATATCATGCACAAGTGTTGCTGAAGATAATTCACTACAGAAACTAATCAAGTTCCTCATGGCTCACATTATTCATTTGATTTTCCTTAAAGAAAATCCAAAAGAAAACTCGGAATTCTGCTTAATGTTGTTTGGTTGGTTGCTTTTGTTTTGTTTTGCTTTGGTTTGGTTTGTTTTGCTTTGGTATATATCTAGGGATATCTGTGCTTTAGTTTTTCTGTTTTATTAATTTTAGTGTAAGGGTTTGTTATTTTTGTTATTTCTTTTATTCTTTTGTTTTAATAGTTTGCTAAGACTACACACTCTTTATAATGGCTACTATTTTAAAACGCCCATCAAATAAAATGAATATTTTATGAATAAAAAGCAATTTCCAACTTTTCACTCTTAAGACTCTTCTTTAGTCCAGTGAGGTGTCACACTTCTGTAAACCCAGAACCTATAGTCATGGATCTATATCAGCAAGTTCCAGGCACCTTGGGCTGCAAAATGATTTCCCAGCCATGGGCTACACAGGCACATGGCACCTTGGATATGGACATGAATGGCATGGCCTACTCTGTGTATACCCATGAGATAATAGAAAAACAAGACATATTACATCCTTGAGGTCATATATTTAGCTACCAGTAAAATGTGGTACACTGTTCACACATGTTTATGAATCATCATGCAGACCAAGTTAAAGGGAAACACAACTGATTGCAACTAGAAGCTTTTATGTGTTCTGTCCAGTCACACGGATGCTTGTAAAATAATTACTCTGTGGCTTAACATTAATTATAATTGTTTGACCAGTGACACAGGCTTATTACTAGCTAGTTCTTACATTTAAATTAGCCCATTTCTATTTATCTGTGTATTGCCACATGGTTGTGATTTATCACTAATATTCTAACATCTTATTTCTCCAGTGGCTACATGGCATCTCCTAGACTCCATCTTCCTTCTCTCTGTTTGGACTTCCTGCCTAGTTATATTCTGCCTGACTCTTGGCAAAATATTCTTCTTTATTAACCCATGAGAGTAAAACATATTCCCAGCGCTTCCAACATCACACAACTACATTGTTCCAGGCCTCTTAGGAAATGAGAACATTCAACCAAAGGAGGTCAAAAGATATCAGGAAATACTAATCAATCTGCCTCTAGTTTTCTTGAAAGGTGAGTGAAAAATAATAACCACTCAGCAGAAATAATGTACTCCAAGACATGTTGGGTCATTTTGTAGTGCTTTTATTTCTACTTGTGAGTGTTTTGCCACAATATACATGCAATTCCCACAGAGGCCAGTTAAGGGAAATGGATTCCACCTGGAACTTACATTAGAGAGGTTTGTTTGCTGTCATGTGGACGTTTTGAGACACCCAAAAATGCTCTTAATGCATGAGCCATCTCTCCAGTCCCTACACTTGAACTTTGTTCTCCCAGTCATATGTGCTCTGTTAGTTGGATTGGATCACCTCCAACAAAAGACAGAAGTTACTTGAGACCTCTAGGGACATGTACATGTAGTAGGTATGCTAATTGTCTTAGGCTGCCACACATCCATGTAGAGCTCACACAATTTCAGGACCCTGCCTCAAAATCACTGACTGCCAGATTGGAATAGATTTTTTCACCTCTTATCTAGGATAACAATTCATGTTATGACTGTCTGATGAAACGCAGAATTGAAAAGACCCTTCTGGGGGTAGAGGTGGGGTAAGAAACCACTCTTGATGGTCTAGCTAAGCAGTGTTAGTAAGAGCCTTAAGTCTAGCTGGAATGAAAGGAGCCTGTATCAGGAGCCACATACTTCCCGTGGAAAGTGTTTCTATGCAACACTAAAAAAAGGAGAGGGTTGATGCTGCTCTGTGGTGATATTTTGTTTGGGTTCTAACAAATCAAGCTTGCCTGAATATCAGAGGGTGGAGCTAGCCATGAGTTAGCCATAGAAGCCAGGCATCGGTGGCACACACCTTTGATCCCTTGGGTTCTCATGTCTTTGAGCCCAGTACTTGGGAGGTACACATCTTTAAACCCAGCACTATGGTGGTGGAGATAGTAATATAAGGCAGGTAGAGACAGGATCTTAGCCCATTCAGTCTGAGGATTTATAGAGACATGAGCTCAGCCCCTTCACTCTGGAGAATGGGTAAAGTAAGAAGTCTCTCTAGTGGCTGGATACTTTACTTTTCTGATTTTTCAACATTTACCCTGATATCTGACTCCCAGTTTTTATTAAGGCCAATTAGGACTCTTGCTATACTGCTCTTTTAACACAGCAGATCTCTGATTATATTGAGAAAGTGTTTCTTCCAGATGACTGCTTTACTTTTGTGAAACCCCTCTGGAATAGATCTGACTTTTGAGAAAGAGAGTGAGCCAAAGTTAATATATGAAGGAAGTGATCCTGTGATTCTCCAGACTGGATCTGTCACACCAAGGGTAAAAAGAATCTACTGTCCTCTGATCTTCATGTACCTGGGGGTGCTAGATCTTGGGCCACAGAAGCTAAGACATCTGGTTTTCCATTTCTTATCAAAGCATCTTCTGAAGACAGGTTAACAGAAAGTGAACACCTGGAATTTGTAACTGAAATGAAGCTAATGCATGGCCCAAACTACTCTAAAATTCTTCTGTACATGTCTGGTGTATTGGCCAGGGTTCTGTGAAGTAAGAGAACTTATAGAATTAATTATGGAATGAATTTCTCTATATACACAAAGGGTATATTTTTAGAATGACTTAGAGGCTGTGGTCCAGCTAATTCAACATTGACTGGCTATGATGGCAAAGTCCAAGTATCTAGGAGTTGATCAGTCCATGAATCTGGATGTCTCAGCCCATCTTTAGTATAATCTGGAATCCCAACATCGATGGCTCCAATACCTGTGAAGAAATGGGTTTCCTAGCAAGGTGAGAGCAATCAGCTGAAGAGGAAAAGCTCCCTTCTTCCATTTCTTTATACATGCTTCCAGCACAAGACATGATCGAGATTAGAGGTGGTGTTTTTCAGCTCAAAACATCCAGGTTAAAGTTGTCTTTCCCTATAAAGATTCAGGTTAAAGGTATGTCTCCCTACCTCAATGATCTGGAATGCATGTAAATCTTCACTTTAAAGTAAACAGAAATTCCTCACAGGTGTGCCCCTACATTGTTGGGTTTTAGTTAACTTCAGATGTAATAAAGTTGACAGCCAAATATAGCTATCACAACTGCACCCCATGTCAACTGAAAACACATTTTTATCTTTTTTTTTTTTTTTTGGTTTTTCGAGACAGGGTTTCTCTGTGGCTTTGGAGCCTGTCCTGGAACTAGCTCTTGTAGACCAGGCTGGTCTCGAACTCACAGAGATTCACCTGCCTCTGCCTCCCAAGTGCTGGGATTAAAGGCGTGCACCACCACCGCCTGGCTCACATTTTTATCTTCTTATGTCACAATTAATTTCTAAATGTAAACCAATAGCCAGGTCATAACAATTCCTAAACATGATATAACTATTCCAAGAATAAGGCAAAAACATCATGTGTTAGATCTGATCAAAATTATGCCTAATTTTATTTAACTATTCCTATACAACTGCCAACACATTATAAAATTACAATAAGTGCCAATGTCCCAGGGCCATTCTTTTAATACCTCAAGTTTAAGTATGATAACCATCTATATTCTCCTTTTGGGGCATGAGTTTACTTCTATTATTTATTTTTCTTATTTTTTACATCCCAATCAAAATTTCCTCTCCTTCCTCTCAGTAACTCCCGCCTACCTCCACTGCTCTCACTCCTCATCCATTCCTCCTCCTCTTTTTACTCTTCAGAAAAAGGTGGACTTCATATGGATACCTGCAAGACATATTCTATCAAGTAGTGGTGAGATTAGGCATGTCCTCTTCTATTAAGGATGGATGCAGCAATTCAGTAGCAGGAATGGTTCCCAAAAGCAAGCAACAGAGACAGGACCTGCACCCACTGTTAGGAGTCCCACAAAAACACCAAGTTACACAACTGTAACATATATACAGAGGGCCTAGGTTAGTCCCATGCATGCTCTCTTGATGGTGGTTCAGTCTCTGTGAGCCACTATGATTCCAGGTTAGTTAGTTCTGTGAGATTTCTTGTGGTGCTCCTGCCCCACTGGTTCCTACAAAAAATTAGTTATTTTTTATTATTTTATATGTATTGGTGTTTTGCATTCATGTATGCCTCTGTGAGAGTGTCAGATCCTCTGGAATTGGAATTACAGTTTTGAGCACTCTAATTTTTTCATTATCATAAACATTACTTATTTCTCTATTCTGACATAAAAATAAGAATAAACTTTCATATAGTGAATGTGTGAAGAGCTACTGATAGGTATTTGAAATAATAATCTCTTTTGAATTATTTAGAAAGAGCATAAATATATATAATACATATTCACTGATATATTGATATTATATAATATATTTATAAATATAAAGGTATGTTTGTATACACACACTTATATGTTTCAGAGAGAGAGATAGAGAGAATGAACATGTGATACATGCCATACCATTCTCTCATTCTCTTCATATGGAGGCAAAGGGACAAATTAAGAGGAGTAAGTTCTGTCCCTTCACCCACCTAGCCATCACTGACTCTTTCCTGGTTCTCTTTGTGATTAACTTGTGGCTTTCCATTAGAAGGTTTTCTTCTGGTTCTGAAATTTAGAGACCATTGCACATTAAAGTGCCTTGTGAAAGATTTGTGCAGACTTTTGTCTCAAATGACTGGTTATCTTAATCAAAGCTCATCCTGATGGTAAGAATTCTTGATGGAAGGATTGTTGTCTGCCTAGCTTGAAGAAACTGCTTTTCCAAAATTATGTGTGGGGAAAATGCAAAAGAGAAATTACAAGCTGTGTAGGTAAGTAATGCACAATAGAAATCACCAGTGAATATAAAAATGCACCAAGGTGCCTGGGACCAGCCTCAGTCAAGAAGTGGGTCTCAAATGTGGGATGTCTGGAAGGGAAAATGAGTACACAAACTCAGGATTCTGATGCAAGCTGACAGGGTATTAGCTGCAAGGCAAGTTCTTCTTCTTCTATCCCGAGCTTCAAACCTTAGTCTTTTATTGTAAATTTTACACACAAAAAGTGATTCCTTATTCTTGTCACAGGTTAAACATTATATGGGCAAAACAGTTCATAATGAGAGACCCTCTGAGAGAGGTGTCTATCAAAGAGTCCTCCACCCAAGAACCAGAACCAATCCACTGGATGCAAAAGCACGAGGCAGTTTATTAAATACACAGGCACCTATGGATGCTGCAGCAACTAAGTTACAATTAAGTTACTGAGCATGCCAGGCTGATGGCACATCATGTATTTATAAGGATTTAGAAGTTACATAAGAGGCTTGTCTAACAACAGCATTTCATTGGTTCTCAAATTCGTGGGCTTAGCTCACCCTGGGGACGGCCCTGTGTCTGTTCCCGAATTTCCCTGAAAAAAAACCATAAAGCTAGATAAAACACCCTGTATCAGGTTGACAATTTAGATAGGATGTCTTGGAGTAGCCCCGAAAAACCACAAAGCTAGATAGAGCACTCTGCAGCAAGTTTGACAATTTAGATAAACTGCCTTGGGGGGTGGAGGATTCCCTCCTCTTAGCCTAGTCAGTGAGTCTGCAACCCATAGATACCCAGTTTTAGCATCAGCTGAGCTGAAGGGCCCAGCTAAATTTCAGTAAAGTTTAACATAGTACATGGGCATGGGGGTCTTTCAAGTACGGGGGTCTTTCAATAAGAAGTTCAAAGATTCTTTGAAATCAGAACATCATTCATCATAATATTTTCCCATTTCCCAAGCCCCACGACAATCATTATATTCTTAATTCTTGGCTTATTTAATCATAAAACAACTTCTGATGTTTTCACCTCAGAGGCTAACTAATTGCAGACAACAGAAGCATAGTTCAGTGGGTTTTTACTCCATTGTCATACCTTTCTTAATGTTGTTCCTCGCAATTCTAATTTTGATTTATAAGGCCATGGGCAGTCAGCCCTTAAGGCCTAGATTCTTCAGAAACTTTATTTATCATAGCCAACTCTCCTTTTTATACAAGTTCTCTGCTCTTCAAAAATGTCTTCTATTAGTGCATCATAAAACTGTTTTATTCTACCTTCTAAGGACTTGGAGGTGAGGAAATTTGAATGTAATTGACCCCCATAAGCTCATAGGGAGTGACATGGCGGTTCACTGGGGCACTCAAGAGTGAGGCATTGAAGCAGTGTAGGGGGCACCATAGCAAGTTTGAGGGACAGTTGTGGGGGAACACCAACAAAGGTCAGGACACCCATGAAGCCTGAGGGGACTGTTAGGCAGTAGGGGGTTGGGTGAGGACACCCATGTAGCCTTAGGGAACTGATGCAGCTGGCCTGTGCTGAGGCAAGGGTGGGGGTGGGGAGCATTGAGGCAGCCAGGGGAAGGAAACTGAAACAGTCTGGAGAACATTTACATGGCTGTGGGGCAGGGAGCATTGTAGAGTCAAGCAAAGTCACTTTACCAGAGGAAACAATAGAACAGAACAGTTGTTTTGTAAAAGGAACTGTGACCTCAAGGAAAATCTTGTTAGAAGTCAGTGGTTATTTTCTGTTGTTTACAGATTGTTTTTCTGAAGCATCTTTACAGTCTTTGCATGCTTGTGATCACAGATGCTTATGATGTACCTGAAGGTCTTGGATTATTTGGTACTGCCAATGGTACACAATAAGGACTAAAGTAGAAGAGGCATGATGCTATAGAAAAACACACATATTAGATTAGGGACTTTGTTATGACGAACTTGTTTGCCCAAAAAATAACTTTATGTAACATTTAGTAAATATGCCTTTGTACTACTGCTTGAGATTCAGTCTATCAAAGGCTGAACATTTCCTGCTACCAAGGCTAAAAGCTGAGAGATTTCATTTTGGAGTGACCTCTTTCTTCATCCAACTCATGCAACACAGAACACAGTGGAGCTCCAAGGCAGCTGGTGTTGTTCTGTGGTTGCCAGGGTTACGTGGTAGCAGTAGAGAAAAGGAGTACACACCAAGACAGCCAGGGACACACTGAAGTAGTTATGGCCACACACTGAGACAGCCTGGGTCATATCTATGCAGTCATGGTTACACCAAGTCAGCTAGTGAGATACTGAGGCAGTCAGGGTGGGGGAGCACAGAGGCAGCCTGAGGGGCCCCAAACAGTCTGGGAGGAGGGAGACAATGAGGCAACATGGGAGCACACAGCAAAGCAGCATGGGAGCCCCTGACACAGCTGGTGATGTTTAAACATGCCTGGGGACTATGAGGCAAAGGACATGGGGGTGAGGAGGACAGACACTGAGGCACCTGGGGGTATACTGATGCATTCATGGGACACACAGGTTGTGATCTGGCTGCCCTCACTCCCTCTGACTGACAGCTAAACTTCCTTGAAATCAACAAGGATGTTTGTGTTCCTTCTGGCCTTCTGCCCTGATCTTGACCTCTGACTGCTCAGCATGTCTCTGGCCAGCCTAAAAGGTATAAAAAGGCTCTAGCTTGGGGCAAAATAAAGGTTGTTCTTCCTTAAGCATTGCAGCCTCCATGTCTCAATCCCAGCACACACACCCCTCCCAGTCTTGGCAACCAAGCTGTGCAGGCGCGCAGCACACACATGGGCATCTTGGTCAACTGACACAGCCAGACAGACACTCAGTCTTTAGTGAGGGGAGGAGTACACTGAGGCAGCCTGGGGAAACTATGGAACTCTGGGGGAGGGAACACTAAGGCAGCCATGGGGAGACATCAAGGCAGACCATGTGACCCTAAGTCAGTCATGGGAAAACAAAGCATGAGGGGACACTGAGGCAGCACAGAGGGGTGAGGCCACCAGGGCGGCAGTGGGTCACCTAGACAACCACTGTTACTGAGGCAGTTGCAGGTTGTGTATTGAGGCAACTGGGGGTACAGCAGAGAAATATGTGTGGACACGGAATAAGCCTGTTGAACACTGTGAAAGTGTGCAGGGGTGACGACATTGATGACACACCCACGCATGTGGTGGGTCAATGTGACAGGGTGGGAACATCGAGGTAGCTGGGGTGGCATAACTGAGGCAGGTGGTGGAACATGGAGGCAGCCAGCGTCACCAAGAGATCTTGGGTGGGTGGGGCTCTAAGACAGCCTGGCCATTTTCTAGGCAGTCCAGTGCCTCTGAGGCAGTCTTGGGCACACTGAGGCAGCCTGGGGGTTGCTGAGGACCTCGGGAGGCATGCTGAGGTCCACTGAAGGAGCCATGGTGACACAGAGGCAGCCTGGTTAGGGACACAGAAGATAACCTTGGTGAAATTGTGGCAATTCTGGTGTGTGGGACACTGAGACAGCTGGAGGGCAGGTGAGCAGGGGGTGTGGAGGCAGGTGGGGCACTAAGACCTCAGAGGTCAGGCCCCAAGGCAGCTGGGGTGGGCTCCCAAAGCAACAAGGTGGGGGGCACTGATACAGTATGGAACCACACTGAGGCAGCCGGGGAGACGAGGTATTTGGGGAGTCAATAAGGCAGCCCCGGAAATATTGAGGCATCCAGGAATTGATGGGCTGAGACAGTTTGAGTGACCTTGAGACAGCCTGCAGGGACACCCGGATCGCATGGGAAAACTACTGTCGCAGTGGGTAGGTGAGGGGTGGAGACAGCTGGGAGGGGGACGCTGAGGCTCCTGGGAGACACTGAGGTAGCCTGTGGGACACTGAGGTACTCCAGAGCAAGACCAGGGCAGTTCGGGGTCCACTGAGGTAGCCGTGTGGGTGGTGGGTGGGGCACTAGGCAGTGGTGGAAGGGCAACACTGAGGAATCCAGAGGACACCCAGGCAGCCATGGGTTGAGGTGCTGTGGCAGCTGAGAGCACACTGAGGTAGCCTAAGGGGGAGTACCACACAGTCTGGGGAAACTCTGAGGTAGTTGTGGTGCCACCAACTCGGCGTGGGTGTGGCACTGAGGTAGTCAAGGGACTTGAAGCTACGGGTTTGGAGGGAAAACTGAGGTAGCTATAGGGGGACATTGAAGTTGGGGGAACAGTGAGGAAGCCTCAGGGAACAGTGAAGCAGCTGCAAGGGGACACTGAGGTATCTACAGGGGACACTGAGTCAGCTACAGGAAACACTGAGTCAGCTACAGGGGACACTGAGGCAGCTACAGGGGACACTAAGGCAGCTACAGGGGACACTGAGTCAGCTACAGGGGACACTGAGTCAGCTACAGGGGACACTGAGGCAGCTGCAAGGGGACACTGAAGTAGCTACAGGGGACACTGAGTCAGCTACAGGGGACACTGAGTCAGCTACAGGGGACACTGAGATAGCTACAGGAGGACACTGGGATAGCTACAGGGGACACTGAGGTATCTACAGAGGACACTGAGTCAGCTACAGGGGACACTAAGGTATCTACAGGGGACACTGAGGCAGTTACAGTGGGACACTGAGGCAGTTTGGGGGACACCGAAGTGGGGGACACTGATACAGTGGGGAGAGGCACAAGGCAGTGGGGGTGACACTAAGGAAGCTGAAGAGCCCTGGCCTAGGGTGCTTCAAAAGCCCTTGGCTGTGTCTTCTTGGTACTGCATGAACTTGGGTGTACTGGCCCATGTCTATAATCCCTCTTAGAATGATAACTATAGTTTTCTGACCAAAGTGCAAACAAAATGCATAAAACAAATCACTACGAAAATGTATTCCTTGATATAAAATACAAACAGGAACTTTAATTATTCCACTGCAGTTTTAATTTCCTCTAACTTTATTTTCTTTGAGAACCTGAAGTGGGGGTATGTGGGCAGCATTGGCAGCAACAAATTGCCACCAATACCACCACAAACACCACCAACATACCAATACTAAAAAACCCCAACTGGTGAAGTGTTTATAAAAGGAAACTTAAAGTCAGTCGATGGTGGCACACAGCTTTATTCTTGGTACTCTGGAGGCACAGGCAGGGGATCTCTATGATTTTGAGCCAAGCCTGCTCTATAAAGTGAGTTCCAGGACAGCCAAGTCTACACAGAGAAACTGTGTCATAAAAAACTGAACAAAATTAAAAACCAAACTGTATTGGTTTAAAGAAAAATGGATCCAAAAAGAGTGGCACTATTATGAGGTGCCTTCTTGGAGTAGGTGAGGTATTATTGGAGGAAGTGTGTCACTGCTGGGGATGGGGAGCTTTGAGGTTTCTGCTTCTCAAACTTTCCATGGTGTGATTGTCATTTGACTTTCGATTGCCTGCAAGATGTAGGACACTTGGCTACTTCTCCAGCATCATGCCTGCCTGCATGCCACCATGATCCCTGCAATGATGAACTGAATCACTGAGCTGTAAGAGAGTTCCCTCAATTAAAACTTTTCTTTATAAAAGTTGTCATTGTCCTGGTGTCTGAGATAAAAATTGATACCAATGTGGTGGGGTATTTCTGTGACGGACTTGTGTAACTGTAAACTACTTTTAAGAGTAGTTTTTTGAGTTGAAAAAGTATTGATTTTTGTATTTGCTAATCCTTGGGTGTCTTTTATGTCACATGAACTCCCTTTCATCAGCTCATTGTAAAATAGTTTCCTTTTTGTCATCTATTTGTTTATAATGTTTACTTAAACTTTTATCTTTTGTTTGCAAGTGGGGTTCCATGAGACTTGTTTCAAATATATAACAGGTGATTATTCTGCAGGTTTTCCCTCTTAAGAAAGCTTGAGAAATGGGCCCTGTGCCACTCCACCAGTGTTGCTGTTTTGCATGTCACTGTATTGTACTTAATTTAAAAGGTTCCACGATGACAGCAATTTGCAAAAGATCTTTTGATATGTACAATTCATTAATTTCATGTGTTCCATTCGTTTTATGTGTGAATATCTTGACTAAAGACTTTGGGACTGAGGAGATGGCTCAGTAGTTAAGAGGGCACAAGATTTGTACTTTATTTCCATCATGTTGAATAAGTTACCACTGCAAAGAACAGCATATAAATAATATAATTAAAAATGTTGGAAAGAAGAAACATGGTTGTAAGCAATAATAGTCACTCAAAAGTAGTCTTTTGAACTGATATTTGGAAATACAATCACAGTGTTTATACTGAAATATACTGATGTGCCAGGAATTTTCTTCATTCTATATGCAAATATTTCTTTCGTGACCCTTTGGCAGTAGAAGAAAAGGAGACTTCACTGGTCTCTGCTTGTTCCAATAGTTCGGATCATCACAGTGCTGTAGTTGGTGCTGTGTTGATCCTGACTTACGACTTTCAACAGGTAAGGCAATCCTGAGGGAGATGTCTTTACTGTGGTCTTTTCTTTCTCTTCACAATATTGATAGTAGAACAAGCAAAGCCTTTCAGAACTTCACCAAAAGAGATGTGTGATCTTGGAGTCTTCAGTTCTCCTGGATATGTATATATTTACTATACAGATATAGTAAAAACTATTTTAGAGTATTTAGCTCTTTGGTTTCCTTTAAATGCATCATGAATGATTTTTTTAATAAATAGTCCCTTTGATACTTCAGTACTAGCCTCTATTACTGAAAAATAGACATCAAAAAATAAAATTAATACACTGTTTGTTCCTTCATCATTATCTCACTTAAGGGAGGTCACTGTGTTTATCTCAGGTTGGTTACCCATCTACCTGACACAGCTGGATATGTTTATATGTGAAGGTGAGGCTGGTGAAGAAGTCTGGTCTCTCTTGTTGCACTCACCTAGCCAGGACAGTTTTACTTTAAGTCCTACTATGACTTATGCCTACACTGAAGAGTATTCAAGGGATCCAATTCCTTCTTCTGACCTCCACACATTCTTGCATGCATGTGATACATAAACTCACTCAAACCAATACACATACATACATATAACTTTTAAAAAATATCTTAAATGAAAATAGATTTTTTTCTTAGTTATTATGAATCTGAACTACATGATCAGAATGGCCTGAATCCTGGCTTCAGTAGTCCTGGTAGGGGTGCTCCATTTTTTTTAAAGATTTATTTATTTATTATGTATACAACATTCTGCCTCGATGTATGTATGCACACCAAAGGAGGGCTCCAGATCCCAGTAAGGATGGTTGTGAGCCACCATGTGGTTGCTGGGAATAGAACTCAGGACCTTTGGAAGAGCAGCCAGTGCTCTTAATCTCTGAGCCATCTCTCCAGCCCCAGGGGGTGCTCAATTTTAACTTAGGAATTTTTCCAGAAAAGGAAATTAAAGATTTATTTTCAGATACCCACTGTCAAATTTTGAGGTGTGAAAGCAACAGTGCCTCTATCAAGTTTACTTTCCCAGGCTATCACTGATGGCAATGACAGAATTCATTCACCTGTGTATATTGAGAAGTACACTACTAAAGTTTGTACTGAAGTTCATCCAGCTCCCAATCCCCCCAGTTTCAGTGTGACACACAATAACAAAGAAAAATAATGGACAGATGAATGGATTGATGATATGGGATTCCCCTCTGCATGCTGTGAATATGTTTAATTACCATTGGTTAATAAAGAAGCTGCTTTGAGCCTATGACAGTGCAGAATAGAGCAAGATGGGAATTCCAAGCACAGATAGAGGAGAAAAGCAGGTGGAGTCAAGGAGACACCATGTAGCTGCTGAAGGATAAAGACACCTGCCTAGTGGAAACTTATGGTTAAACCACAAAATAATAGAAATGTATTCATTAAAAATATAAGCATCAGTTAATAAGAAGCCCATGCTAATAGACCAAGCAGTGTTTTAATTAATATAGTTCTGTGTGATTATTTTGGGTCTGGGTGGCTGGGAATGAAGAAGCAGCCTTCATCTACAGATTGACATAGATAAATTATAGAAATGAAGGTAGAGAGTATGTAAAGGAAGAAACAGAGCAGGGAAAGGAAAGAATTATTTATGAATTTATAGCCTCATTTCATCCATGGTTTCTGTTTGATGGTAGTTTGCCTAAACTATAAATGGATCTTAAAGTTCAAATCATATAAATAAAATCAAACAAAAGGTTAGCGGAAGCATTCCTTCCAAATGGCAGATAAATCTCTACACTAAGTTATCAATTGTATAACTTTGAAGTTTACACTAAGAAGAAGCACTCACTAGAACAACCTATATTTAGTTGGTTGTTGCTCATCAATACAGAATTTGTCTATTTTGCTTTAAATTAATGGGCTGGAGAGATGGTTCAGAGGTTAAGAGCACTGACTGCTCTTCCAGAGGTCCTGAGTTCAATTCCCAGCAACCACATGATGGCTCACAAACATCTGTAATGATCTGGCGCCCTCTTCTTTTGTGTGAGCATACATAGAAGCAGAATGTTGTACACATAATAAATAAATCTAAAAAAGAATAAAATAAAATCATGATGTCTCCAACTTAGACAAATAATAAAGGGTCAATGTCGCAAACTGTAGAGTGCTTCCCTAGTATAGTTTGGGGGCTATTCCTCAGACACACTCCAATATAAGAAGCAGGTTTACCTATAGGCTGTGACCAGTCAAGACAGTGTGTCATGTTTTCAACCTGCTTAGCAATTTAGGATTGCAGTGTCAACATTTTGTACTCTAAGTGCCCCCATGTGGGCCACCTTACAGGTGTTCATGAAACCAAAACAAAACATCCATCCAGAATACAGACAGTCATGAGTAAAATCAGAATTCAGTGTTCATGTCACCCAGGTGGAGAATGGGCCTTAAGCTCACAAAATTTCTTAGTGCACACTGCATCCTAAGATGTGACTCTTCTCTTCCCTCTTCTTCCTAGGAGTCCTAGCATATATGTGGAAACTTTAGTAGGGCCACCAGCTGTCTCTGTTTGAAGAGATCTCCAAGTTTTAGGTTCCAAGTTCTAAGAAAACTGTCAATGGTCAGAGAAGCACTTGACTGACATTTCTTCATGACAGGCTCTTGATTTCAACCCAGTTCCCACTTTCTGAGGAAACTATTATCAGAACTAAAATGCTGATCTGTCATTTCATTCTCTTTTTTTGTTTCTTTTTGTTTTTTTGAGACAGGGTTTCTCTGTGGCTTTGGAGACTGTCCTGGAACTAGCTCTGTAGACCAGGCTGGTCTCGAACTCACAGAGATCTGCCTGCCTCTGCCTCCTGAGTGCTGGGATTAAAGGCATGCACCACCATCGCCTGGCTGTCATTTCATTCTTGCTCTACATTCAGCTTGCAATATTGGAGGTCATGTTACCAGAATCAAGCAGCTATAAATAATTCTACACTGAAGGAACTGGCTGAATCTAGCTTCCCTTGTGTTTGGAAGAACATGGCTGAGAGCTGCTTGAGAAGAAATTCTTAGGAGTGGCAGGTTTCCAGTGGGAGGTATGTGTATGTGTGTGCTTTTCACACAACTCTAATGATAACTGAAGGTCTCATTGCTCTAGGTATGAGGGAACTTCTTAGATCAAAGAACTATCAAGAAGGAATTTGAGCCCAAATCTTCATAACTCATACTCTTCAGTGGACTAGTTTAGGAAAAGTATTTAATGTGTACCAGGGTTTCTTACCATCTAGTGGTCACAGTCTGACCCAGCCCACCAAAACCTATACTTGAGCTGGCATTTTTCATCATATGATACACTTGAATTTCTAGAAGGACCTGTAATTTGTTAGCTGAGAATGGAGCCACAGTGATGCTGATGCTGCTCCATACTTCATACAGGGAAACAATTCAAAGCAGTAGATTTCCATAATGCAGGGAAGGGCTCCTGTTTGAGTTGATGTTAATAAATTTATGTAAGGTGACATAGCTTGTAACCTCTGGGTTAGGCATTGTCTCTGCTATGGGAAACCAGCAGAATCAAGGGGAGCACAGGCTTTAGTAAACACTATCTGGAAATAAAAAGAAAGGTAATGGGTTGAGCAAAAAACATTAGGTTAACTGAAAAATAAAGACTGTAAAGTAAGGTAATCTGTATTTGAGGTTTTTTTTTTTTTTTGGTTTGGTTTTTCGAGACAGGGTTTCCCTGTAGCTTTGGAGTCTGGCCTGGAACTAGCTCCTGTAGACCAGGCTGGCCTCGAACTCACAAAGATCCGCCTGTTTCTGCCTCCCAAGTGCTGGGATTAAAGGCATGCACCACCACCTCCCGGCACAAGGTTAACTGTTATTGCAAGTACAGGCCAGTACAGACAATTACAGGCTAGCCAGGAACTTTCTCTTTACTACAGAAAAACAACAAGGTAGGGAGAGAAGTTAAAAACTCCTTTGTGGGGTTAGATTTTTAAAGGTGGGACTTCAAAAGGACCTTTTGAAGCTGCTTTTGCATGGGTGTTTTTACCAATTGGTAAGTTTCTGGTTTGGGTTTCTGGTGTCTGGACAATCTGGAGGCTCAAGAAGAACTAGAGGATGCACTTCTAATATCAGAGCTGGAGGAATATAGGGGACACTATTATTCCTCCTCTGGCCATTGGGTTGTGAGGTTGCAGCCTTTTGGAAATGAAATGGGATCACGTGACCCTATGTGTAGTGTTTCCCCTTCTGTGTCTGCTGGCTTCTTGTCTCCCCATTTTCATTTTCTTGTTCTATGTGTTGTGAGTCTTCTTGTTGTGGTTGTATGTGAAGTAATTGCCATTATCAGAAAAGCTTCTTCCAAACCTAAGGCTCCCCTGGAACTTGTCCTTTCTTATTTCCAGGATTGCAAGGAGGCCACTGCAGTCTCTGCAGCCCTGTGGAGCAGAGTGACTTAAAACCTTCTGCTCTTTACAATGGCCAGCTTGTCAGGTAGGTTGGCCCTCTGCAGGCTTCTTTGACCTTAAGCTTATCCTTAATGTCCAGGAGGTTATTTTCAGTCATCCAGGGCACCTGAAACAAGTGCCCTATATCACGGCCTGGCACTACCTCCTGATACATCCTCCTTCATGGCTGAAACCCTTCCTTCCACAAGGAATGAAACCAACATTCTTCCTGTTCTTCTGAAGCAATCAAAAGGAAGCATCAACGAATCTAGTACTCCTGCTGTCTTGCCCCCACCAGCTGATCCAGACAGAGACCTTTTCCCTCCCCATATAACCGTCTGCTTCACAGACAGGGTGGGAACTTCCCTCCAAGTGCTGATTCTACCACCGCCTCCTTCTCACTAAAATCTTCTGTTCCCTTGCAGAGTACCTTTCCCTCCCCTCCACCTCCTCCCCAACCTTCTTCTTCAGAGCACTTGTTTAGGGAAGCCACAGGTGGCAGCATCTCTTGCTCTCCCCCTCTGCACTATTTGACCTCCTGATGAGGATGACAACCCCTCCCCCAACCCCCACCCTAGCCTGGTCTGTTTCCCCTTTTCAACTAGTGATCTGTATAACTGGAAACTTCAGACTCCTTCCTTTACTGAGAAACCCCAAGTGCTAGTAGACCTCTTAGATACCATCCTGTTTACCCACTCCCTGACCTGGGAGGATTGTCAACAATTACTCCAAATATTGTTCAGCACTGGAAAAAGAGATAGAATTCTGCAAGAATGTCATAAGCAAGTTCCAGGATGGGATGGTTGACCCACTGATGATGAGGCAATCATTAATGAGGTCTTCCCCCTTACACATCCTGAGGAAGGGTGGGATTACAATATTGCTGAGAGTAGAGAACAGCTAAAAGTCTATCACCAGATTTTCATAGGTGGTCTCTGAGCAGCTGCTAGACAATTTGTCTAAGGTAAGCCAGATAAAGCAGAAGAAGGATGAGTCACCAGAAGCATTGCTCGAGTGCTTGATGGAAGCATACACTGCACTGAATCCAGAAACTTCTGAGAACCAAATAGCAGTCAACTTGGCTTTCATCAACCAAGCAGCCACAAATATTAAAAAGAAGCCTCAGCCACTCAAAGGATTTGAAGGTAAAAGTCTGACTGAATTGATTACCATCGCCACTGAGGTTTATCACAATAGAGAAGCACCCAAGGATAAGCAAACTTGGGGACTGGCAAAAGTCTTATTGGCGGATAAGACCTTGGGCCTGATGGCCAGAGGGAATACAGACTGTTTCAAATAGTCAATGGGGTCTCTCCCTAAAAAAGGATCAATGTGCTTATTGCAAAGAAAGGGGCCATTGGAAAAAGGAATGTCCACTAAGGAAGAGGGTACAAAAAGTCCTGGAATTGGTGGGTCCAGACAAGTGAAGGGGGCAGTATTCAAAGCCTCTCCTCAAACCTTGGGTAACCCTAAAAGTGGAGAGGCAAACTGTTGATTTCCTAGTGGACACTGGTGCTCACCATTCAGTGTTAAAATCTCCACTGGGTCCTCTATCAGACAAATAAACCTGGGTTCAAGGGGCTTCCAGTTTGGCTCTACAACCATGGACCACACAATGAATCATGGATTTGGGAAAGAAGAAAGTTATATATTCCTTTATAATTATCCCTGAATGCCCTTACTCCCTCCTGGGAAGAGAATTGTTGGCTAAGATGAAAGCCTAAATTTATTGCACTGAGAAGGGGATGATGACCTCCCCATGGCCCAAAGTCTATGCCTTATGCCTAGATCTGGAGGAAGAATACAGGCTCTTCTCACAGACTTTCACTTGAGAGACATCTCCTATAATGGCTAAACTCCAGTGCTCCATCCCAGAAGTGATTCAGCAGCTCCCAGTTGTAATCACTTTATGATGTGGGAGTGTCATATATCAATCTGTTGATTTCATTGGTTAAGTAATAAAGAAACTGCTTGGCCCTCATAGGTTAAAACATAGGACGGTGGAGTAAACAGAACAGAATGCTGGGAGGAAGAGGAAGTGAGCTCAGACTCGACAGCTCTGCTCTCTGGAGCAGACGCCATGCTCCCCTCTCCCCGGAAGATGCAATAAAGCTCTGACCCAGGATGAACGTAGGCTAGAATCTTCCCGGTAAGCACACCTTGGGGTGCTACAGACATGAATAGAAATGGGCCAAGCAGTGTTTAAAAAAACACAATGAGTGTGTTGTTATATTGGGTATAAAGCTAACCATGCGGGAGCCGGGCTGTGGGAATAGGCCCGCAGCTCCCTCAACAACTTTAAAAGCCAATGCTTAACCAATCAGGGTGAGGCAGTATCCCATGACCCTGGAGGCCAAGTCAGGTATTACTAAACATTAATTGGCTCCTGAAGCATAGAATCCTAGTGCCTTGCCAGTCTCTATGGAACTTCTACCAGTTAAGAAGCCAGAAACCAATGGTTTTCAACCTGTGCAACATCTTAGGGAGATTAGCAAATGGATTGAAGACATTCATGCCACAGTTCCCAACCCCTATAATCTCCTGAGCTCCCTCTCCCCAGAGCATCAAGTGTATTCAGTTCTAGATCTTAAGGACACCTTCTTCAGCTTAACTCTTGAAGCCAAGTCAGTCGCTTTTGCTTTTGAATGGCACAACCAACACTGGGGCTTCAGTGGTCAGCTCACCTGGACTCCCCTACCACAAGGGTTCAAAAATTCCCCAACTATTTTTTTACGAAGCCCTACATGGAGACTTGAAGGATTATCAGTCCTCACACCTACAGGTAAGCCTCATGCAGTATGTTGATGGATCTTTTGATTGCCTCTAAAGACCGAGACTCTTAACCTACAGACAACTAGAGGCTTGCTACAGACCTTATGCCAATTGGGGTACAAAGTGTCAGCTAAAGGGGCTGGAGAGATGGCTCAGGGGTTAAGAGCACTGGCTGTTCTTCCAGAGGTCCTGAGTTCAATTCCCAGCAACCACATGGTGGCTCACAAAGTGTCATATAAGAAGTCCCAGATCTGTGCCCCAAAAGTTACATACCTGGGACACATACTGAAAAAAGGTAAGATATGACTGTAATCTGCTCAAAAACAAACCCTACTGGATATCCCAACCCCAAAACCTGGAGACAGTTCTGAGAGTTTCTGGGTTTAGCCAGATTTTGCAGACTCTGAATACCTGGATTTGCTGAATTGGCAAAACCCTTGTATGAGGCTATCCAGGGGACAGAGGAGTCTTTTCTTTGGACTGAGACTCCAGACAGAGCTTTCAAAACCATAAAAGAAGCTCTGCTAAAGGCCCCTGCTTTAGTCCTACCAGACATAAATAAACCTTTTCAACTGTTTATAGATGAAAGAAGTGGGGTGACCAAGGGGATTTTGACTCAATGTCTTAGACCTTGGGAGTGACAGGTGGACTATTTGTCCAAGCAACTGGATCCTGTGGCTTCTAGGTGGCCTAGCTGCCTCTGCGTCATTGCATCTACAGCCTTCCTAGTCAAAGATGCTGACAAATCGACTCTGGGCAACCCTTAATATTGACCACCCCTCATTCTATTGATGGGGTCCTCAGAAAACCCCCTGACAGGTGGATGACTAATGCCCAGTTAACGTACTACCAGGCTTTATTTTTGAATCCCCCTCGTATCAGATTCCTTCTTAGCACCTCACTCAACCCTGAGACCTTGCTTGTTACTCCAGACTCTGTCATCCATGACTGCCCAGAGATACTTTAGCAGGTACGTGGAATCTGGTCAGACTTGACTTGGTTAAATCCAGATCTCACATACTTCACAGATGGCAGCAGCTTCATTGGAGAAGGGACCAGGTATGCAGGGGTAGCAATAGCAACACCTTCAGAGACAATTTGAGCTACCTCCTTGCCCCAGTACCTCAGCACAAAAGGCTGAGCTAATTGCATTAACCAAAGCTTTACAATTAGGGAAGGATAAAACTATCAATGTTTACACAGACAGTCAATATGCCTTTGCCATGCATGTCCATTGATCCATATATCGGGAAAGGGGTTTACTGACTGCAGAGGGAAAGACTATTAAAAACAAACAAGAAATTTTGGATCTATTGTCTGCCCTCTGGCTCCTGCAAAGACTGACCATTATTTATTGCCCAGGGCATCAAAAAGGAGACTCCTACAAGGCCCAAGGCAATAAAAGGGCAGACCAGGCAACCAAGGAAACAGCCCTATATGTTGCTAATTCATTGATAATAATGCCAGATCCCATGTTGTCTGAAAAGCCAGAATATTCTACACAAGACAATAAAGATATTGAATCCTTATTGAACACTTGAGTTAAAAATGTTCATACAACAGACAAATGCCTCATTTTACCAGCTGAACTGGCTAAGTCCCTAATCTACCAAATTCACAAGGGGACACATTTAGGCCAAAGAAAATTAAAAGAGCTCCTGAGACACTTGAGGTTTAAAATTTTCAACATGGATAAATTGGTAGAGGACTGTGTGACTAAATGCCTCCCATGCCAGGCAACTAACCCACAGAAGAATTGATTCTCTCAAAATAAGAGAGAGACAGGAACTTACCCTGGAGTCCACTGGGAAATGGATTTTACTGAAGTAAGACCTGGCAAATATGGGTATAGATATCTCCTAGTTGTTTAGATACTATCTCTGAATGGATTGAAGCTTTCCCCAATCAAAAAGAAACAGCATCAACAGCGGTTAAGATTCTTGATAAACTCATTCCAAGGTATGGACTCCCTTCTGTGACAAGGTCAGATAACAGACTATCTTTCATCTCCAAGGTAACTCAAGACTTAGTTAAGGCATTGGGAACCAATTGGAAATTACATTGTGCATATCATCCCCAAAGTTCAGGACAGGTAGAGAGGTCAAATCAGATATTAAAGGAGACTTTAACTAGATTAACCCTAGAAATTGGTGATGACTGGACCCTTCTCCCTCTTCTGAGTATGGAACAATCAATACTATTGTGGGCTAACACTTTCTGAGATTATGTTTGGCAGGCCCCCTCCCTTCGTCCCCGGTCTCCCATCAGAAGTTATGGCTAAAATGTCTACAAGTTTCTTAAGTCCATCCAGGCTCTCCAGACTATCCAGGATGATGTCTTCCCACTCCTGAGACACATCTATGAGTCACTACCTGCTCAACCCCATTGCTACAAGCTACCTCATTTGGATCTGAAGACACCATAAGGAGACTCTTGGATCATGCTGGAAGGGACCAGTATCCTTTCCTGTCATCTTTATATGGAAACTCACAGACTTCTGCACAGGATGATTAATATCTGAAGTGTTCCTCTCAGATCTCAGGGCTGCCCCAATTTTTGAAACTGACCTATGCCACTTAATGCCACACCTCTTACTAAATAAGGTACCTAGCAAAAACACAAATAGGAAGGCTATCAAGGTTGACTCCCAGCCTATGAAAATATCTAAATCCCTAATTCTTAACCAAAAGCATCTCAGAGGATACACAGGAGAAACATTATTATGTTTCCCAGCTGCCTCTACTCAAGCCTGTTCCAATCAAAATGAGTTCTGGCATCATTTCTGGGGCTGTGAGACATGGGCCCCATCTTAGGACGTTGATAAGGATCCCTTTATAACCCTATCAGCTACAGTCAACAGTTCCTGCACAAAACCCTTGTACTGTAACCCTATTACAATCAAAGTTAAAAATGGGATGCAGTGCACCCACAAGCTTATAGCTCCTGGGACTCAGGGAGATCTTGGGGATTGAGGATATGGAAAATGGACATTGTTAGGAATGTTTCCTAAGTGAGCTCTCTGGCGATGCAAAATTTCCCAATCAAGCCAAATCAAAACAAACCAAATTAAGAAATATCCAGGTTTAATGAGAGATCTGTGCTCTTGGGTGGCCTCAAGGGGGAAACCGGGAAGCTACAGGAATGCAACCCAGGCAGGAAGAAAGGGAGACCACATGTTTTTCTTTTGGGGGATCACTTAAGTACCCTTTGGAGTGGTCTTGACCCCACCCCCAGGGAGGGATTTGAAGTCCAGACCAGGCCTGGGGGCTGGGATAGATGTGAGGGGCTGGGGCCTAGGCTCCCTACCTAACATTCCAGACTCTTTGGCTATAGGGGTGAGAGAAAATTGGAATGGTAATTATGACATTTAGGCTCTCTTTGGAAAAAAGGGTGTAGACTCAAATCTGGCTACTTCCTGCAGGCACGGGGCAGCATGGGGAAGGGGAGAGCCAGGTGTCCACGTTTAGCGAGAGCTGTGGCTGGAAAGGCATCCCATGAACTGTCATCCCAGAGAAGGCAGGCATCTGTTCCTTGGGAGAGATGAGAAGGCAGGTGTCTAGAAAAAAATAGTTGTTATCGATAAAGATGAGTGTGCCAGAAAGAGGAGCAGGTAGGCCCTTCATTGCAGCATCCTGGAAAACCAAAGGGTGGAAGGTCCTGTCTGCTGAATAAACCAAGTGTCTTGAGTAGGTGTCCACTTGAGACTGGAGAAATGGTACCAGCATGGGTGTCCCAAGAGCTTGGCAGCCGAGGGAGTGGTGAGGTTTACCGTGTGAAGTCCAGTCCATCCAGGCTCGAGGGAGACCTGGGAGTTAACTGTTTAAGGAGTACTCTGTCCCCTGGGGAGAGCAGAGCAGGTTTAGGGGCATTAGGGTCCACTGGTGTGGGGGCAGGGAGACAATTGGCAGCGTGTGAACGGAGAAGAAACCTTAAAGGGGAGAGGTAGTGTAGGTACCCTGCCAGTGCAGGAGTTTGAACTGGGAGATGATGGTTAAGGATAAAGGGCTTGCCATAAAGCAACTCAAAAGGGCTCAGGCCCGTAGGGGAACATGGGGTGGCCCTGAGGCGAGGGCCAAGACAACCTGAATTTAGTGGAGAGCTTGTTTATTTGTTTGATGAGTCCCATTGTCCAGGAGATAGTGAGAGCTTCTGACAGGAACTCCATGACTCTGAGCCATCGCATTTGCTGTTTCCCTGGAGACTGGAAACACTTCCATCCTGTAAAAGCATCCACAAGTGTTATGAGACAAGAAAGTTTTTTATGAGTAGGCATATGGGTGAAATTAAGCTGCCAATCTTTTTCCGATTGGTGTCCATGAAACTGGAGTATGTGGAGAGCTCCTTGTGGGTTGGCCTGGGCACACATCTGGCAGGAGGAATGAACCTGTAAAATAGAATCTTGGAGATGGGCGGGGCTAAAAGGGGCTCCAAGAAGCGGAACAAAGCTTTGGGGAAGAGGCTAAGGATATCTCCACTCAGTAAATGTGCTGGACAAGCCGGTATCGCTAAGAAAGAATGTGAAAAAAATTGTCCTACAAGAATGTAGGACAGTGGTTGAGTTTTAAGTGGGAAGGAACAGGTCCCATCTACCCCTATAACTGAAATTGGTGAGGGAAACTTAAGGCCCGAGTGAAAATAAATGTAATGGATTTACCTACCACTTGTAGCATGACCCCAGGCTAGGAGAGGCTCCCAACCTAACAAACATGACCAAAGAATGGCATTTACTATACAGCAATCACAAGTCAAGATGCCTGTCCTCCCTATAAGTCCCCTGCAGGACCTCATCCGGCCTCTCCCATGTCCCATCTAGGTCCCCATAGCTCCGCTCCTGACCACTAAGTCACCCCAGTGCCTCAGCCCCCTGGGGTTTACTGTGTCAACAACTGTACAGAGTGAGACATGCTCCATAGATTCTCTTATGCCTGCAGACCCTCTCCTTGGGATGGTCCAGACTACTTACCCCTTCCTAATTCTACAAAGGGACGATTGCAATTGCTGGCTGTGTCTAAACCCCAGGCTCCTTTTTACTTAGGATTAGGCTTCCTGATGGCACAACCATTATTAACATTTAAAACTGTGTCTTTAACTAACAGAACAGCTTGTCCCTGGGAGGCCCCTCTCACCCTGGAGAGATATTCGAGGAGAGGCTACCTGGTTCCACTCCTACAACTATCCCTTAGACAGAACCGCTTATTCAGTTGTATGTAAAAAGAAATATGGTTTCTCAAAGTCTACAAATACTTTTAACCTAAGCAACTATTGGTTCCATCTATTGGTCACTCTAGATGATCCTGGTGTGCGGGTGCCATGGGCATCCCTGCATATCAACCAGTCTTTCCACCATGGGAAACCGACCTGGACTCTGTGTCTTAGTACAAATTGTACTACGGATATATTACTATGATGGGCCACCTGGCAGGGTATACTTGGACTCCTCTCTAGAAGGACAGCATAAAAGAGCAGACCAGATCCTTGTTCCAGTAAAAGTGGGATTAGGTATCACTGGCTCTGTTGCCATAAGAGCAGCAGCATTGTCAAGCCAATTATAATAGTCTTTCTGAAGCTGCGGAAAAAAGATTTATTTTGTAACCAATCAACTACTGCATACTTAGAAAAACAAGTAGATTCTCTGGCAGAAATGGTGCTACAAAATAAAAGAGGACTAGAGTTGCTACTCCTAAAGCAAGGAGATCTACATGCTGCCTTGAGAAAATCCTGTTGTTTTTATGCAGACCATTCAGGTGTTGTCAGAAACACTCTTCAGGAGCTCAAGGTGCGGCTCCTTAAAAGACAAGAAAAAAACACCCCAACAGAAACCATTCTCCTGGTTCCACAGGCTGTCTGACTGGTTGCCATGGTTAACAACCCTAATATCTGCCATTGCTGGTACACTTGTTAATTTTTTAATGCTCATAATAGCAAGGCCTTGTATAATTACTATGTTGTTTAAATTTATAAGGAGTTGTGTCTCCTCAAGAGAACTCCTGGTCTGGAGAGATGGCTCAGAGGTTAAGAGCATTGATTGATCTTCTAGAGGTCCTGAGTTCAATTCCCAGCAACCACATGGTGACTCACAGCCATCTATAATGAGATCTGGTGCCCTCTTCTGGCAAGCATACATGGAAGGAATTTTGTATACATAAAAAATAAATAAATCTTAAAAAAAAAGAACTCCCTTTAGAAAAAAAAGAGAGAACTCCTGATTCTCTGCTCACAATATACAGTGGTCAGAGGCTTGGACACCAGTCTAATTTCAAAGACAGACCTCAACTCCAGCTCAGATGTAGACTTAGAGAAATAAAGAGCTTGACTCAAGTCACAATTTTGAGGATGAAGACCCCCCTCCATTTTTAGGTTGGAATTTCTCTCTTTTTTGAGACTTATGACTGTTATTCTTTCTTAAGTTCCTCAAAGTTTAATTTTGTCTCTAATCTATATCTGTTTCAGCAAGCCCTCACATAACTGACAGGGCACATCTAGACATCAGCTGTTGTCTTCAACCCATGAATCCTAAACTGCAATGAACTGGTGCAGATCAAGTCATTTTACAAGAATGCAGCTTAACTCCAGCTGGGTTCCCAGTTATCCCCTCCCTACCTTTGACTGCCCTTGCAGCCTTCCTGGACCCTGACCATTTAAGCCCCATTTCAGCTTGAAGCAGCAACAAAAGACAATACTTCCTCCCAGTTCCCAAACCAGGCTGAGGGAAGGCCAAGCCAGAAACATTAAGATAATCAAAATGAATCAAATATTTAATTCAGGTAACAAATTCAAGGGGGAACATTAAGGGTCTGGAAATAAGACTGAAAATATAGAAATAGAAATCTAGACACCAAAGATTAGAATGTAGAAGCTTATGATATAGCAAGAAAGACATATAAAGAAAGCTGTAAACCTAAGCAAACTACCAACAGCTTTTCAAGAATCAATCATTTACAGTGAACTATTTTCTCAGACGCTTAAGAAGTTTTTCTCAGCTTAGGTCATTTTATCTTATAACGAGCTGTTTTATTTACAAGGCCAGAGCTTTTCTCTGCAAACTGAGAGTAGTTTCCTGGCCATTTTTGATCAACCAGAGATATGAGCTAAGTTAAACTTTAGGAGACAGAGATATGTGACCTCTGGGTTAGGCATTGTCTCTGCTATGGGAAACTATTATATACTCTTAATTATAGCAATCACAATATACAATAAGTATCATACATTGCACTAAATATATATGATATGTATATCATATATATATTACACAAAAGAAAGAGCATGGTAGTTTTCATATCTGCCTACATTATCCTTGGATCATATTTTCCTGCACTACTTGAGTTCCTCCATCACATCTTTGTGTCTGATACAATGACTTTTACAAAAACTCAGCCTCTCTCCTTCCTCATGACCCAAAAGAGAAAAAGTAGATCTTATTTCTGTTTTTGGACCTGATCTGTTTCGTATAAAGCTATATCCAGTTTTAGCTACTTTCCTTATAACAAAACAGTTATCACTGTGCTGATTGCAGACTCTTCCCCCAGTCTTCTTCTTTATTAGGCTGTTGTTCAATTTGATTGCTACAGATTTTACTTTAGCTCATGGGTGAGGCCATTTTGATTGTGAACAAAGGGCTCTTTAGTGTGTTGTTGAGATGGATGTGAAGTATCAAGGATTCCCATTAAGGATTTTCACAGCTGCATTTATTGAGGAAAGTGCTGTTCTTTTGGAGACAAGGCCACGCATGCGCAGAAAATACAGTCTCCAAGTGGACTACAAACCCCAGTGGTACAGTGGAAAACCACGCACGTGCAGGACATTTCCTTCCAGAATGCCCAGAGCCCTTTAAAAATGGGCGTTCCAACCCGCCCTCCCTCTCCTTTTCCCTTCCGTCTCTTCACTCCCGCTCCTTGTATGTTACCCTCCCCCATTAAAGTTTACCCACGTGGGACCCCGCGTGTCTCGTCTCTCCTTCCCCAACCCCGCGTGTCTCGTCTCTCCCTCCCGAACAACAACCCCACATAAAAAATAATAACAGAAAGGAACTTATACTTGCTCTAATTCATTGAGTTTTTTTGGGTGTGGAATCAGGGTAATACTGGCACAGGGATGAGTTTGGATGTATTCCTTTGCTTTCTCTTTCTTAAAGTATTTTCTGTAACCTTAGTCTTCATTCTTCTGCAAAGTTTTGAATGATTCAGGGAATCCATGTGATCTAGGCTCTGCCTTGCTGGGAACTGGTTTTGTTGCCAGTACAAATTTGCTTATGACTCATGTTTTTAAGTGTTTTTTTTATTTTAATTCAATTTTCAAACATATCTAAAAATTCCTTTGCTAATTTCTTTCTTCCTTCCTTCCTTTCTTTCTTTTCTTTTTATTTATTTATTTATTTATTTTGGTTTTTCAAGACAGGGTTTCTCTGTAGCTTTGGAGCCTGTCCTAGAACTTGCTCTTGTAGACCAGCCTGCTCTTGAAGTCAGAGAGATCTGCCTGCCTCCCAAGTGCAGGGATTAAAGGCGTGTGCTACCAGCAACCCTTTGGTAATATTTAATTTCCTCCAGTATAAAAACTACATCCCTGAAAGACCCCCTGGACTGAATTTCTTCAGTTACAACATCAGTTTTTCTATAATGTAATTTGTATCTGACCTCCTGATCAGTTTCATTGAGGGATTTGCATTGTGACATACATATCCTTGAAAATAACCAGCTCTTTCAGGGATCTCTTTATTATTATCATCATCATCATTATTATTAATTTGCATGCTCACCTCACTGCTTCCAACTCTGAACTTTCCTATTAGTCCTCATCTGCTGTTTTGGGTTTGGGTGCTTCTAGATTTCTATGCCCTTGAAGAGCATCCTTAGGTTGTTTTGGATATCTCAGATTTTATGACAGAAAATTAAGTTATAAACTTCCTGACTAAAACTGGATTAACTCTTTTTGCATTGTGTGACTCTGAAATTTCCCACAAGCCAATGTTGTTGAAATTGAGCAGAACACCATGACCAGCCACATGGAAGAGGACATTCTTGAAAGGGATTTCAGGTATGTACTATCTCTAGGTTGTGGTGTGTCATGAATATTTTGGCATGGGTGTGTGGGTTCACACAGGTCTGAGAAATGAAGACTCAGAGACCCTTTGAGAAGACACTTAGCCTTTGCAGTTGCAGACAGAAACTTCCACAATACAATTCTGTGCATTTACCTGATTCATGAGGTACCACGGTTTTTCAGATTTCCCCTGAATCAAGCTTTGCATAGTCTTTGTATCCATGGAAAACTCTCAATCAAGAATCACATAGGAAAAGAAAAGGTATTTGTAACACAAAGGAAGGCCTGGGGGCTGTGTGAAAACTCTTGAGACAGGCCAGGTGTAAACCAGCAGGGTGTCATTGCTAGTGGAGGTTACTTGCAATCCCTCTGGCACCAGGCCTTCAGGACATTCTGCCACAGAGGTTCTCAAACACCTGTACCCAGACAGACAAACAGAGATTCGTAGGCAGAGAGAGAGAGAGAGAGAGAGAGAGAGAGAGAGAGAGAGGAGAGAGAGAGAGAGAGAGAGAGAGAGAGAGAGAGAGAGAAAGGGAACCTAAAGAAGAGGAAAAAGAGTAACTCATGTGTTAACATTTTGTCTTTCAGAAATGATTGCTCCTATAATGTGTGAAGATCTATTATTCAACCTTCAATAATCACGTTTTTTTTTTCCCAGCAGTATGCTAGTGGCAGGCTATGACAAATTGTAGTGGACTCTGACTCTCCAATCAATAGATCTTCCAGAGGACACAGGTTCAAGTCTCAGCACCCTAATGGCAGCTAACAACTGTCTATAACACCAAGATCTGATACCCTCACACAGACATACATGCAGGCAAGAGAGGAATGCACATAAAAAAGTAAATAAATTACATTCATATTGAGAGGATAGAGAGAAGCACTAGCTGCTCTTGCAGAGGACCCAGGTTCAGTTCCCAGCACCTACATGGAGGCTCACATCCATTTAACTCGAGTTCCAGATGATCCAACTCCCTCTTCTGATTTTCATGGATACTAAGCAGCCATGATGTCCACATGTAGGTTGTGTATGTGTGTGCATTAAAGACCCTCGTTTTCAAGGGTGGTGGGAGAAATCCCCCAGACTCAATAATTCAGGCCAACAGATGCAATCAGCAAGGTGTCTGTATTTGTTGCTGCCTCGATGGGTCACTCTGTCTAGGGTTTGTAACCCGCCTGGCTGGTCAGTTATTCCAGGGTCACGGAGAGGCACCACCTGAAAGACATAGGCTGACAAGAGGAAGAAGGCTAAGCATATTTGTCAAAGCCTCCGTTTATTAGAGTCATGGTTACAGCTTATATAGCCCCTGGATGAGGAGCTTGGGGGGCTGGGGCACGGGGTCTTGCCACGTGGTCCACGCCCGTCACGTAGTCCAAAAGGTTACAATCGGTCAGGTCAAGATTCCTTGGTCAGGAAGTCACAAGTTGACCCACCTAGTTATCTAGATAGTCTGGAATCTGAGGCAGGTTCAGTTAACAGATAGCTCTCTATTAACAGGTAATTTGGGTGTGAGATAGGCTTGGTCAATAAAACTATTCTCAATACAATTGGAAAGTGAAGCCCTCTGCAAAAACTCCTCACGGTGGTGCTTCCTGTAAATTTTGGGGGACACGGCTCCTGACATATATTGATTACAGAGGTGCCTGTGGGTGCAACAGTAGCTTACATCAACTGAGCACCACAGGCAAATTCAAACAGCCATATTTATAGGGAAAAATGATTACATAAGAGGATAGTATAGCACAAGCATTTCATTGGCTCTCAAATTGGTGGGCTTAGCTCATCCTGGGATTGGCCTCATGTCTATTTTCAAATTTCCCTGAAAAACCATAAATACAGATAAAACACTCTGCAGTGAGTTGACAGTTTAGATAGGATATCTTGGGGGGTGGAGTATTCCTTCTCCTTAGTCCTGAAAAACCACAAAGCTAGATATAGCACTCTGCAGCAAGTTGACAGTTTAGATAGAATGCCTTGGGGTGAGTGGAATATTCTCTTTCCTTAGCCTAGTCAGTGAGTCTGCAACCCATAGATATCCAGTTTTAGCATCATCTAAGCCCGGGGGTCCAGCTAAATTTTCAGCAGAGTTTAACATAGTACGTGGGCATGGGGGTCTTTCAAGTATGGGTGGGGGTCTTTCATGCATTTATCTGTGTTCATAGTGGGCCAGAAATATGGTGAGTCAGGTAAAGGGGTTTGCCAAAGAAGCTGGTACTTAAGTTCAATGTCCAGGATCCATGTAGTAGAATTAGAACCAACCAACTCCCACAAGTCCTCTGACCTCCACACATATATTGGGTTGCACACACCCCACACACAAAACAATGTAACATTAACTTAAAAGTTCAAGGCTATCATGGTGGACTACATGCTGAGTTCTAGTCCAGTTTATTGGGCATATCTGTCCAACCATCACCATGATCTCTCTTCAGAGTTCTCCCACCTTGTAGCCACATCTCCAACTTCTCATCAGCTGTTACCCACTGTCTGTTGCAGAATATTCCTTTACACTGTGTGAAAGGCTTTTATCTTTCTCTATTTCTGTATACCTTCCTTTGCTTCTACCTCCATGGCTTGTTGTGTAGCTGGGTGACTGGAACCTTATGTCCTCCTCTCCTTGTTCTCTTGTTTTTGCTCATTCTCCTCCTCCTTTCTCTTTTTATACTTTCTGCCTGTGAGCCGCACCTTTCCTTGCTTCTGCCTTGCTATTGGCTTTTCAGCTCTTTATTAGACTATCAGGTGTTTTAGATAGGCAAAGAATCACAGCTTTACAGTTAATCAAATGCAGTCATATACAAAAGTAACACACCTGAAAATAGTATTCCTCAAGAGTCCTTAGAAAATGACTTACAGCAGGTATTCAGTGTCAGGTCTAAGCAAGGGCATCAATGCCCTCAGCCACTCTCGAAAGACCCTATACTCACAAGGATATGTTTTTTTGTTGTTTTTTTTTTGTTTTTTGGTTCTTTTTTTGGTTGTTCGAGACAGGGTTTCTCTGTGGTTTTGGAGCCTGTCCTGGAACTAGCTCTTTTAGACCAGTCTGGTCTCAAATTCACAGAGATCCACCTGCCTCTGCCTCGCGAGTGCTGGGATTAAAGGCGTGCCCCACAATCGCCCAGCAGGATATATTATTTCTGTACCTCACTTTACTCAAGGCCAGTCAAAGACCTGAGATAAAAGAAGTATCCATATGGCAGGGTGGCTACCCCAAGAGGATTTGTTGTACTCTGGGAAGCAACAATTGTTGATATGGTCTTTATAATATCTTTTATTACAATAAACAATTACTTATTTATGTATTAAATTATTTGAGATAAGGTCTCATTTTGTACCCCTAGATGTCCTGGAACTCACTTTGTAGATCACCAGTCTTTGAAATCACAGAGATCATGATGCTTATGCTTTCTGGAGTGCTGGGATTAGAGGCTTGCCCCACCATTTATAGCATTTTGTGTGTGTGTGTGTGTGTGTGTGTGTGTGTGTGCTTGTAAGCATGCACGGATGCCAAGGCGTGTTGTAATAAGAATGGCGGGCTAAGTTCCTGGCACCCGGCTGCCCGCCTGGCTAGCTTTTTTTTTTTTCAAGGCAGGGTTTCTCCGTAGCTTTTGCTTACTGTCCTGGAACTAGCTCTTATAGACCAGGCTGGCCTCGAACTCACAGAGATCCGCCTGCCTCTGCCTCCCTAGTGCTGGGACTACAGGCATGCACCACCACCCCTGGCCTGCATGACTAGCTTTATACCTGAAATAATTACATGGAAACTGTATTCTTTTAAACACTGCCTGGCCCATTAGTTATTGGCTAGCTCTTACATATTGATCTAACCCATTTCTAATAATCTGTGTAACATCACAAGGTGGCTTACTAGGAAAGATCTTAACCTGCATCTGTCTGGAGTTGGAGAATCATGGCGACTGACTGACTCAGCTTCTTTCTGCCAAAATTCTGTTCTGTCTACTCTGCCTATCTAAGCTGCTGTCCTATCAAAAGGGCCAAGGCAGTTTCTTTATTAACCAATAGACATATGACCCTCCTCCATAATTTCCCCTTTTTCTGTTTAAACAAAAAAGAAAGGCATTCACTTTAACATAGTAAAATTACATATAGCAAAAAATTATCAAGTAAGAATTACAGTTACAATATTTATATCTATTTTATCTTTTATCATAACTAAGGAAAACTATAACTAACCATTCTTCCACTCCATCAAAGACTCCAGAAGGATATAATATTACCTAAGCAAAGAAGAAATCCAAAACTCTAGAAATGACAGAGACATCTCACTGTCTGGTGTCAGGAGCCGTGTCCCCCCAAATTATTACAGGAAGCACCGCCGTGAGGAGTTTTGCAGAGAGCTTTACTTCTCAATTGTATTGAGAATAGTCTTATTGACCAAGCCTATCTCACACCCAAATTAACTGTTAATAGAGAGCTATCTGTTAGCAGAACCTGCCTCACATTCCAGACTATCTAGAGAACTAGGTGGGTCAACTTGTGACTTCCTGGCCAAGGAATCGTGACCTGACCCATCGTAACCTCTTGGTTTACGTGACGGGCGTGGACCACGTGGCAAGACCCCGTGCCCCAGCCCCCCAAGCTCCTCATCCAGGGGCTATATAAACTGTAACCATGACTCTAATAAACAGAGGCTTCGACAAATATGCTTAGCCTCATTCCTCTTATCAGCCTATGTCTTTCAGGTGGTGCCTCTCCGTGACCCTGGAATAACTGACCAGCCAGGCGGGTTACAAACCCTAGACAGAGTAACCCGCCGAGGCGGTCTACAGTGGCGCCCGAACCAGTGACTCGGAGCACGGCTAACTATCCGGACGACGACACGCAGTCCCGGGACAACAAGAAGAAATAGAATATTCTGCAGCTGTAGAACTCAGACAGATCTGCAGGATGAGGTAGACGCAGGTTCGCTGTCGTTCAATAAGACATAGGACAATCGCTTTCAAGGGAAGAGAAATTCATAAAGGAATTTCAGCAATCACTCAGGGTAAGAGGAGTAAGAGTAAAAAAAAAAAGAGATTTAGTTGTATTTTTTTGTTTTATAGATGAAATATGCCCCTGGTTAGTTTTAACCAGCCCAGAAATACACCCTGTTCTCCGCATCTTTTTTAGTCAGCCAAAAAGGACTCCGCAGCCACTGCCCTGTGCTCTGACCACTCCCGATAGCATGCCTTTGATTCAGGAATTGTTCAATACAAAGCCGCCCTTAAGGCCCAAATAGAAGGTCTCAAACAAGTTCTTGCATTGCAGCATGAACTCTCAGACCTCTCCTCTCAGATTCGGGACTTACAATTCACTATGGAAAAAGACAGGATTTTAGACAAACGGTCAAACGGAGCTAGACAAGCGAAAGCTGCTGAACTCCACCCTGATTCCACAGAAGACCCCCTAGGGCTAGAGAGCCTGTGTCTCAGCCTCCTGCCTTGTGGAGCAGAGGCTGCCAGACAGGTTTGCTATAAGAAATCTAGACTCAAAAAGTTACAGCTTCAGGACAATAAAAGGAGATAAATATGCTTCTTTTCCATTCTAAAATTTTGCTTCTTGGTCAAAAAATCTTTAGTTTATAGGCATATAAATTTATATCTAAGGTAGATTAATTTCAGTACTGTGGTTCTGTAGAAAAGTTTTAAAATCAAAGATTGTTATACATTCAGAGGATTTTTAAAATTGTTTAGGATATCCTGAATTTTTATTTCTTGCTTATAAAGTTGAGGATTGTTCTTTCGAGTTTTGTGAGAAGTTTTGCTATAATTTTAATGTGCATTTGCATTAAATCTGTATGTGAGTTCTGTGAGAAATGTTGCTATAATTTTTAATGAACATTTGCCCTGAATCTCTAGACTGCTTTCAGTGAAATTGTCATTTTTGCTGTTTTCTTCTACTTTCCCAAGAAAATAGGAGATCTTTATTTTCTAATGTCTTAAATTTTTTCTTAAAAGAGTTAAAGTTCTTATCATACAAGTTTTTTCATTTGTACGCCCACTCTTGGGTGGGAGTCGTATTGTCTCAGCTTGTGGTCTTTTCCTGCTGCCAGGTGTTGCTTGAGGGTAGACTGCTGAGACTCAGGCCTCTCACTAAATTTATAGAGGGCCAGAGTTATACTCTAACAGGTGATAATGGTTAAAAATAAAAAAACATTTTTGCCTTCACAGCAGAGGTAACAGGACCGAAAACTTCTGTCCTGCTTGCTTGGAGTTACTCCAAGATATTTTATGGTATTCATTGAAAGACCCCCGGTAGGGACCTTCCCTCAGGTGGAGACCCCGGACCCACAGACCAGGCCGAGACCACGAGTCGGATGCAAACTGCAAGAGGTTTATTAGGTAGACACAGGTACCTGCGGGCGGCAAAGTCTTTCGGAGGACTTGCGCGCCTGCAGACTGGGAGGAGGACTTTTTATAGGAAAGAGGGCAGCAAAAAGCAATTTACAGAAGCAGAAGCATGGTTATCAGAATGAGGCGGGGGGCATGAATGGTTTTCCTCTCCCAGCATGGATGTCTGGCAGCAGACATCCTGCTCTTATCTTATAGGTATCCTACTTTGAAGTCATCCTGCTTTGTAGATGTCCTATCTTATAGATATCCTGTTTTCCTCTCAGGAGAGCAGGCTAGCTGCTGATCCTGAGAATCTTTCAAGCAAACAGGACGTTCTCCCGGGGAGCCTGCTAGCTGCGGGTTCTGAGGAGGGGGTCTGTAGGATCTTTCATTCATGAATATTTAAAAGGATGATGTCTCATTTATCCTAGATGTAAAAGAGATACACTTGGGTTATTTTCAGATTCTGGCTATGATAAAGTAGTTCTGCTGTATACATAGCTGGGCACATGTCCTTATGGTATGGTCAAAAAACTTTTATATTTAGGCCCAAGAGGGGTATTGATAAGTTTTAAGGTAAATATTTGCCTAATTTTAAAAAATGGCCATAATGAGGGACTCCTAATGCTGGGGAGACTCTTACTCAGGTCTCAGGAGGGCACGGGCCCCCCCAATGACTTGCAGGAGACCGTCCTTGCTGCAATCGCACGAGGCTCATGACCCACGTGGGGGAAGAGTTTGGCCTCTAGTGACCTGGAGAGGAAATTTTTGGAAAAGAGACCACAGCCCTGTGGTCCAGGAGGGTCATAAAAATTCCAAAAATCCAGTGATGGTCGCAGGGGGACAGCTCCCTGCCTCTCGGGACCACTCCCAGGTTCCTAGAGCAGTGTGATGATAATCACAGGGGAAAAACTCCTTGTTTTGGGATTGTTTATCAGGATTGCAGTCTGGCTTTGTCTTCAGCTGGTTCCTAGGGCAGGGTCGCTGAACAGGCTGGCCCTAGATTTTTGATTCTTCTCTTTCTACTGGAGAAGTCTGGATTTATCCAGGTTTTTCAATACTGTGTATGATCCAAAAGTGACTGCCACTTTACACTTCCAACACAAGTTTACGCTTCCAGCAATGAAATTTTTTCTTTACCCACATTTTCTTAAGCATAAATTGTTAGCAATAATTTTTAATCTTGGTCATTTTTACAAGGATAAAATAAAATCTCAGAGTTTTAATTTGCATTTCTGATGGCTAAAGGATATTATGTTTAAACATTTTTTTAAACTGTCTCTCAGTCATTTTTAGGTTTGTCTGTTGAGAGTTTGCAGTTTAGGTTTGTAACAAATATTTTTATTGGATTAAATTTTTTAATAACTAATTTTCTGAGTTCTTCGTATGTTTTTGAAATGGGTTTATGATAAGTAAGGGTCTTTTCCCACTCTATAGTCTTATACAAGAGTTTCTCAATTCAGGAAAAATAATTTATGGTTTCTCCAAATGTTTGTGCCACTGAGGCTGTGTTTAAGATGTGGTAAAGTGTACTTAAAACATTTTTTCTCTATGAGGTTCAACATAATTTTTATATGCTGAGGCCTTTGGCTCATTTAAACTTAAGTTTTGTACATAGAGGTGGATATGGATCTATTTTTATTCTTCTACATGGAGGTGTCTAAATGAGACCAAAATCATTAGTTAAAATGCTTCCTTTTTCATTTTTCCTATCTGCGGGGCAGACTTGCAACTTAAGAGAATAGCTTATAAGCTTTTATTTAGATATTCAATGGTTAAAGCTCTAGTTATAATATTCTTATAGGAGATCTTGAGCCGATAGGTAAAATTCTTACAAAAAAGTTTCCAATAGAGAGCTTAGAAAGCTGGCAAGCAGGTACTCAAGCAGGTAAAATATAAATCAACAGGTACAGTATATTAATTATAATACAGCTATGGCAAATGTGTATATTAAATCTAAAACTTGTTCTACAACAGTTTTATAAAAAATGCTGTTTGTGGCTAAACCTTCTCAATTTTGCCAGTTAAGATATTAAATTCTTAATTTAGAACAGTAGCCTGTCTGATACAAAAGGGCAGGATAAAATCTGGGAGATGGTTTAACAGAATATTGACTATGATCAATGTTTCTTATACTAAACAATAGATTCATTGATAATTTTAAGATTGATTCCTGGACAATTGCCTTTGCTCAATTCAAAGGCAAAAAATAATAATCTTTTCCCAGATGATCATTGCTACAATTCACACACCTGTATTTTGCTAATGTTATAGCTAAAAATCCCCTAAAGGATTTTCTGCTAAATTATACAAATGGCTCTTCCAATGGAAGAACTTCACATATGGCTAATAATTAATAAAAAGAAATATGGAGCATATCAAGGCTCCTTGAAAGCAACTTATAACAGTTGCACACAGCAACTTATAACAGATGCACACAGATCCTGATGCAAACGGATCTAGCAAGATGACATCAAGCTGACCTTTACTAAGGCAAGGTAAAAAAGCCCTTGCAATGCATTATGAAAAAACCCGACCTATATATATTTGGGGTCGAGGAGATGTTTATGCTTATTTCACAGAAAGAAAGTAAAAGCTGGACCTGATGTCGTGGCTGCAGACACCCCACAGAGGAGTTCCAGAGGCGATTGGAGAGGAATCCTTGGTCCGACCTTCCCTGTCCCCAAGGAGGAGTGCCTGATAACAGAACCTGCTATGCCACTCTGCGGGACATCATGCTGCCTTTAGAGAGTCCAGGGAGACCCTGCCTTGGCTAATTTCCAGGGTGTGCTTCAGATAGCTGACTCCAGTTCACCTCACCCAGGAAGCCCACCTGCCCTAAAGCACAAATGTTAAGCTGCTTCTACAGTCTGCTTTCTGTTTGCTTTGCAGCCGAGGTGCAGTCTAAACATCTGACTGTTTTAAACTTTGGGACACAAAACTCATTTTAATTAAAATATTAACCCCTCTTTACTTAAGAAGGGGGAAGATTTGGGTTTTGACTATTGCTCAGAGACTGGAACTGGTGGTATTTGATAACAACAATGTCTGTCAATGTATGTATTCTTACTGGAATTGACTTAATGATATTTGTAACTGCTTATAGATGTTGGAAAAGGTTTGACACATGCTGTAAGTGTTCAGGCTTAATGCATATGTTAAAAATTTTAGATTTTGATCCCCTTTACACTGCCCTAATTATTGGCAGGCAGCACTCGTAATCTTATTGTGGAGTAGGCATTTAGGAAGGAGGATATACCTTAGGCCAGACTAAAGGTGAATACTGGGTTTGGAAAACGCCCTTTCTTCTTGTCTGGAAGATGGAGCTATTGGTGCCAAAATTATATCATTGTATCTTTTATTTGAGGAGCTCCTCACAGTCTTCTCATTAATGGTAGATACAGGGGCCCAATGACGGGAGTAAGTGTGGACCCTCGCCTGAATAGCACACCATACAGAGGTTGTAGAAACCGGCTCAACATGGCATGGTGCCAGGCACGAGGGTCGCCCTCCACATGGCCTAAGACAGGGTGCCCTGTGGTCAAAGACCTGCTTACTTTAGGTCTTGCTAGATACCTTTTATTTGAGGACTTCCAAGGAACTAATGCTACTCATAAGGCACCCCTCTGTTCCCAGGAGAGAAAAATTGCTCCACCATTCGAGAGGAGGGTCCTTCCTTGTCCCAGTCCCTTCTCATTTAGATCTGACACCAGGGTTAGACTCTGACCTGGTGCCCTCCACTTGATAGATGCCTGCTTTTATAAAAGGAAGGGGGATATGTCAGGAGCCGTGTCCCCCCAAATTATTACAGGAAGCACCGCCGTGAGGAGTTTTGCAGAGAGCTTTACTTCTCAATTGTATTGAGAATAGTCTTATTGACCAAGCCTATCTCACACCCAAATTAACTGTTAATAGAGAGCTATCTGTTAGCAGAACCTGCCTCAAATTCCAGACTATCTAGAGAACTAGGTGGGTCAACTTGTGACTTCCTGACCAAGGAATCGTGACCTGACCCATCGTAACCTCTTGGTTTACGTGACGGGCATGGACGACGTGGCAAGACCCCGTGCCCCAGCCCCCCAAGCTCCTCATCCAGGGGCTATATAAGCTGTAACCATTACTCTAATAAACGGAGGCTTCGACAAATATGCTTAGCCTCATACCTCCTATCAGCCTATGTCTTTCAGGTGGTGCCTCTCCGTGACCCTGGAATAACTGAGCAGCCAGGCGGGTTACAAACCCTAGACAGAGTAACCCGCCGAGGCGGTCTACAGTCTGGACAGTCATCCAAAGTTCTTTTGTACCTTTGGGGCATCCATCTTCAGCCTACAGGCCCATAGTATCCAGAGGACATTTCCATGAAGCAGGAAAATTCAAAGGCAGTTCAGTCACTTTCTGTTATGCCCTGAAGATTGTCTCACAGACTCTTTCATGAATCAGGAACCCCGAAAGACCATCTCACCATTGGGCAAGTTCAGCAGTCCTCTCTCTGTGGGTTCTTTGTGTCCAGTTTATGCATCAGTCCATGCAAGAGCAGTTTCTTGCCCAAATAATTAACCAACTCCATAAGGAGCCTCTTCGATGCCCATCTTCTTCTTGAAGTAGATTGGTGCTGCCAGGAGCAGACATGTCTCATTGTCACGAAAAGCCCTAAGTTATTAAAACATTAAATGCCATATTCTGTAGTCTTTGAAAGATATGAAGAATGCCTATCTAACTGAAATATATCTCTATATATCCAGAAAATCTAACTAACATGACTACAAGCTTAACTATTATCAATGATTATCCATTAACAACCTATATTCCCTAATGATACATTACATTTTTAAATGAACTACACAATTACAATACCTTAATCAAAAGCAAAAATACATATAACAAAATTGACCTTAAAATCCATACCAATGTAAATTATTCATATCTATATCATATCCCCCTCTAAATGAAAAAGAACATTTATAAACAATATTTGGGAACATGGGCACAGTTTTTTCTCTCCAAACAGCTTCCTGCTGAATGGGGCACTGTTATTCAGGTATTTTATGGGATAACCTGTCTGCTAGGTTCATCTCAGTCGGTAGTTGAGCAAAGTAATTTTTTGAGGTTGTTCACATCAACCTTTTGGGAGGGCATGGTCTATCATACCACATTGGGATAGAGGCAACCCAAAGGGTCTCATCCTCTGTGAAAACAAGAGAAGACCCTCTCCAAAGCATCATATCCTTAGACCCAAATTCTGAAATCATAATACCCTTATATCCATTCTGGTTTAGCTTGGCAGACCATGTAATGAAAAGTCTTTCTGTACTTAACTCCTTACAGTCAAAAAATTTAAAGAAAACACAATGTACAAAATCCAGACCCTCTGTGAATTTTTCATTGTTACATGGCTTATTTTTCTTTATTTCTTTTAATCTATAACTATCTGTACTCTGTCTCTTTAAAGACTTTACCCTTTTTTAAGACATTAATTTTATTCTTTATATATTTTTTCTCTCTCCCAAGGCTATGCACATTTATCCAACATTGTGACTCATTTAGTGGTCTTTTATGTCTGAATCTGTCTTATTGTGAATCTGTAAATTTTTTTTACTATCCAGGAGCATTTCTTAAAATGTTAAGCACTTCTTAAAACTTAAGTTGCACCATGTAAGGGTAATACGGTACTGCCTGTTTACTGCCAGTCTAAACCTTAATTGTGCTGTTATTACAGTAATTATGATAGTTCCTGCCTGAGACCAGCACAGTTCAGCCTGGCGGAGCTGGGCTGCTCCTGCCTCAGAGCCATTTGGTGCCCCTGAGCCACACACATCCAGGCACACAGCAGTCCACATTGCCATCAAGCAAGCTGTAGCATTTTAATCCAAATGCTCCATTCAAAAGCTCTGTCTCCCACAGGAGCCAGACAGATCACAATGGCAGCACAGCCCAGAAAACCGGCATTTTAAAACAGCCAGTTTTTTCCTGCTGCTTAGTCAGGAAAATTTCTTTGCAGCAAGCCACCCACAAACAGCCAAAAGCTGTGTTAAACCCCCTCTCCCTTTTTTTAAAGCCCTCTCTTAAGAGCATTGCCTGCTCTTCCAAAGGTCCTGAGTTCAATTCCCAGCAACCACATGGTGGCTCACAACCATCTGTAAAGAGGTCTGGCGCCCTCTTCTGGCCTTCAGGCATACAGACAGAATATTGTATACATAATAAATAAATAAATAAATAAATAAATAAATATTAAAAAAAAAAAAAAGAAAACCAAATTTTAAAGCCCTCTAAGGTTTTTAAGTGAATTTAGTCCATCACATTGGAGTGCCACTCTGTTGTAATATGAGTGACAGGCTACATTCCTGGCACCCGGCCACCCGCACGGCTAGCTTTATACCCGAAATAATTACACGGAAACTGTATTCTTTTAAACACTGCCTGGCCCATTAGTTCCAGCCTCTTATTGGCTAGCTCTTACATATTGATCTAACCCATTTCTAATAATCTGTGTAACATCACAAGGTGGCTTACCAGGAAAGATCTTAACCTGCATCTGTCTGGAGTTGGAGAATCATGGCGACTGACTGACTTAGCTTCTTTCTTCCAAAATTCTGTTTTGTCTACTCTGCCTATCTAAGCTGCTGTTCTATCAAAAGGGCCAAGGCAGTTTCTTTATTAACCAATAGACATATGACCCTCCTCCATCAAAGGTGTACATATGGAGGTCAGATGGCAACTTGTGGTAGTTCATTCCACCATGTGGATCTTGCAGACTTAACTCAGGCTACCAGGCTTAGTGGCAAGTGCCTTCATCTGCAGTATCATCTTGCTGGCCCTTGTTGGTCTACTCTGACAAAGCCAGGATTCCTGGCGATGGACTACTGTCTTAGCACCCACAGGGAAGTAGTGGGTAGCTTCAGAAAGGGCTAAGAACCCCATGTCAGGGTGATCTGGAGGGCTGAACCCTTGTCCAAACAGGGTTTATTTTTTGACTAGCCATCAGGAGTTGGCCACAGTTGATTCACAGATGTTTCCTGGGCTAGGAGGAGCTAGGGGTAAAGGTAGAGCTGAAGCCCAGGATCCTCTTCTCCATTCTTGTCCCAGTGTTGTGAGGCATCTTGGAGAGACAGGAAGACCTGGGTAGGATACTCAAACCTCCCAAGCACACACAGGAACCTCCCATGCACTCCAGGGTGAGCAATCAGACCCAAGTGGACCTGTGGGTGTTGGAGCTCTGCTGTAGGGTTATCTCCTCAAGGTATAGTCTTCTCTCCATCAGAGCTCTGGAAGCCAAGGTGACATTGACAGGGCAGGAAGTCCCAGGCTGCAGGTCAGAAATAAAGTCTAATGAAGGCAGCATGTTCTGGCTACTACTGTGTCCACTAGTGTTGGGGCAAAGGGCACCCAGACCACCAGTGTCTATGATGATGGAAAGAGTACCAGGGGAGGCCATGGTGAGTAACTGTTCCTTGAATGGGTGAATCATAAATAAAGCTATAGTCTTAGGTCTCTATACCCTGAGCCTTTTGGGCTTGTGTATATCTTTCCATTCACCAAACCAGGGTTTCTTGGGTGCTGGAGTGGGTATACTAAGTCACCCAGAATGTCTAAGACTCAATAGGTTACCCTCCCAGGATCTTGTGTCCCCAAAGGAAGGGTATTTGGAGGCCCACAGAAATGGCTCTGCTCCATCTTGATATAAGGTCAGAGAATTCAAGCATATTATTGATCCTTCAAGGTCAAACAATAGGATGTTTGGCCCAAGATGTAGCTACTGGATGTTTTGCTTCAAATTACAGGATGTTTGACTTAGGGCATAGCTGTTAGATGTTTTGAATATGAAGGAAGTAATCACTCTTGTTTTTTCCTTATATCATAATAAAAAACAATCTTTTCTCCTCCCGTTTGGCTTGGGGTATAAAAGGGCTAGAAAAATTAACAAGGCAGATTCAGTATTCAATGTAATGCCTTTCTGACTCTGTCTTCAGACTTTTGTGTATTTCTTTCCTCAATCCACACTCCACTTTTCAGGAACATATGCACAAATTGGCTGGACCAAGACAAATGGTGCTGGATGTTGAGGCTTGAGAATGGGATTAAAGTGATGAACACCACAAGTAAAAAGTGAGCACTCAGATAAAAATGAAGTAATGGTATGCTGAGTTACTCAGGAGTAAAATTGTAAATATACAGCAAAGGCTTTTGTATTCTTGCTGAGTTTCTATGTGTTGGTTTGTAGAGAGCTGCATTGTGCAGTGCCATGAGGGTGGCGCTGGTTTCTGCCCATTACCCCCTCTTGAGAATGTGCTCTAAGTCACGTACTATTCTCATATATGGGTAAGACTGAGAAGGTGGTCTCAGTCACATACCATCCCATATATGGCCTAGACTGAGAATGTGGCTTGCTTTCCTGTACCTAGACCTATCTCCTTTTCCCACATAGCTTGCTGGGGCTGGCTGACCAGGGGCTACTTTAGCTGTGGGTTGGCTTTCCCCAGTATTCGAAGATTGTTCAAGGTTCCTGAACAAACTGCTGAAAGAAGAGTCTGTTGTTGCATCTTCCTTGCTGGTCTGAGGCGGTCGCAACATAGGTTGTATGTTTGTTTTGTTCCTATGACCAGAGACATCATTGTAAATATATATGCATTTATAAATAATATTTTTATCATTGGCCTTGTGTGTTGGTTACAGTGTGATATTTTTGATATTCCGAAATATATATAATGTCTATGGTTATTGTATGGGCAGCAACTTCTCAAGGTCACAGTTGTTGTATACTTGCTTTGGTGAGGTCTACAAACTCTGTTTAAAGCTCTAACACTGTTTGTTGCATAGCTTATGTAGAGAAGGACAAGGGAAAAAAGACTGACCTGCTTTGGGGGGTGACCATCAGAGCATGGCATGAGCCCCATGGGATTCCAATTGTGCGGATGGACAAACAGACAGACAAAACCTTACTTGGCCTCTCCCTCTGCCTGAGGCTGACTACCAGCAATCAAAATTCCTCTTTGGCTCATCAAATTTTTGCTTACCGAATTAACAGTAACTACCTCATCCTAATGCAAGATTTCCCATTTTACCTTTATCAACCACCATGCCTATGGGCTATATCTATCTCTCCTCTATTGAGAGGCAGGTAGTCCTTTGTCTCTCTGGAACAAATATCCCTGCCCCTATTCTCTTGTTTCTTCCCCTTCTCTCTCATCTTCTATCTCCTGTTTTTGTTTCTTATTCACTGCCCTCTGTTCCTCTGATGCAAAGAAATCATCTTTGTGCTGAGAACTTTTACCTTGGGGATCCTGAGCAGATAATGTTTTTCTTTCATACACTGTGCTTTTTTTTTCTTTTTGAGACAAGGTCTCACTCTGTAGACCTGGCTGTCCTGAAACTTACTATGTACACTGAAGAGTCCAAGAATAAGAAAATAAAAATATAGATTTTAGAAATAAGGATGTATATAAAAAAAAGTTATAAGTCCAGAATTATGAGAACAGACTGTCAGCAGTTTTCTTAGCAGATCAATGATCAATCATTTACAGTGAACTATTTTTTCAGATACTTAAGAAGCCTCCACTCATGCCACAGTCCCCTACCCCTATAATCTCCTGAGCTCCCTCTCTCTGGAGCTTCAAGTGTATTCAGTTCTCATCCTAATGCCTTCTTCAACCTAACACTTAAAGCCAAGAGTCAGCCGCTTTTTGCTTTCAAATGGGACAACCAAGACCAGGGCTTCTTTGGTCAGTCACCTGGATTCGCCTGCCACAAGGATTCAAAAATTTCTCAACTGCCTTTGACAAAGCCCTACAATGAGACTTAAAGGGTTATCAGTCCTTATACCTGGAGGTTCCTCTGAGCCTCAGGCCCTTTTGGATCCTATTCTATCACTTCTAGGATTTCAGGAATACAACAGGAGATTTTGCCAACCTTCCCTGCACCTCTTTTCCTCAGGACTCCAGGCTTCAGCAGGCTTCTGTCTGTGCTAGCACTGCAGGCAGCCAGGGAGAGGATCACCCCTCCCCCCACAGGTACTGCAGTCTCAGACCCGAATGCCAAGGAGGAGCCAGGAAGACAGAGGTGAGCAGAGACAACTACAAGGCCAGGTACCAAGGATGGCTACTGTCAATCACCTCTCCTGGATGATAATTGGTTTTGGCCTCACAAGATGACTCCTGCTCCAAAGTGGCACAGTGGGAAACACCAGAGCAGGGCAGCTGCAGGAGCAGACCCACCAGGAAAGTACAAATGGCCTGCAGCCCCTCCCCCTGCCTAAAAATTCAACTGGAAAGAAAAGTTTTGTCTGGTTTAAATGCATAAACATGACCACTAACTGTTTATTTCTAATATATAAGTTAACCATGTTCAATGTGTACTGGCTGTAGCCCTTACTGACTGCCCAAGCTCAAAATTTACCTCTAAATGTTCTGATTATTGTCTGATATAATCACTTTTCTTTGCCTTCTCAGGAGACAGTCTCAATGTGGTATAAACTTGTTCTGCTGTTACCCAAAGGATGATTATCTCAAGTTCTTTACTAAACTCATCATCTATAACTAAAATGTTTTATTTTGATACTAAAAGAGTTCCAATTCAAAATCATTATTCTTGACTAAATCTGAAAAAATGTAATGTGAAGTCATAGTCTTATAAAAGCTGCTAACGCTTTGTCATAGCCAGAACCTGGAAACAGCCTAAATGCCCCTCAACTGAACAATGGAGAAGGAAAATGTGGTGCATTTACACAATGGAGTACTACACAGCAGAAAAAATAATGACATCTTGAATTTTGGAAGAAAATGGATGGAGCTAGAAAACATTATTTTGAGTGAGGTAACCCAGACCCAGAAAGACAATTATCACATGTACTCACTCATAGGTGGTTTTTAAACATAAAGTAAAGAAAACCAGCCTACAAACTACAATCCCACAGAACTTAGACAACAATGAGGACACTAAGAGAGACTTACATACATCTAATCTCCATGGGAAGTAGAAAGTAGAAAAAGACAAGATCTCCTGAGTAAATTGGGAGCCTGGAGACCTTGGGGGAGGGTTGTAGGGAGGAGGGCAGAACTATGTGGTAAAGCAGGACATTGTGTTCAGTGTCTTGATGACCCTCAACACCAGCATACCCTTGACACTAATTCAGGATCCACAAAGTCAAAAAAAACCCATACAGGTTCTGGCTTCTGGAAGGCCTCGGTTTAATCTCCATCATGACATCATAACCAACAAGCCAGGTTAGATGTGGTGACCCAAGTCTTTCATCCAAGCCTTCAGGAGGCAGAAGCAGTTGGATCTCTGTGAGTTCCAGACCTGCTAGGGCTATGTAGAGAGACCCTGTCTGGAAAGATAAAGACAATTCTATAATGGAATATTGGTCTTTTGAAAACAAATCTAGAAATTCTGCTCATTAGGACATGAGAACCACTGACTGCAGCTGCTGACAACAGACTGAAAAAAAAAACCTTGTACTCAGTAATGAGGTAATGAGAAAATGTTCAATTTAGAACATATTTGAACAGAAAAGTCAGCAATGATATGAGAATTTAATGGCCAATGATGGGGCTGTGAAGATACTTGGAGGGTCCAAGCAGTCACTCCTCAAGCCTGAAGACCTCAGTTTGAATTCTCAGCACCTTTATAAAGACAAGTTCTGGAATGCCATGGGAGTCTCTAACCTCATCAAGGGATGAGTTACACGAAAGGATCCTGAGAGCTGATATTTCAGTGAAATCCTTTTCACTGAAGGAAGGTACATGATATTTCACTCTGGTATCCACATTTGCACACGTAGTTATACAATCTGGCATAGGCACACCTCTCTCTCTCTCTCTCTCTCTCTCTCTCTCTCTCTCTCTCTCTCTCTTTCTCTTTCTCCCCCCCCCACACACACATACAAGAAAAAAGACAAGCAATTGGTATAGGGCAATGGCAAGAATCAACTGATGTCCCAGGAGGACCACTCCAGTGTGCCTGGAATGATATGGCAATTTGAATAATCACTGGGTAGATTTGGTGATGCCAAATGTATGAGTCCCATATGAGCTAGCTTTTGGGAGGAATGGAAACACAGCACAGCCTGAACATCCCTAATTTGTAACCTGAAATTTGAGAACACTGAATTTCAAATCAAGGTGTTCACCTGTGCCTTACTACTGGAAAGGACTGCTTAACTAAAAGTGGCTTCATTCAGGATATGGAGATGAGATCCTCTAAGAATCTTCAACCACTGAGAAAACACCACCCTTGCCCACCCTTCTGAGATCCATTCAACCTCAGGAGAAAGCCACAGGCATTACCATGAGAACATGTTGTAATATCTGCGGCAGGGCTGCGTCCCCGGCACCCAGCCGCCCGCATGGCTAGCTTATTTTCCGAAATAATTACACGGAAACTGTATTTTTTTGAACCCTGCCTGGCCCATTAGTTCCAGCCTCTTATTGTCTAGCTCTTACATATTGATCTAACCCATTTCTAATATTCTGTGTAGCACCATGAGCTGGCTTACCAGGAAAGATCTTACCTGCGTCTGTCTGGAGTGGGAAAATCATGGCGACTCCCTGACTCAGCTTTCTTTCTCCCAGCATTCTGTTCTGTTTACTCCACCCACCTAAGGGTTGGCTATCAAATGGGCCTAGGCAGTTTCTTTATTAATTAATCAATGAAACCAACAGATTAATACAAGACCCACCTCCATCAACAACATAGACACTGAAGACTGCAGCCTGAGCTAGGGACCACCTGATGGGGTCTGTGGGGGGGGGCAACTGTGATCAACCTTTCAAGGCAGCATCAGCAACAGGGTGAATAGAAGCAGGGATTTCCCTCAAGCCAGTCATCCAGTCAAACACTATCCTCCCCAGAGCACAGGCCAGGCAGACCTGGGGATTATCATAAATCAAGATTTTAGCAGAAGATGACATTGTGTGTACTCAGCAGTAGGCCCTGACTTTGCCAGACAACCAGGAACCAGAAGAACCATGCTCCAGGGGTGAGGTGTCACTATAGGAATGAACTTGCAGCTGACTGAACTCTCCAGGATACTCCCTGACCTGAACATGTTTTCCCCATTCTCTCTAAGCACTGCAGCTGAAAATATCATACAGGAAGTTCCAGAGGTGAACACCACCAAAGTTGTACATTTAAACCATTCTGGTTGGGATAGCAAAATCTCCCATGCCAGCTGTGCCTGTGACCCACATCAAATGCCCGCTCTCAGTGCCCATCACCAGGAGCCACTTAGGTTATGGAAGGGATGGTGCTGAAGGAGAGACTAACATAATATGGCCCCCAAATCAGGAAGCGCCACAAATAGGGTGCGGGTGCTGAACATAGACTTACTAACAGTGAGACTTGTGACTGTGCCCCAAACCTGGAGGCAGCAGTGGTGCCTGGCAAAGGTCCAAAAGGTGTCCTCCTGAATCAGGCTGTGGCTGCCCATGTGTCCTCTACTCATAGTGGTTCCAAGAGTAAAGGACTCCATCGCCTTCCCAGTTTTCTTCTCAAATTGCAGGTATTGAAATGAACCACTCTTCCTTCAGCAAATGACACAGTGTCATAGAACATGAATGCTGCAGCATGAAGACACCGAGCATGAGCAGGACCCCACAATGGAGAATAAAGTACCAGCCCTTATTCAGACTGACTCCTTCAACCTCCCTAGGTATGCCCAGGGCAGCTACTGCATGTATAACCTTTATAGGATACTTAGTGTTTACGAGACATTCATAGAATGCCCTTGCATGTAGTTCCTTGGAATAAGAGAAAAGAGCAAGTAAAAGATAGAAACATCCTAGAAAGTGAAAGCTAGGGGTTACTGGGATGGTTTGTTGTGTAGAGGGCATAACTGGTATAGCTCAGTGGATAGCTTGCCATTCATCCTCACAACCTCAGTTCAATCCCTGGAATCAAAGTGGGAGGAGAGAAACAACTCCCAAGAGCCATCGTCTGACCTCTACATGTGCCCCATGGCATCTCCCCCAACACCCCCAAGTAAATTGTTGTAATTTTTTAATGGGGGCAGGAGAGATCACTTGGTGGTTGAGTGCTTGATGCTTCTGCATCAAGTTCCCAGTACCCACTGAAGGGTCACAGCCATTTCAGTTCTTGGGATTTAGTGCCCTCTCTGGCCTGCAGGAGCACCTACAGTTATGTACACATTCCCCCACCTCCCACCCAACAAAAACAAAACCAAAAAAAATCCAAAACAACAAAACTCCACACCATCTTGTATTGGCTCCTCCATGGTGGGGTCCGTCTGTTTTTTGCTTCACCCTTTGTCTTAGTCAGGATTATTATTGCTGCTATGAAACACCATAACCAAAAAAAATTAGCAAGTTGGGAAGGAAATGGTTTATTTGGCCTACACATCTATAGTGCTGTTCATCATTGTAGGAAGTCAGGACAGAAACTCAAACAGTGCAGGAACCTGGAAGCAGGAGCTGATGCAGAGCCATAGAAGGGTGCTGCATACTGGATTGCTTCCACTGTGATGATTATAGTTTCTGTCAAGTTGACATAAAACCAGCCAGTATATCCATAGTAAAGCTTGGCTGACTGACTGCTGAGATCTTGCTTTCCCTGCCTTCTTATTCTTTAAATCAGCAGAAGAAAAAGGATTCATTCCTGTAACTGTCTCACCTGTCCCAGTATAGACCAGCAAGACCTAACTACATCACAGCCTCACTCATGGCCCCTCTTTTCCCACCACTCTACAGTCCCTCCCTTGTCCCCTTTTCCTCACCTCCTAGGCCCAGCACTTCAGCCTCTGATGGAGACTGTCCTGGGAAGAAAAAAACCACCTCCTCTGGGAGACCCTCTGGCCCCATTATGCTTAACCCCTGGATGGTCCCCGGGCTCTAGGAATGCTCTCCTTGGATTTCCCCAGCTCTACAGATATGGCCTGCTGCTCCCCTTCACCTGTATCTCACTTCCCAGCTCTTCTTCACATAAGCACTAAAAGATCTCTGCAACCTTTGTCTGTTCCCCTTTGCTCCTTGTCTGCCCTTCAGATGCTCGGCTGTACCCTCTGATCACAGCAGAACCCCAATATGGCCCTTCTCCTAAACACAGCAGTCCACAGCAGCACAAGTCATGGGGCCACCAGCAGCTTGGGCCCAAGACTCAAGGCTTTTTCCTCCTTAAATGGTCACTCCAGGCTGAGACAGGCTGGCCTGCTGCTGGGTCTTTCTGCCTCTAGGCCTCAGTGCCTCTGAGCATTCCTGGGCCCTGTCTCTCACTACAAACTATCAGCAGCTGCTGTCTTCCTAGCCTTTCCTCTTCAGTCACAGCAACCCCATTGGAGCAGCCTGAGTCTCACTGGGTTTCTGGTGTGCCTTGTGGCTTTCATCTCAGGAGTGGGGAAGTCTACATCATTTATTTGTGGTTGCACCTGGCAGAGTTGTGCAGGCTGGCCTCACACTCTCCATGAGATTCTCCTGCTCCCCAAATGCTAGGATGACATGTGTGCTACCATTCTGGCTAGAAAATAGGTTCTATAAAAGAGAGGCATGTGAGATCCTGGCTACTTCAACAGCAGGGGCACCAAAGTTTAAGGCCAAGACATCTTGGACTATGTCAGACAGTAGGGATCTCCATGAAGACACTGTCACCCTCAGCACATGGCTATGTTAATAAAACTAGTCAGTAAGCAAGCCTGTCAGAGGTTACAGACAAGACTGCCAGGCTGGGGCCACTCAGTGGCAGGGTGCTCACTTGGCATTGTGAGGGCCCAAGTTTCATCCCTGCCATCACAGTAAACAACACATCTGCTGGGGATGTAGCTAAGCAGTTGGGTGATTGCCTAGCCTATGTGAGGACCTGGGCTCCATCCCCAAGACTAAACCCCAACACCACAAAACCCCACCAGGTACAGCGGTCACTGTCAACAATGACGGCCTGAATACAAATCTTGTGACCCTTATGGTGCAAGGAGAGAAACAACTCCCTCAAGTTGTCCTTAACCCCTACATGCTCCTACACTCTCCACACACACAAAGTGTTATTAAGAAAAACAAGAAGCAGGGCAGTTGCTGGCACACACCATTAAACCTAGCATTTGGCAGACAGAGGTCAGTGAGTTTGAGGCCAGTTTTGTCTACAGAGCAAGTTCCCAGACACCCAGAACTGCAAAGAATTCCTGTTTTGCAAACAAAACAAAGTAAAAAAAAAAAAAAGGAAAAAAAGAAATTGGGTCTGAAGAGCACTTGCTGCTCTTCCAGGGGATCAGAGTTTGTTTCCCAACACCCACACTGGGAGGCTTATCTGGTTTCCCAGTGCAACTTGTATCTGTGTCCCTGTCCCACTAGAACCCATTCACCATGAGGACTGCATCTTCTTAGGAGCAATGCAGATCTGATCTCCAGTCCCACACCTTCAAGGGGCCTGTTCCGCATCCATTCAAAGGCAAATTTTAAAGGGCCCCACCTGCCAGAAGGACAGGAGTACCACTCAGAATAGAGACTGGAGGAGGGTGTTCTTCACATACAGAACACAAGGCAAGTCCAGAGGTCCTACTTAGTATCTCCAGCTAAGGGGTGGTGTGAGTGGGCGTGGCTTCAAAAAGTCCATCTAATGCCCGGCAGGCTTCAGAGCAAGCTAAATGCTTGAGTCCTAAGCTGGGAAGGAGGTATGGCTACTAAAGCTTCCCGCTCCTCACAGCTCTATGGATCCTGTACCAGGAAAAGGTGCACCTACACACGTCCGAGTCCTGGGGTGTACGATAGGCCTGCTGGGGACTCAGAGAACAGGGCAAAATCTGTGGCACTTCTATATTTGGCGTGAAACTTTCAAAAGCTGGGCCTGGAAAGCCACAGAAGAACTGCTCCTAAGAAGGCCCAAAGAGGGGAAAGGAGGAGGAAAGAGCTCCAGAAGCCCAGGAGATAATGGGGTGCAGTCTCTGGACAGTTACCTCCTCATTCCTCCACTGGTTAAACACAGCACAGACTTTTCTGTCTCCTGCCCTATAATTCTGGTGGTGGAACTCAGAGCATTAAGCATACATGCTGGGTAAGTGTTCCACCATGGGCCACACCCCCAGACAGGTATCCAGTACGCTTCTCCAACAAGTGCAAAGTCTGTCTTGGACCTCCTAGTTGGGCAAAACCCTCTTTCAAGTCCAGCTGGTGACTGTGTGGGTCAGGTGGGGACTCAGGACTCCTGGTTTAACTCCCCTTCTGACAAGAGACCATGAACATAGCATGTGCTGGGTGGGTCCAAAGTCCAACCCAGAAAGACCTGTTTGTGCCTACTTCTAGGCTGCCTCCTGAGAGCAGAGATGAGCCAGCTGAGATCTCCTTATGCCTCAAAAGTACAACAACTACTGTCTTTCCTCAAGGAAAGAATGACATTTCCATCAGGCACGTCCTGATAGTGACAGGTGGCATGCATTATAACTGGGGCAGAATTGGGAACAAAGGGATAAAGGTTTGAAATGAGGGGAGTCTATTATATTTCCTGTGAAGAGGGGGCTGACTCCAGCCAAACATGGAAAGCCATGTCAAGGATTAACACATGATGACAAGAGCAGAGACCCCATAGCTCTGCTCTTTGGGACACTTGCTGTGGTCCCTGCTTTTGTTTGTCTCAATTGACTTTTTCAGTCAACTACCAGGACAGGGTCCTTGTTCATTCCTATTTTCCCAAAATGGACTCAGGCATGTTTTGGCTTTGGAGATGGACCTAGGATTTCTAGAACCAGGCAGGAAGTGTGGCTAGGATGCTGGGTTTGTGCTCTGGATCTTAACACATGCAAGGCCCAGTCTTCCTTAGCTCCCCAGGAGATGAAAAAGACAAGTGTTTACCTAGAACCTCATCGTCTTCAATAGCTCTTAATCCAAATTTGGCTGTCTAACTGTCCTGATGCCGGGTCCTTCTTTGACCCCAGGGCCACCCTTTGCACTATGTGATGCTGTAGTGTTTCCAGCTTGCATCATAATGAGTGTGGTGACCAAAGATGATGACAGTTTTATGTAGAATTGGCCACATGGAATGGACTGAAGGCAAAAATAGATGCTGTGTATGAAGTCTGGCTAAAGTTCCTACTGGTCTCAGTGTACCTCTGGGGCATCTGCAGGAGTCAGGAGAGAGGTGGGAAGAGCTTGGTTTCTTGTGATGGTTGCTGGGTGGTAGAAGGGATTTCCCATGAGTGACCATGGAAAGAACACCAGCTCAAGCAGCCTGGGGGGCACAGTAGGGCCATTGTCTCTCTAGCTCTTGTATCACCACTAACCTGGGTTTCTGGATACTTGGTCCCCATCTGGGAACAAACTGTCACTTTTCTTGCAGGGTTAGCTGTGTGAGACTCCATTCTCAGAGGTTGCCTGATCACCATGCCTCTCATAAACTGCATAATTTCCTCCACAGTCCCAGTCTCCCAAGGTACCCATCTTTTTCCATCTGCCTACAGTTAAGGTTGTGTGTGTCTGTGCATGTGTATGTGCTCTTTCATTCCCATTGCAGTCCCTTCTCTGCCTCTTCCTTTTGACAACAATCTCACTATGATATTGCTGCTTCACCTTAGTTGGGGAAGGTCGCCTACTCTGGGGCTCACAGCTGATGATCCTCTCTCAGATGTGGCCCACCTATGTCCAACCTACGAGCACTTTTTGTCTTTGAAGTCCCCAACCCACCTGTGCTAGAAAGCCCCTGCCTGGCTCATCATTCAGCCCGGGTCCCCCAGTCATGGCCTCCTCACAGAACAAGACAGGCGCTTCTCTTTTGCCCTTGTGGTCTTTCAGTTTCTCCTGACAGTGCCTACAGATCAAAATTTTACCCATGACCAGCATGGATTGCAAATACTCCAGAACTAAGAACTTTGCTATCCTAAGTGTTCTCCTGTGCCCTCCCTCAACCTAGACTCCATGATCACTAGTTGGACTGTGTCTTTCTGATGCTAAAGTCCAAATTCAGTAAAGTGGAGCCTGATTTGCAATAGGATCTTGTAGAGATCAGAAGTTGAGGCCACATTGAAGTTATTTGATCTCCTCAAGGACAGCAAGGTATGGATAAAAAGGTATTTCAAATACTTGGGTGGGATACCAGGGAAATCAAATCTTTGAGCTCAAAAGTACTACCAACATTGCTCATTTTTATTACTAATGCACCCTCTAGTGACTGTCCTTGGTTGTCAACCTGACTGCAAAGGAATTAACTAAAACACAAAAGACTGGGTACAGTTGTGAGAGATTTTTTCTTAATTTATTTGATTTGGGAAGACACAATTCTATTCGAGGCCACAGGAATTATGTTGTCACTGGCTCCTCACAGACTGACCATACAGAATTTAGTCACAAAGCCAAAAGGCATCTGAAACTTCCAGCCAGAACTCTCAGTGTGAGCCTGTAGGTCTTTTGTCTATCTCACTTGCCCAGTGACACTTGTTGTTAGACACTGCCAATCTCTTCCTCTAGCATAAGCACTGCCTAGCCCACTGCTGTTTCCATCCTAGACAGACAGAATCTGTATATTTTAAGAGGCAATAACCAGAAGTCTGTTCCCCAGCACCTTTGCTGGCCTTTTATTTGGTGCATCATATCCCCTTTTGTGCCTTTTCTCCTGGAGCACAGATGGAGCCAGGCTCTAAAGTGGATGCACTCTGAATACAAACCATGGGCTGGCCAGACACCCAGATGATATCAGAGACTATCCCCTAAGCAAGCATCCATGGACATCTCCCTGGGTTTGCCTCTGATCAAAGAGATTATTGTTTCCGAGGCCACCAGGTAGTTGCTCCCTTGTATGTTTCTTGAGAAACAATGTTGTTCCTTGTGCTCATGTATGCTTGTGATTTGTTAACAGGTGGTGTCTGGTGTCCAGAGGGGAGCTTTACTGGGTTGATCAGTATTTGGATTTTTAAAAAGTTGGTAAATTCAAAATTGGATACATACAGAATGTACTCTGTGGCCCTTTTTCATTTTATTTATTTATTTATTTATTTATTTATTTATTTATTTATTTATTTGGTTTTTCAAGACAGGGTTTCTCTGTGGCTTTGGAGCCTGTCCTGGAACTAGCTCTGTAGACCAGGCTGGTCTCGAACTCACAGATCCGCCTGCCTCTGCCCCCCGAGTGCTAGGATTAAAGGCGTGTGCCACGACCGCCCGGCTGTGGCCCTTTTTTAAAACACCAGTTTCATGAAAGAGAAAATACTAAATGATCGAGCAATATTGAACACTAGCTCAGTAGATATTTCATCCCTTTGATGTCATTACTTCATGCCTAAATAACCTTGGTTGTTGATGTTTTTCTTACTTAGTTTGTGACTATTCTTTGTAAACCCTACTGCTTTAGTCAGGTTTTCCAGAGACCTGAGACTAGAAGAACTAGAGATATATCACATTGGTCTAGAGATAAAAATAAATTTGCCTATTGTTTAAATCTTGTGGAACAAATAACATCAAATGAAAAACAGCTGCTCCTGGTTGTAGATGAGCAATTTAGACAACCAGGGATTTGGAGGTGTGACTACCTCCTCGAGACTGGTTATATGAACCTTAAGTGACTTTGTAAAGTGTATGCTGCTCCCTGTAAAAATAAACAGATGATAGTGTTGTTTAGAGGAGTAGCAGTATTGCTGGAGAACACCAGGAGGAGGCAAAATGCACAAAGAGTCTGTGTGTAAATCAATATGAGTTGGGCTGAACATATAAATAAATGCTTCCTGGGGAGCACAATGTCAAGAACTGCTTCTCGGGTACAGAGAGGAAGAGGGAGGACTCCCTCTGTCAAGAACTGCTTTTCAGGTACAGAGAGGAAGAGGGAGGACTCCCTCTGTCAGGAACTGCTTCTCAGGTACAGAGAGGAAGAGGATGGACTCCCTCTGTCAGGAACTGCTTCTCAGGTACAGAGAGGAAGAGGGAGAACTCCCTCTGTCGGGAAAATTTCTTTTAAATCTTGTCTTAAACAGAATGGGTTCTCTTGAAACTAGTAAGCTTCTATAAGAAGTCTGTGCTGGGTGGTGGTGGTGCACACCTTTAATCCCAGCACTTGGGAGGCAGAGGCAGGCAGATCTCTGTGAGTTCGAGGCCGGCCTGGTCTACAAAGGGAGTTCCAGGACAGGCTCCAAAGCTACAGAGAAACCCTGTCTCAAAAAACCAAAAAAAAAAAAAAAAGAAGAAGTCTGTGAAGTTCTCTGTTGCTGTGAGTTCTAGCACTTAGAGTTAATGAAGTATTGCACCATATGCAGTCCTGCACCCTTCCTCATGTACTGACCTCTTCTCCTTCTTGACGCACTGCAGGTATCCCAGCTCAGCTATACAAGGCTGATGATACAGATTAATCCAGCCCTGGAAAAGGCAGAATTGAGAAAACCTTCTTATGGGAGGGAAGGAATTGTTCTTGATAACAGGAAAATAAATTTCCTCTCAGTGGGGTTGAGGAAGTGCCAGAGCCCCTGCTGGGGCTGTGGATTGAGCCAACAACAGAGGCCATGTGACTTGGTGAGTAGTGTGCCTTTGCAGATTTGGTTTGGGAGAGGGGACGCAAGAGCAGAGACTAAAGATCTCTGCTCTGGCCTTTTGCCAGGCAAATTTCAGAGGGTTTTGTGGATGTGCTTCTTCCCAATGACTGGTTTATTCTTGTCAAGCATTTCTGGAATAGATCTGACTTCTGAGACTCTAGGTGAGTCAGAGAGTAAATGTGTGGAGGTGGGTGACAAACCAGGGCTTTTCAAAGCTCAGCTATAACAGGGGAGTAGATGTTTGACTGGCTTTACCTTTCTCTGACTTTGTTTTGGAGTGCTTGGTACTAAACCTAGGCTTTGTAAATGTTAGATAAGGGCTCAGAGGTTGAGGGCACTGACTGCATTCCAGATGTCCTGAGTTCAATACCCAGCAATGGCATGGGGCTCACAACCATCTGTAATGCAATCTGGTGCCCTCTTTTGGCCTGCAGGTATACATGCAGACAAAACACTGTATACATAATAAATAAATAAATAAATAAATCTTTTAAAAATGTTAGATAAGTGCTCTCCCAATAAACTATATCCCCAGGCCTCCACGGGAACTGTATAAACACATTTTCAATCTGGAGTCTTCGGGCCTGCAAGTGCAGAGGTCTGAGAATGAAGCATTTAGGCCCAAACATTTCAGTGCATAGTCTGTCCTTGTGCGACTGTTTGGGAAGGTGTGACCTTGAGGGAGGTGTGTCACTGGGAGTAGGCTTTAAGGTTTCAAAAGCCCAAGTCATTCTCAGTTACTTCTCTCTGACTCGTGCTTGTGAACCAAGTTGATACAAGCTTTCAATTACTGCTCCTCCACATGCCTGCTGCCATGCTCACCACCATGATGGTCATGGAATCATGAGCCCAGAATTAAATGGTTTTGAAAGTGTTAAACTCTGCTGAAAATTTAGCTGGGCCCCCAGGCTCAGCTGATGCTAAAACTGGATATCTATGGGTTGCAGACTCACTGACTAGGCTAAGGAGAGGGACACTCCACCCCCACCCCCCAAGACATCCTATCTAAATTGCCAACTTGCTATAGGGTGTTTTATCTGTCTTTATGGTTTTTCGGGGAAATTCAAGAATAGACATGGGGCCATCCCCAGGATGAGCTAAGCACACCAATTTGAGAGCCAATGAAATGCTTGTACTATACTACCCTCTTATGTAATCATTTTTCCCTATAAATATGGCTGTTTGGTTTCCTGGGGTGGGCAGTTCCCATAAGGTACTGTTGCACCCCCAGTCGCCTGTGTAATAAGGACACCTCTTGCTGATTGCATCTGTCGGCCTGAATTATTGAGACTGGGGGATTTCTCCCACTGCCCTTGAAAGTGAGGGTTTTTCATCTTGGAGGTCCCAGGGAGATGGATTTTTTGGGGGAGCCCCCCTCAATAATTCAGTTAACCATCAGGAGGTAAGCTGACCAGCCGTTGTGTGTTTCATTGTGTGGTTGTATGTTTCCGTCTGCCAGTCTGTCCGTTTGAAGTCGTTTGTGCATACAAACTCCGTAGGATAAGTGAAGGAGGGAGCTGATGAGTTCCATACTCCTCACTAGCCACCTGGCAGACGTGCCAGGGATTCCGGGAGCCCGAATTTTTGGGGTCCAATTTGTATCTGAGGGTGATCAGGCCATCCTGTTGGAGGATCAGAGACACTTCACCTCTGCGCCTCCGTCTGAACTCAGCTTTACGCCAGTCTGTTGCTGCACAGCTTATGGCCTGCTGTCTGTGCTGTCTTTGTTAGCTTTGTTTTATGTTTCATGTTTTTAATTTATGTTATGTCTTTTGCACTCGAGTTTAAATCTGATACCATGGGGCAATATGTAACCACCTCTGTGAACCTAACTCTAAAAAAGCTGCAGACCCAGCTGTGAAAATCCAAAAGAAACGCTGGCAGTTTGCCCTCTTCCCTGCCTCTCTAGGCTGTACCTTCCTGGGGTTGCGCCACTGAACCATCCTGCTTGCAGTAGTGATTACTGGAGAGTGCAGGTCTCTGGGGGAGGGAGCGGAGCCGGCCGGAGCAATGTGTGGCAAGGCAGCCTGGTCACTGTTGGATTAGGGGGTAGCCATGATCCCCGCTGTGGGGCCTCTCCCTGCAGCCGCCCTCACTATGGGTGAAAAAGCAGGCCCGGGGAGAATTTGTCATAAGCTCCAGCTATGTTGCCCAGGCGAGGAACCTCTGCGCTCAGTCCCGGGCACCATGCTGTGGGGACAATCTCAACTACTGAGCGAGGAGCCTCTGCTCCTAAGCTCAGCTGCCAACAATCCTTCCTACCTCTACTCACAGCTAGCTCTTGCTGCTACCGGGCGGAGAGATGGCTCAGCGGTTAAGAGCTCTGCCTGTAATGTGAGAGGTCCTGGGTTTGATTCCCAGTGGAAAGAGGGTGGCTCTCGGCTGTCTGTCCTGAGGTATGAAAAAAATGTGCTTAGATGAAGATGGCTCTCTTAATTCTTTATAGTGTTTATGGATATTTAAAAACATGATTTTCATTTATTATTGATATAAAAAAATAAATTTGGGGTTGTTTTTAGGTTCTGTCTATGATAAAATAATTCTGCTATGTAAAATAGGCCCAAAAGGGATATTGCAAAGTTTAAGATAATATGTTACCTAATTCTGAAAATCCACCATACTAATGTTCAAAGTAGCTGTATCAGTTTGCATTTTTATCAGCAAAGGAGGATTTTTTCCCACATTCCCTTAAGCATAAATTATCAAATAATATTTTTTAAATATTTATTTATTTATTCTGTCTGTATGTCTACAGTCCAGAAGAGAGCACCAGACCTCATTACAGATGGTTGTGAGCCACCATGTGGTTGCTGGGAATTGAACTCAGGACCTTTGGAAGGGCAGGCAATGCTCTTAACCACTGAGCCATCTCTCCAGCTCCTCAAATAATATTTTTAATTTGGTCATTTTTACAGGGATAAGATAAAAATTTAAAATTGTTTAATTTACATTTTTCTTATGATTAAGGATGTTATATTTAAGCAAATTTTAAATATTTTTTAGTCATTTTAAGTTTATTTGTTGAGGGTTTACAGTTTTGGTCCATAACATAATTTTATTATATTTGTTTTTATGATGATTAAATTTTAAGTTCTTTATATGGTTTTAAATTAACTGATAAAGATACCTTCCTATTCTACAGGCTGGTATTATGTTCTGTTAATTATATCCTTTGTTATACAAAAAAGTTTCCCAGTTCTAGAGATCTTATACATTGATTGTTTATCTCTAAGTGTCCATGCCACTGAGGCTATGTTTAAAAATGTATTTAAAACTTTTTTATGAGGTTCAATGTTGTTGGTTTTATGTTAAGGTCTTTTGATTTGTTTGGATTTTAGTTTTGTGCATAAGAGATAAATATGGATCTATCTTCATTCTTCTACATGATGATGTCCTTAAAGGGAGAAAGTGACAGTCAAAATGCCGGGCTCATGGCAAATCTCAGGGGCAAGGCACCCCACTAATTCTGCCAAGGAAAGAGAGGTTTTCCAGGGGCCAGTTAGAATCTGTGTTCCTTAAATGTTTAATGGAGGTTTACAGGCATTTTTACCCAACCTCTGAAGGTCAACAGGTAGTGGTAGCCATGGCATTCATAGGACAGTCAACATCAGATATAAAGAGAAAAGTTACAGCAGGTAGATAGGCTGCAAGATTATAGCTTGCAAAATTTGGGAGATAAAAAAATGTTTAAAAAGAGAGAAAGAGAGAGAGAGAGAGAAAGAGAGAGAGAGATGGGAAGCAAAAGAAAGAGAAAGGCAGGACTCAGACAGATAAGGAGCCTGGGCAACAGAAGATCAAAGACAAATGAAGATGGACAGAGACACCCCCTTGGACAAAGGCCAATGTGCTTATGACAAGAAAAAGGACATTAGATACTACAGGCATGGAACAGGTAAATGGTCCTGCACCACGGGATACTGTCTTCCCCTTAATATTTCTTTTACCCTCCAAAAAAAGCAGGATTATCAAAGCTGGATAAAGTAACCACCTCGCCTCCTAATATTGGGGAGATATTACAATCTGATAGAGGGAGCATACTCGGCCATTAACTCCACTCAGCCAGAGTTAGCACAAGCCTGCTGGCTCTGCATGGCCCCTAGCCCACCTTATTATGAAATATAACTTATGCTAGCATCATCCCAGAGTCTGCAAGCATCAGAACATACACAAGTTAACCCTCCCTCAAATAAAAAGAAAAACATGCTGAGGAACTGTGCCCCGAACCTATCAGCCTTTTTGTAACCACACATTGACACTCCCCAAGGAAAACTATTACCTGCTTCCTCCCCCTGGGACATGATGGGCTTGTAACTTGGGCCTAACTCCATGTGTGCCAACCCAGGTTTTTGACCAAATTGCAGACTATTGTATATTGGCACAGATATTGCCCCACATTACCTATCATGCCCCTGAGAATGTCCTGGACTATTTTTGAAGGCAGCTCTCACTCCAAGAGAAAACCCATTACCTTGACTTTGGCTATGCTACTGGGGGTAGGCGGGGTTACTGCAGAAATAGAAACAGGGGCTGCTGCACTGATACAAGGAAACAAGCTGACCTACCTTCAGGATATCTAGTGCAGATTTGTAGGCCCTCGAAAACTCCTCTCCCTGTTAGAAAACTCTCTTTCCTCCCTGTCTAAAATGGTCCTACAAAACAGGAGGGGATTGGATCTGCTATTTCTTAAAAACGGGGGTTATGCACCACACTTAAGGAAAAATGTTGTTTTTATGTTGATCAGACAGGAATAGTAACTAAAACCCTGGACAAACTCAAAGATAGATTAGCCAAATGTCAAAAGGAATCTGAATCACAACAAAATTGGTTTAAAAGCTGGCTTAATCGATCTCCCTGGTTTACAACACTAATCTCCACAATCACGGGTCCTATAATTATTTTGATGCTCATACTGACCTTTGGGCCCTGTATCCTTAACAGGCTAGTCCAATTCGTTAAGGAAAGGCTAACGGTTATCCAGACCATGGTCCTCACTCAGCAATACCATGCGCTTAGGCAAACCGATCCTGAGGCCAGCCAGACCCCAGAGCAAGACGAATGGATATAAGATTCTATCCATGATAAAACCCAAGGGGGGTAATGAAAGACCCCACATACTTAAAAGACCCCGGTGCCCACATACTATGTTAAATTCTGCTGAAAATTTAGCTGGGCACCCAGGCTCAGCTGATGCTAAAACTGGATATCTATGGGTTGCAGACTCACTGACTAGGCTAAGGAGAGGGATACTCCACCCCCCAAGACATCCTATCTAAATTGCCAAGTTGCTACCCGGTGTTTTATCTGTCTTTATGGTTTTTCGGGGAAATTCAAGAATAGACATGGGGCCATTCCCAGGATGAGCTAAGTCCACCAATTTGAGAGCCAATGAAATGCTTGTACTATACTACCCTCTTATGTAATCATTTTTCCCTATAAATATGGCTGTTTGAATTTGCCCGGGGTGGGCCGTTGGCGTAAGCTACTGTTGCACCCTCAGACGCCTGTGTAATAAAGACACCTCTTGCTGATTGCATCTGTTGGCCTGAATTATTGAGACTGGGGGATTTCTCCCACCACCCTTGAAAATGAGGGTTTTTCAGTTTCTTTTGTGAGTTTCATTGGTGCCAGTTCCTTATAACAGCAATAGAAAAGAAACTAAGGCAGCAGGTGAAGGCACTTACCACCAAGCTTGATTCCTAAAACTTAGAGGTGGAAGGAGAGGACCAACTCCCACAAATTGTCTTCAGACCTCCACACATGCCCCATGACATACACGCACCTATACATATATAAACACAATCATTAAATAAATCAATAAATTTAAACAAGACATATTTTTAAAATTGTCTTAAAGGACCTTAGAGCACTTGATTGTTGAATGTTGAGAGTAATATTTAAATAAATCTTTTGACCTTAGAACAAAACATATGACTACTTACATATGGTACATTTGGATTTCTCAGTAATATCTGTAGTTTTAGCATATGGATCTTTATCTGCTCAGCACATTTATCTCATCTCTATTAATGATATAGTATAATTTTAAATTCTGCTTATACATTTTTATAGTTAAATAATATATGGCTGTATTTATCATGTGGTCCAATATGACATGCATGTGATTAAGTGTGAGTGGTTGTCACATCTCTTGCTTCATATATTTTCCATTTCTATGTTGTCATAGCACCATCAATCCTCTCTGTTATTTTGAAATAATCATTCAGATGTTGTCATTGTTAATTATCTTATTGTTCTATGTTATATGGGCTCTCCATATGTAGATCCAGGTCCTGGGGATCTGATTCTTTCTTCTACTTCCATGTGCACCAAAACTTCATGTGATGCACAGATATACATGCAGGCACAACACCCATGCACATAGCAATAAAGTCGTAAGTAATAGAAACAATTAAAATTATTGTTGGAAATGCTATCCATATTTAGATACAATATTTCTAATAATGAAATTACTATTCCATTCTTCCAAAATAAGAATAGCAATACATAAATATTATGACTGTTTTCATGATTCTGATACTATTAATACTTCAAGAAACATAATTTATATATTTTATAGTATTTATTTGAATGAATACTTCAACATAATTATTAACTGAAAAATGTAGGAACCTTTCACAAGGGATTAAGTTGTACCAAAGTTAGTTCACATTAATTTTAAGTATACCACAAGAACATAAATGATCATTTTCCTGAACCAAACTTATTTTCCTAGAATATAAATAGTTGTAATCTTTACCTAACTTCATTGCCCAGGATCAACTATATGATAGACAATCCAGACCATGTAGATACTTTACTTTTTTGCTTTTTTCTTTTATCCTTCTTTTTTCCCCTTGGTTTTTTGACACAGAGTTTCTATGTAGCTTTGACGCCTGTCCTGGAACTAGCTCTTGTAGACCAGGCTGGTCTCAAACTCAGAGATCTGCCTGCCTCTGCCTCTTGAGTGCTGGGATTAAAGGTGTGTGTCACTACCACCCAACTTGAAAAGGTGATTTTCAATTTGCACCATGGCTGAATAATTACAATATGACTTTTAAATATTCTCTACCAGAGTTACTTTGAAACAAACTTACAAATCAATAAAATGTTGTTATTACTTGTCAAGTAAACATGATATTTCAAAGATACTGAAGTGAGAAGTAAATGGGAAAAATAGTGGTGACAAAGCAATTTTATTAAGTAAATAAGGATGTTGATTTCTTAGTGTAATGAAATTCTCAGTTATAAAAATTTACATTTTCTGTTATAAAATATGAATGTTTTATTTACTTTTCTACTGCCATAACAAAACATCATGACCAAGTAAACATATATAAAAAACTTTTATAATTTAGGGCTCACCGTTCCAGAGGGTTAGAGTCTATGACTATTGTAGAAAGGAGAATGACATCATGAAGACAGGCAAGATGTTAAAGCAGTAACTAAGATCTTACATCTTCAGACACAAGATTAAAGCAGAGACAGAGTGTAATCTAACTAGAAATGGTATGAGAGTTTAAAATTTCAAAGCCTACCCCTTAGTGACACACTTCCTCTTAACAAGACCATACCTTCTCATTCTTCCCAAACAGGTTCACCAGCTGGAGACCAATCATTGAAATATCTGAGCCAATGGGGGCCTGTTCTCATCCAAATAATACAATGAATATTATTAATGTATTTAATTGCAGGTCTTGCTTAATAGAAAAAGTGAGAAGCAAGAAAATGATTATTGGGGGGCTAGAGAGATTAGCTGGCTCAGCAGATAAGAGCACTGACTGATCTTACAGTGGTTCTGAGTTCAACTCCCAGCAATCACATGGTGGTTCACAACCATCTGTAATGAGATCTGATGCTCTTTTCTGGCATGCACTCATAACTAAAAAAAAATGCATAAACAAAAAAAATTAAAGAAAATGATGACAGTTTCTATGGAAAAATGAAGACTAACTTAAGAGGCAGGGAGAGGCAATAGCAAGAAGTCCCCTCCTGGGACTGGCCTCAGGTCACCAGGTCAATAAGAAACCACATGTGGAACTTTTGAAAACTTGTTCTGGTGCTGGCAAAAGTGGTGACATGTTGGAGGCTTGCCACAGCACCTCTCTTTCCCAGGGACATAGTACTCCTCGAACATTTAGTTCCTAGTTCTCTCGAACCTCAATGAAGAGCACCTCACACAGTGAGGGGTCAACACTTTGGCTGCCAAGCTTCTGTGACACCATACGGCTACCATTTCTCCAGTCTCAAGTGGGCACATATTCAGGTACTTGGTCTGTTCAGCAGTTAGTTCTTACCACCCTTCAGTTTTCCAAGATGCCACAATGAAGCACCTATCTGCTCTTCTTCCCGGCACACTCATCTTTGTCAGTACAACAAAAACATGATAACAATCTATTTTTTCTTCTAGCAACCTGCCTTCTCATTTCCCTCAAGGAACAAATGCCTAAGGTCCCCAGAATGGCAGTTAACAGCATATCTCTCCAGCCACAGGTCCCATTGAGTGTGAGTTCACCAACTCCCAGCTCTCCCCTCCTACACATCACTCATGCCTTCAGGAAGCAGCCAGATATGAACCAGCATGAGTCTGGGATGTTTGGGTGAAAGCTTCACCTCAGTCCCTGGCATCCATATACCCAAAGAGTCTGGTATGTTTGATGGAAATCCCATTCCAAGCACCTGGCATCCATATACCAAAAGAGTCTGGGATGTTTGGGTGGAAGTTTCATCCCAAGCCCCCTCACCTGGGAGTTTCCTCAGTCTAGACTCCACCTCTGAGAAAGCCCCTCCCCAGAGATGCTCAAGACCACTCCCACAGGGTATTTAAATTGTACCCCAGAAAATAAGCACATGTTTTTCTGTTCTTTGTGCACTTAGGAAAATACTAAAGAGATGAGCACTTATTGCTTCTTTTTTTTGATTGTTTATTTTTCTTGAAGAGGTGAGGTGCTGTTTTGTCATTGAAAGAAGGGGTGCATTCTCTGATCTGCTCTGGACTTTATTGTATAATTTGAGGCAAAAATTTAAAAATGCATGTTTTCGGAAAAGCTGTTTTCTTGAAATGATGTTGAATAAGTTTGAAAAAACTCTATATGTTGTCCATTTCTTTTTTTAGATTTATTTATTTATTATGTATGCATTGTTCTGCCTTCATATATACCTGCTTGCCAGAAGAGAGCACCAAATCAAATTATAGATGGTTGTGAGCCACCATGTGGTTGCTGGGAATTGAACTCAGGACCTTTGGAAGAGCAGTCAGTGCTCTTAATCACTGAGCCGTCTCTTCAGCCCTGTTGTCTATTCCTTGAGCATTGAGAGTGTTTGTTATTCTTCCTCCATTGGGTGTATACATGCAATGTGCATGTGCCCATGTGTTAATGACATTAGCTAATATTTGTGATGCTCTAAGGGACATTGTAGCTAATCCTGGGCAGAGAATTGCAGGAAAAGTATAAGTGGAAGCATTTACTAGTGGAAGACTATATTGTCTATATTTAAGAAATTTTCACGTCAATATTGTCCATTTTGATAATGTATGAGATGATAAAAATTTATTAAAAATTTATTATTTTATGTTAATAGAAACACCAAAAGTAAATAATTGAAAAAGTGTGTACTTTGCTTGTTCCTTATAAGTCATATATTTGACTCATGGAGAGATTAATTGGGATACATAGAAAGAACTCAAGAAAATGGTCATCAAAAGAACAAATAATCCAATAAAAATGAGGTGCAGAACTAAACAGAGAACTCCTAACAGATGAATCTAAAATGGCTGAAAGACACATAAGGAAATGCTCAACATTCTTAGCCATCAGAGAAATGCAAATCAAACCACCCTGAGGATGGCCAAAATTAAAAACATGGATGTCCTCCATTGCTGGTGTGAGTGCAAACTAGTACAGCCACTTTGGATATCAGTATGGTAATTTTTATTTCTTTGTTTTTGGTTTTTGTGCTATGAGACAGGGTTTCTCTGTAGCTTTGGAGCCTGTCCTGGAACTAGCTCTTGTGGACTGGGCTGGCCCTGAAATTACAGAGATCCGTGCACCTCTGCTCCCCAGGGTTGGGATTCATGGCATGCACCACCACCACCACCACCCATCATTATGACAATTTCTTAGAAAATTAGGAAATGGGCTGGAGATATGGCTCAGAGGTTTCCAGCACCCACATGGTGGCTCACAAGCACCATTAATGGGATCTGGTGCCCTCTTCTGGCCTGCAGGGACATATACAGGATACAGGCAGAGCAGTGTGTACATAATAAATAAATACATTTTAAAAACTAGGAATGGCTAAAATCAAAAACACCATGGATAGCCTTTGCTGGAGAGGTTGTGGAGAAAGGGGTACCCTCATCCATTGCTGGTGGGACTGCAAACTTGTGCAACCACTTTGGAAATCAGTGTGGCGGTTTCTCAGAAAAATTGGGATCAACCTACCCATGGACCCAGCAATAGCACTCTTGGGAATATACCCAAGAGATGCCCTATCATATGACAAAAGCATTTGTCCAACTATGTTCATAGCAGCATTATTTGTAATAGCCAAAACCTGGAAGCAACCTAGATGCCCTTCAATAGAAGAATGGATGAAGAAAGTGTGGAATATATATACATTAGAGTACTACTCTGCGGTAAAAAACAATGACTTCTCGAATTTTGCATGCAAATGGATGGAAATAGAAAATACGATCCTGAGTGAGGTAACCCAGACCCAAAAAGAAGATCATGGGATGTACTCACTCATAATTGGTTTCTAGCCATGGATAGGGGCCACTGAGTCTATAATTTGTGATCCTAAAGAAGCTAAACAAGAGGGTAAACCCAAGGAAAAACATATAGATATCCTCCCAGCTATGGGAAATAGACAAGATTGATGGGCAAAAAATTGGAATCTTGGGGGGTGGGGTGGGATGGGGATGAGGGGAGATGGGGAGAGAAAAGTGTGAAGGAGAGGATGAGGGGAACTGGGGGAATCGGGGTGATTGGGGTTAAAGGAAGGTTGGATTGGGGAGCAGGGAAACTCATACCTTAGTTAAGGGAGCCACCTAAGGGTTGGCAAGAGACTTGAACCTGGAATGGCTACCAGATGCCCAGGGCAATGTCCCCAGTTAGTTCATTGGGGCACCTGAGGATAGGGAACCTGAAATGAACCTATCCTATAATCATACTGATGAATATCTTGCATATCGCCATAGAACCTTCATCTAGCAATGGATGGAGATAGAGACAGAGACCCACACTGGAGCACCGGACTGAGCTCCCAAGGTTATAATGAGGAGCAGAAGGAGAGAGAACATGAACAAGGAAGTCAGGACCATGAGAGGTGCACCCAACCACTGAGACAGTGGGGCCGATCTATTGGGAGCTCACCAAGGCCAGCTGGACTGCTACTGAAAAAAACATGGGACAAAACCGGACTCTCTGAATGTGGTGGACAATGAGAGCTGACGAGAGGCCAAGGAGAATGGCACAGGAACTTTCATCTGGCGATGGATCGAGAGAGAGACAGAGACCCAATTTGGATCAACCGTCTGAGCTCTTAAGGTCCAAATGAGGAGCAGAAGGAGGGAGAACATGAGCAAGGAAATCAGGACCACGAGGCGTGCACCCACCCACAGTGACAGTGGAACTGATCTATTGGGAGCTCTCCAAGGCCAGCTGGACTGGGACTGAATAAGCATGGGTTGAAACTGTACTCTCTGAACAAGGAGGACAATGAAGGCTGATGAGAAGCCAAGGACAATGGCACTAGGTTTCGATCCTAATACATGAACTGGCTTTGTGGGAGTGTAGCCTGTTTGGATGCTCACCTTCCTGGACCTAGATAGAAGTGGGAGGACCTTGGTCTTCCTGTAGAGCAGGGAATTTGGACTGCTCTTCAGTATCGAAAGGGAGGGGGAGTGGACTAGGGGGAGGAGAAGTGGAGTGGGGATAGGGGGAGGGGAGCGGGGGGAGGGGGCAATATGTGGGAGGAGGGGGAGGGAAATGGGAAACGGGGAGCAGTTGGAAATTTTAATTAAAAAAGAATAAAAAAAAGAAAAAAATATCAAAAAAAAAAAACTAGGAAATAACCTACCTCAAGACCCAGTAATACCACTTTTGGGTATACATCCAAAAGATGCTCAATACAGCTTGGTTCCACCCAAAGGATGCTCAAGGCCATCCTGATCTACAGAGTAAGTTTCAGGACTGCCAGGACTGTTTCACAGAGAAACCCTGTCTTACAAAATGTAAAAACAAAATCGAGTAAGATGAAACAGAAGACAAAAACAAAAAAAACAAAAAACAAGGAAAAACACATGTGAAATACCCACAGATACAATGGCACACTTTCATAAGTCCCAGAAAATGTACAACATCAGAGACCACAATACATATGCAAAACATTTGAGAGAAAAAGAAAAAAAAAGCCCAGACAAATCATTATGAGACAAGCACCCTGCAAAATGCCATTGAGTTCTTTTTGTGTTGGCCATCTACTGTTAGGCATGGGGTGTCTCCTTAACAGTGGTTGTTATACCCAGTGATACTCTGCAGAAAAAACTAGTTTTTACTTTGTGAGTAGTGCGGTGCTTTGAAAGAAACATCCCCTGTCTGAGTTAGGGTTTCTATTGCTATGAAGAGACACCATGACCATGCCAACTTTTTAAAAGGAAAACACTTATTTATTTGAACATTTTCAAATGTTTAGTCCATTATCATGGCAGGAGCATGTTGGCATACAGACACACATGGTGCTTGCTACATTTTGATTAGAAGGCAGCAGGAAGTGGACAGACATGAGGCTGAGTCTTGACCACACTTCCTCCAACAAGGCCAATCTAATGTCTTAATCAGGGTTTCTGTTGCTGTGAAGAGACAACATGAGGCTTGTCCTGGATATTAATGGTCACTCTACTGGAGAAAAGTGGTTGTCTCTCTCCCAGCAGGTATAAGTGACAATTCAGGTTTTAACCTTTATAGTAGTGTCTAAAAAGTGTTTTTATTTATTAAATCATTCATTAATTTTTAAAAATATAAGAAATTAAAATATAAGATAAAGCAACAATTACAACATCAAAGTTGACAAAACAAACCAGTAGTAGGCAAAGATCCCAAGAGAAGGCACACGGGTGAGAGGCACACTCATTGACACACTCTGAAATCCCATGAGCTTTGCTCATGCGTATTTATATGACTCAATTTCTTGTCCACCATTCCCTCAGTATCATAAACTATTTTCCAACTCTTCTTTCATGGGGTTTCCTGATCTCTAAGTCCTTGGATTTCATGGAGATATCCTCTCACTCTCTGTGTAATTCCTGACTGTGCATCTGTGTTTGTTCCCATCTGCTGCAGGATGAAGCCTCTCTGATGATGGCTGAACAAGATATTCATATATGAGTATATTATAATATCATTAGGATTCACTTTATCAATGTTTCTTTTAGACCAGTATTAATTCATTTTCCAATAAATTCATAGACTGTTGGTTGATGGAGGGTAAGTATATGATCAATTGTGTTGTGGCTCCCTCTTCTGGCCAAAGGTTGTTATGTGCTTGTCCTGTGAAAATGAGGATGTTCGTACCAGGTATGGTGTAAGATTACACCTGTGGTAGTAAAAATTTGATGCACCTGCTCAGTGTCTTCTCCCACATTTGCCTTGGCCCACAAGGAAGCAAGATTCCTCTCACAAAAGAAACCCAACCTTAATCCTAAAAGAAAGGCACATTTGTTCTCCATTGAGGCTTATGCTCACCCCTCTACTTGGCAAAAATACAAAGGTCTTTCAGATCATTGAAAAATCTAGAGAACCCAGGTCACTGAATATCATTAGACAGCCCAGGCCAGTGTCTTCTGTCTAGTCCAGGGTGACACTGTTTTCCAAATACCCACCTAAAAGCTGTGTTAGAAATGTAGTCATGGGCTGGAGAGATGGCTCGGTGGTTAAGAGCATTGCCTGCTCTTCCAAAGGTCGTGAGTTCAATTCCTGGCAGCCACGTGGTGGCTCACAACCATCTGTAATGAGGTCTGCTGCCCTTTTCTGGTCTGCAAACACACACACAGACTGAATATTGTATACATAATAAGTAAATAAATAAATATTTTAAAAAACAGAAATGTAGTCATTATCCTGAATCCCACAATCAAATGGTATATGTTATAATGAGTAAATAGGATCGTGATTGTTTGTGATTGTAGGACACCAAAGAGAAACCGCCTGCCACGGTGGTGCCCACTATTAGTTGGAGAACTCAAGGAGGATAGAGGCAGGCAGGTATCAGGGAGTAGGACATCCTGATCCACATAAATAGCTCTAGGCTAAATACACATGAAAGATATCTGTTCCAAAATACATTTTTCAGTAATTGACACTCAAGATGACATATCATTGCATATATTATACTGTGTGTCCCTTCTGCCTGCAGAGTGAGAGATCAAACTTTATCATGCTAAGAGAACGGTTATAACTAAGAAATCTGAGTAATCAGGAAGAACAAAAATAACTGAAACATTAAGATAAAAATATAGCCAGGGCAGGCCCATGCCTTAAACCCCAATACTTGGGACAAGCAGGCGGTTCTCTGTGAGCTCAAGGAAGCTTGGTCTACAAAGAGGTGTCTAAACAGTCAGGAGGATTGTTACACAGACAAATCTTGTCTCAATAAAATGTAACCAGGGCTGCAGGATGTCTCAGAGCTCAAGGGCTCTTCTAAGGACCTGGTTTCAATCCCGAGTACCCGAAAGGCAGTACACAATTGTTTATAATTCCATTTTCCAGGGGACTGGACACTCCTGGGAGAACAATAGAGCACATTTTTTTTAAAAAAAATATAGTTTTTTGGAAGGAAGAGTAGCTAATCTCATACTATTACTAAGCCAAAACAGAACCAAAACCAAAACAAACACTCAGTTAGAGCTGGAGAGATGGCTGCACAATTAAGAGAATTTACTGCTTTTCAATAGGACCCGGGTTTATCTCCCAGTATTCACATGGCAGCTCACAATTGTCTCTAAATCCCCCAACACTGTTGTATAGACCTACGTGCAGGCTAAACACCAATGTACATGAAATTATAAAGTTCATTAAAAAGAAAACAATCGGGGTAGAAAGTCTACATTTATTTTGTTTAGATCTATAACTAAGTTACAGAGTATAAGTTAGATATCCTTAAAAGTAGATTTTAAAAACTAATATTTAAGCTAAAAATAAGAAATGTACATGTAACACTTTACTCCTACATAAAAATGAAAAAAAATAAACACTGGGTGATGGTGGCGCACACCTTTAATCCCAGAACTCAGGAGGAAGTTGCGGGAAGACTTCTGCTACTTTGAGAACAGCCTGGCCTACATAGAGCTAGTTACAGCACTAGCTCCAAAGACACAGGTACAAAAGGTGAAACAAAACAAAGCAAAACAAAAAATTTAAGAAAAACTAGCTGTTTAGCAACTTACTGGTTTCTGAATATCCATGCAGAAAGAGTTCTCTTACGGTTATGGTAAGCAACTTTGCCTACCATTTCCCATTAAGCAATTCTTTCCATGCAAATTAGGCTATTGCCGATAATTCTGATTGGCTACATGCTCTGAAAATTTTGTGGCCCTAGTTGAGTAAAGAAATTCTGGATTTTCTGCCTGGAATGCTTCTAGTAACTTGGTTGAAGCTTGGATATGTGTACCTCATCTCTGCTTTCTCTATCCACCATCACTTTATTACTTTATGCCTTTAAATGTTTTTGCTCTTTTTTTTTATCACTGGGTGAACCACATGCTTGCCAAGGCTGGGCTTGAACTCACAGGGATCCACCTGTCTGCACCTCTCAAGTGCAGGGGTAAAAGGAATGAGACACGACCACCGGCTTTGCTTGTTTTTTTTTTTTAAAGATTCTGTTTATGTATGTGTTGCTGGCTGTATAGTAATTTTGTCTTCAATTCATACAAAGCTTCCTGTCTCCCTAGTGTTGGTATTAAAACCCTGTATCACCAAGCCCAGCCCAGAAGCCTTTTTAATCACTCGAGACAGTGTTTCTCTATGGAAGAGCTGTATTGAAACTAGCTCTGTAAACCATGCTGGCCTCAAATTCACAAGGATCACCTGCTTCTGCTTCCCAAGTGCTAGGATTAAAGGCATGCACCACCAGCGCCCAGAAACACAGGGAATCCAGAAAACTTTATCCCCAGCAATAATCTAGGACTCATTAAGTACACCAGGCTGAACTGCAAATCAAAGATCTACCTTCCCCAGCCTCCTCAGTGTTTGGATTAAGGCATAGGTACCACACCCATCCCAGGAAATATTTTTAAGGGAATGTGAGTAAACTCCTGAAAACCCCTCCCACCTGTGTGACTAAGCAATCACAGTGAGACTTGCTTTGTCTTTCAGTGCTATCAACAGATGTCATCAAAGAACTTAACATTTGACAGGTACATTCTCATCAGCACCTGATTTCTACCCAGCACTTCACTATCAACTGAAGGCTCCTGGAAGGAGTGTGAGGTTTCTCAGGGAACATATGCCACTCACCAAAGATATCTTCTAGGACAATTGTAGTAAGAGCTGCAGGGCTGCGTTCCGCCCGGCTCCCAGCCACCTCGGCTCCCGCATGGCTAGCTTATGCCCAGAAATAATTACACAGAAACTGTATTCTTTTAAACACTGCCTGGTCCATTAGTTCCAGCCTCTTATTGGCTAGCTCTTACATATTGATCTAACCCATTTCTAATAATCTGTGTAACATCACAAGGTGGCTTAAGGTCATCACATCCAGAAATCTCTCTAGTCTCTGCTAGTGGTGAACTCACTTTGTCTTCTCTAGGATCACTTATTTCTCCATGTTTTCCTGTGAGATCTGGGGCCAGCTTTCTTCTTCCTCACTCTGGCCTCTCCACAATCTCCATTCTCTCTTGAAGTAGACTCATCAGTCTACACAACATGTCTATAAGTGAGTCTTTTGTTTTGTTTTGTTTTTTTTTGGTTTTTTTTTTTTTTTGGTTTTTCGAGACAGGGTTTCTCTGTAGCTTTGGATCCTGTCCTGGAACTAGCTCTTGTAGACGAGGCTGGCCTCGAACTCACAGAGATCCGCCTGCCTCTGCCTCCCAAGTGCTGGGATTAAAGGCATGCTCCACCACCGCCTGGCATATAAGTGAGTCTTATAGGCACCGAAAGAGTGTGTCTTGAAGGCAGTTGGCGTTTCTAGGACACAAGTGACATCACAAAATTCCGAGAGCTCTCCAGGATACAGTAGAATTTCCAGAGAAGGGACTTCTGATGTCATGAGGCATGGCCTTTACCTCCTTGCTAATATTTCTCCCCGAACTGACCAACCAGAAGCTGAGGTTTCCTTTCCAGGAGTCTCTCTTGTGACACAGAGGAAGCCATTCAGGATCTCCTCCTTCCCAAACCAGAAATTTCTCTCTGCTTCATTAAAATCTTTTCATTATTTCCTTCACCCGTGGGGAGTTAGTTGAACACTCACTTTTTTCATGAATGGCCCTTCCTCCCTCTCCTGAACGGATAGTCATACTCAGTAATATGAGAAATTAGGCCAGGAGGATAGGAGGATGAGGGTTGAGTCATCTGAAGTGAACAAGCACTTAGGGAAGGCTAAACTTCAGGGAATTTGACTCTGAATGGCAAGAGATGAATAGCTGCCCCTCACCCCTTATGTCACAATTATGTCACAATTAATTTCTAAATGTAAAACAATAGCCAGGTCATAACAATTCCTAAAGATGATATAACTATTCCAAAAATAAGGCAAAAACATTATGTATTAGATCTGATCAAAATTATGCCTAATTTTATTTAACTATTTCTATACAACTGCAAACACATTATAAAATTACAATAAGTGCCAATGTCCCAGGGCCATTCTTTTAATACCTCAAGTTTAAGTATGATAACCATCTATATTCTCCTTTTTGGGCATGAGTTTACTTCTATTATTTATTTTTCTTATTTTTTACATCCCAATCAAAATTTCCTCTCCTTCCTCTCAGTAACTCCCTCCTACCTCCACTGCTCCCACTCCCCATCCATTCTTCCTCCTCTTTTTACTCTTCAGAAAATGGTGGACTTCATATAGATACCTGCAAGACATATTCTATCAAGTAGTGGTGAGATTAGGCATGTCCTCTTCTATTAAGGATGGATGCAGCAATTCAATAGCATGAATGGTTCCCAAAAGCAAGCAACAGAGACAGGACCTGCACCCACTGTTAGGAGTCCCACAAAAACACCAAGTTACACAACTGTAACATATATACAGAGGGCCTAGGTTAGTCCCATGCATGCTCTCTTGATGGTGGTTCAGTCTCTGTGAGCCACTATGATTCCAGGTTAGTTAGTTCTGTGAGATTTCTTGTGGTGCTCCTGCCCCCACTGGTTCCTACAAAAATTTAGTTATTTTTTATTATTTTATATGTATTGGTGTTTTGCATTCATGTATGCCTCTGTGAGAGTGTCAGATCCTCTGGAATTGGAATTACAGTTTTGAGCAGTCTATAATTTTTTCATTATCATAAACATTACTTATTTCTCTATTCTGACATAAAAATAAAAATAAACTTTCATATAGTGAATGTGTGAAGAGCTACTGATAGGTATTTGAAATAATAATATCTATTGAATTATTTAGAGAGAGCAGAAATATATAATACATATTCACTGATATATTGATATTATATAATATATTTATAAATATAAAGGTATGTTTGTATATACACACACACTTATATGTTTCTGAGAGAGATATAGAGAGAATGAACATGTGATACATGCCATACCATTCTCTCATTCTCTTCATGTGGAGGCAAAGGGACAAATTAAGAGGAGTAAGTTCTGTCCCTCCACCCACCTAGCCATCACTGACTCTTTCCTGGTTCTCTTTGTGATTAACTTGTGGTTTTCCCTTAGAGGGTTTTCTTCTGGCTCTGAAATTTAGAGGCCATTGCACATTAAAGTACCTTGTGAAAGATTTGTGCAGACTTTTGTCTCAAATGACTGGTTATCTTAATCAAAGCTCATCCTGGTGGTAAGAATTCTTGATGGAAGGATTGTTGTCTGCCTAGCTTGAAGAAACTGCTTTTCCAAAATTATGTGTGGGGAAAATGCAAAAGAGAAATTACAAGTTGTATAGGTAAGTAATGCACAATAGAAATCACCAGTGAATATAAAAATGCACCAAGGTGCCTGGGACCAGCCTCAGTCGAGAAGTGGGTCTCAAATGTGGGATGTCTGGAAGGCAAAATGAGTACACAAACTCAGGATTCTGATGCAAGCTGACAGGGTATTATCTGCAAGGCAAGTTCTTCTTCTTCTATCCTGAGCTTCAAACCTCAGTCTTTTATTGAAAATTTTACACACAAAAAATGATTCCTTATTCTTGTCACAGGTTAAACATTATATGGGCAAAACAGTTCATAATGAGAGACCCTCTGAGAGAGGTGTCTATCAAAGAGTCCTCCACCCAAGAACCAGAACCAATCCACTGGATGCAAAAGCACGAGGCAGTTTATTAAATACACAGGTACCTATGGATGCTGCAGCAACTAAGTTACAATTAAGTTACTGAGCATGCCAGGCTGATGGCACATCATGTATTTATAAGGATTTAGAAGTTACATAAGAGGTCAGGCGGTGGTGGCGCACGCTTTTAATCCCAGCACTTGGGAGGCAGAGGCAGGTGGATCTCTGTGAGTTCGAGACCAGCCTGGTCTACAAGAGCTAGTTCCAGGACAGGCTCCAAAACCATAGAGAAACCCTGTCTCGAAAAAAGCAAAAAAAAAAAAAAAAAAGAAGAAGAAGTTACATAAGAGGCTTGTCTAGCAACAGCATTTCATTGGTTCTCAAATTGGCGGGCTTAGCTCACCCTGGGGACGGCCCTGTGTCTATTCCCGAATATCCCTGAAAAAAAAAACATAAAGCTAGATAAAACACCCTGTAGCAGGTTGACAATTTAGATAGGATGTCTTGGAGTAGCCCCGAAAAACCACAAAGCTAGATAGAGCACTCTGCAGCAAGTTTGACAATTTAGATAAACTGCCTTGGGGGGTGGAGGATTCCCTCTTCTTAGCCTAGTCAGTGAGTCTGCAACCCATAGATACCCAGTTTTAGCATCGGCTGAGCTGAGGGGCCCAGCTAAATTTCAGTAAAGTTTAACATAGTACATGGGCATGGGGGTCTTTCAAGTATGGGGGTCTTTCAATAAGAAGTTCAAAGATTCTTTGAAATCAGAACATCATTCATCATAATATTTTCCCATTTCCCAAGCCCCACGACAATCATTATATTCTTAATTCTTGGCTTATTTAATCGTAAAACAACTTCTGATGTTTTCACCTCGGAGGCTAACTAATTGCAGACAACAGAAGCATAGTTCAGTGGGTTTTTACTCCATTGTCATACCTTTCTTAATGTTGTTCCTCGCAATTCTAATTTTGATTTATAAGGCCATAGGTAGTCAGCCCTTAAGGCCTAGATTCTCCAGAAACTTTATTCATCATAGCCAAGTTCCTTTCTGTTTCAGTGTAACATTTTGCCAAGTTTTATAATCAGGCAAAGAACAATTTCTGCATTTTTCCAAAATTTACCCAATTTTTCATCAATCAGGCTTTTTTCCCATAACCTGCTTTATAGCTTTAATGCCTGCCCACTCTATCAGATCAGGGGGACTTATGTTACCGTATTTTCAGAAGCCACTGGTGTTGAAGGAGAAAAAGAACATGAAGAACAAGTACAATAATAGAATTACTATAACCATAATATCTGTAACATTGCCAAATCCTTGCCCCTCAAGTAACAGGCCCATTTAGCTTCCACTGGATTGCCTGGAGGGTATTGCTTTCTGCTTCTCAGGAACCACACACAGAGGGGGGCTATGCTTTGCCATCTCAGGCACTAAGGAAAGTTCCAGGGTGAGTTATTGAAATGGCATGTGCCTTCTTAGCATTGTGCCTCTGAGAGGCTGCCCTATGTGCCCCATGAGCTTATCTGCTCTACAGCTATTCATTAGTGCTATGCATGTCCCTGTGGACAGTCCTGTTTTTTTTTATTTAACCAGCTACAGCCATCTACACTTACTTACCCAAATATAACATTCTTACACATGTCAAAATTTCCAAGGTACATTTTGGAATACAAAAGGCTCAAAGACTTAATGAAAAACAGTCTAATTAGATAAATTGCCTTGTATATCTCAGTCTCTAGATATTTTTTGTCAGGAGCCGTGTCCCCCCAAAATTTACAGGAAGCACCGCCGTGAGGAGTTTTTACAGAGGGCTTCACTTTCCAATTGTATTGAGAATAGTCTTATTGACCAAGCCTATCTCACACCCAAATTAACTGTTAATAGAGAGTTATCTGTTAACGGAACCTGCCTCACATTCCAAACTATCTAGAGAACTAGGTGGGTCACCTTGTGACTTCCCGACCAAGGAATCTTGACCTGACCCATCGTAACCTCTTGGACGTGAGGGGCGTGGACCACGTGGCAAGACCCCGTGCCCCAGCCCCCTAAGCTACTCATCCAGGGGCTATATAAGCTATAACCATGACTCTAATAAACGGAGGCTTTGACAAATAAGCTTAGCCTCCTTCCCCTTATCAGCCTATGTCTTTCAGGTGGTGCCTCTCCGTGACCCTGGAATAACTGGCCAGCCAGGCGGGTTACAAACCCTAGACAGAGTAACCCGTCGAGGCGGCGACAGAGGCGCCCGAACCAGTGACTCGGAGCACGGTTAACTTTCCGGACGACGATGCGCAGTCCCGGGACAACAAGAAGAAAAAGAAGATTCTGCAGCTGTAGAACTCGGACAGATCTGCAGGATGAGGTAGGCGCAGGATCGCTGTCGTTCAATAAGACATAGGCCAGTCGCTCTCAAGGAAAGAGAAATTCATAAAGGAATTTCAGCAATCACTCAGGGTAAGAGGAGTAAGAGTAAAAAAAAAGAGATTTAGTTACATTTTTTTGTTTTATAGATGAAATATGCCTCTGGTTAGTTTTAACAGGCCCAGAAAATACACCCTATTCTCCGAGTCTTCCTTAGCCAAAAAGGACTCCGCAGCCACTGCCCTATGCTCTAACTGCTCCCGATAGCATGCCTTTGATTCAGAAATTGTTCAATACAAAGCCGCCCTTAAGGCCCAAATAGGAGGTCTCAAACAAGTTCTTGCATTGTAGCATGAACTCTCAGACCTCTCCTCTCAGATTTGGGACTTACAATTCACTATGAAAAAAGGCAGGATTTTAGACAAACAGGCAAATGGAGCTAGACAAGCGAAAGCTGCTGAGCTCCACCCTGATTCCACAGAAGACCCCCTAGGGCTAGAGAGCCTGTGTCTTAGCCTCCTGCCACGTGGAGCAGAGGCTGCCAGACAGGTTGGCTGTAAGGAGGTCTGGACTCAGAAAGTTACAGCTTCAGGATAATAAAAGGAGATAAATGTGCTTCTTTTCCATTCTAAAATTTTGCTTCTTGGTCAAAAATCTTTAGTTTGTAGGCATATAAATTTATATCTAAGGTAGATTAATTTCAGTACTGTGGTTCTGTAGAAAAGTTTTAAAATCAAAGATTGTGATACATTCAGAGGATTTTTAAAATTGTTTAGGATATCTTGAATTTTTATTTCTTTCTTATAAAGTTGAGGATTGTTCTTTCGAGTTCTGTGAAAAGTGTTGCTATAGTTTTGATGTGCATTTATAGTAGATCTGTATGTGAGTTTTGTGAGGAATGTTGCTGTGGTTTTTGATGGACATTTGCACTGAGTCTGTAGACTGCTTTCAGTGAAATTGTCATTTTTGCTGTGTTTTCTTCTACTTTCCCAAGAAAATAGGAGATCTTTATTTTCTAATGTCTTAAATTTTTTCTTAAAAGAGTTAAAGTTCTTATCATACAAGTTTTTTCATTTGTACGCCCACTCTTGGGTGGGAGTTGTATTGTCTCAGCTTGTGGTCCTTTCCTGTTGGTTGAGGGTAAACTGCTGAGACTCAGGCCTCTCACTAAATTTATTGAAGGCCAGAGTTATACTCTAACAAGTGATAATGGTTAAAAAATAAAAAACGTTTTCACCTTCACAATCAGAGGTAACAGGACCCAAAAACTTCTGTACTGCTTGCTTGGAGTTACTCCAAGATATTTTGTGGTATTCATGGATATTTAAAAGGATGATGTCTCATTTATCCTGGGTGTAAAAGAGATACACTTGGGTTATTTTCAGATTCTGGCTATGATAAAGTAGTTCTGCTGTATACATAGCTGAGCACATGTTTTTATGGTCAAAAAAAAACTTTTATATTTAGGCCCAAAAGGGGTATTGCTAGAGTTTTAAGGTAAATATTTGCCTAATTTTAAAAAATGGTCATAATGAGGGACTCCCAATGCTCGGGAGACTCTCACTCAGGTCTCGGGAGGGCACGACCCCCCCAATGACTTGCAGGAGACCGTCCTGTCCTTGCTACAATTGTACGAGGCTTTGGTTAATGAGATGGTATGGGGGCCTGGTACACTGGGGCTGAAGCTCATGTCCCACGTGAGGGAAGAGTTTGGCCTCTAGTGACCTGTAGAGGAAATTTTTGGAAAAGAGACCACAGCCCTGTGGTCCAGGAGGGTCATAAAAATTCCAAAAATCCAGTGATGGTCGCAGGGGGACAACTCCCTGCCTCTCGGGACCACTCCCAGGTTCCTAGAGCAGTGTGATGATAATCACAGGGGAAAAACTCCCTGTTTCGGGATTGTTATCAGGGCTTTGTCTTCAGCTGGTTCCTAGGGCAGGGTCGCTGAACAGGCTAGCCCTAGATTTTTGATTCTTCTCTTCCTGCTGGAGAAGTCTGGATTTATCCAGGTTTTTCAATACTGTGTATGATCCAAAAGTGACTGCCAGTTTACACCTCCAATGCCAGTATGCACTTCCAGCAATGAAGTTTTTTCTTTACCCACATTTTCTTAAACATAAATTGTTAGCAATAATTTTTAATCTTGGTCATTTTTACAAGGATAAAATAAAATCTCAAAGTTTTAATTTACATTTCTCTGATGGTTAAAGGATGTTATTTTTAAACATTTTTTTAAACTGTCTCTCAGTTTGTCTGTTGAGAGTTTTCAGTTTAGGTCTGTATCAAATGTTTTTATTGGATTAAATTTTTTAATAACTAATTTTCTGAGTTCTTCATATATTTTTAAATTGGGTCTATGATAAGTAAGAATCTTTTCCCACTCTATAGTCTTGTTATACAAAAGTTTCTCAGTTCAGGAGATATAATTTATGGTTTTTCCAAATGTTTGTGCCACTGAGGCTATGTTTGAGATGTGGCAAAGTGTACTTCAAAAATTTTTTCTCTATAAGGCTCAACAAAATTTTTATATGCTGAGGCCTTTGGCTCATTTAAACTTAAGTTTTGTACATGGAGATGGATATGGATCTATTTTTATTCTTCTACATGGTGGTGTCTAATGAGGCCAACATCATTAGTTAAAATACTTTCCTTTTTCATTTTTCCTATCTGCGGGGCAGACTTGCAACTTAAGAGAATAGCTTATAAGCTTTTAGATATTCAATGGTTAAAGCTCTAGTTATAATATTCTTATGGGAGACCTTGAGCCGCTAGGTAAAATTCTTACAAAAAAGTTTCCAATAGAGAGCTTAGAAAGCTGCCAAGCAGGTACTCAAACAGGTAAAATATAAATCAACAGGTACAGTATATTAATTATAATACAGCTATGGCAAGTGTGTATATTAAATGTAAAACTTGTTCTACAACAGTTTTATAAAAAAATGCTGTTTATGGCTAAACCTTCTCAATTTTGTCAGTTAAGATATTAAACTCTTAATTTAGAACAGTAGCCTGTCTGATACAAAAGGGCAGGATAAAATCTTGGAGATGGTTTAACAGAATATTGACTATGATCAATGTTTCTTATACTAAACAATAGATTCATTGATAATTTTAAGATTGATTCTTGGACAATTGCCTTTGCTCAATTCAAAGGCCAAAACAATAATCTTTTCCCAGATGATCATTGCTACAATTCACACACCTGTATTTTGCTAATGTTATAGCTAAAAATCCCTTAAAGGATTTTATGCTAAATTTTACAAATGGCTCTTCCAAGGAAGAACTGCACATATGGCTAATAATTAATAAAAAGAAAATATGGAGCGTACCAAGGCTCCTTGATAGCAACTTATAACGGTTGCACACAGCAACTTATAACAGTTGCACACAGATCCTGATACACACGGATCTAGCATAATGACATCAAACTGACCTTTACTAAGGCAAGGTAAAAAAGGCCCTTGCAATGCATTATAAAAAAACCCGACCTATATATATTTGGGGTCGAGGAGATGTTTATGCTTTTTTCACAGAAAGAAAATATAAAAGCTAAACCTGATGTCGTGGCTGCAGACACCCCACAGAGGACTTCCCAAAGGAGATTGGAGAGGAATGCTTGGTCCGGTCGGTCTTCTCTGCCCCCAAGGAGGAGTGCCTGATAACAAAACCTGCTATGCCACTCTGCAGGACGTCATGATGCCTCCAGAGTCCAGGGAGACCTGGCCTGAGATAATTGCCAGGGTGTGCTTCAGATAGCTGACTCCAGCTCACCTCACCCAGGAAGCCCACCTGCCCTGAAGCACAAACGTTGAACTACCTCTGCAGTCTGCATTCTGTTTGCTTTGCAGCTGAGGTGTAGACTAAACATTTGACTGTTTTAAACTTTGGGACACAGAACTCATTTTAATTAAAATACTAACCCCTCTTTACTTAAGAAGGGGGAAGATCAGGGTTTTGACTGTTGCTCAGAGACTGGAGCTGGTGGTATTTGATAACAACAATGTCTGTCAATGTATGTACTCTTACTGGAATTGACTTAATGATATTTGTAACTGCTTATAGATGTTGGAAAAGGTTTGACACATGCTGTAAAATGTTTAGGTTTAATGCATATGTTAAAAATTTTAGATTTTGATCCCTTTACACTGCCCTAATTGTTGGCAGGCAGCACTCGTAATCTTATTGTGGAGTAGGCATTTAGGAAGGAGGATATACCTTAGGCCAGACTAACGGTGAATACTGGGTTTGGAAAACGCCCTTTCTTCTTGTCTGGAAGATGGAGCTATTGGTGCCAAAATTATATCATTATATCTTTTATTTGAGGAGCTCCTCGTAGACTTTTCATTAATGACAAATACAGGGGCCCAATGACGGGAGTTAGTGTGGACCCTCGCCTGAACAGCACACCATACAGAGGTTGTAAAAACCGGCTCAACATGGCATGGTGCCAGGCACGAGGATCGCCCTCCACATGGCCTAAGACAGGGTGCCCTGTGGTCAAAGACCTGCTTATTTTAGGTCTTGCTAGATACCTTTTATTTGAGGACCTCCAAGGAACTAATGCTACTCATAAGGCACCCCTCTGTTCCCAGGAGAGAAAAATTGCTCCACCATTCGAGAGAAGGGTCCTTCCTTGTCCCAGTCCCTTCTCATTTAGATCTGACACCAGGGTTAGACTCTGACCTGGTGCCCTCCACTTGATAGATGCCTGCTTTTATAAAAGGAAGGGGGAATTTTTCAAGGAAGAAATACTGAAAAGATGATGCAAAACAATGTGCACAGAAGATGGAATACTGAAGTAATGGTTTAAATCTGTAATTGTTCTCAATGTCATATTTCGGGATCAAATATGAACACAGTCATTAATTATACCCATATCTTTGCCTTTATTTCATAATTGATGGAGTTCAGAATATGTTACCTAAAATCATGGTGACTAGACATATGGAGTATTTTGAGCATAAAACTGAATGTGAGGGTGACTCTGTTCTTCCCTGGAAGCTACTCATAAAACCTAGAAAGGGCTTCCTGACCATTTCCTGTAGCAGGTCAGGAGCGCCACATGTTCTACATGGAGGAAAGAGCAGCCTCATATCTGAAGACTGATGAAGGCACACACAGAGGACATGAACCAAAATCTAAGATGGGTAGAAGGAAAATGAATTTTCCCTCCTCTATTTACTACTTTTCTTGTAAAACTCTTATTTGAGAATTCTCCTTTTTATACAAGTTCTCTGCTCTTCAAAAATGTCTTCTATTAGTGCATCATAAAACTGTTTTATTCTACCTTCTAAGGACTTGGAGGTGAGGAAATTTGAATGTAATTGGCCCCCATAAGCTCATAGGGAGTGACATGGTGGTTCACTGAGGCACTCAAGAGTGAGTTTAGGGGGCACCATAGCAAGTTTGAGGGACAGTTGTGGGGGAACACCAACAAAGGTCAGGACACCCATGAAGCCTGAGGGGACTGTTAGGCAGTAGGGGGTTGGGTGAGGACACCCATGTAGCCTTAGGGAACTGATGCAGCTGGCCTGTGCTGAGGCAAGGGTGGGGGTGGGGAGCATTGAGGCAGCCAGGGGAAGGAAACTGAAACAGTCTGGAGAACATTTACATGGCTCTGGGGCAAGAAGCATTGTAGGGTCAAGCAAAGTCACTTTACCAGAGTAAACAATAGAACAGAACAGTTGTTTTGTAAAAGGAGCTGTGACCTCAAGGAAAATCTTGTTAGAAGTCAGTGGTTATTTTCTGTTGTTTACAGATTGTTTTTCTGAAGCATCTTTACAGTCTTTGCATGCTTGTGATCACAGATGCTTATGATGTACCTGAAGGTCTTGGATTATTTGGTACTGCCAATGGTACACAATAAGGACTAAAGTAGAAGAGGCATGATGCTATAGAAAAACACATATATTAGATTAGGGGCTTTGTTATGACGAACTTGTTTGCCCAAAAAATAACTTTATGTAACATTTAGAAAATATGCCTTTGTAACTGCTGCTTGAGATTCAGTCTATCAAAGGCTGAACATTTCCTGCTACCAAGGCTAAAAGCTGAGAGATTTCATTTTGGAGTGACCTCTTTCTTCATCCAACTCATGCAACACAGAACACAGTGGAGCTCCAAGGCAGCTGGTGTTGTTCTGTGGTTGCCAGGGTTACGTGGTAGCAGTAGAGAAAAGGAGTACACACCAAGACAACCAGGGACACACTGAAGTAGTTATGGCCACACACTGAGACAGCCTGGGTCATATCCATGCAGTCATGGTTACACCAAGTCAGCTAGTGAGATACTGAAGCAGTCAAGGTGGGGGAGCACAGAGGCAGCCTGAGTGGCCCCAAACAGTCTGGGAGGAGGGAGACAATGAGGCAACATGGGAGCACACAGCAAAGCAGCATGGGAGCCCCTGACACAGCTGGTGATGTTTAAATATGCCTGGGGACTATGAGGCAAAGGACATGGGGGTGAGGAGGACAGACACTGAGGCACCTGGGGGTATACTGATGCATTCATGGGACACACAGGTTGTGATCTGGCTGCCCTCACTCCCTCTGACTGACAGCTAAACTTCCTTGAAATCAACAAGGATGTTTGTGTTCCTTCTGGCCTTCTGCCCTGATCTTGACCTCTGACTGCTCAGCATGTCTCTGGCCAGCCTAAAAGGTATAAAAAGGCTCTAGCTTGGGGCAAAATAAAGGTTGTTCTTCCTTAAGCATTGCAGCCTCCATGTCTCAATCCCAGCACACACACCCCTCCCAGTCTTGGCAACCAAGCTGTGCAGGCGCGCAGCACACACATGGGCATCTTGGTCAACTGACACAGCCAGACAGACACTCAGTCTTTAGTGAGGGGAGGAGTACACTGAGGCAGCCTGGGGAAACTATGGAACTCTGGGGGAGGGAACACTAAGGCAGCCATGGGGAGACATCAAGGCAGACCATGTGACCCTAAGTCAGTCATGGGAAAACAAAGGAGCATGAGGGGACACTGAGGCAGCACAGAGGGGTGAGGCCACCAGGGCAGCAGTGGGTCACCTAGACAACCACTGTTACTGAGGCAGTTGCAGGTTGTGTATTGAGGCAACTGGGGGTACAGCAGAGAAATATGTGTGGACATGGAATAAGCCTATTGAACACTGTGAAAGTGTGCAGGGGTGACGACATTGATGACACACCCACACATGTGGTGGGTCAATGAGACAGGGTGGGAACATCGAGGTAGCTGAGGTGGCATAACTGAGGCAGGTGGTGGAACATGGAGGCAGCCAGCGTCACCAAGAGATCTTGGGTGGGTGGGGCTCTAAGACAGCCTGGCCATTTTCTAGGAAGTACAGTGCCTCTGAGGCAGTCTTGGGCACACTGAGGCAGCCTGGGGGTTGCTGAGGACCTCGGGAGGCATGCTGAGGTCCACTGAAGCAGCCATGGTGACACAGAGGCAGCCTGGTTAGGGACACAGAAGATAACCTTGGTGAAATTGTGGCAATTCTGGTGTGTGGGACACTGAGACAGCTGGAGGGCAGGTGAGCAGGGGGTGTGGAGGCAGGTGGGGCACTAAGACCTCAGAGGTCAGGCCCCAAGGCAGCTGGGGTGGGCTCCCAAAGCAACAAGGTGGGGGGCACTGATACAGTATGGAACCACACTGAGGCAGCCGGGGAGACGAGGTATTTGGGGAGTCAATAAGGCAGCCCCGGAAATATTGAGGCATCCAGGAATTGATGGGCTGAGACAGTTTGAGTGACCTTGAGACAGCCTGCAGGGACACCCGGATCGCATGGGAAAACTACTGTCGCAGTGGGTAGGTGAGGGGTGGAGACAGCTGGGAGGGGGACACTGAGGCTCCTGGGAGACACTGAGGTAGCCTGTGGGACACTGAGGTACTGCAGAGCAAGACCAGGGCAGTTCGGGGTCCACTGAGGTAGCCGTGTGGGTGGTGGGTGGGGCACTAGGCAGTGGTGGAAGGGCAACACTGAGGAATCCAGAGGACACCCAGGCAGCCATGGGTTGAGGTGCTGTGGCAGCTGAGAGCACACTGAGGTAGCCTAAGGGGGAGTACCACACAGTCTGGGGAAACTCTGAGGTAGTTGTGGTGCCACCAACTCGGCGTGGGTGTGGCACTGAGGTAGTCAAGGGACTTGAAGCTACGGGTTTGGAGGGAAAACTGAGGCAGCTATAGGGGGACATTGAAGTGGGGGGACACTGAGGGAGCCTCAGGGAACAGTGAGGCAGCTGCAAGGGGACACTGAAGTATCTACAGGGGACACTGAGTCAGCTACAGGGGACACTGAGTCAGCTACAGGGGACACTAAGGCAGCTACAGGGGACACTGAGTCAGCTACAGGGGACACTGAGTCAGCTACAGGGGACACCTAGGTAGCTACAGGGGACACTGAGGTATCTACAGGGGACACTGAGATAGCTACAGGGGACACTGAGGTATCTACAGGGGCACTGAGGCAGCTACAGGGGGACACTGAGGCAGTTTGGGGGACACCGAAGTGGGGGACACTGATACAGTGGGGAGAGGCACAAGGCAGTGGGGGTGACACTAAGGAAGCTGAAGAGCCCTGGCCTAGGGTGCTTCAAAAGCCCTTGGCTGCATCTTCTTGGTACTGCATAAACTTGGGTGTACTGGCCTATGTCTATAATCCCTCTTAGAATGATAACTATAGTTTTCTGACCAAAGTGCAAACAAAATGCATAAAACAAATCACTATGAAAATGTATTCCTTGATATAAAATACAAACAGGAATTTTAATTATTCCATTGCAGTTTTAATTTCCTCTAACTTTATTTTCTTTGAGAACCTGAAGTAGGGGTATGTGGGCAGCATTGGCAGCAACAAATTGCCACCAATACCACCACAAACACCACCAACATACCAACACTACAAAACCCCAAGCGGTGAAGTGTTTATAAAAGGAAACTTAAAGTCAGTCGATGGTAGCACACAGCTTTATTCTTGGTACTCTGGAGGCACAGGCAGGGGATCTCTATGATTTTGAGCCAAGCCTGCTCTATAAAGTGAGTTCCAGGACAGCCAAGTCTACACAGAGAAACTGTGTCATAAAAAACTGAACAAAATTAAAAATCAAACCTTATTGGTTTAAAGAAAAATGGATCCAAAGGGAGTGGCACTATTATGAGGTGCCTTCTTGGAGTAGGTGAGGTATTATTGGAGGAAGTGTGTCACTGCTGGGGATGGGGAGCTTTGAGGTTTCTGCTTCTCAAGCTTTCCATGGTGTGATTGTCAGTTGACTTTCGATTGCCTGCAAGATGTAGGACACTTGGCTACTTCACCAGCATCATGCCTGCCTGCATGCCACCATGTTCCCTGCAATGATGTAGTGAATCATTGAGTTGTAAGTGAGTCCCCTCAATTAAAATTTTTCTTTATAAAAGTTGTTATTGTCCTGATGTCTCCTCACATCAATAATAAATCTGAAATAGAAATTGATACCAGTGTGCTGGGGTATTTCTGTGACAGACTTGACCATGCTTTTGTTTGAAGTCAGATGAACTTCAGGACTTTGGGTTAAGAGAGCAGTGGAGTGCATTAAGCACTGCCGAATGGGGCATAGGAGAAGAAGCATGGAAGAAAACAGTGATGATAATGATTTTAAATGTTGGGAGCTGGCTCAAGAGGTTTCAGAGAAGAATTTTAGTATGTTGCCTAGAAATTGTTCTTGTGATATTTTGCTGAATATACTTTTGCTACCTTTTGTGCTTGTCTGAAAGTATTCCCGAGGCTAAAGAGAAGAGTTTTTGATTAGATCTGTTTACAGAAGAAATCTTAAAACAGTCTAGTATAGACTGTCGTATGGTTATTAGTGGTAACTCTAATGCCACTTTCTGCTTGGCCATAAGAATGTGGAAACACCCATTGGGGGATTCATGAGAATTGAGATCTTGCTAAAAAGTTCTTTATTGTACTTGCACAGTTTCTTGAGATTTGGTCAAGATTCACAGAGTCTTTTTGCTAACTCTTTAATAGTGTTCCCAATAGAAATGTGCTCTGTATTGCTCTGTATCATTCTTACCTTCTAAAGGGGTATTAGCTGCTTCACATATAATGAATCTTTGAAGGAGGAGCACTTTTCTGGTCTGAGGTCTGGTTCCACTTCATATACTATGGGATTGCCTAAGTGTGGCATTAATTCATTGTTTGCAGAGGATGTGTATTGGTTTTGGTGGTTTTTTTTTGTTTGTTTGTTTTTGAAAACAGTGTTTCTCTGTGTGACAGCACTGGCTGTCCTGGAACTCACTCTGTAGACCAGGCAGGCCTCAAACTCACAGAGATCTACCTGCCTCAGGCTCCTGAGCGTTGGCATCAAAGTCTTAAATGTGTGTGCCTATTGAGGATATGTTCTGAAGCAGAGAATGCTTCTGGGATTTGAGAGATCCTAGGTTCTGCCTATGGATGAAAAGGTACTGGAACCACACTTCTGAACTTGTCTGTGACATTTACAGTAAAAGAACTTTAGATTTAGAATCTTTTGAGAGATATTTTTTGTGGATAAGAACCTAAAGAAAAATTGTCAGTCATCTCTCAAAGTTTACTGTATGTTATGAAGATGTACTTCTTTAAGCACAAGAGTATATAGGAGAGGAGAATGGGAAGAAACTTCTAAATGATAACAATTTATAAGTCATTCCAATTAATAATGTCCCTGCATTTAGTTTTAAAATATTTTATGTGTAACTGTAAACTACTTTTAAGAGTAGTTTTTTGAGTTGAAAAAGTATTGATTTTTGTATTTGCTAATCCTCGGGGGGAGGGTGTCTTTTATGTCACATGAACTCCCTTTCATCAGCTCATTTTAAAATAGTTTCCTTTTTGTCATCTATTTGTTTATAATGTTTACTTAAACTTTTATCTTTTGTTTGCAAGTGGAGTTCCATGAGATTTGTTTCAAATATATAACAGGTGATTATTCTGCAGGTTTTCCCTCTTAAGAAAGCTTGAGAAATGGGCCCTGTGCCACTCCACCAGTGTTGCTGTTTTGCATGTCACTGTATTGTACTTAATTAAAAGGTTCCACGATGACAGCAATTTGCAAAAGATCTTTCGATATGTACAATTCACTAATTTCATGTGTTCCATTAGTTTTATGTGTGAATATCTTGACTAAAGACTTTGGGACTGAGGAGATGGCTCAGTAGTTAAGAGGGCACAAGATTTGTACTTTATTTCCATCATGTTGAGTAAGTTATCACTGCAAAGAACAGCATATAAATAATATAATTAAAAATGTTGGAAAGAAGAAACATGGTTGTAAGCAATAATAGTCACTCAAAAGTAGTCTTTTGAACTGATATTTGGAAATACAATCACAGTGTTCATACTGAAAGATACTGATGTGCCAGGAATTTTCTTCATTCTATATGCAAATATTTCTTTCGTGACCCTTTGGCAGTAGAAGAAAAGGAGACTTCACTGGTCTCTGCTTGTTCCAATAGTCCAGATCATCACAGTGCTGTAGTTGGTGCTGTGTTGATCCTGACTTATGACTTTCAACAGGTAAGGCAATCCTGAGGGAGATGTCTTTACTGTGGTCTTTTCTTTCTCTTCACAATATTGATAGTAGAACAAACAAAGCCTTTCAGAACTTCACCAAAAGAGATGTGTGATCTTGGAGTCTTCAGTTCTCCTGGATATGTATATATTTACTATACAGATATAGTAAAAACTATTTTAGAGTATTTAGCTCTTTGGTTTCCTTTAAATGCATCATGAATGATTTTTTTTAATAAATAGTCCCTTTAATACTTCAGTACTAGCCTCCATTACTGAAAAATAGACATCAAAAAATAAAATTAATACACTGTTTGTTCCTTTATCATTATCTCACTTAAGGGAGGTCACTGTGTTTATCTCAGGTTGGTTACCCATCTACCTGACACAGCTGGATATGTTTATATGTGAAGGTGAGGCTGGTGAAGAAGTCTGGTCTCTCTTGTTGCACTCACCTAGCCAGGACAGTTTAACTTTAAGTCCTACTATGACTTATGCCTACACTGAAGAGTATTTAAGGGATCCAATTCCTTCTTCTGACCTCCACACATTCTTGCATGCATGTGATACATTTAAACTCACTCAAACCAATACACATACATACATATAACTTTTAAAAAATATCTTAAATGAAAATAGATTTTTTTCTTAGTTATTATGAATCTGAACTACATGATCAGAATGGCCTGAATCCTGGCTTCAGTAGTCCTGGTAGGGGTGCTCAATTTTTTTAAAGATTTATTTATTTATTATGTATACAACATTCTGCCTCGATATATGTCTGCACGCCAAAGGAGGGCTCCAGATCCCAGTACAGATGGTTGTGAGCCACCATGTGGTTGCTGGGAATTGAACTCAGGACCTTTGGAAGAGCAGCCAGTGCTCTTAACCTCTGAGCCATCTCTCCAGCCCCAGGGGGTGCTCAATTTTAACTTAGGAATTTTTCCAGAAAAGGAAATTAAAGATTTATTTTCAGATACCCACTGTCAAATTTTGAGGTGTGAAAGCAACAGTGCCCTCTATCAAGTTTACTTTCCCAGGCTATCACTGATGGCAATGACAGAATTCATTCACCTGTGTATATTGAGAAGTACACTACTAAAATTTGTACTAAAGTTTATCCAACTCCCAATCCCCCCAGTTTCGGTGCGACACACAATAACAAAGAAAAATAATGGACAGATGAATGGATTGATGATATGGGATTCCCCTCTGCATGCTGTGAATATGTTTAATTACCATTGGTTAATAAAGAAGCTGCTTTGAGCCTATGACAGTGCAGAATAGAGCAAGATGGGAATTCCAAGCACAGATAGAGGAGAAAAGCAGGTGGAGTCAAGGAGACACCATGTAGCTGCTGAAGGATAAAGACACGTGCCTAGTGGAAACTTATGGTTAAACCACAAAAGAATAGAAATGTATTCATTAAAAATATAAGCATCAGTTAATAAGAAGCCCATGCTAATAGACCAAGCAGTATTTTAATTAATATAGTTCTGTGTGATTATTTTGGGTCTGGGTGGCTGGGAATGAAGAAGCAGCCTTCATCTACAGATTGACATAGATAAATTATAGAAATGAAGGTAGAGAGTATGTAAAGGAAGAAACAGAGCAGGGAAAGGAAAGAATTATTTATGAATTTATAGCCTCATTTCATCCATGGTTTCTGTTTGATGGTAGTTTGCCTAAACTATAAATGGATCTTAAAGTTCAAATCATATAAAGAGAATCAAACAAAAGGTTAGCAGAAGCATTCCTTTCGAATGGCAGATAAATCTCTACACTAAGTTATCAATTGTATAACTTTGAAGTTTACACTAAGAAGAAGCACTCACTAGAACAACCTATATTTAGTTGGTTGTTGCTCAGCAATACAGAATTTCTCTATTTTTTTTAAATTAATGGGCTGGAGAGATGGTTCAGAGGTTAAGAGCACTGACTGCTCTTCCAGAGGTCCTGAGTTCAATTCCCAGCAACCACATGATGGCTCACAAACATCTGTAATGATGTGGCGCTCTCTTCTTGTGTGTGGGCATACATAGAAGCAGAATGTTGTACACATAATAAATAAATAAATCTAAAAAAGAATATAATAAAATTAAGATGTCTCCAACTTAGACAAATAATAAAGGGTCAATGTCGCAAACTGTAGAGTGCTTCCCTAGTATAGTTTGGGGGCTATTCCTCAGACACACTCCAATATAAGAAGCAGGTTTACTATAGGCTCTGACCAGTCAAGACAGTGTGTCATGTTTTCAACCTGCTTAGCAATTTAGGATTGCAGTGTCAACATTTTGTACTCTAAGTGCCCCCATGTGGGCCACCTTACAGGTGTTCATGAAACCAAAACAAAACATCCATCCAGAATAAAGACAGTCATGAGTAAAATCAGAATACAGTGTTCATGTCACCCAGGTGGAGAATGGCCCTTAAGCTCACAAAATTTCTTAGTGCACACTATATCCTAAGATGTGACTCTTCTCTTCCCTGTTCTTCCTAGGAGTCCTACCATATATGTGGAAACTTTAGTAGGGCCACCAGCTGTCTCTGTTTGAAGAGATCTCCAAGTTTTAGGTTCCAAGTTCTAAGAAAACTGTCAGTGGTCAGAGAAGCACTTGACTGACATTTCTTCATGACAGGCTCTTGATTTCAACCCAGTTCCCACTTTCTGAGGAAACTATTATCAGAACTAAAATGCTGGTCTGTCATTTAATTCTCTTTTTTTGTTTGTTTTTTGTTTTTTTGAGACAGGGTTTCTCTGTGGCTTTGGAGCCTGTCCTGGAACTAGCTCTGTACACCAGGCTAATCTCGAACTCACAGAGATCCACCTGCCTCTGCCTCCCGAGTGCTGGGATTAAAGGTGTGCCCCACCATCGCCTGGCTGTCATTTCATTCTTGCTCTACATTCAGCTTGCAATATTGGAGGTCATGTTACCAGAATCAAGCAGCTATAAATAATTCTACACTGAAGGAACTGGCTGAATCTAGCTTCCCTTGTGTTTGGAAGAACATGGCTGAGAGCTGCTTGAGAAGAAATTCTTAGGAGTGGCAGGTTTCCAGTGGGAGGTGTGTGTACGTGTGTGCATTTCACACAACTCTAATGATAACTGAAGGTCTCATTGCTCTAGGTATGAGGGAACTTCTTCGATCAAAGAACTATCAAGAAGGAATTTGAGCCCAAATCTTCATAGCTCATTCTCTTCAGTGGACTAGTTTAGGAAAGTATTTAATGTGTACCATGAGACATCGTGCTTCAGAGACAACACTAAGGAGAGTAAGGAAAGACGGCTAGAAGAAGAAAACACTGGCATGTTCATGTGCCTTAAAGAGAACTCACATCTAGGACAATCAAAGGACTACAAACACCAGCAAAATGTTAACCAATTTAAAGCCAGACCTCCTCTATGAGGTAAATGAACAGCCAATAGGTCCAAGGAGACCCCGGTAATCCACATGTTAGGGCAATGCAGATGTGATCCACACACCACATTGAGTAAACCTGGTTTAGTTAAAGAAGATGAAAAACGGGTCGGAGAGATGGCTCAGATAATTCGAGCATTGCCTGCTCTTCCAAAGATCAGAAGTTCGATTCCTGGACATCACATAATTGCTTCAAAATGAGGTTTGGTGCCCTCTACTGGAAGCAGAAGGAAGAGGCAGGAGCGATGTCTCTGTGGTTAAGAGCATGCCTGCTGAGTTTGATGAGGCCAAGTGCAGACATACAGCCAGGGCCCAGGTTGTTGGGACTGAATCAGGCAAAACATTTTGTTAGGATAATAAAGACTCACACCTCTATCACCATGAGCCAGCATGCTTCAGAGACACCACCAAGCAGAGTAAGGCAAGATGGTTAGAAGAAGAAAATACTAGCATGTTCATGTGCCTGAAGAAGAACTCACATCCAGGACATACAAAGGAACAAACACAAACAAAAGCTTAACCAATTTAAAGCCAGTGAAACAATCTGTCTAAACCTCCTCTATGAGGTACACTAATGGCCAACAGATCCATGGATACCCCTGGATTTCAAATGTTAGGAAAATGCAGATGTGATCCACACATCATTGAGTACATCTGGTTTAGGTAAAGAAGTAGAAAAACGGGTTGGAGAGATGCCTCAGTGTATAAGAGCATTTCGTGCTCTTTCATCCTCCTGTATTCAATTTCAAGGAACCACATAATGGCTCACAACCATCTGCACTGAGGTCTTGTGCCCTCTTTTGGATGCAGAAAGAAGCACTCGAGAGTTAGCTCAGTGGTTAGGAATTCTGGCTGCCCTTCTAAAGGTCAGAAGTTCGATTCCTGGCAACCACAGTTTTGTTCTCAAAATGAGATTTGGTGCCATCTACTGGAAACAGAAGGAAGAGGCAGGACAGATGGCTCAGTGCTTAAGAGCATTGCCTGCTGAGTTTGATGAGGCCAAGTGCAGACCTAGAGTCAAGGCAAAGGCCAAGGCCCACGTTATTGTGACTGAATTAGGCAAACGTTTTTTTAGGATATTAAAGACTCACAGCTCTGTCACCATGAGACAGCGTGCTTCAGAGACAACACTAAGGAGAGTAAGGCAAGATGGCTAGAAGAAGAAAACACTGGCATGTTCATGTGCCTTAAAGAGAACTCACATCCAAGACAATCAAAGGACTACTAACACCAGCAAAATGTTAACCAATTTAAAGCCAGAGAAACAATTTATCCTGACCTCCTCTATGAGGTACATGAACAGCCACTAGGTCCATGGAGACCCCTGTACTCCACATGTTAGGGGAATGCAGATGTGATCCACACACCACATTGAGTAAACCAGGTTTAGTTTAAGAGTTGAAAAACAGGTCGGAGAGATGGCTCAGTTAATACGAGCATTTCCTGCTCTTCCAAAGATCAGAAGTTCGATTCCTGGACATCACATAATTGCTTCAAAATGAGGTTTGGTGCCCTCTACTGGAAGCAGAAGGAAGAGGCAGGAGAGATGCCTTGTTTCTTAAGAGCATGCCTGCTGAGTTTGATGAGGCCAAGTGCAGACATACAGCCAGGGCCCAAATTGTTGGGACTGAATCAGGCAAAACATTTTGTTAAGATAATAAAGACTCACAGCTCTATCACCATGAGCCAGCATGCTTCAGAGACACCACCAAGCAGAGTAAGGCAAGATGGTTAGAAGAAGAAAATACTAGCATGTTCATGTGCCTGAAGAAGAACTCACATCCAAGACATACAAAGGAACAAACACCAACAAAAGCTTAACCAATTTAAAGCCAGTGAAACAATTTGTCTAGACCTCCTCTATGAGGTACACGAATGGCCAACAGATCCATGGAGACCCCTGTACTTCAAATGCTAGGAAAATGCAGATGTGATCCACACATCATTGAGTACATCTGGTTTAGGTAAAGAAGTAGAAAAACCGGTTGGAGAGATAGCTCAGTGTTTAAGAGCATTTCGTGCTCTTTCATCCACCTGTATTCAATTTCAAGCAACCACATAATGGCTCACAACCATCTGCACTGAGGTCTTGTGCCCTCTTTTGGATGCAGAAAGAAGCGCTCGAGAGATAGCTCAGTGGTTAAGAATACTGGCTGCCCTTCTAAAGGTCACAAGTTCGATTCCTGGCAACCACAGTTTTGCTCTCAAAATGAGATTTGGTGCCATGTACTGGCAACAGAAGGAAGAGGCAGGAGAGATGGCTCAGTGCTTAAGAGCATTGCCTGCTGAGTTTGATGAGGCCAATTGCAGACATAGAATCAGGGCAAAGGCCAGGGCCCACGTTATTGTGACTGAATTAGGCAAATGTTTTTTTAGGATGTTAAAGACTCACAGCTCTGTCACCATGAGACATCGTGCTTCAGAGACAACACTAAGGAGAGTAAGGCAAGATGGCTAGAAGAAGAAAACACTGGCATGTTCATGTGCCTTAAAGAGAACTCACATCCAAGACAATCAAGGGACTACAAACACCAGCAAAATGTTAACCAATTTAAAGCCAGAGAAACAATTTATGTTGACCTCCTCTATGAGGTACATGATCAGCCAATAAGTCCATGGAGATCCCTGTACTCCCCATGTTAGGGGAATGCAGATGTTATCCACACACGACATTGGGTAAACCCGGTTTAGATAAAGAAGATGAAAAACGGGTCGGAGAGATGGCTCAGTGGTTAAGAGCATTGCCTGCTGAGTTTGATGAGGCCAAGTACAGACATAGAGTCAGAGCAAAGGCCAGGGCCCACGTTATTGTGACTGAATTAGGCAAAGGTTTTTTAGGATGTTAAAGACTCACAGCTCTATCACCACGAGACAGCGTGCTTTAGAGACAACCTTAAGGAGAGTAAGGCAAAAAACTAGAAGAAGAAAACACTGGCATGTTCATGTGCCTTAAAGAGAACTCATATCCAAGACAATCGAAGTACACAAACACAAGCAAAATGTTAACCAATTTAAAGCCAGAGAAACAATTTATCCTGAAATCCTCTATGAGGTACATGAACAGCCAATAGGTCCATGGAGACCCCTGTACTCCACATGTCAGGGGAATGAAGATGTGATCCACACACCACATTGAGTAAACCAGGTTTAGTTAAAGAAGTTGAAAAACGGGTCGGAGAGATGGCTCAGTGGTTAAGAGAATTGCCTGCTCTTCCAAAGATCAGAAGTTCGATTCCTGGACATCACATAATTGCTTCAAAATGAGGTTTGGTGCCCTCTACTTGAAGCAGAAGGAAGAGGCAGGAGAGATGTCTTGGTGGTTAAGAGCATGCCTGCTGAGTTTGATGAGGCCAAGTGCAGACATACAGCCAGGGCCCAGGTTGTTGGGACTGAATCAGACAAAACATTTTGTTAGGAAAATAAAGACTCACAGCTCTATCACCATGAGCCAGCATGCTTCAGAGACACCACCAAGCAGAGTAAGGCAAGATGGTTAGAAGAAGAAAATACTAGCATTTTCATGTGCCTGAAGAAGAACTCACATCCAAGACATACAAAGGAACAAACACCAACAAAAGCTTAACCAATTAAAAGCCAGTGAAACAATTTGTCTAGACCTCCTCTATGAGGTACCCGAATGGCCAACAGATCCATGGAGAACCCTGTACTTCAAATGTTAGGAAAATGCAGATGTGATCCACACATCATTGAGTGCATCTGGTTGAGGTAAAGAAGTAGAAACACGGGTTGGAGATATGGTTCAGTGTTTAAGAGCCTTTCGTGCTCTTTCATGCACCTGTATTCAATTTCAAGCAACTACATAATGGCTCACAAGCATCTGCACTGAGGTCTTGTGTGCTCTTTTGGATGCAGAAAGAAGCGCTCGAGAGATAGCTCACTGGTTGAGAATACTGGCTGCCCTTCTAAAGGTCAGAAGTTCGATTCATGGCAACCACAGTTTTCTCTCAAAATGAGATTTGGTGCCATCTACTGGCAACAGAAGGAAGAGGCAGGAGAGATGGCTCAGTGCTTAAGAGCATTGCCAGCTGAGTTTGATGAGGCCAAGTGCAGACATAGAGTCAGGGCAAAGGCCACGGCCCACGTTATTGTGACTGAATTAGGCAAACGTATTTTAGGATGTTAAAGACTCACAGCTCTATCACCCTGAGAAATCGTGCTTCAGAGACTACAGTAAGGAGAGTAAAGCAAGATGGCTAGAATAAGAAAACACTGGCATGTTCATGTGCCTTAAAGAGAACTCACATCCAAGACAATCAAAGGACTACAAACACCAGCAAAATGTTAACGAATTTAAAGCCAGAGAAACAATTCATGCTGACCTCCTCTATGAGGTACATGAACAGCCAATAGGTCCATGGAGACCCCTGTACTCCACATGTTAGGGGAATGGAGATGTGATCCACACACCACATTGAGTAAACCTGGTTTAGTTAAAGAAGTTGAAAACGGGTCGGAGAGATGGCTCAGTGGTTAAGAGCATTGCCTACTCTTCCCAAAATCAGAAGTTCGATTCCTGGACATCACATAATTGCTTCAAAATGAGGTTTGGTGCCCTCTATTGGAAGCAGAAGGAAGAGGCAGGAGAGATGTCTTGGTGGTTAAGAGCATGCCTGCTCAGTTTGATGAGGCCAAGTGCAGACATAGAGCCAGGAAACGGCCAGGGCCCAGGCTGTTGGGACCGAATTAGGCAAACGTTTTTTTAGGATGTTAAAGACTCACAGCTCTATCACCATGAGCCATCGTGCTTCAGAGACAACACTAAGGAGAGTAAGGCAAGATGGCTAGAAGAAGAAAACACTGGCATGTTCATGTGCCTTAAAGAGCACTCACATCCAAGACAATCAAAGGACTACAAACACCAGCAAAATGTTAACAAATTTAAAGCCAGAGAAACAATTTATCCTGACCTCCTCTATCAGGTACATGAACAGACAATAGCTCCATGGAGATCCCTTTACTCCACATGTTAGAGGAATGCAGATGTGATCCACGGACCACATAGAGTAAACCTGGTTTAGTTAAAGAATTTGAAAAACGGGTCGGAGAGATGGCTCAGTGGTTAAGAGCATTGCCTGCTCTTCCAAAGATCAGAAGTTCGATTCCTTGACATCACATAATTGCTTCAAAATGAGGTTTGGTGCCCGCTACTGGAAGCAGAAGGAAGAGGCAGGAGAGATGTCTTGGTGGTTAAGAGCATGCCTGCTGAGATTGATGAGGCCAGGGCCCAGGTTTTTGGGACTGAATCAGGCAAAACATTTTGTTAGGATAATAAAGACTCACAGCTCTAACACCATGAGCCAGCATGCTTCAGAGACACCACCAAGCAGAGTAAGGCAGGATGGTTAGAAGAAGAAAATACTAGCATGTTCATGTGCCTGAAGAAGAACTCACATCCAAGACATACAAAGGAACAAACACCAACAAAAGCTTAACCAATTTAAAGCCAGTGAAACAATTTGTCTAGACCTCCTCTATGAGGTACACGAATGGCCAACAGATCCATGGAGACCCCTGTACTTCAAATGTTAGGAAAATGCAGATGTGATCCACACATCATTGAGTACATCTGGTTTAGGTAAAGAAGTAGAAAAACGGGTTGGAGAGATGGCTCAGTGTTTAAGAGCATTTCGTGCTCTTTCTTCCTCCTGTATCCAATTTCAAGCAACCACATAATGGCTCACAACCATCTGCACTGAGTTCTTGTGCCCTCTTTTGCATGCAGAAAAAAGCGCTCGAGAGATAGCTCAGTGGTTAAGAATCCTGGCTGCCCTTCTAAAGGTCAGAAGTTCGATTCCTGGCAACCACAGTTTTGCTCTCAAAATGAGATTTGGTGCCATCTACTGGCAACAGAAGGAAGAGGCAGGAGAGATGGCTCAGTGCTTAAGAGCATTGGCTGCTGAGTTTGATGAGGCCAAGTGCAGACATAGAGTCAGGGCAAAGGCCAGGGCCCAAGTTATTTTGACTGAATTGGGCAAACGTTTTTTTAGGATGTTAAAGACTCACAGCTCTATCACCATGAGACATCGTGCTTCACAGACAACATTAAGGAGAGTAAGGCAAGATGGCTAGAAGAAGAAAACACTGGCATGTTCATGTGCCTTAAAGAGAACTCACATCCAAGACAATCAAAGGACTACAAACACCAGCAAAATGTTAACCAATTTAAAGCCAGATAAACAATTTATCCTGACCTCCTCTATGAGGTACATGAACAGCCAATAGGTCCATTGAGACCCCTGTACTTCACATGTTAGGGGAATGCAGATGTGATCCACACACCACATTGAGTTAACCTGGTTTAGTTAAAGAAGTTGAAAAACGGGTCGGAGAGATGGCTCAGTGGTTAAGAGCCTTGCCTGTTCTTCCAAAGATCAGAAGTTCGATTCCTGGACATCACATAATTGCTTCAAAATGAGGTTTGGTGCCCTCTACTGGAAGCAGAAGGAAGAGGCAGGAGAGATGTCTTGGTGGTTAAGAGCATGCCTGCTGAGTTTGATGAGGCCAGGGCCCAGGTTGTTGGGTCTGAATCAGGCAAAATATTTTGTTAGGATAATAAAGACACACAGCTCTATCACCATGAGCCAGCATGCTTCAGAGACACCACCAAGCAGAGTAAGGCAGGATGGTTAGAAGAAGAAAATACTAGCATGTTCATGTGCCTGAAGAAGAACTCACATCAAAGACATACAAAGGAACAAACACCAACAAAAGCTTAACCAATTTAAAGCCAGTGAAACAATTTGTCTAGACCTCCTCTATGAGGTACACGAACGGCCAACAGATCCGTGGAGACCCCTGAACTTCAAGTGTTAGGAAAATGCAGATGTGATCCACACATCATTGAGTACATCTGGTTTAGGTAAAGAAGTAGAAAAACGGGTTGGAGTGATGTCTCGGTGTTTAAGAGCATTTCATGCTCTTTCATCCTCCTGTACCAATTTCAAGAAACCACATAATGGCGCACAACCATCTGCACTGAGGTCTTGTGCCCTCTTTTGCATACAGAAAGAAGCGCTCGAGATATAGCTCAGTGGTTAAGAATCCTGGCTGCCCTTCTAAAGGTCAGAAGTTCGATTCCTGGCAACCACAGTTTTGCTCTCAAAATGAGATTTGGTGCCATCTACTGGCAACAGAAGGAAGAGGCAGGAGAGATGGCTCAGTGCTTAAGAGCATTGATAGGCTGCTGAGTTTTATGAGGCCAAGTGCAGACATAGAGTCAGGGCAAAGGCCAGGGCCCACGTTATTGTCACTGAATTGGGCAAACGTTTTATTAGGATGTTAAAGACTCACAGCTCTATCACCATGAGACATCGTGCTTCAGAGACAACACTAAGGAGAGTAAGGCAAGATGGCTAGAAGAAGAAAACACTGGCATGTTCATGTGCCTTAAAGAGAACTCACATCCAAGACAATCAAAGGACTACAAACACCAGCAAAATGTTAACAAATTTAAAGCCAGAGAAACAATTTATCCTGACCTCCTCTATCAGGTACATGAACAGCCAATAGGTCCATGGAGACCCCTGTACTCCACATGTTTGGGGAATGCAGATGTGATCCACACACCACATTGAGTAACCCTGGTTTAGTTAAAGAAGTTGAAAAACGGGTCGGAGAGATGGCTCAGTGGTTAAGAGCATTGCCTGCTCTTCCAAAGATCAGAAGTTCGATTCCTGGACATCACATAATTGCTCCAAAGTGAGGTTTGGTGCCCTCTACTGGAAGCAAAAAGAGGCAGGAGAGATGTCTTGGTGCTTAAGAGCATGCCTGCTGAGTTTGATGAGGCCAGGGCCCAGGTTGTTGGGACTGAATCAGGCAAAACATTTTGTTAGGATAATAAAGACTCACAGCTCTATCACCATGAGCCAGCATGCTTCAGAGACACCACAAAGCAGAGCAAGGCAAGATGGTGAGAAGAAGAAAATACTAGCATGTTCATGTGCCTGAAGAAGAACTCACATCCAAGACATACAAAGGAACAAACACCAACAAAAGCTTAACCAATTTAAAGCCAGTGAAACAATTTGTCTAGACCTCCTCTATGAGGTACACGAATGGCCAACAGATCCATGGAGACCCCTGAACTTCAAATGTTAGGAAAATGCAGATGTGATCCACACATCATTGAGTATATCTGGTTTAGGTAAAAAAGTAGAAAAACGGGTTGGAGAGATGGCTCAGTGTTTAAGAGCATTTCGTGCTCTTTCTTCCTCCTGTATTCAATTTCAAGCAACCACATAATGGCTCACAACCATCCTCACTGAGGTCTTGTGACCTCTTTTGGATGCAGAAAGAAGCGCGCGCGAGATAGCTCAGTGGTTAAGAATCCTGGCTGCCTTCTAAAGGTCAGAAGTTCGATTCCTGGCAACCACAGTTTTGCTCACAAAATGAGATTTGGTGCCATCTACTGGCAACAGAAGGAAGAGGCAGGAGAGATGGCTCAGTGCTTAAGAGCATTGCCTGCTGAGTTTGATGAGGCCAAGTGCAGACAGAGAGTCAGGTCAAAGGCCACGGCCCACGTTATTGTGACTGAATTAGGCAAACGTTATTTTAGGATGTTAAAGACTCACAGCTCTATCACCATGAGACAGCATGCTTCAGACAACACTAAGGAGAGTAAGGCAAGATGGCTAGAAGAAGAAAACACTGGCATTTTCATGTGCCTTAAAGAGAACTCACATCCAAGACAATCAAAGGACTACAAACACCAGCAAAATGTTAACCAATTTAAAGCCAGAGAAACAATTTATCCTGACCTCGTATGAGGTACAAGAACAGCCAATATGTCCATGGAGACCCCTGTACTCCACATGTTAGGGGAATGCAGATGTGATCCACACACCACATTGTGTAAACTTGGTTTAGTTAAAGAAGTTGAAAAACGGGTCGGAGAGATGTCTCAGTGGTTAAGAGCATTGCCTACTCTTCCAAAGATCAGAAGTTCGATTCCTGGACATCACATAATTCCTTCAAAATGAGGTTTGGTGCCCTCTACTGGAAGCAGAAGGAAGATTCAGGAGAGATGTCTTGGTGGTTAAGAGCATGCCTGCTGAGTTTGATGAGGCCAGGGCCCAGGTTTTTGGGACTGAATCAGGCAAAATATTTTGTTAGGATAATAAAGACTCACAGCTCTATCACCATGAGCTAGCATGCTTCAGAGACACCACCAAGCAGAGCAAGGCAAGATGGTTAGAAGAAGAAAATACTTGCATATTCATGTGCCTGAAGAAGAACTCACATTCAAGACATACAAAAGAACAAACACCAACAAAAGCTTAACCAATTTAAAGCCAGTGAAACAATTTGTCTAGACCTCCTCTATGAGGTACACGAATGGCCAACAGATCCATGGAGACCCCTGAACTTCAAATGTTAGGAAAATGCAGATGTGATCCACACATCATTGCGTATTTCTGGTTTAGGTAAAGAAGTAGAAAAACAGGTTGGAGTGATGTCTCGGTGTTTAAGAGCATTTCGTGCTCTGTCATCCTCCTGTATCCAATTTCAAGAAACCACATAATGGCTCACAACCATCTGCACTGAGGTCTTCTGCCCTCTTTTGGATGCAGAAAGAAGCGCTCGATAAATAGCTCAATGGTTATGAATCCTGGCAGCCCTTCTAAAGGTCAGAAGTTCGATTCCTGGCAACCACAGTTTTGCTCTCAAAATGAGATTTGGTGCCATCTACTGGCAACAGAAGGAAGAGGCAGGAGAGATGGCTCAGTGCTTAAGAGCATTGCCTGCTGTGTTTGATGAGGCCAAGTGCAGACATAGAGTCAGGGCAAAGGCCAGGGCACAGGTTATTGTAACTGAATTAGGCTAACGTTTTTTTAGGATGTTAAAGACTCACAACTCTATCACCATGAGACATCATGCTTCAGAGACAACACTAAGGAGAGTATGGCAAGATGGCTAGAAGAAGGAAACCCTGGCATGTTCATGTGCCTTAAAGAGAACTCACATCCAAGACTATCAAAGGACTACAAACACCAGCAAAATGTTAACCAATTTAAAGCCAGAAAAACAATTTATCCTGACCTCCTCTATCAGGTACATGAACAGCCAATAGGTCCATGGAGACACATGTACTCCACATGTTTGGGGAATGCAGATGTGATCCACACACCACATTGAGTAACCCTGGTTTAGTTAAAGAAGTTAAAAAACGGGAGGGAGAGATGGCTCAGTGGTTAAGAGCATTGCCTGCTCTTCCAAAGATCAGAAGTTCGATTCCTGGACATCACATAATTGCTCCAAAATGAGGTTTGGTGCCCTCTACTGGAAGCAAAAAGAGGCAGGAGAGATGTCTTTGTGCTTAAGAGCATGCCTGCTGAGTTTGATGAGGCCAGGGCCCAGGTTGATGGGACTGAATCAGGCAAAACATTTTGTTAGGATAATAAAGACTCACAGCTCTATCACCATGAGCCAGCATGCTTCAGAGACACCACCAAGCAGAGCAAGGCAAGATGGTTAGAAGAAGAAAATACTAGCATGTTCATGTGCCTGAAGAAGAACTCACATCCAAGACATACAAAGGAACAAACACCAACAAAAGCTTAACCAATTTAAAGCCAGTGAAACAATTTGTCTAGACCTCCTCTATGAGGTACACGAATGGCCAACAGATCCATGGAGACCCCTGAACTTCAAATGTTAGGAAAATGCAGATGTGATCCACACATCATTGAGTACATCTGATTTAGGTAAAGAAGTGGAAAAACGGGTTGGACTGATGTCTCGGTGTTTAAGAGCATTTCGTGCTCTTTCATCCTCCTGTATCCAATTTCAAGAAACCACATAATGGCTCACAACCATCTGCACTGAGGTCTTCTTCCCTCTTTTGGATGTAGAAAGAAGCGCTCGAGAGATAGCTCAGTGGTTAAGAATCCTGGCTGCCCTTCCAAAGGTCAGAAGTTCGATTCCCGGCAACCACAGTTTTGCTCTCAAAATGAGATTTGGTGCCATCTACTGGCAACAGAAGGAAGAGGCAGGAGAGATGGCTCAGTGCTTAAGAGCATTGGCTGCTGAATTTGATGAGGCCAAGTGCAGACATAGAGTCAGGGCAAAGGCCAGGGCACACGTTATTGTGACTGAATTGGGCAAACGTTTTTTTAGGATGTTAAAGACTCACAGCTCTATCACCATGAGACAGCGTGCTTCAGAGCCAACACTAAGGAGAGTAAGGCAAGATGGCTAGAAGTAGAAAACACTCGCATGTTCATGTGCCTTAAAGAGAACTCACATCCAAGACAATCAAAGGACTACAAACACCAGCAAAATGTTAACCAATTTAAAGCCAGAGAAACAATTTATCCTGACCTCCTCTATCAGGTACATGAACAGCCAATAGGTCCATGGAGACCCCTGTACTCCACTTGTTAGGGGAATGCAGATGTGATCCACACACCACATTGAGTACACCTCGTTTAGTTAAAGAAGTGGAAAAACGGGTCGGAGAGATGGCTCAGTGGTTAAGAGCATTGCCTGCTCTTCCCAAGATCAGAATTTCGATTCCTGGACATTACATAATTGCTTCAAAATGAGGTTTGGTGCCCTCAACTGCAAGCAGAAGGAAGAGGCAGGAGAGATGTCTTGGTGCTTAAGAGCATGCCTGCTGAGTTTGATGAGGCCAGGGCCCAGGTTGTTGGGTCTGAATCAGGCAAAACATTTTGTTAGGATAATAAAGACTCACAGCTCTATCACCATGAGCCAGCATGCTTCAGAGACACCACCAAGCAGAGTAAGGCAGGATGGTTAGAAGAAGAAAATACTAGCATGTTCATGTGCCTGAAGAAGAACTCACATCCAAGACATACAAAGGAACAAACAACAACAAAAGCTTAACCAATTTAAAGCCAGTGAAACAATTTGTCTTCACCTCCTCTATGAGGTACACGAATGGCCAACAGATCCTTGGAGACCCATGAACTTCAAATGTTAGGAAAATGCAGATGTGATCCACACATCATTGAGTACATCTGGTTTAGGTAAAGAAGTAGAAAAACGGGTTGGAGTGATGTCTCGGTGTTTAAGAGCATTTCGTGCTCTTTCATCCTCCTGTATCCAATTTCAAGAAACCACATAATGGCTCACAACCATCTGCACTGAGGTCTTGTGCCCTCTTTTGCATGCAGAAAGAAGCGCTCGAGATATAGCTCAGTGGTTAAGAATCCTGGCTGCACTTCGAAAGGTCAGAAGTTCGATTCCTGGCAACCACAGTTTTGCTCTCAAAATGAGATTTGGTGCCATCTAATGGCAACAGAAGGAAGAGGCAGGAGAGATGGCTCAGTGCTTAAGAGCATTGATTGGCTGCTGAGTTTGATGAGGCCAAGTGCAGACATAGAGTCAGGGCAAAGGCCAGGGCCCACGTTATTGTGACTGAATTGGACAAACGTTTTTTTAGGATGGTAAAGACTCACAGCTCTATCACCATGAGACATCGTGCTTCAGAGACAACACTAAGGAGAGTAAGGCAAGATGGCTAGAAGAAGAAAACTCTGACATGCTCATGTGCCTTAAAGAGAACTCACATCCAAGACAATCAAAGGACTACAAACACCAGCAAAATGTTAACCAATTTAAAGCCAGAGAAACAATTTATCCTGACCTCCTCGATGAGGGACATGAACAGCCAATAGGTCCATGGAGACCCCTGTACTTCACATGTTAGGGGAATGCAGATGTGATCCACAGACCACATTGAGTAACCCTGGTTTAGTTAAAGAAGTTGAAAAACGGGAGGGAGAGATGGCTCAGTGGTTAAGAGCATTGCCTGTTCTTCCAAATATCAGAAGTTCGATTCCTGGACATCACATAATTGCTCCAAAATGAGGTTTGGTGCCCTCTACTCAAATCACAAGGAAGATTCAGGAGAGATGTTTTGGTGGTTAAGAGCATGCCTGCTGAGTTTGATGAGGCTAAGTGCAGACATACAGCCAAGACCCAGGTTGTTGGGACTGAATCAGGCAAAACATTTTGTTAGGATAATAAAGACTCACAGCTCTATCACCATGAGCCAGCATGCTTCAGAGACACCCCCAAGCAGAGTAAGGCAGGATGGTTAGAAGAAGAAAATACTAGCATGTTCATGGGCCTGAAGAAGAACTCACATCCAAGACATACAAAGGAACAAACACCAACAAAAGCTTAACCAATTTAAAGCCAGTGAAACAATTTGTCTAGACCTCCTCTATGAGGTACACGAATGGCCAACAGATCCATGGAGATCCCTGAACTTCAAATGTTAGGAAAATGCAGATGTGATCCACACATCATTGAGTACATCTGGTTTAGGTAAAGAAGTAGAAAAACGGGTTGGAGTGATGTCTAGGTGTTTAAGAGCATTTCGTGCTCTTTCATCCTCCTGTATCCAATTTCAAGAAACCACATAATGGCTCACAACCATCTGCACTGAGTTCTTCTGCCCTCTTTTGCATGCAGAAAGAAGTGCTCGAGAGATAGCTCAGTGGTTAAGAATCCTGGCTGCCCTTCTAAAGGTCAGAAGTTCGATTCCTGGAAACCACAGATTTGCTCTCAAAATGAGATTTGGTGCCATCTACAGGCAACAGAAGGACGAGACAGGAGAGATGGCTCAGTGCTTAAGAGCATTGGCTGCTGAGTTGGATGAGGCCAAGTGCAGACATAGAGTCAGGGCAAAGGCCAGTGGCCACGTTATTGTGACTGAATTGGGCAAACGTTTTAATAGGATGTTAAAGACTCACAGCTCTATCACCATGAGACATCGTGCTTCAGAGACAACACTAAGGAGAGTAAGGCAAGATGGCTAGAAGAAGAAAACTCTGGCATGTTCATGTGCCTTAAAGAGAACTCACATCCAAGACAATCAAAGGACTACAAACACCAGCAAAATGTTAACCAATTTAAAGCCAGAGAAACAATTTATCCTGACCTCCTCTATGAGGGACATGAACAGCCAATAGGTCCATGGAGACCCCTGTACTTCACATGTTTGGGGAATGCAGATGTGATCCACACACCACATTGAGTAACCCTGGTTTAGTTAAAGAAGTTGAAAAACGGGAGGGAGAGATGGCTCAGTGGTTAAGAGCATTGCCTGCTCTTCCAAAGATCAGAAGTTCGATTTCTGGACATCACATAATTGCTCCAAAATGAGGTTTGGTGCCCTCTACTCGAATCACAAGGAAGATTCAGGAGAGATGTCTTGGTGGTTAAGAGCATGCCTGCTGAGTTTGATGAGGCTAAGTGCAGACATACAGCCAGGACCCAGGTTGTTGGGACTGAATCAGGCAAAACATTTTGTTAGGATAATAAAGACTCACAGCTCTATCACCATGAGCCAGCATGCTTCAGAGACACCAACAAGCAGAGCAAAGCAAGATGGTTAAAAGAAGAAAATACTAGCATGTTCATGTGCCTGAAGAAGAACTCACATCCAAGACATACAAAGGAACAAACACCAACAAAAGCTTAACCAATTTAAAGCCAGTGAAACAATTTGTCTACACCTCCTCTATGAGGTACACGAATGGCCAACAGATCCATGGAGATCCCTGAACTTCAAATGTTAGGAAAATGCAGATGTGATCCACACATCATTGAGTACATCTGGTTTAGGTAAAGAAGTAGAAAAACGGGTTGGAGTGATGTCTAGGTGTTTAAGAGCATTTCGTGCTCTTTCATCCTCCTGTATCCAATTTCAAGAAACCACATAATGGCTCACAACCATCTGCACTGAGTTCTTCTTCCCTCTTTTGCATGCAGAAAGAAGTGCTCGAGAGATAGCTCAGTGGTTAAGAATCCTGGCTGCCCTTCTAAAGGTCAGAAGTTCGATTCCTGGCAACCACAGTTTTGCTGTCAAAATGAGATTTGGTGCCATCTACTGGCAACAGAAGGAATAGGCAGGAGAGACGGCTCAGTGCTTAAGAGCATTGCCTGCTGTGTTTGATGAGGCCGAGTGCAGACATAGAGTCAGGGCAAAGGCCAGGGCACAGGTTATTGTAATTGAATTAGGCAAACGTTTTTTTAAGATGTTAAAGACTCACAGCTCTATCACCATGAGACATCGTGCTTCAGAGACAACACTAAGGAGAGTAAGGCAAGATGGCTAGAAGAAGAAAACTCTGGCATGTTCCTGTGCCTTAAAGAGAACTCACATCCAAGACAATCAAAGGACTACAAACACCAGCAAAATGTTAACCAATTTAAAGCCAGAGAAACAATTTATCCTGACCTCCTCTATGAGGGACATGAACAGCCAATAGGTCCATGGAGACCCCTGTACTTCACATGTTAGGGGAATGCAGATGTGATCCACACACCACATTGAGTAACCCTGGTTTAGTTAAAGAAGTTGAAAAACGGGAGGGAGAGATGGCTCAGTGGTTAAGAGCATTGCCTGTTCTTCCAAAGATCAGAAGTTCGATTCTGGACATCACATAATTGCTCCAAAATGAGGTTTGTTGCCCTCTACTGGAAGCAAAAAGAGGCAGAAGTGATGTCTTTGTGGTTAAGAGCATGCCTGCTGAGTTTGATGAGGCCAGGGCCCAGGTTGTTGGGACAGAATCAGGCAAAACATTTTGTTAGGATAATAAAGACTCACAGCTCTATCACCATGAGCCAGCATGCTTCAGAGACACCACCAAGCAGAGTAAGGCAGGATGGTTAGAAGAAGAAAATACTAGCATGTTCATGTGCCTGAAGAAGAACTCACATCCAAGACATACAAAGGAACAAACACCAACAAAAGCTTAACCAATTTAAAGCCAGTGAAACAATTTGTCTAGACCTCCTCTCTGAGGTACACGAATGGCCAACAGATCCATGGAGACCCCTGTACTTCAAATGTTAGGAAAATGCAGATGTGATCCACACATCATTGAGTACATCTGGTTTAGGTAAAGAAGTAGAAAAACGGGTTGGAGAGATGGCTCAGTGTTTAAGAGCATTTCGTGAAGTTTCTTCCTCCTGGATCCAATTTCAAGCAACCACATAATGGCTCACAACCATCTGCTCTGAGGTCTTGTGCCCTCTTTTGCATGCAGAAAGAAGCGCTCGAGAGATAGCTCAGTGTTTAAGAATCCTGGCTGCCCTTCTAAAAGTCAGAAGTTCGATTCCTGGCAACCAGAGTTTTGCTCTCAAAATTAGATTTGGTGCCATCTACTGGCAACAGAAGGAAGAGGCAGGAGAGATGGCTCAGTGCTTAAGAGCATTGATTGGCTGCTGAGTTTGATGAGGCCAAGTGCAGACATAGAGTCAGGGCAAAGGCCAGGGCCCAAGTTATTGTCACTGAATTGGGCAAACGTTTTTTTAGGATGTTAAAGACTCACAGCTCTATCACCATGAGACATCGTGCTTCAGAGACAACACTAAGGAGAGTAAGGCAAGATGGCTAGAAGAAGAAAACACTGGCATGTTCATGTGCCTTAAAGAGAACTCACATCCAAGACAAACAAAGGACTACAAACACCAGCAAAATGTTAACCAATTTAAATCCAGAGAAACAATTTATCCTGACCTCCTCTATGAGGTACATGAACAGCCAATAGGTCCATGGAGACCCCTGTACTTCACATGTTAGGGGAATGCAGATGTGATCCACCCACCACATTGAGTAAACCTGGTATAGTTAAAGAAGTAGAAAAACGGGTCGGAGAGATAGCTCAGTGGTTAAGAGCATTGCCTGCTCTTCCAAAGATCAGAAGTTCGATTCCTTGACATCACATAATTGCTTCAAAATGAGGTTTGGTGCCCTCTACTGGAATCAGAAGGAAGAGGAAGGAGAGATGTCTTGGTGCTTAAGAGCATGCCTGCTGAGTTTGATGAGGCCAAGTGCAGACATACAGCCAGGACCCAGGTTGTTGGGACTGAATCAGGCAAAACATTTTGTTAGGATAATAAAGACTCACAGCTCTATCACCATGAGCCAGCATGCTTCAGAGACACCACCAAGCAGAGCAAGGCAAGATGGTTAGAAGAAGAAAATACTTGCATGTTCATGTGCCTGAAGAAGAACTCACATTCAAGACATACAAAAGAACAAACACCAACAAAAGCTTAACCAATTTAAAGCCAGTGAAACAATTTGTCTAGACCTCCTCTATGAGGTACACGAATGGACAACAGATCCATGGAGACCCCTGAACTTCAAATGTTAGGAAAATGCAGATGTGATCCACACATCATTGCGTATTTCTGGTTTAGGTAAAGAAGTAGAAAAACAGGTTGGAGTGATGTCTCGGTGTTTAAGAGCATTTCGTGCTCTGTCATCCTCCTGTATCCAATTTCAAGAAACCACATAATGGCTCACAACCATCTGCACTGAGGTCTTCTGCCCTCTTTTGGATGCAGAAAGAAGCGCTCGATAAATAGCTCAATCGTTATGAATCCTGGCAGCCCTTCTAAAGGTCAGAAGTTCGATTCCTGGCAAGCACAGTTTTGCTCTCAAAATCAGATTTGGTGCCATCTACTGGCAACAGAAGGAAGAGGCAGGAGAGATGGCTCAGTGCTTAAGAGCATTGGCTGCTGAGTTTGATGAGGCCAAGTGCAGACATAGAGTCAGGGCAAAGGCCAGGGCCCACGTTATTGTGACTGAACTGGGCAAACGTTTTATTAGGATGTTAAAGACTCACAACTCTATCACCATGAGACATCGTGCTTCAGAGACAACACTAAGGAGAGTAAGGCAAGATGGCTAGAAGAAGAAAACTCTGGCATGTTCCTGTGCCTTAAAGAGAACTCACATCCAAGACAATCAAAGGACTACAAACACCAGCAAAATGTTAACCAATTTAAAGCCAGAGAAACAATTTATCCTGACCTCCTCTATGAGGGACATGAACAGCCAATAGGTCCATGGAGACCCCTGTACTTCACATGTTAGGGGAATGCAGATGTGATCCACACACCACATTGAGTAACCCTGGTTTAGTTAAAGAAGTTGAAAAACGGGAGGGAGAGATGGCTCAGTGGTTAAGAGCATTGCCTGTTCTTCCAAAGATCAGAAGTTCGATTCTGGACATCACATAATTGCTCCAAAATGAGGTTTGTTGCCCTCTACTGGAAGCAAAAAGAGGCAGAAGTGATGTCTTTGTGGTTAAGAGCATGCCTGCTGAGTTTGATGAGGCCAGGGCCCAGGTTGTTGGGACAGAATCAGGCAAAACATTTTGTTAGGATAATAAAGACTCACAGCTCTATCACCATGAGCCAGCATGCTTCAGAGACACCACCAAGCAGAGTAAGGCAGGATGGTTAGAAGAAGAAAATACTAGCATGTTCATGTGCCTGAAGAAGAACTCACATCCAAGACATACAAAGGAACAAACACCAACAAAAGCTTAACCAATTTAAAGCCAGTGAAACAATTTGTCTAGACCTCCTCTCTGAGGTACACGAATGGCCAACAGATCCATGGAGACCCCTGTACTTCAAATGTTAGGAAAATGCAGATGTGATCCACACATCATTGAGTACATCTGGTTTAGGTAAAGAAGTAGAAAAACGGGTTGGAGAGATGGCTCAGTGTTTAAGAGCATTTCGTGAAGTTTCTTCCTCCTGGATCCAATTTCAAGCAACCACATAATGGCTCACAACCATCTGCTCTGAGGTCTTGTGCCCTCTTTTGCATGCAGAAAGAAGCGCTCGAGAGATAGCTCAGTGTTTAAGAATCCTGGCTGCCCTTCTAAAAGTCAGAAGTTCGATTCCTGGCAACCAGAGTTTTGCTCTCAAAATTAGGTTTGGTGCCATCTACTGGCAACAGAAGGAAGAGGCAGGAGAGATGGCTCAGTGCTTAAGAGCATTGATTGGCTGCTGAGTTTGATGAGGCCAAGTGCAGACATAGAGTCAGGGCAAAGGCCAGGGCCCAAGTTATTGTCACTGAATTGGGCAAACGTTTTTTTAGGATGTTAAAGACTCACAGCTCTATCACCATGAGACATCGTGCTTCAGAGACAACACTAAGGAGAGTAAGGCAAGATGGCTAGAAGAAGAAAACACTGGCATGTTCATGTGCCTTAAAGAGAACTCACATCCAAGACAAACAAAGGACTACAAACACCAGCAAAATGTTAACCAATTTAAATCCAGAGAAACAATTTATCCTGACCTCCTCTATGAGGTACATGAACAGCCAATAGGTCCATGGAGACCCCTGTACTTCACATGTTAGGGGAATGCAGATGTGATCCACCCACCACATTGAGTAAACCTGGTATAGTTAAAGAAGTAGAAAAACGGGTCGGAGAGATAGCTCAGTGGTTAAGAGCATTGCCTGCTCTTCCAAAGATCAGAAGTTCGATTCCTTGACATCACATAATTGCTTCAAAATGAGGTTTGGTGCCCTCTACTGGAATCAGAAGGAAGAGGAAGGAGAGATGTCTTGGTGCTTAAGAGCATGCCTGCTGAGTTTGATGAGGCCAAGTGCAGACATACAGCCAGGACCCAGGTTGTTGGGACTGAATCAGGCAAAACATTTTGTTAGGATAATAAAGACTCACAGCTCTATCACCATGAGCCAGCATGCTTCAGAGACACCACCAAGCAGAGCAAGGCAAGATGGTTAGAAGAAGAAAATACTTGCATGTTCATGTGCCTGAAGAAGAACTCACATTCAAGACATACAAAAGAACAAACACCAACAAAAGCTTAACCAATTTAAAGCCAGTGAAACAATTTGTCTAGACCTCCTCTATGAGGTACACGAATGGACAACAGATCCATGGAGACCCCTGAACTTCAAATGTTAGGAAAATGCAGATGTGATCCACACATCATTGCGTATTTCTGGTTTAGGTAAAGAAGTAGAAAAACAGGTTGGAGTGATGTCTCGGTGTTTAAGAGCATTTCGTGCTCTGTCATCCTCCTGTATCCAATTTCAAGAAACCACATAATGGCTCACAACCATCTGCACTGAGGTCTTCTGCCCTCTTTTGGATGCAGAAAGAAGCGCTCGATAAATAGCTCAATCGTTATGAATCCTGGCAGCCCTTCTAAAGGTCAGAAGTTCGATTCCTGGCAAGCACAGTTTTGCTCTCAAAATCAGATTTGGTGCCATCTACTGGCAACAGAAGGAAGAGGCAGGAGAGATGGCTCAGTGCTTAAGAGCATTGGCTGCTGAGTTTGATGAGGCCAAGTGCAGACATAGAGTCAGGGCAAAGGCCAGGGCCCACGTTATTGTGACTGAACTGGGCAAACGTTTTATTAGGATGTTAAAGACTCACAACTCTATCACCATGAGACATCGTGCTTCAGAGACAACACTAAGGAGAGTAAGGCAAGATGGCTAGAAGAAGAAAACACTGGCATGTTCCTGTGCCTTAAAGAGAACTCACATCCAAGACAATCAAAGGACTACAAACACCAGCAAAATGTTAACCAATTTAAAGCCAGAGAAACAATTTATCCTGACCTCCTCTATCAGGTACATGAACAGCCAATAGGTCCATGGAGACACATGTACTCCACATGTTAGGGGAATGCAGATGTGATCCACACATCACTTTGAGTAAACCTGGTTTAGTTAAAGAAGTTGAAAAACGGGTCGGAGAGATGGCTCAGTGGTTAAGAGCATTGCCTGCTCTTCCAAAGATCAGAAGTTCGATTCCTGGACATCTCATAATTGCTCCAAAATGAGGTTTGGTGCCCTCTACTGGAAGCAAAAAGAGGCAGGAGAGATGTCTTGGTGGTTAAGAGCATGCCTGCTGAGTTTGATGAGGCCAGGGCCCAGGTTGTTGGGACTGAATCAGGCAAAACATTTTGTTAGGATAACAAAGACTCACAGCTCTAAAACCATGAGCCATCATGCTTCAGAGACACCACCAAGCAGAGCAAGGCAATATGGTTAGAAGAAGAAAATACTAGCATGTTCATGTGCCTGAAGAAGAACTCACATCCAAGACATACAAAGGAACAAACACCCACAAAAGCTTAACCAATTTAAAGCCAGTGAAACAATTTGTCTAGACCTCCTCTATGAGGTACACGAATGGCCAACAGATCCATGGAGACAACTGTACTTCAAATGTTAGGAAAATGCAGATGTGATCTACACATCATTGAGTACATCTGGTTTAGGTAAAGAAGTAGAAAAACGGGTGGCAGAGATGGCTCAGTCTTTAAGAGCATTTCGTGCTCTTTCTTCCTCCTGTATCCATTTTCAAGCAACCACATAATGGCTCACAACCATCTGCACTGAGGTCTTGTGCCCTCTTTTGCATGCAGAAAGAAGCGCTCGAGAGATAGCTCAGTGGTTAAGAATCCTGGCTGCTTTTCTAAAGGTCAGAAGTTCGATTCCCGGCAACCACAGTTTTGCTCTCAAAATGAGATTTGGTGCCATCTACTGGCTACTGAAGGAAGAGGCAGGAGAGATGGCTCAGTGCTTAAAAGCATTGCCTGCTGAGTTTGATGAGGCCAAGTGCAGACATAGAGTCAGCGCAAAGGCCAGGGACCACGTTAGTGTGACTGAATTAGGCAAATGTTTTTTTAGGATGTTAAAGACTCACAGCTCTATCACCATGAGACATCGTGCTTCAGAGACAACACTAAGGAGAGTAAGGCAAGATGGCTAGAAGAAGAAAACACTGGCATGTTCATGTGCCTTAAAGAGAACTCACATCCAAGACAATCAAAGGACTACAAACACCAGCTAAATGTTAACCAATTTAAAGCCAGAGAAACAATTTATGCTGACCTCCTCTATGAGGTACATACAGCCAATAGGTCCATGGAGACCCCTGTACTCCACATGTTACGGGAATGCAGATGTGATCCACACAGCACATTGAGTAAACCTGGTTTAGTTAAAGAAGTTGAAAAACGGGTCGGAGAGATGGTTCAGTGGTTAAGAGCATTGCCTGCTCTTCCAAAGTTCAGCAGTTCGATTCCTGAACATCACATAATTGCTTCAAAATGTGGTTTGGTGCCCTCTACTGGAAGCAGAAGGAAGAGGCAGGAGAGATGTCTTGGTGGTTAAGAGCATGCCTGCTGAGTTTGATGAGGCCAATTACAGACATACAGCCAGGGCCCAGGTTGTTGGGACTGAATCAGGCAAAACATTTTGTTAGGATAATAAAGAATCACAGCTCTATCACCATGAGCCAGCATGCTTCAGAGACACCACCAAGCAGAGTAAGGCAGGAAGGTTAGAAGAAGAAAATACTAGCATGTTCATGTGCCTGAAGAAGTACTCACAACCAAGACATACAAAGGAACAAACACCAACAAAAGCTTAACCAATTTAAAGTCAGTGAAACAATTTGTATAGACCTCCTCTATGAGGCACACGAATGGCCAACAGATCCATGGAGACCCCTGTACTTCAAATGTTAGGAAAATGCAGATGTGATCCACACATCATTGAGTACATCTGGTTTAGGTAAAGAAGTAGAAAAACGGGTTGGAGAGTTGGCTCAGTATTTCAGAGCATTTCGTGCTCTTTCTTCCTCCTGTATCCAATTTCAAGCAACCACATAATGGCTCACAACCATCTGCACTGAGGTCTTGTGCCCTCTTTTGCATGCAGAAAGAAGCGGTCGAGAGATAGCTCAGTGGTTAAGAACCCTGGTTGCCCTTCTAAAGGTCAGAAGTTCGATTCCTGGCAACCACAGTTTTGCTCTCAAAATGAGATTTGGTGCCATCTACTGGCAACAGAAGGAAGAGGCAGGAGAGATGGCTCAGTGCTTTAGAGCATTGCCTGCTGAGTTTGATGAGGCCAAGTGCAGACATAGAGTCAGCGCAAAGGCCAGGGACCACGTTAGTGTGACTGAATTAGGCAAATGTTTTTTTAGGATGTTAAAGACTCACAGCTCTATCACCATGAGACATCGTGCTTCAGAGACAACACTAAGGAGAGTAAGGAAAGATGGATAGAAGAAGAAAACACTGGCATCTTCATGTGCCTTAAAGAGAACTCACATCCAAGACAATCAAAGGACTACAAACACCAGCAAAATGTTAACCAATTTAAAGCCAGAGAAACAATGTATCCTGACCTCCTCTATCAGGTACATGAACAGCCAATAGGTCCATATAGACACCTGTATTCCACATGTTAGGGGAATGCAGATGTGATCCACACACCACATTGAGTAAACCTGGTTTAGTTAAAGAAGTTGAAAAACGGGAGGGAGAGATGGCTCAGTGGTTAAGAGCATTGCGTGCTCTTCCAAAGATCAGAAGTTCGATTCCTGGACATCACATAATTGCCTCAAAATGAGGTTTGGTGCCCTCTACTGGAAGCAGAAGGAAGAGGCAGGACAGAAGTCTTGGTGGTTAAGAGCATGCCTGCTGAGTTTGATGAGGCCAAGTGCAGACATACAGCCAGGACCCAGGTTGTAGGGACTCAATCAGGAAAAATATTTTGTTAGGGTAATAAAGACTCACAGCTCTATCACCATGAGCCAGCATGCTTCAGAGACACCACCAAGCAGAGCAAGGCAAGATGGTTAGAAGAAGAAAATACCAGCATGTTCATGTGCCTGAAGAAGAACTCACATCCAAGACATACAAAGGAACACACACCAACAAAAGCTTAACCAATTTAGAGCCAGTGAAACAATTTGTCTAGACCTCCTCTATGAGATACACGAATGGCCAACAGATCCATGGAGACCCCTGTACTTCAAATGTTAGGAAAATGCAGATGTGATCCACACATCATTGAGTACATCTGGTTCAGGTAAAGAAGTAGAAAAACGGGTTGGAGAGATGGCTCAGTGTTTAAGAGCATTTCGTGCTCTTTCTTCCTCCTGTATCCATTTTCAAGCAACCACATAATGGCTCACAACCATCTGCACTGAGGTCTTGTGCCCTCTTTTGCATGCAGAAAGAAGCGCTCGAGAGATAGCTCAGTGGTTAAGAATCCTGGCTGCTTTTCCAAAGGTCAGAAGTTCGATTCCCGGCAACCACAGTTTTGCTCTCAAAATGAGATTTGGTGCCATCTACTGGCTACTGAAGGAAGAGGCAGGAGAGATGGCTCAGTGCTTAAGAGCATTGGCTGCTGAGTTGGATGAGGCCAAGTGCATACATAGAGTCAGGGCAAAGGCCAGGGCCCTCGTTATTGTGACTGAATTGTGCAAACGTTTTTTTAGGGTGTTAAAGACTCACAGCTCTATCACCATGAGACATCGTGCTTCAGAGACAACACTAAGGAGAGTAAGGCAAGATGGCTAGAAGAAGAAAACACTGGCATGTTCATGTGCCTTAAAGAGAACTCACATCCAAGACAATCAAAGGACTACAAACACCAGCAAAATGTTAACCAATTTAAAGCCAGAGAAACAATTTATGCTGACGTCCTCTATCAGGTACATGAACAGCCAATAGGTCCATGGAGAAACCTGTACTCCACATGTTAGAGGAATGCAGATGTGATCCACACACCACATTGAGTAAACCTGGTTTAGTTAAAGAAGCGGAAAAACGGGTCGGAGAGATGGCTCTGTGGTTAACAGCATTGCCTGCTCTTCCCAAGATCAGAAGTTCGATTCCTGGACATCACATAATTGCTTCAAAATGAGGTTTGGTGCCCTCTACTGGAAGCAGAAGGAAGAGGCAGGAGAGATGTCTTGGTGGTTAAGAGCATGCCTGCTGAGTTTGATGAGGCCAAGTGCAGACATACAGCCAGGACCCAGGTTGTAGGGACTCAATCAGGCAAAATATTTTGTTAGGGTAATAAAGACTCACAGCTCTATCACCATGAGCCAGCATGCTTCAGAGACACCACCAAGCAGAGCAAGGCAAGATGGTTAGAAGAAGAAAATACTAGCATGTTCATGTGCCTGAAGAAGAACTCACATCCAAGACATACAAAGGAACACACTCCAACAAAAGCTTAACCAATTTAGAGCCAGTGAAACAATTTGTCTAGACCTCCTCTATGAGGTACACGAATGGCCAACAGATCCATGGAGACCCCTGTACTTCAAATGTTAGGAAAATGCAGATGTGATCCACACATCATTCTGTACATCTGGTTTAGGTAAAGAAGTAGAAAAACGGGTTGGAGAGATGGCTCAGTGTTTAAGAGCATTTCGTGCTCTTTCTTCCTCCTGTATCCATTTTCAAGCAACCACATAATGGCTCACAACCATCTGCACTGAGGTCTTGTGCCCTCTTTTGCATGCAGAAAGAAGCGCTCGAGAGATAGCTCAGTGGTTAAGAATCCTGGCTGCTTTTCTAAAGGTCAGAAGTTCGATTCCCGGCAACCACAGTTTTGCTCTCAAAATGAGATTTGGTGCCATCTACTGGCTACTGAAGGAAGAGGCAGGAGAGATGGCTCAGTGCTTAAGAGCATTGGCTGCTGAGTTGGATGAGGCCAAGTGCAGACATAGAGTCAGGGCAAAGGCCAGGGCCCACGTTATTGTGACTGAATTGTGCAAACGTTTTTTTAGGATGTTAAAGACTCACAGCTCTATCACCATGAGACATCGTGCTTCAGAGACAACACTAAGGAGAGTAAGGCAAGATGGCTAGAAGAAGAAAACACTGGCATGTTCATGTGCCTTAAAGAGAACTCACATCCAAGACAATCAAAGGACTACAAACACCAGCAAAATGTTAACCAATTTAAAGCCAGAGAAACAATTTATGCTGACCTCCTCTATCAGGTACATGAACAGCCAATAGGTCCATGGAGAAACCTGTACTCTACATGTTAGAGGAATGCAGATGTGATCCACACACCACATTGAGTAAACCTGGTTTAGTTAAAGAAGCGGAAAAACGGGTCGGAGAGATGGCTCTGTGGTTAACAGCATTGCCTGCTCTTCCCAAGATCAGCAGTTCGATTCCTGGACATCACATAATTGCTTCAAAATGAGGTTTGGTGCCCTCTACTGCAAGCAGAAGGAAGAGGCAGGAGAGATGTCTTGGTGGTTAAGAGCATGCCTGCTGAGTTTGATGAGGCCAAGTGCAGACATACAGCCAGGACCCAGGTTGTTGGGACTGAATCAGGCAAAACATTTTGTTAGGATAATAAAGACTCACAGCTCTATCACCATGAGCCAGCATGCTTCAGAGACACCACCAAACAGAGCAAGGCAAGATGGTTAGAAGAAGAAAATACTAGCAGGTTCATGTGCCTGAAGAAGAACTCACATCCAAGACATACAAAGAAACAAACACCAACAAAAGCTTAACCAATTTAAAGCCAGTGAAACAATTTGTCTAGACCTCCTCTATGAGGTACACGAATGGCCAACAGATCAATGGAGACCCCGGTACTTCAAATGTTAGGAAATTGCAGATGTGATCCACACATCATTGAGTACATCTGGTTTAGGTAAAGAAGTAGAAAAACGGGTTGGAGAGATGGCGCAGTGTTTAAGAGCATTCCGTGCTCTTTCTTCCTTCTGTATCCAATTTCAAGCAACCACATAATGGCTCACAACCATCTGCACTGAGGTCGTGTGCCCTCTTTTGGATGCAGAAAGAAGCGCTCGAGAGATAGCTCAGTGGTTAAGAATCCTGGCTGCGCTGCTAAAGGTCAGAAGTTCGATTCCTGGCAACCACAGTTTTGCTCTCAAAATGAGATTTGGTGCCGTCTACTTGCAACAGAAGGAAGAGGCAGGAGAGATGGCTCAGTGCTTAAGAGCATTGGCTGCTGAGTTTGATGAGGCCAAGTGCAGACATAGAGTCAGGGCAAAGGCCAGGGCCCACGTTATTGTGACTGAATTGGGCAAACCTTTTTTTAGGATGTTAAAGACTCACAGCTCTATCACCATGAGACATCGTGCTTCAGAGACAACACTAAAGAAAGTAAGGCAAGATGGCTAGAAGAAGAAAACACTGGCATGTTCATGTGCCTTAAAGAGAACTCATATCCAAGACAATCAAAGGACTACAAACACCAGCAAAATGTTAACCAATTTAAAGCCAAAGAAACAATTTATGCTGACCTCCTCTATGAGGTACATGAACAGCCAATAGGTCCATGGAGACCCCTGTAATCCACATGTTAGGGGAATGCAGATGTGATCCACACACCACATTGAGTAAACCTGGTTTAGTTAAAGAAGTTGAAAAACGGGTCGGAGAGATGGCTCAGTGGTTAAGAGAATTGCCTGCTCTTCCAAAGATCAGAAGTTCGATTCCTGGACATCACATAATTGCTTCAAAATGAGGTTTGGTGCCCTCTACTGGAAGCAGAAGGAAGAGGCAGGAGAGATGTCTTGGTGGTTAGAGCATGCCTGCTGTGTTTGATGAGGCCAAGTGCAGACATACAGCCAGGCCCCAGGTTGTTGGGACTGAATCAGGCAAAACATTTTGTTAGGATAATAAAGACTCAGAGCTCTATCACCATGAGCCAGCATGCTTCAGAGCCACCACCAAGCAGAGTAAGGTAGGATGGTTAGAAGAAGAAAATACTAGCATGTTCATGTGCCTGAAGAAGAACTCACATCCAAGACATACAAAGGAACAAACACCAACAAAAGCTTAACCAATTTAAAGCCAGTGAAACAATTTGTCTAGACCTCCTCTATGCGGTACACGAATGGCCAACAGATCCATGGAGACCCCTGTACTTCAAATGTTAGGAAAATGCAGATGTGATCCACACATCATTGAGTACATCTGCTTTAGGTAAAGAAGTAGAAAAACGGGTTGGAGAGATGGCTCAGTGTTTAAGAGCATTTCGTGCTCTTTCTTCCTCCTGTATCCAACTTCAAGCAACCACATAATGGCTCACAACCATCTGCACTGAGGTCTTGTGCCCTCTTTTGCATGCAGAAAGAAGCGCTCGAGAGATAGCTCAGTGGTTAAGAATCCTGGCTGCCCTTCTAAAGGTCAGAAGTTCGATTCCTGGCAACCACAGTTTTGCTCTCAAAATGAGATTTGGTGCCATCTACTGGCAACAGAAGGAAGAGGCAGGAGAGATGGCTCAGTGCTTAAGAGCATTGGCTGCTGAGTTGGATGAGGCCAAGTGCAGACATAGAGTCAGGGCAAAGGCCAGGGCCCACGTTATTGTGACTGAATTGGGCAAACGTTTTTTTAGGATGTTAAAGACTCACAGCTCTATCACCATGAGACATCGTGCTTCAGAGACAACACTAAGGAGAGTAAGGCAAGATGGCTAGAAGAAGAAAACACTGGCATGTTCATGTGCCTTAAAGAGAACTCACATCCAAGACAATCAAAGGACTACAAACACCAGCAAAATGTTAACCAATTTAAAGCCAGAGAAACAATTTATGCTGACCTCCTCTCTCAGGTACAAGAACAGCCAATAGGTCCATGGAGACCCCTGTACTCCACATGTTAGGGGAATGCAGATGTGATCCACACACCACATTGAGTAAACCTGGTTTAGTTAAAGAAGTTGAAAAACGGGACGGAGAGATGGCTCAGTGGTTAAGAGGATTGCCTGCTTTTCCAAAGATCAGAAGTTCGATTCCTGGACATCACATAATTGCTTCAAAATGAGGTTTGGTGCCCTCTACTGGAAGCAGAAGGAAGAGTCAGGCGAGATGTCTTGGTGGTTAAGAGCATGTCTGCTGAGTTTGATGAGGCCAATTACAGACATACAGCCAGGGCCCAGGTTGTTGGGACTGAATCAGCCAAAACATTTTGTTAGGATAATAAAGACTCACAGCTCTATCACCCTGAGCCAGCATGCTTCAGAGACACCACCAAGCAGAGTAAGGCAGGATGGTTAGAAAAAGAAAATACTAGCATGTTCATGGTCCTGAAGAAGAACTCACATCCAAGACATACAAAGGAACAAACACCAACAAAAGCTTAACCAATTTAAAGCCAGTGAAACAATTTGTCTAGACCTCCTCTATGAGGTACACGAATGGCCAACAGATCCATGGAGACCCCTGTACTTCAAATGTTAGGAAAATGCAAATGTGGTCCATACATCATTGAGTACATCTGGTTTAGGTAAAGAAGTAGAAAAACGGGTTGGAGAGATGGCTCAGTGTTTAAGAGCATTTCGTGCTCTTTCTTCCTCCTGTATCCAATTTCAAGCAACCACATAATGGCTCACAACCATCTGCACTGAGGTCTTGTGCCCTCTTTTGCATGCAGAAAGATGCGCTCGAGAGATAGCTCAGTGGTTAAGAATCCTGGCTGCCCTTCTAAAGGTCAGAAGTTCGATTCCTGGCAACCACAGTTTTGCTCTCAAAATGAGATTTGGCGCCATCTACTGGCAACAGAAGGAAGAGGCAGGAGAGATGGCTCAGTGCTTAAGAGCATTGGCTGCTGAGTTGGATGAGTCCAAGTGCAGACATAGAGTCAGGGCAAAGCCACGGCCCACGTTATTGTGACTGAATTGGACAAAAGTTTTTTTTAGGATGTTAAAGACTCACAGCTCTATCACCATGAGACATCGTGCTTCAGAGACAACACTAAGGAGAGTAAGGCAAGATGGCTAGAAGAAGAAAACACTGGCATGTTCATGTGCCTTAAAGAGAACTCACATCCAAGACAATCAAAGGACTACAAACACCAGCAAAATGTTAACCAATTTAAAGCCAGAGAAACAATTTATGCTGACCTCCTCTATCAGGTACATGAACAGCCAATAGGTCCATGGAGACCCCTGTACTCCACATGTTAGGGGAATGCAGATGTGATCCACACACCACATTGAGTAAACCTGGTTTAGTTAAAGAAGTTGAAAAACGGGTCGGAGAGATGGCTCAGTGGTTAAGAGAATAGCCTGCTCTTCCAAAAATCAGAAGTTCGATTCCTGGACATCACATAATTGCTTCAAAATGAGGTTTGGTGCCCTCTACTGGAAGCAGAAGGAAGAGGCAGGACAGATGTCTTGGTGGTTAAGAGCATGCCTGCTGAGTTTGATGAGGCCAATTACAGACATACAGCCAGGGCCCAGGTTGTTGGGACTGAATCAGGCAAAATATTTTGTTAGGATAATAAAGACTCACAGCTCTATCACCATGAGCCAGCATGCTTCAGAGACACCACCAAGCAGAGTAAGGCAGGAAGGTTAGAAGAAGAAAATACTAGCATGTTCATGTGCCTGAAGAAGAACTCACATCCAAGACATACAAAGGAACAAACACCAACAAAAGCTTAACCAATTTAAAGCCAGTGAAACAATTTGTCTAGACCTCCTCTATGAGGTACACGAATGGCCAACAGATCCATGGAGACCCCTGTACTTCAAATGATAGGAAAATGCAGATGTGATCCACACATCATTGAGTACATCTGGTTTAGGTAAAGAAGTAGAAAAGCGGGTGGCAGAGATGGCTCAGTGTTTAAGAGCATTTCGTGCTCTTTCTTCCTCCTGTATCCAATTTCAAGCAACCACATAATGGCTCACAACCATCTGCACTGAGGTCTTGTGCCCTCTTTTGCATGCAGAAAGAAGCGCTCGAGAGATAGCTCAGTGGTTAAGAATCCTGGCTGCCCTTCTAAAGGTCAGGAGTTCGATTCTGGCAACCACAGTTTTGCTCTCAAAATGAGATTTGGTGCCATCTACTGGCAACAGAAGGAAGAGGCAGGAGAGATGGCTCAGTGCTTAAGAAAATTGGCTGCTAAGTTGGATGAGGCCAAGTGCAGACATAGAGTCAGGGCAAAGGCCAGGGCCCACGTTATTGTGACTGAATTGGGCAAACGTTTTTTTAGGATGTTAAAGACTCACAGCTCTATCACCATGAGCCAGCATGCTTCAGAGACACCACCAAGCAGAGCAAGGCAAGATGGTTAGAAGAAGGAAATACTAGCATGTTCATGTGCCTGAAGAAGAACTCACATCCAAGACATACAAAGGAACAAACACCAACAAAAGCTTAACCAATTTATAGCCAGTGAAACAATTTGTCTAGACCTCCTCTATGAGGTACACGAATGGCCAACAGATCCATGGAGACCCCTGTACTTCAAATGTTAGGAAAATGCAGATGTGATCCACACATCATTGAGTACATCTGGTTTAGGTAAAGAAGTAGAAAAACGGGTTGGAGAGATGGCGCAGTGTTTAAGAGCATTCCGTGCTCTTTCTTCCTTCTGTATCCAATTTCAAGCAACCACATAATGGCTCACAACCATCTGCACTGAGGTCTTGTGCCCTCTTTTGCATGCAGAAAGAAGCGCTCGAGATATAGCTCAGTGGTTAAGAATCCTGGCTGCGCTGCTAAAGGTCAGAATTTCGATTCCTGGCAACCACAGATTTGCTCTCAAAATGAGATTTGGTGCCGTCTACTGGCAACAGAAGGAAGAGGCAGGAGAGATGGCTCAGTGCTTAAGAGCATTGGCTGCTGAGTTTGATGAGGCCAAGTGCAGACATAGAGTCAGGGCAAAGGCCAGGGCCCACGTTATTGTGACTGAATTGGGCAAACGTTTTTTTAGGATGTTAAAGACTCACAGCTCTATCACCATGAGACATCGTGCTTCAGAGACAACACTAAGGAGAGTAAGGCAAGATGGCTAGAAGAAGAAAACACTGGCATGTTCATGTGCCTTAAAGAGAACTCATATCCAAGACAATCAAAGGACTACAAACACCAGCAAAATGTTAACCAATTTAAAGCCAGAGAAACAATTTATGCTGACCTCCTCTATCAGGTACATGAACAGCCAATAGGTCCATGGAGACCCCTGTAATCCACATGTTAGGGGAATGCAGATGTGATCCACACACCACTTTGAGTAAACCTGGTTTAGTTAAAGTACTTGAAAAATGGGTCGGAGAGATGGCTCAGTGGTTAAGAGCATTGCCTGCTCTTCCAAAGATCAGAAGTTCGATTCCTGGACATCACATAATTGCTTCAAAATGAGGTTTGGTGCCCTCTACTGGAAGCAGAAGGAAGAGGCAGGAGAGATGTCTTGGTGGTTAGAGCATGCCTGCTGTGTTTGATGAGGCCAAGTGCAGATATACAGCCAGGGCCCAGGTTGTTGGGACTGAATCAGGCAAAACATTTTGTTAGGATGTTAAAGACTCACAGCTCTATCACCATGAGCCAGCATGCTTCAGAGCCACCACCAAGCAGAGTAAGTCAGGATGGTTAGAAGAAGAAAATACTAGCATGTTCATGTGCCTGAAGAACTCACATCCAAGACATACAAAGGAACAAACACCAACAAAAGCTTAACCAATTTAAAGCCAGTGAAACAATTTGTCTAGACCTCCTCTATGAGGTACACGAATGGCCAACAGATCCATGGAGACCCCTGTACTTCAAATGTTAGGAAAATGCAGATGTGATCCACACTTCATTGAGTACATCTGGTTTAGGTAAAGAAGTAGAAAAACGTGTTGGAGAGATGGCTCAGTGTTTAAGAGGATTTCGTGCTCTTTCTTCCTCCTGTATCCAATTTCAAGCAACCACATAATGGCTCACAACCATCTGCACTGAGGTCTTGTGCCCTCTTTTGCATGCAGAAAGAAGCGCTCGAGAGATAGCTCAGTGGTTAAGAATCCTGGCTGCCCTACTAAAGGTCAGAAGTTCGATTCCCGGCAACCACAGTTTTGCTCTCAAAATGAGATTTGGTGCCATCTACTGGCTACTGACGGAAGAGGCAGGAGAGATGGCTCAGTGCTTAAGAGCATTGGCTGCTGAGTTGGATGAGGCCAAGTGCAGACATAGAGTCAGGGCAAAGGCCAGGGCCCACGTTATTGTGACTGAATTGTGCAAACGTTTTTTTAGGATGTTAAAGACTCACAGCTCTATCACCATGAGACATCGTGCTTCAGAGACAACACTAAGGAGAGTAAGGCAAGATGGCTAGAAGAAGAAAACACTGGCATGTTCATGTGCCTTAAAGAGAACTCACATCCAAGACAATCAAAGGACTACAAACACCAGCAAAATGTTAACCAATTTAAAGCCAGAGAAACAATTTATCCTGACCTCCTCTATCAGGTACATGAACAGCCAATAGGTCCATGGAGAACCCTGTACTCCACATGTTAGGGGAATGCAGATGTGATCCACACACCACATTGAGAAAACCTGGTTTAGTTAAAGAAGTTGAAAAACGGGTCGGAGAGATGGCTCAGTGGTTAAGAGCATTGCCTGCTCTTCCAAAGATCAGAAGTTCGATTCCTGGACATCACATAATTGCTTCAAAATGAGGTTTGGTGCCCTCTACTGGAAGCAGAAGGAAGAGGCAGGAGAGATGTCTTGGTGGTTAAGAGCATGCCTGCTGAGTTTGATGAGGCCAGGGCCCAGGTTGTTGGGACTGAATCAGGCAAAACATTTTGTTAGGATAATGAAGACTCACAGCTCTATCACCATGAACCAGCATGCTTCAGAGACACCACCAAGCAGAGTAAGGCAGGATGGTTAGAAGAAGAAAATACTAGCACGTTCATGTGCCTGAAGAAGAACTCACAACCAAGACATACAAAGGAACAAACACCAACAAAAGCTTAACCAATTTAAAGCCAGTGAAACAATTTGTCTAGACCTCCTCTATGAGGTACACGAATGGCCAACAGATCCATGGAGACCCCTGTACTTCAAATGTTAGGAAAATGCAGAAGTGATCCACACATCATTGAGTACATCTGGTTTAGGTAAAGAAGTTGAAAAACGGGTTGGAGAGATGGCTCAGTGTTTAAGAGCATTTCGTGCTCTTTCTTCCTCCTGTATCCAATTTCAAGCAACCACATAATGGCTCACAACCATCTGCACTGAGGTCTTGTGCCCTCTTTTGCATGCAGAAAGAAGCGCTCGAGAGACAGCTCAGTGGTTAAGAATCCTGGCTGCCCTTCTAAAGGTCAGAAGTTCGATTCCTGGCACGCACAGTTTTGCTCTCAAAATGAGATTTGGTGCCATCTACTGGCAACAGAAGGAAGAGGCAGGAGAGATGGCTCAGTGCTTAAGAAAATTGGCTGCTGAGTTGGATGAGGCCAAGTGCAGACATAGAGTCAGGGCAAAGGCCACGGCCCACGTTATTGTGACTGAATTGGGCAAACGTTTTTTTAGGATGTTAAAGACTCACAGCTCTATCACCATGAGACATCGTGCTTCAGAGACAACACTAAGGAGAGTAAGGCAAGATGGCTAGAAGAAGAAAACACTGGCATGTTCATGTGCCTTAAAGAGAACTCACATCCAAGACAATCAAAGGACTACAAACACCAGCAAAATGTTAACCACTTTAAAGCCAGAGGAACAATTTATGTTGACCTCCTCTATGAGGTACATGAACAGCCAATAGGTCCATGGAGACCCATGTACTCCACATGTTAGGGGAATGCAGATGTGATCCACCCACCACATTGAGTAAACCTGGTTTAGTTAAAGTAGTGGAAAAACGGGTCGGAGAGATGGCTCAGTGGTTAAGAGCCTTGCCTGCTCTTCCAAAGATCAGAAGTTCGATTCCTGGACATCACATAATTGCTTCAAAATGAGGTTTGGTGCCCTCTACTGGAAGCAGAAGGAAGAGGCAGGAGAGATGTCTTGGTGGTTAAGAGCATGCCTGCTGAGTTTGATGAGGCCAAGTGCAGACATACAGCCAGGACCCAGGTTGTAGGGACTGATACAGGCAAAACATTTTGGTAGGATAATAAAGACTCACAGCTCTATCACCATGAGCCAGCATGCTTCAGAGACACTACCAAGCAGAGTAAGGCAGGATGGTTAGGAGAAGAAAATACTAGCATGTTCATGTGCCTGAAGAAGAACTCACATCCAAGACATACAAAGGAAAAAACACCAACAAAATTAACCAATTTAAAGCCAGTGAAACAATTTGTCTAGACCTCCTCTATGAGGTACACGAATGGCCAACAGATCCATGGAGACCCCTGTACTTCAAATGTTAGGAAAATGCAGATGTGATCCACACATCATTGAGTACATCTGGTTTAGGTAAAGAAGTAGAAAAACGGGTTGGAGAGATGGCTCAGTGTTTAAGAGCATTTCGTGCTCTTTCTTCCTCCTGTATCCAATTTCAAGCAACCACATAAATGCTCACAACCATCTGCAATGAGGTCTTGTGCCCTCTATTGGGTGCAGAAAGAAGCGCTCGAGAGATAGCTCAGTGGTTAAGAATCCTGGCTGCCCTTCTAAAGGTCAGAAGTTCGATTCCTGGCAACCACAGTTTTGCTCTCAAAATGAGATTTGGTGCCATCTACTGGCAACAGAAGGAAGAGGCAGGAGAGATGGCTCAGTGCTTAAGAGCATTGGCTGCTGAGTTTGATGAGGCCAAGTGCAGACATAGAGTCAGGGCAAAGGCCACGGCCCACGTTATTGTGACTGAATTGGGCAAACGTTTTTTTAGGATGTTAAAGACACACAGCTCTATCACCTTGAGACATCGTGCTTCAGAGACAACACTAAGGAGAGTAAGGCAAGATGGCTAGAAGAAGAAAACACTGGCATGTTCATGTGCCTTAAAGAGAACTCACATCCAAGACAATCAAAGGACTACAAACACCAGCAAAATGTTAACCAATTTAAAGCCAGAGAAACAATTTATGCTGACCTCCTCTCTCAGGTACATTAACAGCCAATAGGTCCATGGAGACCCCTGTACTCCACATGTTAGGGGAATGCAGATGTGATCCACACACCACATTGAGTAAACCTGGTTTAGTTAAAGAAGTTGAAAAACGGGTCGGAGAGATGGCTCAGTGGTTAAGAGCATTGCCTGCTCTTCCAAAGATCAGAAGTTCGATTCCTGGACATCACATAATTGCTTCAAAATGAGGTTTGGTGCCCTCTACTGGAAGCAGAAGGAAGAGGCAGGAGAGATGCCTTGGTGGTTAAGAGCATGCCTGCTGAGTTTGATGAGGCCATGGCCCAGGTTGTTGGGACTGAATCAGGCAAAACATTTTGTTAGGATAATGAAGACTCACAGCTCTATCACCATGAGCCAGCATGCTTCAGAGACACCACCAAGCAGAGTAAGGCTGGATGGTTAGAAAAAGAAAATACTAGCACGTTCATGTGCCTGATGAAGAACTCACATCCAAGACATACAAAGGAACAAACACCAACAAAAGCTTAACCAATTTAAAGACAGTGAAACAATTTGTCTAGACCTCCTCTATGAGGTACACGAATCGCCAACAGATCCCTGGAGACCCCTGTACTTCAAAAGTTAGGAAAATGCAGATGTGATCCACACATCATTGAGTACATCTGGTTTAGGTAAAGAAGTAGAAAAACGGGTTGGAGAGATGGCTCAGTGTTTAAGAGCATTTCGTGCTCTTTCTTCCTCCTGTATCCAATTTCAAGCAACCACATAATGGCTCACAACCATCTGCACTGAGGTCTTGTGCCCTCTTTTGCATGCAGAAAGAAGCGCTCGAGAGATAGCTCAGTGGTTAAGAATCCTGGCTGCCCTTCTAAAGGTCAGATGTTCGATTCCTGGCAACCACAGTTTTGCTCTCAAAATGAGATTTGGTGCCATCTACTGGCAACAGAAGGAAGAGGCAGGAGAGATGGCTCAGTGCTTAAGAGCATTGGCTGCTGAGTTGGATGAGGCCAAGTGCAGACGTACAGTCAGGGCAAAGGCCACGGCCCACGTTATTGTGACTGAATTGGGCAAACGTTTTTTTAGGATGTTAAAGACTCACAGCTCTATCACCATGAGACATCGTGCTTCAGAGACAACATTAAGGAGAATAAGGCAAGATGGCTAGAAGAAGAAAACACTGGCATGTTCATGTGCCTTAAAGAGAACTCACATCCAAGACAATCAAAGGACTACAAACACCAGCAAAATGTTAACCAATTTAAAGCCAGAGAAACAATTTATGCTGACCTCCTCTATCAGGTACATGAACAGCCAATAGGTCCATGGAGACCCCTGTACTCCACATGTTAGGGGAATGTAGATGTGATCCACACACCACATTGAGTAAACCTGGTTTAGTTAAAGAAGTTGAAAAACGGGTCGGAGAGATGGCTCAGTGGTTAAGAGCATTGCCTGCTCTTCCAAAGATCAGAAGTTCGATTCCTGGACATCACATAATTGCTTCAAAATGAGGTTTGGTGCCCTCTACTGGAAGCAGAAGGAAGAGGCAGGAGAGATGCCTTGGTGTTTAAGAGCATGCCTGCTGAGTTTGATGAGGCCAGGGCCCAGGTTGTTGGGACTGAATCAGGCAAAACATTTTGTTAGGATAATGAAGACTCACAGCTCTATCACCATGAGCCAGCAAGCTTCAGAGACACCACCAAGCAGAGTAAGGCAGGATGGTTAGAAGAAGAAAATACTAGCATGTTCATGTGCCTGAAGAAGAACTCACATCCAAGACATACAAAGGAATAAACACCAACAAAAGCTTAACCAATTTAAAGCCAGTGAAACAATTTGTCTAGACCTCCTCTATGAGGTACACGAATGGCCAACAGATCCATGGAGACCCCTGTACTTCAAATGTTAGGAAAATGCAGATGTGATCCACACATCATTGAGTACATCTGGTTTGGTAAAGAAGTAGAAAAACGGGTTGGAGAGATGGCTAAGTGTTTAAGAGCATTTCGTGCTCTTTCTTCCTCCTGTATCCAATTTCAAGCAACCACATAATGGCTCACAACCATCTGCACTGAGGTCTTATGCCCTCTTTCGCATGCAGAAAGAAGCACTCGAGAGATAGCGCAGTGGTTAAGAATCCTGGCTGCCCTTCTAAAGGTCAGAAGTTCGATTCCTGGCAACCACAGTTTTGCTCTCAAAATGAGATATGGTGCCATCTACTGGCAACAGAAGGAAGAGGCAGGAAAGATGGCTCAGTGCTTAAGAGCACTGGCTGCTGACTTGGATGAGGCCAAGTGCAGACATAGAGTCAGGGCAAAGGCCAGGGCCCACGTTATTGTGACTGAATTGGGCAAACTTTTTTTTAGGATGTTAAAGACTCACAGCTCTATCACCATGAGACATCGTGCTTCAGAGACAACACTAAGGAGAGTAAGGCCAGATGGCTAGAAGAAGAAAACACTGGCATGTTCATGTGCCTTAAAGAGAACTCACATCCAAGACAATCAAAGGACTACGAACACCAGCAAAATGTTAACCAATTTAAAGCCAGAGAAACAATTTATGCTGACCTCCTCTATCAGGTACATGAACAGCCAATAGTTCCATGGAGACCCCTGTACTGCACATGTTAGGGGAATGCAGATGTGATCCACACACCACATTGAGTAAACCTGGTTTAGTTAAAGAAGTTGAAAAACGGGTCGGAGAGATGGCTCAGTGGTTAAGAGCATTGCCTGCTCTTCCAAAGATCAGAAGTTCGATTCCTGGACATCACATAATTGCTTCAAAATGAGGTTTGGTGCCCTCTACTGGAAGCAGAAGGAAGAGGCAGGAGAGATGCCTTGGTGGTTAAGAGCATGCCTGCTGAGTTTGATGAGGCCAGGGCCCAGGTTGTTGGGACTGAATCAGGCAAAACATTTTGTTAGGATAATGAAGACTCACAGCTCTATCACCATGAGCCAGCATGCTTCAGAGACACCACCAAGCAGAGTAAGGCAGGATGGTTAGAAGAAGAAAATACTAGCATGTTCATGTGCCTGAAGAAGAACTCACATCCAAGACATACAAAGGAACAAACACCAACAAAAGCTTAACCAATTTAAAGCCAGTGAAACAATTTGTCTAGACCTCCTCTATGAGGCACACGAATGGCCAACAGATCCATGGAGACCCCTGTACTTCAAATGTTAGGAAAATGCAGATGTGACCCATACATCATTGAGTACATCTGGTTTGGTAAAGAAGTAGAAAAACGGGTTGGAGAGATGGCTAAGTGTTTAAGAGCTTTTCGTGCTCTTTCTTCCTCCTGTATCCAATTTCAAGCAACCACATAATGGCTCACAACCATCTGCACTGAGGTCTTATGCCCTCTTTCGCATGCAGAAAGAAGCGCTCGAGAGATAGCTCAGTGGTTAAGAATCCTGACTGCCCTTCTAAAGGTCAGAAGTTCGATTCCTGGCAACCACAGTTTTGCTCTCAAAATGAGATATGGTGCCACCTACTGGCAACAGAAGGAAGAGGCAGGAAAGATGGCTCAGTGCTTAAGAGCACTGGCTGCTGAGTTGGATGAGGCCAAGTGCAGACATAGAGTCAGGGCAAAGGCCAGGGCCCACGTTATTGTGACTGAATTGGGCAAACGTTTTTTTAGGATGTTAAAGACTCACAGCTCTATCACCATGAGACATCGTGCTCCAGAGACAACACTAAGGAGAGTAAGGCAAGATGGCTAGAAGAAGAAAACACTGGCATGTTCATGTGCCTTAAAGAGAACTCACATCCAAGACAATCAAAGGACTACAAACACCAGCAAAATGTTAACCAATTTAAAGCCAGAGAAACAATTTATCCTGACCTCCTCTATGAGGTACATGAACAGCCAATAGGTCCATGGAGACCCCTGTACTCCACATGTTAGGTGAATGCAGATGTGATCCACACACCATATTGAGTAAACCTGGTTTAGTTAAAGAAGTTGAAAAACGCGTCGGAGAGATGGCTCAGTGGTTAAGGGCATTGCCTGCTCTTCCAAAGATCAGAAGTTCGATTCCGGGACATCACATAATTGCTTCAAAATGAGGTTTGGTGCCCTCTACTGGGAGCAGAAGGAAGAGGCAGGAGAGATGTCTTGGTGGTTAAGAGCATGCCTGCTGATTTAGATGAGGCCAATTATAGAGATACAGCCAGGGCCCAGGTTGTTGGGACTGAATCAGGCAAAACATTTTGTTAGGATAATAAAGACTCACAGTTCTATCCCCATGAGCCAGCATGCTTCAGAGACACCACCAAGCAGAGTAAGGCAGGATGGTTAGAAGAAGAAAATACTAGCATGTTCATGTGCCTGAAGAAGAACTCACATCCAAGACATACAAAGGAACAAACACCAACAAAAGCTTAACCAATATAAAGCCAGTGAAACAATTTGTCTAGACCTCCTCTATGAGGTACACGAATGGCCAACAGATCCATGGAGACCCCTGTACTTCAAAGGTTAGGAAAATGCAGATGTGATCCACACATCATTGAGTACATCTGGTTTAGGTAAATAAGTAGAAAAACGGGTTGGAGAGATGGCTCAGTGTTTAAGAGCATTTCGTGCTCTTTCTTCCTCCTGTATCCAACTTCAAGCAACCACATAATGGCTCACAACCATCTGCACTGAGGTCTTGTGCCCTCTTTTGCATGCAGAAAGAAGCGCTCGAGAGATAGCTCAGTGGTTAAGAATCCTGGCTGCCCTTCTAAAAGTCAGAAGTTCGATTCCTGGCAACCACAGTTTTGCTCTCAAAATGAGATTTGGTGCCATCTACTGGCAACAGAAGGAAGAGGCAGGAGAGATGGATCAGAGCTTAAGAGCATTGGCTGCTGAGTTTGATGAGGCCAAGTGCAGACATAGAGTCAGGGCAAAGGCCAGGGCCCACGTTATTGTGACTGAATTGGGCAAACGTTTTTTTAGGATGTTAAAGACTCACAGCTCTATCACCATGAGACATTGTGCTTCAGAGACAACACTAAGGAGAGTAAGGCAAGATGGCTAGAAGAAGGAAACACTGGCATGTTCATGTGCCTTAAAGAGAACTCACATCCAAGACAATCAAAGGACTACAAACACCAGCAAAATATTAACCAATTTAAAGCCAGAAAAACAAATTATCCTGACCTCCTCTATCACGTAAATGAACAGCCAATAGGTACATGGAGAAACATGTACTCCACATGTTAGGGGAATGCAGATGTGATCCACACACCACTTTGAGTAAACCTGGTTTTGTTAAAGTACTTGAAAAATGGGTCGGAGAGATGGCTCAGTAGTTAAGAGCATTGCCTGCTCTTCCAAAGATCAGAAGTTCGATTCCTGGACATCTCATAATTGCTCCAAAATGGGGTTTGGTGCCCTCTACTGGAAGCAAAAAGAGGCAGGAGATATGTCTTGGTGGTTAAGAGCATGCCTGCTGAGTTGGTGAGGCCAGGGTCCAGGTGGTTGGGACTGAATCAGGCAAAACATTTTGTTAGGATAATAAAGACTCACAGCTCTATCACCATGAGCCAGCATGCTTCAGAGACACCACCAAGCAGAGTAAGGCAGGATGGTTAGAAGAAGAAAATACTAGCATGTTCATGTGCCTGATGAAGAACTCACATCCAAGACATACAAAGGAACAAACACCAACAAAAGCTTAACCAATTTAAAGACAGTGAAACAATTTGTCTAGACCTCCTCTATGAGGTACACGAATGGCCAACAGATCCCTGGAGACCCCTGTACTTCAAAAGTTAGGAAAATGTAGATGTGATCCACACATCATTGAGTACATCTGGTTTAGGTAAAGAAGTAGAAAAACGGGTTGGAGAGATGGCTCAGTGTTTAAGAGCATTTCGTGCTCTTTCTTCCTCCTGTATCCAATTTCAAGCAACCACATAATGGCTCACAACCATCTGCACTGAGGTCTTGTGCCCTCTTTTGCATGCAGAAAGAAGCGCTCGAGAGATAGCTCAGTGATTAAGAATCCTGGCTGCCCTTCTAAAGGTCAGAAGTTCGATTCCTGGCACGCAGAGTTTTGCTCTCAAAATGAGATTTGGTGCCATCTACTGGAAACAGAAGGAAGAGGCAGGAGAGATGGCTCAGTGCTTAAGAGCATTGGCTGCTGAGTTTGATGAGGCCAAGTGAAGACATAGAGTCAAGGCAAAGGCCAGGGCACACACTAATGTGACTGAATTGGGAAAACGTTTTTTTAGGATGGTAAAGACTCACAGCTCTATCATGAGACATCGTGCTTCAGAGACAACACTAAGGAGAGTAAGGCAAGATGGCTAGAGGAAGAAAACACTGGCATGTTCATGTGCCTTAAAGAGAACTCACATCCAAGACAATCAAAGGACTACTAACACCAGCAAAATGTTAACCAATTTAAAGCCAGAGAAACAATTTATCCTGACCTCCTCTATGAGGTACATGAACAGCCAATAGGTCCATGGAGACACCTGTATTTCACATGTTAGGGGAATGCAGATGTGATCCACACACCACATTGAGTAAACCTGGTTTAGTTAAAGAAGTTGAAAAACGCGTCGGAGAGATGGCTCAGTGGTTAAGAGCATTGCCTGCTCTTCCAAAGATCAGAAGTTCGATTCCTGGACATCACATTATTGCTTCAAAATATGGTTTGGTGCCCTTTACTGGAAGCAGAAGGAAGAGGCAGGAGAGATGTCTTGGTGGTTAAGAGCATGCCTGCTGAGTTTGATGAGGCCAATTACAGAAATACAGCCAGGGCCCAGGTTGTTGGGACTGAATCAGGCAAAACATTTTGTTAGGATAATAAAGACTCACAGCTCTATCACCATGAGCCAGCATGCTTCAGAGCCACCACCAAGCAGAGTAAGGCAGGATGGTTAGAAGAAGAAAATAGTAGCATGTTGATGTGCCTGAAGAAGACCTCACTTCCAAAACATACAAAGGAACAAACACCAACAAAAGCTTAACCAATTGAAAGCCAGTGAAACAATTTGTCTAGACCTCCTCTATGAGGTACACGAATGGCCAACAGATCCATGGAGACCCCTGTACTTCAAATGTTAGGAAAATGCAGATGTAATCCACACGTCATTGAGTACATCTGGTTTAGGTAAAGAAGTAAAAAAACGGGCTGGAGAGATGACTCAGTGTTTAAGAGCATTTCGTGCTCTTTCTTCCTCCTGTATCCAACTTCAAGCAACCACATAATGGCTCACAACCATCTGCACTGAGGTCTTGTGCCCTCATTTGAATGCAGAAAAAAGCGCTCGAGAGATAGCTCAGTGGTTGAGAATCCTGGCTGCCCTTCTAAAGGTCAGAAGTTCGATTCCTGGCAACCACAGTTTGCTCTCAAAATGAGATTTGGTGCCATCTACTGGCAACAGAAGGAAGAGGCAGGAGAGATGGCTCAGTGCTTAAGAGCATTGGCTGCTGAGTTTGATGAGGCCAAGTGCAGACATAGAGTCAGGGCAAAGGCCAGGGCCCACGTTATTTTGACTGAATTGGGCAAACGTTTTTTTAGGATGTTAAAGACTCACAGCTCTATCACCATGAGACATCGTGCTTCAGAGACAACACTAAGGAGAGTAAGGCAAGATGGCTAGAAGAGGAAAACACTGGCATGTTCATGTGCCTTAAAGAGGACTCACATCCAAGACAATAAAAGGACTACAAACACCAGCAAAATGTTAACCAATTTAAAGCCAGAGAAACAATTTATCCTGACCTCCTCTATGAGGTACATGAACAGCCAATAGGTCCATGGAGACACCTGTATTCCACATGTTAGGGGAATGCAGATGTCATCCACACACCACATTGTGTAAACCTGGTTTAGTTAAAGAAGTTGATAAACGCATCGGAGAGGTGGCTCAGTGGTTAAGAGCATTGCCTGCTCTTCCAAAGATCAGAAGTTCGATTCCTGGACATCACATAATTGCTTCAAAATGAGGTTTGGTGCCCTCTACTGGAAGCAGAAGGAAGAGGCAGGAGAGATGCCTTGGTGGTTAAGAGCATGCCTGCTGAGTTTGATGAGGCCAATTACAGAAATACAACCAGGGCCCAGGTTGTTGGCACTGAATCAGGCAAAACATTTTGTTAGGAAAATAAAGACTCACAGCTCTATCACCATGAACCAGCATGCTTCATAGACACCACCAAGCAGAGTAAGGCAGGATGGTTAGAAGAAGAAAATACTAGCATGTTCATGTGCCTGAAGAACAACTCACATCCAAGACATACAAAAGAACAAACACCAACAAAAGCTTAACCAATTTAAAGACAGTGAAACAATTTGTCTAGACCTCCTCTATGAGGTACACGAATGGCCAACAGATCCATGGAGACCCCTGTACTTCAAATGTTAGGAAAATGCAGATGTGATCCACATATCATTGAGTATATCTGGTTTAGGTAAAGAGGTAGAAAAACGGGTTGGAGAGATGGCTCAGTGTTTAAGAGCATTTCGTGCTCTTTCTTCCTCCTGTATCCAATTTCAAGCAACCACATAATGGCTCACAACCATCTGCACTGAGGTCTTGTGCACTCATTTGAATGCAGAAAAAAGCGCTCGAGAGATAGCTCAGTGGTTGAGAATCCTGGCTGCCCTTCTAAAGGTCAGAAGTTCGATTCCTGGCAACCACAGTTTGCTCTCAAAATGAGATATGGTGCCATCTACTGGCAACAGAAGAAAGAGGCAGGAGAGATGGCTCAGTGCTTAAGAGCATTGGCTGCTGAGTTTGATGAGGCCAAGTGCAGACATAGAGTCAGGGCAAAGGCCAGGGCCCACGTTATTTTGACTGAATTGGGCAAACGTTTTTTTAGGATGTTAAAGACTCACAGCTCTATCACCATGAGACATCGTGCTTCAGAGACAACACTAAGGAGAGTAAGGCAAGATGGCTAGAAGAAGAAAACACTGGCATGTTCATGTGCCTTAAAGAGAACTCACATCCAAGACAATCAAAGGACTACAAACACCGGCAAAATTTCAACAAATTTAAAGCCAGAGAAACAGTTTATCCTGACCTCCTCTATCAGGTACAGGAATAGCCAATAGGTCCATGGAGACCCCTGTACTCTACATGTTAGGGGAATGCAGATGTGATCCACACACCACATTGAGTAAACCTGGTTTAGTTAAAGAAGTTGAAAAACGGGTCGGAGATATGGCTCAGTGGTTAAGAACATTGCCTGCTCTTCCAAATATCAGAAGTTCGATTCCTGGACATCACATAATTGCTTCAAAATGAGGTTTGGTGCCCTCTACTGGAAGCAGAAGGAAGAGGCATGAGTGATGTCTTGGTGGTTAAGAGCATGCCTGCTGAGTTTGATGAGGCCAATTACAGAAATACAACCAGGGTCCAGGTTGTAGGGACTGAATCAGGCAAAACATTTTGTTAGGATAATAAAGACTCACAGCTCTATCACCATGAGCCAGCATGTTTCAGAGACACCACCAAGCAGAGTAAGGCAGGATGGTTAGAAGAAAAAAATACTAGTATGTTGATGTGCCTGAAGAAGACCTCACTTCCAAGACATACAAAGGAACAAACACCAACAAAAGCTTAACCAAATTAAAGCCAGTGAAACAATTTGTCTAGACCTCCTCTATGAGGTACATGAATGGCCAACAGATCCATGGAGACCCCTGTACTTCAAATGTTAGGAAAATGCATATGTAATCCACACGTCATTGAGTACATCTGGTTTAGGTAAAGAAGTAAAAAAACGGGCTGGAGAGATGGCTCAGTGTTTAAGAGCATTTCGTGCTCTTTCTTCCTCCTGTATCCAATTTCAAGCAACCACATAATGGCTCACAACCATCTGCACTGAGGTCTTGTGCCCTCTTTTGCATGCAGAAAGAAGCGCTCGAGAGAGAGCTCAGTGGTTAAGAATCCTGGCTGCCCTTCTAAAAGTCAGAAGTTCGATTCCTGGCAACCACAGTTTGCTCTCAAAATGAGATTTGGTGCCATCTACTGGCCACAGAAGGAAGAAGCAGGAGAGATGGCTCAGTGCTTAAGAGCATTGGCTGCTGAGTTGGATGAGGCCAAGTGCAGACATAGATCAGGGCAAAGGCCAGGGCCCACGTTAATGTGACTGAATTGGACAAACGTATTTTTAGGATGGTAAAGACTAACAGCTCTATCACCATGAGACATCGTCCTTCAGAGACAACACTAAGGAGAGTAAGGCAAGATGGCTAGAAGAAGAAAACACTGGCATGTTCATGTGCCTTAAAGAGAACTCACATCCAAGACAATCAAAGGACTACAAACACCAGCAAAATGTTAACCAATTTAAAGCCAGAGAAACAATTTATCCTGACCTCCTCTATGAGGTACATGAACAGCCAATAGGTCCATGGAGACACCTGTATTCCACATGTTAGGGGAATGCAGATGTGATCCACATACCACATTGAGTAAACCTGGTTTAGTTAAAGAAGTTGAAAAACGCGTCGGAGAGGTGGCTCAGTGGTTAAGAGCATTGCCTGCTCTTCCAAAGATCAGAAGTTCGATTCCTGGACATCACATAATTGCTTCAAAATGAGGTTTGGTGCCCTCTACTGGAAGCAGGAGGAAGAGGCAGGAGAGATGTCTTGGTGGTTAAGAGCATGCCTGCTGAGTTTGATGAGGCCAATTACAGAAATACAACCAGGGCCCAGGTTGTTGGGACTGAATCAGGCAAAACATTTTGTTAGGATAATAAAGACTCACAGCTCTATCACCATGAGCCAGCATGTTTTAGAGACACCACCAAGCAGAGTAAGGCAGGATGGTTAGAAGAAAAAAATACTAGCATGTTCATGTGCCTGAAGAAGAACTCACATCCAACACATGCAAAGGAACAAACACCAACAAAAGCTTAACCAATTTAAAGCCAGTGAAACAATTTGTCTAGACCTCCTCTATGAGGTACACGAATGGCCAACAGATCCATGGAGACCCCTGTACTTCAAATGTTAGGAAAATGCAAATGTAATCCACACGTCATTGAGTACATCTGGTTTAGGAAAAGAAGTAGAAAAACGGGCTGGAGAGATGGCTCAGTGTTTAAGAGCATTTAGTGCTCTTTCTTCCTCCTGTATCCAATTTCAAGCAACCACATAATGGCTCACAACCATCTGCACTGAGGTCTTGTGCCCTCTTTTGCATGCAGAAAGAAGCGCTCGAGAGATAGCTCAGTGGTTAAGAATGCTGACTGCCCTTCTAAAAGTCAGAAGTTCGATTCCTGGCAACCACAGTTTTGCTCTCAAAATGAGATTTTGATGCCATCTACTGGCAACAGAAGGAAGAGGCAGGAGAGATGGCTCAGTGCTTAAGAGCACTGGCTGCTGAGTTTGATGAGGCCAAGTGCAGACATAGAGTCAGGGCAAAGGCCAGGGCCCACGTTAATGTGACTGAATTGGGCAAAAGTTTTTTAGGATGTTAAAGACTCACAGCTCTATCACCATGAGACATCGTGCTTCATGAGACATCGTGCTTCAGAGACAACACTAAGGAGTGTAAGGCAAGATGGCTAGAGGAAGAAAACACTGGCATGTTCATGCGCCTTAAGGAGAACTCTCATCCAAGACAATCAAAGGACTACAAACACCAGCAAAATGCTAACCAATTTAAAGCCAGAGAAACAATTTATCCTGACCTCCTCTATCAGGTACATGAACAGCCAATAGGTCCATGGAGAAACCTGTACTCCACATGTTAGGGGAATGCAGATGTGATCCACACACCACATTGAGTAAACCCGGTTTAGTTAAAGAAGTTTAAAAACGCGTCGGAGAGATGGCTAAGAGGTTAAGAGCATTGCCTGCTCTTCCAAAGATCAGAAGTTCGATTCCTGGACATCACATAATTGCTTCAAAATGAGGTTTGGTGCCCTCTACTGGAAGCAGAAGGAAGAGGCAGGAGAGATGTCTTGGTGGTTAAGAGCATGCCTGCTGAGTTTGATGAGGCCAAGTGCAGACATACAGCCAGGACCCAGGTTGTTGGGACTGAATCAGGCAAAATATTTTGTTAGGATAATAAAGACTCACAGCTCTATCACCATGAGCCAGCATGCTTCAGAGACAACACCACGCAGAGCAAGGCAATATGGTTAGAAGAAGAAAATACTAGCATGTTCATGTGCCTGAAAAAGAACTCACATCCAAGACATACAAAGGAACACACACCAACAAAAGCTTAACCAATTTAAAGCCAGTGAAACAATTTGTCTAGACCTCCTCTATGAGGTACACGAATGGCCAACAGATCCATGGAGACCCCTGTACTTCAAATGTTAGGAAAATGCAGATGTGATCCACACATCATTGAGTACATCTGGTTTAGGTAAAGAAGTAGAAAAACGGGTTGGAGAGATGGCTCAGTGTTTAAGAGCATTTCGTGCTCTTTCTTTCTCTTGTGTCCAATTTCAAGCAACCACATAATGGTTCACAACCATCTGCACTGAGGTCTTGTGCCCTCTTTTGCATGCAGAAATAAGTGCTCGAGAGATAGCTCAGTGGTTAAGAATCCTGGCTGCCCTTCTAAAGGTCAGAAGTTCTATTCCTGGCAACCACAGTTTTGCTCTCAAAATGAGATTTTGTGCCATCTACTGGCAACAGAAGGAAGAGGCAGGAGAGATGGCTCAGTGCTTAAGAGCATTGGCTGCTGAGTTTGATGAGGCCAAGTGCAGACATAGAGTCAGGGCAAAGGCCAGGGCCCACGTTAATGTGACTGAATTGGGCAAACGTATTTTTTGTAGGTTAAAGACTCACAGCTCTATCACCATGAGACATCGTGCTTCAGAGACAACAATAAGGAGAGTAAGGCAAGATGGCTAGAAGAAGAAAACACTGGCATGTTCATGTGCCTTAAAGAGAACTCACATCCAAGACAATCAAAGGACTACAAACACCAGCAAAATGTTAACCAATTTAAAGCCAGAGAAACAATTTATCCTGACCTCCTCTATGAGGTACATGAACAGCCAATAGGTCCATGGAGACCCCTGTACTCCACATGTTAGGGGAATGCAGATGTGATCCACACACCACATTGAGTAAACCTGGTTTAGTTAAAGAAGTGGAAAAGCGGGTCGGAGAGATGGCTCAGTGGTTAAGAGCATTGCCTGCTCTTCCAAAGATCAGAAGTTCGATTCCTGGACATCACATAATTGCTTCAAAATGAGGTTTGGTGCCCTCTACTGGAAGCAGAAGGAAGAGGCAGGAGAGATGTCTTGGTGGTTAAGAGCATGCCTGCTGAGTTTGATGAGGCCAAGTGCAGACATACAGCCAGGACCCAGGTTTTTGGGCCTGAATCAGGTAAAACATTTTGTTAGGATAATAAAGACTCACAGCTCTATCACCATGTGCCATCATGCTTCAGAGACACCACCAAGCAGAGTAAGGCAGGATGGTTAGAAGAAGAAAATACTAGCATGTTCATGTGCCTGAAGAAGAACTCACGTCCAAGACAAACAAAGGAACATACACCAACAAAAGCTTAACCAATTGAAAGCCAGTGAAACAATTTGTCTAGACCTAGTCTATGAGGTACATGAATGGCCAACAGATCCATGGAGACCCCTGTACTTCAAATGTTAAGGAAATGCAGATGTGATCCACACATCATTGAGTACATCTGGTTTAGGTAAAGAAGTAGAAAAACGGGTTGGAGAGATGGCTCAGTGTTTAAGAGCATTTCGTGCTCTTTCTTCCTCCTGTATCCAATTTCAAGCAACCACATAATGGCTCACAACCATCTGCACTGAGGTCTTGTGCCCTCTTTTGGATGCAGAAAGAAGCGCTCGAGAGATAGCTCAGTGGTTAAGAATCCTGACTGCCCTTCTAAAAGTCAGAAGTTCGATTCCTGGCAACCACAGTTTTGCTCTCAAAATGAGATTTGGTGCCATCTACCGGCAACAGAAGGAAGAGGCAGGAGAGATGGCTCAGTGCTTAAGAGCATTGGCTGCTGAGTTTGATGAGGCCAAGTGCAGACATAGAGTCAGGGCAAAGGCCAGGGCCCACGTTATTGTGACTGAATTGGGCAAAAGTTTTTTAGGATGTTAAAGACTCACAGCTCTATCACCATGAGACATCGTGCTTCAGAGACAACACTAAGGAGAGTAAGGCAAGATGGCTAGAAGAAGAAAACACTGGCATGTTCATGCGCCTTAAGGAGAACTCACATCCAAGACAATCAAAGGACTACAAACACCAGCAAAATGCTAACCAATTGAAAGCCAGAGAAACAATTTATCCTGACCTCCTCTATCAGGTACATGAACAGCCAATAGGTCCATGGAGAAACCTGTACTCCACATGTTAGGGGAATGCAGATGTGATCCACACACCACATTGAGTAAACCTGGTTTAGTTAAAGAGTTGAAAAACGCGTCGGAGAGATGGCTAAGAGGTTAAGAGCATTGCCTGCTCTTCCAAAGATCAGAAGTTCGATTCCTGGACATCACATAATTGCTTCAAAATGAGGTTTGGTGGCCTCTACTGGAAGCAGAAGGAAGAGGCAGGAGAGATGTCTTGGTGGTTAAGAGCATGCCTGCTGAGTTTGATGAGGCCAAGTGCAGACATACAGCCAGGACCCAGGTTGTTGGGACTGAATCAGGCAAAATATTTTGTTAGGATAATAAAGACTCACAGCTCTATCACCATGAGCCAGCATGCTTCAGAGACAACACCACGCAGAGCAAGGCAATATGGTTAGAAGAAGAAAATACTAGCATGTTCATGTGCCTGAAAAAGAACTCACATCCAAGACATACAAAGGAACACACACCAACAAAAGCTTAACCAATTTAAAGCCAGTGAAACAATTTGTCTAGACCTCCTCTATGAGGTACACGAATGGCCAACAGATCCATGGAGACCCCTGTACTTCAAATGTTAGGAAAATGCAGATGTGATCCACACATCATTGAGTACATCTGGTTTAGGTAAAGAAGTAGAAAAACGGGTTGGAGAGATGGCTCAGTGTTTAAGAGCATTTCGTGCTCTTTCTTTCTCTTGTGTCCAATTTCAAGCAACCACATAATGGTTCACAACCATCTGCACTGAGGTCTTGTGCCCTCTTTTGCATGCAGAAATAAGTGCTCGAGAGATAGCTCAGTGGTTAAGAATCCTGGCTGCCCTTCTAAAGGTCAGAAGTTCGATTCCTGGCAACCACAGTTTTGCTCTCAAAATGAGATTTTGTGCCATCTACTGGCAACAGAAGGAAGAGGCAGGAGAGATGGCTCAGTGCTTAAGAGCATTGGCTGCTGAGTTTGATGAGGCCAAGTGCAGACATAGAGTCAGGGCAAAGGCCAGGGCCCACGTTAATGTGACTGAATTGGGCAAACATATTTTTAGTATGTTAAAGACTCACAGCTCTATCACCATGAGACATCGTGCTTCAGAGACAACAATAAGGAGAGTAAGGCAAGATGGCTAGAAGAAGAAAACACTGGCATGTTCATGTGCCTTAAAGAGAACTCACATCCAAGACAATCAAAGGACTACAAACACCAGCAAAATGTTAACCAATTTAAAGCCAGAGAAACAATTTATCCTGACCTCCTCTATGAGGTACATGAACAGCCAATAGGTCCATGGAGACCCCTGTACTCCGCATGTTAGGGGAATGCAGATGTGATCCACACACCACATTGAGTAAACCTGGTTTAGTTAAAGAAGTGGAAAAGCGGGTCGGAAAGATGGCTCAGTGGTTAAGAGCATTGCCTGCTCTTCCAAAGATCAGAAGTTCGATTCCTGGACATCACATAATTGCTTCAAAATGAGGTTTGGTGCCCTCTACTGGAAGCAGAAGGAAGAGGCAGGAGAGATGTCTTGGTGGTTAAGAGCATGCCTGCTGAGTTTGATGAGGCCAAGTGCAGACATACAGCCAGGACCCAGGTTTTTGGGCCTGAATCAGGTAAAACATTTTGTTAGGATAATAAAGACTCACAGCTCTATCACCATGTGCCATCATGCTTCAGAGACACCACCAAGCAGAGTAAGGCAGGATGGTTAGAAGAAGAAAATACTAGCATGTTCATGTGCCTGAAGAAGAACTCACGTCCAAGACAAACAAAGGAACATACACCAACAAAAGCTTAACCAATTGAAAGCCAGTGAAACAATTTGTCTAGACCTAGTCTATGAGGTACATGAATGGCCAACAGATCCATGGAGACCCCTGTACTTCAAATGTTAAGGAAATGCAGATGTGATCCACACATCATTGAGTACATCTGGTTTAGGTAAAGAAGTAGAAAAACGGGTTGGAGAGATGGCTCAGTGTTTAAGAGCATTTCGTGCTCTTTCTTCCTCCTGTATCCAATTTCAAGCAACCACATAATGGCTCACAACCATCTGCACTGAGGTCTTGTGCCCTCTTTTGCATGCAGAAAGAAGCGCTCAATAGATAGCTCAGTGGTTAAGAATCCTGGCTGCCCTTCTAAAGGTCAGAAGTTCGATTCCTGGCAACCACAGTTTTGCTCTCAAAATGAGATTTGGTGCCATCTACCGGCAACAGAAGGAAGAGGCAGGAGAGATGGCTCAGTGCTTAAGAGCATTGGCTGCTGAGTTTGATGAGGCCAAGTGCAGACATAGAGTCAGGGCAAAGGCCAGGGCCCACGTTATTGTGACTGAATTGGGCAAAAGTTTTTTAGGATGTTAAAGACTCACAGCTCTATCACCATGAGACATCGTGCTTCAGAGACAACACTAAGGAGAGTAAGGCAAGATGGCTAGAAGAAGAAAACACTGGCATGTTCATGCGCCTTAAGGAGAACTCACATCCAAGACAATCAAAGGACTACAAACACCAGCAAAATGCTAACCAATTTAAAGCCAGAGAAACAATTTATCCTGACCTCCTCTATCAGGTACATGAACAGCCAATAGGTCCATGGAGAAACCTGTACTCCACATGTTAGGGGAATGCAGATGTGATCCACACACCACATTGAGTAAACCTGGTTAGTTAAAGAGTTGAAAAACGCGTCGGAGAGATGGCTAAGAGGTTAAGAGCATTGCCTGCTCTTCCAAAGATCAGAAGTTCGATTCCTGGACATCACATAATTGCTTCAAAATGAGGTTTGGTGGCCTCTACTGGAAGCAGAAGGAAGAGGCAGGAGAGATGTCTTGGTGGTTAAGAGCATGCCTGCTGAGTTTGATGAGGCCAAGTGCAGACATACAGCCAGGACCCAGGTTGTTGGGACTGAATCAGGCAAAATATTTTGTTAGGATAATAAAGACTCACAGCTCTATCACCATGAGCCAGCATGCTTCAGAGACAACACCACGCAGAGCAAGGCAATATGGTTAGAAGAAGAAAATACTAGCATGTTCATGTGCCTGAAAAAGAACTCACATCCAAGACATACAAAGGAACACACACCAACAAAAGCTTAACCAATTTAAAGCCAGTGAAACAATTTGTCTAGACCTCCTCTATGAGGTACACGAATGGCCAACAGATCCATGGAGACCCCTGTACTTCAAATGTTAGGAAAATGCAGATGTGATCCACACATCATTGAGTACATCTGGTTTAGGTAAAGAAGTAGAAAAACGGGTTGGAGAGATGGCTCAGTGTTTAAGAGCATTTCGTGCTCTTTCTTTCTCTTGTGTCCAATTTCAAGCAACCACATAATGGTTCACAACCATCTGCACTGAGGTCTTGTGCCCTCTTTTGCATGCAGAAATAAGTGCTCGAGAGATAGCTCAGTGGTTAAGAATCCTGGCTGCCCTTCTAAAGGTCAGAAGTTCGATTCCTGGCAACCACAGTTTTGCTCTCAAAATGAGATTTTGTGCCTTCTACTGGCAACAGAAGGAAGAGGCAGGAGAGATGGCTCAGTGCTTAAGAGCATTGGCTGCTGAGTTTGATGAGGCCAAGTGCAGACATAGAGTCAGGGCAAAGGCCAGGGCCCACGTTAATGTGACTGAATTGGGCAAACATATTTTTAGTATGTTAAAGACTCACAGCTCTATCACCATGAGACATCGTGCTTCAGAGACAACAATAAGGAGAGTAAGGCAAGATGGCTAGAAGAAGAAAACACTGGCATGTTCATGTGCCTTAAAGAGAACTCACATCCAAGACAATCAAAGGACTACAAACACCAGCAAAATGTTAACCAATTTAAAGCCAGAGAAACAATTTATCCTGACCTCCTCTATGAGGTACATGAACAGCCAATAGGTCCATGGAGACACCTGTATTCCACATGTTAGGGGAATGCAGATGTGATCCAAACACCACATTGAGTAAACCTGGTTTAGTTAAAGAAGTTGAAAAACGCGTCGGAGAGGTGGCTCAGTGGATAAGTGCATTGCCTGCACTTCCAATGTTCAGAAGTTCGATTCCTGGACATCACATATTGCTTCAAAATGAGGTTTGGTGCCCTCTACTGGAAGCAGAAGGAAGAGGCAGGAGAGATGTCTTGGTGGTTAAGAACATGCCTGCTGAGTTTGATGAGGCCAATTACAGATATACATCCAGGGCCCAGGTTGTTGGGACTGAAACAGGCAAAACATTTTGTTAGGATAATAAAGACTCACAGCTCTATCACCATGAGCCAGCATGTTTCAGAGACACCACCAAGCAGAGTAAGGCAGGAAGGTTAGAAGAAAAAAATACTAGCATGTTCATGTGCCTGAAGAAGAACTCACATCCAAGACATACAAAGGAACAAACACCAACAAAAGCTTAACCAATTTAAAGCCAGTGAAACAATTTGTCTAGACCTCCTCTATGAGGTACACGATGGCCAACAGATCCATGGAGACCCCTGTACTTCAAATGTTAGGAAAATTCAGATGTGATCCACACATCATTGAGTACATCTGGTTTAGGTAAAGAAGTAGAAAAACGGGTTGGAGAGGTGGCTCAGTGTTTAAGAGCATTCTGTGCTCTTTCTTCTTCCTGTATCCAATTTCAAGCAACCACTAAATGGCTCACAACCATCTGCACTGAGGTCTTGTGCCCTCTTTTGCATGCAGAAAGAAGTGCTCGAGAGATAGCTCAGTGGTTAAGAATCCTGGCTGCCCTTCTAAAGGTCAGAAGTTCGATTCCTGGCAACCACAGTTTTGCTCTCAAAATGAGATCTGGTGCCATCTACTGGCAACAGAAGGAAGAGGCAGGAGAGATGGCTCAGTGCTTAAGAGCATTGGCTGCTGAGTTTGATGAGGCCAAGTGCAGACATAGAGTCAGGGCAAAGGCCAGGGCCCACGTTATTGTGACTGAATTGGGCAAAAGTTTTTTAGGATGTTAAAGACTCACAGCTCTATCACCATGAGACATCGTGCTTCAGAGACAACACTAAGGAAAGTAAGGCAAGATGGCTAGAAGAAGAAAACACTGGCATGTTCATGTGCCTTAAAGAGAACTCACATCCAAGACAATCAAAGGACTACAAACACCAGCAAAATGCTAACCAATTTAAAGCCAGAGAAACAATTTATCCTGACCTCCTCTATCAGGTACATGAACAGCCAATAGGTCCATGGAGAAACCTGTACTCCACATGTTAGGGGAATGCAGATGTGATCCACACACCACATTGAGTAAACCTGGTTTATATAAGAAGTTTAAAAACGCGTCGGAGAGATGGCTAAGAGGTTAAGAGCATTGCCTGCTCTTCCAAAGATCAGAAGTTCGATTCCTGGACATCACATAATTGCTTCAAAATGAGGTTTGGTGCCCTCTACTGGAAGCAGAAGGAAGAGGCAGGAGAGATGTCTTGGTGGTTAAGAGCATGCCTGCTGAGTTTGATGAGGCCAAGTGCAGACATACAGCCAGGACCCAGGTTGTTGGGACTGAATCAGGCAAAATATTTTGTTAGGATAATAAAGACTCACAGCTCTATCACCATGAGCCAGCATGCTTCAGAGACAACACCACGCAGAGCAAGGCAATATGGTTAGAAGAAGAAAATACTAGCATGTTCATGTGCCTGAAAAAGAACTCACATCCAAGACATACAAAGGAACACACACCAACAAAAGCTTAACCAATTTAAAGCCAGTGACACAATTTGTCTAGACCTCCTCTATGAGATACACGAATGGCCAACAGATCCATGGAGACCCCTGTACTTCAAATGTTAGGAAAATGCAGATGTGATCCACACATCATTGAGTACATCTGGTTTAGGTAAAGAAGTAGAATAACGGGTTGGAGAGATGGCTCAGTGTTTAAGAGCATTTCGTGCTCTTTCTTTCTCTTGTGTCCAATTTCAAGCAACCACATAATGGTTCACAACCATCTGCACTGAGGTCTTCTGCCCTCTTTTGCATGCAGAAATAAGTGCTCGAGAGATAGCTCAGTGGTTAAGAATCCTGGCTGCCCTCCTAAAGGTCAGAAGTTCGATTCCTGGCAACCACAGTTTTGCTCTCAAAATGAGATTTGGTGCCATCTACTGGCAACAGAAGGAAGAGGCAGGAGAGATGGCTCAGTGCTTAAGAGCATTGGCTGCTGAGTTTGATGAGGCCAAGTGCAGACAAAGAGTCAGGGCAAAGGCCAGGGACCACGTTAATGTGACTGAATTGGGCAAACGTATTTTTAGGATGTTAAAGACTCACAGCTCTATCACCATGAGACATCGTGCTTCAGAGACAACACTAAGGAGAGTAAGGCAAGATGGCTAGAAGAAGAAAACACTGGCATGTTCATGTGCCTTAAAGAGAACTCACATCCAAGACAATCAAAGGACTACAAACACCAGCAAAATGTTAACCAATTTAAAGCCAGAGAAACAATTTATCCTGACCTCCTCTATCAGGTACATGAACAGCCAATAGGTCCATGGAGACCCCTGTACTCCACATGTTAGGGGAATGCAGATGTGATCCACACACCACATTGAGTAAACGTGGTTTAGTTAAAGAAGTGGAAAAACGGGTCGGAGAGATGGCTCAGTGGTTAAGAGCATTGCCTGCTCTTCCAAAGATCAGAAGTTCGATTCCTGGACATCACATAATTGCTTCAAAATGAGGTTTGGTGCCCTCTACTGGAAGCAGAAGGAAGAGGCAGGAGAGATGTCTTGGTGGTTAAGAGCATGCCTGCTGAGTTTGATGAGGCCAAGTGCAGACATACAGCCAGGACCCAGGTTTTTGGGCCTGAATCAGGCAAAACATTTTGTTAGGATAATAAAGACTCACAGCTCTATCACCATGTGCCATCATGCTTCAGAGACACGACCAAGCAGAGTAAGGCAGGATGGTTAGAAGAAGAAAATACTAGCATGTTCATGTGCCTGAAGAAGAACTCACGTCCAAGACATACAAAGGAACAAACACCAACAAAAGCTTAACCAATTTAAAGCCAGTGAAACAATTTGTCTAGACCTCCTCTATGAGGTACACGAATGGCCAACAGATCCATGGAGACCCCTGTACTTCAAATGTTAGGAAAATGCAGATGTGATCCACACATCATTGAGTACATCTGGTTTAGGTAAAGAAGTAGAAAAACCGGTTGGAGAGATGGCTCAGTGTTTAAGCATTTCGTGCTCTTTCTTCCTCCTGTATCCAATTTCAAGCAACCACATAATGGCTCACAACCATCTGCACTGAGGTCTTGTGCCCTCTTTTGCATCCAGAAAGAAGCGCTCGAGATATAGCTCAGTGGTTAAGAATCCTGGCTGCCCTTATAAAGATCAGAAGTTCGATTCCTGGCAACCACAGTTTTGCTCTCAAAATGAGATTTGGTGCCATCTACTGGCAACAGAAGGAAGAGGCAGGAGAGATGGCTCAGTGCTTAAGAGCATTGGCTGCTGAGTTTGATGAGGCCAAGTGCAGACATAGAGTCAGGGCAAAGGCCAGGGCCCACGTTATTGTGACTGAATTGGGCAAACGTTTTTTTAGGATGTTAAAGACTCACAGCTCTATCACCATGAGACATCGTGCTTCAGAGACAACACTAAGGAGAGTAAGGCAAGATGGCTAGAAGAAGAAAACACTGGAATGTTCATGTGCCTTAAAGAGAACTCACATCCAAGAAAATCAAAGGACTACAAACACCAGCAAAATGTTAACCAATTTAAAGCCAGAGAAACAATTTATCCTGACCTCCTCTATCAGGTACATGAACAGCCAATAGGTCCATGGAGACCCCTGTACTCCACATGTTAGGGGAAAGCAGATGTGATCCACACACCACATTGAGTAAACCTGGTTTAGTTAAAGAAGTTGAAAAACGGGTCGGAGACATGGCTCAGTGGTTAAGAGCATTGCCTGCTCTTCCAAAGATCAGAAGTTCGATTCCTGGACATCACATAATTGCTTCAAAATGAGGTTTGGTGCCCTCTACTGGAAGCAGAAGGAAGAGGCAGGAGAGATGTCTTGGTGGTTAAGAGCATCCCTGCTGAATTTGATGAGGCCAGGGCCCAGGTTGTTGGGACTGAATCAGGCAAAACATTTTGTTAGGATTATAAAGACTCACAGCTCTATCACCATGAGCCAGCATGCTTCAGTGACACCACCAAGCAGAGTAAGGCAGGATGGTTAGAAGAAGAAAATACTAGCATGTTCATGTGCCTGAAGATGAACTCACATCCAAGACATACAAAGGAACAAACACCAACAAAAGCTTAACCAATTTAAAGACAGTGAAACAATTTGTCTAGACCTCCTCTATGAGGTACACGAATGGCCAACAATCCATGGAGACCCCTGTACTTCAAATGTTAGGAAAATGCAGATGTGATCCACACATCATTGAGTACATCTGGTTTAGGTAAAGAAGTAGAAAAATGGGTGGCAGAGATGGCTCAGTGTTTAAGAGCATTTCGTGAAGTTTCTTCCTCCTGTTTCCAATTTCAAGCAACCACATAATTGCTCACAACCATCTGCACTGAGGTCTTGTGCCCTCTTTTGCATGCAGAAAGAAGCTCTCGAGAGATAGGTCAGTGGTTAAGAATCCTGGCTGCCCTTCTAAAGGTCAGCAGTTCGATTCCTGGCAACCACAGTTTTGCTCTCAAAATGAGATTTGGTGCCATCTACTGGCAACAGAAGGAAGAGGCAGGAGAGATGGCTCAGTGCTTAAGAGCATTGGCTGCTGAGTTTGATGAGGCCAAGTGCAGACATAGAGTCAGGGCAAAGGCCAGGGCCCACGTTATTGTGACTGAATTGGGCAAACGTTTTTTTAGGATGTTAAAGACTCACAGCTCTATCACCATGAGACATCGTGCTTCAGAGACAACACTAAGGAGAGTAAGGCAAGATGGCTAGAAGAAGAAAACACTGGCATGTTCATGTGCCTTAAAGAGAACTCACATCCAAGACAATCAAAGGACTACAAACACCAGCAAAATGTTAACCAATTTAAAGCCAGAGAAACAATTTATCTTGACCTCCTCTATGAGGTACATGAACAGCCAATAGGTCCATGGAGACCCCTGTACTTCACATGTTAGGGGAATGCAGATATGATCCACACACCACATTGAGTAAACCTGGTTTAGTTAAAGAAGTTGAAAAACGGGTCAGAGAGATGGCTCAGTGGTTAAGAGCATTGCCTGTTCTTCCAAAGATCAGAAGTTCGATTCCTGGACATCACATAATTGCTTCAAAATGAGGTTTGGTGCCCTCTACTGGAAGCAGAAGGAAGAGGCAGGAGAGATGTCTTGGTGGTTAAGAGCATGCCTGCTGAGTTTGATGAGGCTAAGTGCAGACATACAGCCAGGACCCAGGTTGTAGGGACTGAATCAGGCAAAACATTTTGTTAGGATAATAAAGACTCACAGCTCTATCACCATGAGCCAGCATGCTTCAGAGACACCACCAAGCAGAGCAAGGCAAGATGGGTAGAAGAAGAAAATACTAGCATGTTCCTGTGCCTGAAGAAAAACCCACATCCAAGACATACAAAGGAACAAACACCAACAAAAGCTTAACCAATTTAAAGCCATTGAAACAATTTGTCTAGACCTCCTGTATGATGTACACGAATGGCCAACAGATCCATGGAGACCCCTGTACTTCAAATGTTAGGAAAATGCAGATGTAATCCACACGTCATTGAGTACATCTGGTTTAGGTAAAGAAGGAGAAAAACGGGTTGGAGAGATGGCTCAGTGTTTAAGAGCATTTTGTGCTCTTTCTTCCTCCTGTATCCAATTTCAAGCAACCACATTGTGGCTCACAACCATCTGCACTGAGGTCTTGTGCCCTCTTTTGCATGCAGAAAGAAGCGCTCGAGAGATAGCTCAGTTGTTAAGAATCCTGGCTGCCCTTCTAAAGGTCAGAAGTTCGATTCCTGGCAACCACAGTTTTGCTCTCAAAATGAGATTTGGTGCCATCTACTGGCAACAGAAGGAAGAGGCAGGAGAGATGGCTCAGTGCTTAAGAGCATTGGCTGCTGAGTTTGATGAGGCCAAGTGCAGACATACAGCCAGGACCCAGGAGGTTGGGACTGAATCAGGCAAAACATTTTGTTAGGATAATAAAGACTCACAGCTCTATCACCATGAGCCAGCATGCTTCAGAGACACCACCAAACAGAGTAAGGCAAGATGGTTTGAAGAAGAAAATACTAGCATGTTCATGTGCCTAAAGATGAACTCACATCCAAGACATACAAAGGAACAAACACCAACAAAAGCTTAACCAGTTTAAAGCCAGTGAAACAGTTTGTCTAGAACTCCTCTATGAGGTACACGAATGTCCAACAGATCCATGGAGAACCCTGTACTTCAAATGTTAGGAAAATGCAGATGTGATCCACACATCATTGAGTACATCTGGTTTAGGAAAGGAAGTAGAAAAACGGGTTGGAGAGATGGCTCAGTGTTTAAGAGCATTTTGTGCTCTTTCTTCCTCCTGTATCCAATTTCAAGAAACCAAATAATGGCTCACAACCATCTACACTGAGGTCTTGTGCCCTCTTTTGGATGCAGAAAGAAGCGCTCGAGAGATAGCTCAGTGGTTAAGAATCCTGGCTGCCCTTCTAAAGGTCAGAAATTCGATTCCTGGCAACCACAGTTTTGCTCTCAAAATGAGATTTGGTGCCATCTACTGGCAACAGAAGGAAGAGGCAGGAGAGATGGTTGAGTGCTTAAGAGCATTGCCTGCTGTGTTTGATGAGGCCAAGTGCAGACATAGAGTCAGGGCAAAGGCCAGGGCACAGGTTATTGTAACTGAATTAGGCAAACGTTTTTTTAGGATGTTAAAGACTCACAACTCTCTCACCATGAGACATCGTGCTTCAGAGACAACACTAAGGAGAGTAAGGCAAGATGGCTAGAAGAAGACAACACTGGCATGTTCATGTGTCTTAAAGGGAACTCACATCCAAGACAATCAAAGGACTACAAACACCAGCAAAATGTTAACCAATTTAAAGCCAGAGAAACAATTTATCCTGACCTCCTCTATCAGGTACATGAACAGCCAATAAGTCCATGGAGACACATGTACTACACATGTTAGGGGAATGCAGAAGTGATCCACACACCACTTTGGGTAAACCTGGTTTAGTTAAAGAAGTTGAAAAACGGGTCGGAGAGATGGCTCAGTGGTTAAGTGCACTGCCTGCTCTTCCAAAGATCAGAAGTTCGATTCCTGGACATCTCATAATTGCTCCAAAATGAGGTTTGGTGCCCTCTACTGGAAGCAGAAGGAAGAGGCAGGAGAGATGTCTTGGTGGTTAAGAGCATCCCTGCTGAGTTTGATGAGGCCAGGGCCCAGGTTGTTGGAACTGAATCAGGCAAAACATTTTGTTAGGATAATAAAGACTCACAGCTCTATCACCATGAGCCAGCATGCTTCAGAGACACCACCAAGCAGAGTAAGGCAAGATGGTTAGAAGAAGAAAATACTAGCATGTTCATGTGCCTGAAGAGGAACTCACATCCAAGACATACAAAGGAACAAACACCAACAAAAGCTTAACCAATTTAAAGCCAGTGAAACAATTTGTCTAGACCTCCTCTATGAGGTACACGAATGGCCAACAGATCCATGGAGACCCCTGTACTTCAAATGTTAGGAAAATGCAGATGTGATCCACACATCATTGAGTACATCTGGTTTAGGTAAAGTAGAAAAACGGGTGGCAGAGATGGCTCGGTGTTTAAGAGCATTTCGTGCTCTTTCTTCCTCCTGTATCCAATTTGAAGCAACCAAATAATGGCGCACAACCATCTGCACTGAGGTCTTGGGCCCTCTTTTGGATGCAGAAAGAAGCGCTCGAGAGATAGCTCAGTGGATGAGAATCCTGGCTGCCCTTCTAAAGGTCAGAAGTTCGATTCCTGGCAACCACAGTTTTGCTCTCAAAATGAGATTTGGTGCCATCTACTGGCAAACAGAAGGAAGAGGCAGGAGAGATGGCTCAGTGCTTAAGAGCATTGGCTGCTGAGTTTGATGAGGCCAAGTGCAGACATAGAGTCAGGGCAAAGGCCAGGGCCCACGTTATTGTGACTGAATTGTGCAAACGTTTTTTTAGATGTTAAAGACTCACAGCTCTATCACCAGGAGACATCGTGCTTCAGAGACAACACTAAGGAGAGTAAGGCAAGATGGCTAGAAGAAGAAAACACTGGCATGTTCATGTGCCTTAAAGAGAACACATCCAATACAATCAAAGGACTACAAACACCAGCAAAATGTTAACCAATTTAAAGCCAGAGAAACAATTTATCCTGACCTCCTCTATGAGGTACATGAACAGCCAATAGGTCCATGGAGACCCCTGTACTCCACATGTTAGGGGAATGCAGATGTGATCCACACACCACATTGAGTAAACCTGGTTTAGTTAAAGAAGTTGAAAAACGCGTCGGAGAGATGGCTCAGTGGTTAAGAACATTGCCTGCTATTCCAAAGTTCAGAATTTCGATTCCTGGACATCACATAATTGCTTCAAAATGTGGTTTGGTGCCCTCTACTGGAAGCAGAAGGAAGAGGCAGGAGAGATGTCTTGGTGGTTAAGAGCATGCCTGCTGAGTTTGATGAGGCCAATTACAGACATACAGTCAGAGCCCAGGTATTTGGGACTGAATCAGGCAAAACATTTTGTTAGGATAATATAGACTCACAGCTCTATCACCATGAGCCAGCATGCTTCAGAGACACCACCAAACAGAGTAAGGCAAGATGGTTTGAAGAAGAAAATACTAGCATGTTCATGTGCCTGAAGATGGACTCACATCCAAGACATACAAAGGAACAAACACCAACAAAAGCTTAACCAGTTTAAAGCCAATGAAACAATTTGTCTAGAACTCCTCTATGAGGTACACGAATGGCCAACAGATCCATGGAGAACCCTGTACTTCAAATGTTAGGAAAATGCAGATGTGATCCACACATCATTGAGTACATCTGGTTTAGGAAAGGAAGTAGAAAAACGGGTTGGATAGATGGCTCAGTGTTTAAGAGCATTTCGTGCTCTTTCTTCCTCCTGTATCCAATTTCAAGAAACCAAATAATGGCTCACAACCATCTACACTGAGGTCTTGTGCCCTCTTTTGGATGAAGAAAGAATTGCTCGAGAGATAGCTCAGTGGTTAAGAATCCTGGCTTCCCTTCTAAAGGTCAGAAGTTCGATTCCTGGCAACCACAGTTTTGCTCTCAAAATGAGATTTGGTGCCATCTACTGGCAACAGAAGGAAGAGGCAGGAGAGATGGCTCAGTGCTTAAGAGCATTGGCTGCTGAGTTTGATGAGGCCAAGTGCAGATATAGAGTCAGGGCAAAGGCCAGGGCCCACGTTATTGTGACTGAACTGGGCAAACGTTTTATTAGGATGTTAAAGACTCACAGCTCTATCACCATGAGCCAGCATGCTTCAGAGACACCACCAAGCAGAGTAAGGCAGGATGGTTAGAAAAAGAAAATACTAGCAGGTTCATGTGCCTGAAGAAGAACTCACATCCAAGACATACAAAGGAACAAACACCAACAAAAGCTTAACCAATTTAAAGACAATGAAACAATTTGTCTAGACCTCCTCTATGAGGTACACGAATCGCCAACAGATCCATATAGACGCCTGTACTTCAAATGTTAGGAAAATGCAGATGTGATCCACACATCATTGAGTACACCTGGTTTAGGTAAAGAAGTAGAAAAACGGGTTGGAGAGATGGCTCAGTGTTTAAGAGCATTTCGTGCTCTTTCTTCCTCCTGTATCCATTTTCAAGCAACCACATAATGGCTCACAACCATCTGCCCTGAGGTCTTGTGCCCACTTTTGCATGCAGAAAGAAGTGCTCGAGAGATAGCTCAGTGGTTAAGAATCCTGGCTGCCCTTCTAAAGGTCAGAAGTTCGATTCCTGGCAACCACAATTTTGCTCTCAAAATGAGATTTTGTGCCATCTACTGGCAAGGGAAGGAAGAGGCAGGAGAGATGGCTCAGTGCTTAAGAGCATTGGCTGCTGAGTTTGATGAGGCCAAGTGCAGACATAGAGTCAGGGCAAAGGCCAGAGCCCACGTTATTGTGACTGAATTGGGCAAACGTTTTTTAGGATATTAAAGATTCACAGCTCTATCACCATGAGACATCGTGCTTCAGAGACAACACTAAGGAGAGTAAGGCAAGATGGCTAGAAGAAGAAAACACTGGCATGTTCATGTGCCTTAAAGAGAACTCACATCCAAGACAATCAAAGGACTACAAACACCAGCAAAATGTTAACCAATTTAAAGCCAGAGAAACAATTTATCCTGACTTCCTCTATGAGGTACATGAACAGCCAATAGGTCCATGGAGACACCTGTATTCCACATGTTAGGGGAATGCAGATGTGATCCACACACCACATTGAGTAAAGCTGGTTTAGTTAAAGAAGTTGAAAAACGCGTCGGAGAGATGGCTCAGTGGTTAAGAGCATTGCCTGCTCTTCAAAGATCAGAAGTTCGATTCCTGGACATCACATAATTGCTTCAAAATGAGGTTTGGTGCCCTCTACTGGAAGCAGAAGGAAGAGGCAGGAGAGATGTCTTGGTGCTTAAGAGCATGCCTGCTGAGTTTGATGAGGCCAATTACAGAAATACAGCCAGGGTGCAGGTTGTTGGGACTGAATCAGGCAAAACATTTTGTTAGGATAATAAAGACTCACAGCTCTATCACCATGAGCCAGCATGCTTCAGAGACACCACCAAGCAGAGTAAGGCAAGATGGTTAGAAGAAGAAAATACTAGCATGTTCATGTGCCTGAAGAGGAACTCACATCCAAGACATACAAAGGAACAAACACCAACAAAAGCTTAACCAGATTAAAGCCAGTGAAACAATTTGTCTAGAACTCCTCTATGAGGTACACGAATGGCCAACAGATCCATGGAGAACCCTGTACTTCAAATGTTAGGAATATGCAGATGTGATCCACACATCATTGAGTACATCTGGTTTAGGAAAGGAAGTAGAAAAACGGGTTGGAGAGATGGCTCACTGTTTAAGAGCATTTCGTGCTCTTTCTTCCTCCTGTATCCAATTTCAAGAAACCAAATAATGGCTCACAACCATCTACACTGAGGTCTTGTGCCCTCTTTTGGATGCAGAAAGAAGCGCTCGAGAGATAGCTCAGTGGTTAAGAATCCTGACTGCCCTTCTAAAGGTCAGAAATTCGATTCCTGGCAACCACAGTTTTGCTCTCAAAATGAGATTTGGTGCCATCTACTGGCAACAGAAGGAAGAGGCAGGAGAGATGGTTGAGTGCTTAAGAGCATTGCCTGCTGTGTTTGATGAGGCCAAGTGCAGACATAGAGTCAGGGCAAAGGCCAGGGCACAGGTTATTGTAACTGAATTAGGCAAACGTTTTTTTAGGATGTTAAAGACTCACTACTCTCTCACCATGAGACATCGTGCTTCAGAGACAACACTAAGGAGAGTAAGGCAAGATGGCTAGAAGAAGACAACACTGGCATGTTCATGTGTCTTAAAGAGAACTCACATCCAAGACAATCAAAGGACTACAAACACCAGCAAAATGTTAACCAATTTAAAGCCAGAGAAACAATTTATCCTGACCTCCTCTATCAGGTACATGAACAGCCAATAAGTCCATGGAGACACATGTACTACACATGTTAGGGGAATGCAGAAGTGATCCACACACCACTTTGAGTAAACCTGGTTTAGTTAAAGAAGTTGAAAAACGGGTCGGAGAGATGGCTCAGTGGTTAAGTACACTGCCTGCTCTTCCAAAGATCAGAAGTTCGATTCCTGGACATCTCATAATTGCTCCAAAATGAGGTTTGGTGCCCTCTACTGGAAGCAGAAGGAAGAGGCAGGAGAGATGTCTTGGTGGTTAAGAGCATCCCTGCTGAGTTTGATGAGGCCAGGGCCCAGGTTGTTGGAACTGAATCAGGCAAAACATTTTGTTAGGATAATAAAGACTCACAGCTCTATCACCATGAGCCAGCATGCTTCAGAGACACCACCAAGCAGAGTAAGGCAAGATGGTTAGAAGAAGAAAATACTAGCATGTTCATGTGCCTGAAGAGGAACTCACATCCAAGACATACAAAGGAACAAACACCAACAAAAGCTTAACCAATTTAAAGCCAGTGAAACAATTTGTCTAGACCTCCTCTATGAGGTACACGAATGGCCAACAGATCCATGGAGACCCCTGTACTTCAAATGTTAGGAAAATGCAGATGTGATCCACACATCATTGAGTACATCTGGTTTAGGTAAAGTTGAAAAACGGGTGGCAGAGATGGCTCGGTGTTTAAGAGCATTTCGTGCTCTTTCTTCCTCCTGTATCCAATTTGAAGCAACCAAATAATGGCGCACAACCATCTGCACTGAGGTCTTGGGCCCTCTTTTGGATGCAGAAAGAAGCGCTCGAGAGATAGCTCAGTGGATGAGAATCCTGGCTGCCCTTCTAAAGGTCAGAAGTTCGATTCCTGGCAACCACAGTTTTGCTCTCAAAATGAGATTTGGTGCCATCTACTGGCAAACAGAAGGAAGAGGCAGGAGAGATGGCTCAGTGCTTAAGAGCATTGGCTGCTGAGTTTGATGAGGCCAAGTGCAGACATAGAGTCAGGGCAAAGGCCAGGGCCCACGTTATTGTGACTGAATTGTGCAAAAGTTTTTTTAGATGTTAAAGACTCACAGCTCTATCACCAGGAGACATCGTGCTTCAGAGACAACACTAAGGAGAGTAAGGCAAGATGGCTAGAAGAAGAAAACACTGGCATGTTCATGTGCCTTAAAGAGAATTCACATCCAAGACAATCAAAGGACTACAAACACCAGCAAAATGTTAACCAATTTAAAGCCAGAGAAACAATTTATCCTGACCTCCTCTATGAGGTACATGAACAGCCAATAGGTCCATGGAGACCCCTGTACTCCACATGTTAGGGGAATGCAGATGTGATCCACACACCACATTGAGTAAACCTAGTTTAGTTAAAGAAGTTGAAAAACGCGTCGGAGAGTTGGCTCAGTGGTTAAGAACATTGCCTGCTCTACCAAAGTTCAGAATTTCGATTCCTAGACATCAAATAATTGCTTCAAAATGAGGTTTGGTGCCCTCTACTGGAAGCAGAAGGAAGAGGCAGGAGAGATGTCTTGGTGGTTAAGAGCATGCCTGATGAGTTTGATGAGGCCAATTACAGACATACAGTCAGGGCCCAGGTAGTTGGGACTGAATCAGGCAAAACATTTTGTTAGGATAATAAAGACTCACAGCTCTATCACCATGAGCCAGCATGCTTCAGAGACACCACCAAACAGAGTAAGGCAAGAGGGTTTGAAGAAGAAAATACTAGCATGTTCATGTGCCTGAAGATGAACTCACATCCAAGACATACAAAGGAACAAACACCAACAAAAGCTTAACCAGTTTAAAGCCAATGAAACAATTTGTCTAGAACTCCTCTATGAGGTACACGAATGGCCAACAGATCCATGGAGAACCCTGTACTTCAAATGTTAGGAAAATGCAGATGTGATCCACACATCATTGAGTACATCTGGTTTAGGAAAGGAAGTAGAAAAACGGGTTGGAGAGATGGCTCAGTGTTTAAGAGCATTTTGTGCTCTTTCTTCCTCCTGTATCCAATTTCAAGAAACCAAATAATGGCTCACAACCATCTACACTGAGGTCTTGTGCCCTCTTTTGCATGCAGAAAGAAGTGCTCGAGAGATAGCTCAGTGGTTAAGAATCCTGGCTGCCCTTCTAAAGGTCAGAAGTTCGATTCCTGACAACCACAGTTTTGCTCTCAAAATGAGATTTGGTGCCATCTACTGGCAACAGAAGGAAGAGGCAGGAGAGATGGCTCAGTGCTTAAGAGCATTGGCTGCTGAGTTTGATGAGGCCAAGTGCAGACATAGAGTCAGGGCAAAGGCCAGGGCCCACGTTATTGTGACTGAACTGGGCAAACGTTTTATTAGGATGTTAAAGACTCACAGCTCCATCACCATGAGCCAGCATGCTTCAGAGACACCACCAAGCAGAGTAAGGCAGGATGGTTAGAAAAAGAAAATACTAGCAGGTTCATGTGCCTGAAGAAGAACTCACATCCAAGACATACAAAGGAACAAACACCAACAAAAGCTTAACCAATTTAAAGACAATGAAACAATTTGTCTAGACCTCCTCTATGAGGTACACGAATCGACAACAGATCCATGGAGACCCCTGTACTTCAAATGTTAGGAAAATGCAGATGTGATCCACACATCATTGAGTACATCTGGTTTAGGTAAAGAAGTAGAAAAACGGGTTGGAGAGATGGCTCAGTGTTTAAGAGCATTTCGTGCTCTTTCTTCCTCCTGTATCCATTTTCAAGCAACCACATAATGGCTCACAACCATCTGCACTGAGGTCTTGTGCCCTCTTTTGCATGCAGAAAGAAGTGCTCGAGAGATAGCTCAGTGGTTAAGAATCCTGGCTGCCCTTCTAAAGGTCAGAAGTTCGATTCCTGGCAACCACAATTTTGCTCTCAAAATGAGATTTTGTGCCATCTACTGGCAAGGGAAGGAAGAGGCAGGAGAGATGGCTCAGTGCTTAAGAGCATTGGCTGCTGAGTTTGATGAGGCCAAGTGCAGACATAGAGTCAGGGCAAAGGCCAGGGCCCACGTTATTGTGACTGAATTGGGCAAACGTTTTTTTAGGATGTTAAAGACTCACAGCTCTATCACCATGAGACATCGTGCTTCAGAGACAACACTAAGGAGAGTAAGGCAAGATGGCTAGAAGAAGAAAACACTGTCATGTTCATGTGCCTTAAAGAGAACTCACATCCAAGACAATCAAAGGACTACAAACACCAGCAAAATGTTAACCAATTTAAAGCCAGAGAAACAATTTATCCTGACTTCCTCTATCAGGTACATGAACAGCCAATAGGTCCATGGAGACCCCTGTTCTCCACATGTTAGGGGAATGCAGATTGATCCACACACCACATTGAGTAAACCTGGTTTAGTTAAAGAAGTTGAGAAACGGGTCGGAGAGATGGCTCAGTGGTTAAGAGAATTGCCTGCTCTTCCAAAGATCAGAAGTTCGATTCCTGGACATCACACAATTGCTTCAAAATGAGGTTTGGTGCCCTCTACTGGAAGCAGAAGGAAGAGGCAGGAGAGATGTCTTGGTGGTTAAGAGCATGCCTGCTGAGTTTGATGAGGCCAGGGCCCAGGTTGTTGGGACTGAATCAGGCAAAACATTTTGTTAGGATAATAAAGACTCACAGCTCTATCACCATGAGCCAGCATGCTTCAGAGCCATCACCAAGCAGAGTAAGGCAGGATGGTTAGAAGAAGAAAATACTAGCATGTTCATGTGCCTGAAGAAGAACTCACATCCAAGACATACAAAGGAACAAACACCAACAAAAGCTTAACCAATTTAAAGCCCGTGAAACAATTTGTCTAGACCTACTCTATTAGGTACACGAATGGCCAACAGATCCATGGAGACCCCTGTACTTCAAATGTTAGGAAAATGCAGATGTGATCCACACATCATTGAGTACATCTGGTTTAGGTAAAGAAGTAGAAAAACGGGTTGGAGAGATGGCTCAGTGTTTAAGAGCATTTCGTGCTCTTTCTTCCTCCTGTATCCAATTTCAAGCAACCACATAATGGCTCACAACCATCTGCAATGAGGTCTTGTGTCCTCTTTTACATGCAGAAAGAAGCGCTTGAGAGATAGCTCAGTGGTTAAGAAACCTATCTGCCCTTCTAAAGGACAGAAGTTCGATTCCTGGCAACCACAGTTTTGCACTCAAAATTAGATTTGGTGCCATCTACTGGCAACAGAAGGAAGAGGCAGGAGAGATGGCTCAAGCTGAAGAGCATTGGCTGCTGAGTTTGATGAGGCCATGTGCAGACATACAGCCAGGAAGCAGGATGTTGGGACTGAATTAGGCAAAACATTTTGTTAGGATAATAAAGACTCACAGCTCTATCACCATGAGCCAGCATGCTTCAGAGACACCACCAAGCAGAGTAAGGCAGGATGGTTAGAAGAAGAAAATACTAGCATGTTCATGTGCCTGAAGAAGAACTCACATCCAAGACATACAAAGGAACAAACACCAACAAAAGCTTAACCAATTTAAAGCAAGTGAAACAATTTGTCTAGACCTCCTCTATGAGGTACACGAATGGCCCACAGATCCATGGAGACCCCTGTACTTCAAATGTTAGGAAAATGCAGATGTGATCCACACATCATTGAGTACATCTGGTTTAAGTAAAGAAGTAGAAAAACGGGTTGGAGAGATGGCTCAGTGTTTAAGAGCATTTCGTGCTCTTTCTTCCTCCTGTATCCAATTTCAAGCAACCACATAATGGCTCACAACCCTCTGCACTGAGGTCTTGTGCCCTCTTTTGCATGCAGAAAGAAGCGCTCGAGAGATAGCTCAGTGGTTAAGAATCCTTGCTGCCCTTCTAAAGGTCAGAAGTTCGATTCCTGCCAAACACAGTTTTGCTCTCAAAATGAGATTTGGCGCCATCTACTGGCAACAGAAGGAAGAGGCAGGAGAGATGGCTCAGTGCTTAAGAGCATTGGCTGCTGAGTTGGATGAGGCCAAGTGCAGACATAGAGTCAGGGCAAAGGCCAGGGCCCACGTTATTGTGACTGAATTGGGCAAACGTTTTTTTAGGATGTTAAAGACTCACAGCTCTATCACCATGAGACATCGTGCTTCAGAGACAACACTAAGGAGAGTAAGGCAAGATGGCTAGAAGAAGACAACACTGGCATATTCATGTGGCTTAAAGAGAACTCACATCCAAGACAATCAAAGGACTACAAACACCAGCAAAATGTTAACCAATTTAAAGCCAGAGAAACAATTTATCCTGACCTCCTCTATGAGGTACATGAACAGCCAATAGGTCCATGGAGACCCCTGTACTCCACATGTTAGGGGAATGCAGATGTGATCCACACACCACATTGAGTAAACCTGGTTTAGTTAAAGAAGTTGAAAAACGGGTCGGAGAGATGGCTCAGTGGTTAAGAGCATTGCCTGCTCTTCCAAAGATCAGAAGTTCGATTCCTGGACATCACATAATATCTTCAAAATGAGGTTTGGTGCCCTCTACTGGAAGCAGAAGGAAGAGGCAGGAGAGATGTCTTGGTGCTTAAGAGCATGCCTGCTGAGTTTGAGGAGGCCAAGTGCAGACATACAGCCAGGACCCAGGTTGTTGGGACTGAATCAGGCAAAATATTTTGTTAGGATAATAAAGACTCACATCCCTATCACCATGAGCCAGCATGCTTCAGAGACACCACCAAGCAGAGTAAGGCAGGATGGTTAGAAGAAGAAAATACTAGCTTGTTCATGTGCCTGAAGAAGAACCCACATCCAAGACATACAAAGGAACAAACATCAACAAAAGCTTAACCAATTTAAAGCCAGTGAAACAATTTGTCTAGACCCCCTCTATGAGGTACACGAATGGCCAACAGATCCATGGAGACCCCTGTACTTCAAATGTTAGGAAAATGCAGATGTGATCCACACATCATTGAGTACATCTGGTTTAGGTAAAGAAGTAGAAAAATGGGTTGGAGAGATGGCTCAGTGTTTAAGAGCATTTCGTGCTCTTTCTTCCTCCTGTATCCAATTTCAACCAACCACATAATGGCTCACAAAGATCTGCACTGAGGTCTTGTGCCCTCTTTTGCATGCAGAAAGAAGCGCTCGAGAGATAGCTCCGTGTTTAAGAATCCTGTCTGCCCTTCTAAAGGTCAGAAGTTCTATTCCTGGCATCCACAGTGTTGCGCTCAAAATGAGATTTGGTACCATCTACTGGCAACAGAAGGAAGAGGCAGGAGAGATGGCTCAGTGCTTAAGAGCATTGGCTGCTGAGTTTGATGAGGCCAAGTGCAGACATAGAGTCAGGGCAAAGGCCAGGGCCCACGTTATTGTGACTGAATTGGGCAAACGTTTTTTTAGGATGTTAAAGACTCACAGCTCTATCACCATGAGACATCGTGCTTCAGAGACAACACTAAGGAGAGTAAGACAAGATGGCTAGAAGAAGAAAACACTGGCATGTTCATGTGCCTTAAAGAGAACTCACATCCAAGACAATCAAAGGACTACAAACACCAGCAAAATGTTAAACAATTTAAAGCCAGGGAAACAATTTATCCAGACCTCCTCTATGAGGTACATGAACAGACAATAGGTCCATGGAGACCCCTGTACTCCAAATGTTAGGGGAATGCAGATGTGATCCACACACCACATTGAGTAAACCTGGTTTAGTTAAAGAAGTTGAAAAACGGGTCGGAGAGATGGCTCAATGGTTAAGAGAATTGCCTGTTCTTCCAAAGATCAGAAGTTCGATTCCTGGACATCACATAATTGCTTCAAAATGAGGTTTGGTGCCCTCTACTGGAAGCAGAAGGAAGAGGCAGGAGAGATGTCTTGGTGCTTAAGAGCATGCCTGCTGAGTTTGATGAGGCCAAGTGCAGACACACTGCCAGGACCCAGGTTGTTGGGACTGAATCAGGCAAAACATTTTGTTAGGATAATAAAGACTCACAGCTCTATCACCATGAGCCAGCATGCTTCAGAGACACCACCAAGCAGAGTAAGGCAGGATGGTTAGAAGAAGAAAATACTAGAATGTTCATGTGCCTGAAGAAGAACTCACATCCAAGACAAACAAAGGAACAAACACCAACAAAAGCTTAACCAATTTAAAGCCAGTGAAACAATTTGTCTAGACCTCCTCTATGAGGTACACGAATTGCCAACAGATCCATGGAGACCCCTGTACTTCAAATGTTAGGAAAATGCAGATGTGATCCACACATCATTGAGTACATCTGGTTTAGGTAAAGAAGGAGAAAAAAGGGTTGGAGAGATGGCTCAGTGTTTAAGAGCATTTCGTGCTCTTTCTTCCTCCTGTATCCAACTTCAAGCAACCACATAATGGCTCACAACCATCTGTACTGAGGTCTTGTGCCCTCTTTTGCATGCAGAAAGAAGCGCTCGAGATATAGCTCAGTGGTTAAGAATCCTGGCTGCCCTTCTAAAGGTCAGAAGTTCGATTCCTGGCAACCCCAGTTTTGCTCTCAAAATGAGATTTGGTGCCATCTACTGGCAACAGAAGGAAGAGGCAGGAGAGATGGCTCAGTGCTTAAGAGCATTGGCTGCTGAGTTGGATGAGGCCAAGTGCAGACATAGAGTCAGGGCAACGGCCAGGGCCCACGTTATTGTGACTGAATTGGGCAAACGTTTTTTTAGGATGTTAAAGACTCACAGCTCTAACACAATGAGACATCGTGCTTCAGAGACAACACTAAGGAGAGTAAGGCAAGATGGCTAGAAGAAGAAAACACTGGCATGTTCATGTGCCTTAAAGAGAACTCACATCCAAGACAATCAAAGGACTACAAACACCAGCAAAATGTTAACAAATTTAAAGCCAGAGAAACAATTTATGCTGACCTCCTCTACCAGGTACATGAACAGCCAATAGAGCCATGGAGACCCCTGTACTCCACATGTTAGGGGAATGCAGATGTGATCCACAAACCACATTGAGTAAACCTGGTTTAGTTAAAGAAGTTGAAAAACGGGGCGGAGAGATGGCTCAGTGGTTAAGAGCATTGCGTGCTCTTCCAAAGATCAGAAGTTCGATTCCTGGACATCACATAATTGCTTCAAAATGAGGTTTGGTGCCCTCTACTGGAAGCAGAAGGAAGAGGCAGGAGAGATGACTTGGTGGTTAAGAGCATGCCTGCTGAGTTTGATGAGGCCAAGTGCAGACATACAGCCAGGACCCAGGTTGTTGGGACTGAATCAGGCAAAACATTTTGTTAGGATAATAAAGACTCACAGCTCTATCACCATGAGCCAGCATGCTTCAGAGCCACCACCAAGCAGAGTAAGGCAGTATGCTTAGAAGAAGAAAATACTAGCATGTTCATGTGCCTGAAGAAGAACTCACATCCAAGACAGACAAAGGAACAAACACCAACAAAATCTTAACCAATTTAAAGCCAGTGAAATAATTTGTCTAGGCCTCCTCTATGAGGTACACGAATGGCCAACAGATCCATGGAGACCCCTATACTTCAAATGTTAGGAAAATGCAGATGTGATCCACACATCATTGAGTACATCTGGTTTAGGTAAAGAAGGAGAAAAACGGGTTGGAGAGATGGCTCAGTGTTTAAGAGCATTTCGTGCTCTTTCTTCCTCCTGTATCCAACTTCAAGCAACCACATAATGGCTCACAACCATCTGCACTGAGGTCTTGTGCCCTCTTTTGCATGCAGAAAGAAGCGCTCGAGATATAGCTCAGTGGTTAAGAATCCTGGCTGCCCTTCTAAAGGTCAGAATTTCGATTCCTGGCAACCACAGTTTGCTCTCAAAATGAGATTTGGGGCCATCTACTGGCAACAGAAGGAAGAGGCAGGAGAGATGGCTCAGTGCTTAAGAGCATTGGCTGCTGAGTTGGATGAGGCCAAGTGTAGACATAGAGTCAGGGCAAAGGCCAGGAACCATGTTATTGTGTCTGAATTGGGGAAACGTTTTTTTTAGGATGTTAAAGACTCACAGCTCTATCACCATGAGACATCGTGCTTCAGAGACAACACTAAGGAGTGTAAGGCAAGATGGCTAGAAGAAAACACTGGCATGTTCATGTGCCTTAAAGAGAACTCACATCCAAGACAATCAAAGGACTACAAACACCAGCAAAATGTTAACCAATTTAAAGCCTGAGAAACAATTTCTGCTGACCTCCTCTATCAGGTACATGAACAGCCAATAGGTCCATGGAGACCCCTGTACTCCACATGTTAGGGGAATGCAGATGTGATCCACACACCACATTGAATAAACCTGGTTTAGTTAAAGAAGTTGAAAAACGGGTCGGAGAGATGGCTCAGTGGTTAAGAGCATTGCCTGCTCTTCTAAAGATCAGAAGTTCGATTCCTGGACATCACATAATTGCTTCAAAATGAGGTTTGGTGCCCTCTACTGGAAGCAGAAGGAAGAGGCAGGAGAGATGTCTTGGTGCTTAAGAGCATGCCTGCTGAGTTTGATGAGGCCAAGTGCATACATACAGCCAAGACCCAGGTTGTTGAAACTGAATCAGGTAAAACATTTTGTTAGGATAATAAAGACTCACAGCTCTATCACCATGAGCCAGCATGCTTCAGAGACACCAGCAAGCAGAGTAAGGCAGGATGGTTAGAAGAAGAAAATACTAGCATGTTCATATGCCTGAAGAAGAACTCACATCCAAGACAGACAAAGGAACAAACACCAACAAAAGCTTAACCAATTTAAAGCCAGTGAAACAATTTGTCTAGACCTCCTCTATGAGGTACTCGAATGGCCAACAGATCCATGGAGACCCCTGTACTTCAAATATTAGGAAAATGCAGATGTGATCCACACATCATTGAGTACAGCTGGTTTAGGTAAAGAAGTAGAAAAACGGGTTGGAGAGATGGCTCAGTGTTTAAGAGCATTTCGTGCTCTTTCTTCCTCCTGTATCCAATTTCAAGCAACCACATAATGGCTCACAACCATCTGCACTGAGGTCTTGTGCCCTCTTTTGCATGCAGAAAGAAGCGCTCGAGAGATAGCTCAGTGGTTAAGAATCCTGGCTGCCCTTCTAAAGGTCAGAAGTTCGATTCCTGGCAACCACAGTTTTGCTCTCAAAATGAGATTTGGTGCCATCTACTGGCAACAGAAGGAAGAGGCAGGAGAGATGGCTCAGTGCTTAAGAGCATTGGCTGCTGAGTTGGATGAGGCCAAGTGCAGACATAGGGTCAGGGCAAAGGCCAGGGCCCACGTTATTGTGACTGAATTGGGCAAACGTTTTTTTAGGATGTTAAAGACTCACAGCTCTATCACCATGAGACATCGTGCTTCAGAGACAACACTAAGGAGAGTAAGACAAGATGGCTAGAAGAAGAAAACACTGGCATGTTCATGGGCCTTAAAGAGAACTCACATCCAAGACAATCAAAGGACTACAAACACCAGCAAAATGTTAACCAATTTAAAGCCAGAGAAACAATTTATCCTGACCTCCTCTATGAGGTACATGAACAGCCAATAGGTCCATGGAGACACCTGTACTCCACATGTTAGGGGAATGCAGATGTGATCCACACACCACATTGAGTAAACCTGGTTTAGTTAAAGAAGTTGAAAAACGGGTCGGAGAGATGGCTCAATGGTTAAGAGAATTGTCTGCTCTTCCAAAGATCAGAAGTTCGATTCCTGGACATCACATAATATCTTCAAAATGAGGTTTGGTGCGCTCTACTGGAAGCAGAAGGAAGAGGCAGGAGAGATGTCTTGTTGCTTAAGAGCATGCCTGCTGAGTTTGAGGAGGCCAAGTGCAGACATACAGCCAGGACCCAGGTTGTTGGGACTGAATCAGGCAAAACATTTTGTTAGGATAATAAAGACTCACATCCCTATCACCATGAGCCAGCATGCTTCAGAGACACCACCAAGCAGAGTAAGGCAGGATGGTTAGAAGAAGAAAATACTACCTTGTTCATGTGCCTGAAGAAGAACCCACATCCAAGACATACAAAGGAACAAACACCAACAAAAGCTTAACCAATTTAAAGCCAGTGAAACAATTTGTCTAGTCCCCCTCTATGAGGTACACGAATGGCCAACAGATCCATGGAGACCCCTGTACTTCAAATGTTAGGAAATTGCAGATGTGATCCACACATCATTGAGTACATCTGGTTTAGGTAAAGAAGTAGAAAAATGGGTTGGAGAGATGGCTCAGTGTTTAAGAGCATTTCGTGCTCTTTCTTCCTCCTGTATCCAATTTCAAGCAACCACATAATGGCTCACAAAGATCTGCACTGAGGTCTTATGCCCTCTTTTGCATGCAGAAAGAAGCGCTTGAGAGATAGCTCCGTGGTTAAGAATCCTGGCTGCCCTTCTAAAGGTCAGAAGTTCTATTCCTGGCATCCACAGTGTTGCTCTCAAAATGAGATTTGGTACCATCTACTGGCAACAGAAGGAAGAGGCAGGAGAGATGGCTCAGTGCTTAAGAGCATTGGCTGCTGAGTTGGATGAGGCCAAGTGCAGACATAGAGTCAGGGCAAAGGCCAGGGCCCACGTTATTGTGACTGAATTGGGCAAACGTTTTTTTAGGATGTTAAAGACTCACAGCTCTATCACCATGAGACATCGTGCTTCAGAGACAACACTAAGGAGAGTAAGACAAGATGGCTAGAAGAAGAAAACACTGGCATGTTCATGTGCCTTAAAGAGAATTCACATCCAAGACAATCAATGGACTACAAACACCAGCAAAATGTTAAACAATTTAAAGCCAGGGAAACAATTTATCCAGACCTCCTCTATGAGGTACATGAACAGACAATAGGTCCATGGAGACCCCTGTACTCCACATGTTAGGGGAATGCAGATGTGATCCACACACCACATTGAGTAAACCTGGTTTAGTTAAAGAAGTTGAAAAACGGGTCGGAGAGATGGCTCAGTGGTTAAGAGCATTGCCTGCTCTTCCAAAGATCAGAAGTTCGATTCCTGGACATCACATAATTGCTTCAAAATGAGGTTTGGTGCCCTCTACTGGAAGCAGAAGGAAGAGGCAGGAGAGATGTCTTGGTGCTTAAGAGCATGCCTGCTGAGTTTGATGAGGCCAAGTGCAGACATACTGCCAGGACCCAGGTTGTTGGGACTGAATCAGGCAAAACATTTTGTTAGGATAATAAAGACTCACAGCTCTATCACCATGAGCCAGCATGCTTCAGAGCCACCACCAAGCAGAGTAAGGCAGGATGGTTAGAAGAAGAAAATACTAGCATGTTCATGTGCCTGAAGAAGAACTCACATCCAAGACATACAAAGGAACAAACACCAACAAAAGCTTAACCAATTTAAAGCCAGTGAAACAATGTGTCTAGACCCCCTCTATGAGGTACACGAATGGCCAACAGATATATGGAGACCCCTGTACTTCAAATGTTAGGAAAATGCAGATGTGATCCACACATCATTGAGTACATCTGGTTTAGGTGAACAAGTAGAAAAACAGGTTGTAGAGATGGCTCAGTGTTCAAGTGCATTTCGTGCTCTTTCTTCCTCCTGTATCCAATTTCAAGCAACCACATAATGGCTCACAACCATCTGCAATGAGGGCTTGTGCCCTCTTTTACATGCAGAAAGAAGCGCTTGAGAGATAGCTCAGTGGTTAAGAAACCTGGCTGCCCTTCTAAAGGTCAGAAGATCGATTCCTGGCAACCACAGTTTTGCTGTCAAAATGAGATTTGGTGTCATCTACTGGCAACAGAAGGAAGAGGCAGGAGAGATGGCTCAGTGCTTAAGAGCATTGGCTGCTGAGTTTGATGAGGCCAAGTGCAGACATACAGCCAGGAACCAGGATGTTGGGACTGAATCAGGCAAAACATTTTTTTAGGATGTTAAAGACTCACAGCTCTATCATCATGAGCCAGCATGCTTCAGAGACACCACCAAGCAGAGTAAGGCAGGATGGTTAGAAGAAGAAAATACTAGCATGTTCATGTGCCTGAAGAAGAACTCACATCCAAGACATACAAAGGAACAAACACCAACAAAAGCTTAACCAATTTAAAGACAGTGAAACAATTTGTCTAGACCTCCTCTATGAGGGACACGAATGGCCAACAGATCCATGGAGACCCCTGTACTCAAATGTTAGGAAAATGCAGATGTGATCCACACATCATTGAGTACATCTGGTTTAGGTAAAGAAGTAGAAAAGCGGGTTGGAGAGATGGCTCAGTGTTTAAGAGCATTTCGTGCTCTTTCTTCCTCCTGTATCCAATTTCAAGCAACCACATAATGGCTCACAACCATCTGCACTGAGGTCTTGTGCCCTCTTTTGCATGCAGAAAGAAGCGCTCGAGAGATAGCTCAGTGGTTAAGAATCCTGGCTGCCCTTCTAAAGGTCAGAAGTTCGATTCCTGGCAACCACAGTTTTGCTCTCAAAATGAGATTTGGTGCCATCTACTGGCAACAGAAGGAAGAGGCAGGAGAGATGACTCAGTGCTTAAGAGCATTGGATGCTGAGTTGGATGAGGCCAAGTGCAGAAATAGAGTCAGGGCAAAGGTCAGGGCCCACGTTATTGTGGCTGAATTGGGCAAACGTTTTTTTTTAGGATGTTAAAGACTCACAGCTCTATCACCATGAGACATCGTGCTTCAGAGACAACACTAAGGAGAGTAAGGCAAGATGGCTAGAAGAAGAAAACACTGGCATGTTCATGTGCCTTAAAGAGAACTCACATCCAAGAGAATCAAAGGACTACAAACACCAGCAAAATGTTAACCAATTTAAAGCCTGAGAAACAATTTATGCTGACATCCTCTATCAGGTACATGAACAGCCAATAGGTCCATGGAGACCCCTGTACTCCACATGTTAGGGGAATGCAGATGTGATCCACACACCACATTGAGTAAACCTGGTTTAGTTAAAGAAGTTGAAGAACGGTTCGGAGAGATGGCTCAGTGGTTAAGAGCATTGCCTGCTCTTCCAAAGATCAGAATTTCAATTCCTGGACATCACATAATTGCTTCAAAATGAGGTTTGGTGCCCTCTACTGGAAGCAGAAGGAAGAGGCAGGAGAGATGTCTTGGTGCTTAAGAGCATGCCTGCTGAATTTGATGAGGCCAAGTGCAGACGTACAGCCAGGACCCAGGTTGTTGGGACTGAATCAGGCAAAACATTTTGTTAGGATAATAAAGACTCACAGCTCTATCACCATGAGCCAGCATGCTTCAGAGACACCACCAAGCAGAGTAAGCAAGGATGGTTAGAAGAAGAAAATACTAGCTTGTTCATGTGCCTGAAGAAGAACTCACATCCAAGACATACAAAGGAACAAACAACAACAAAAGCTTAACCAATTTAAAGCTAGAGAAACAATTTGTCTAGACCTCCTCTATGAGGTACACGAATGGCCAACAGATCCATGGAGACCCCTGTACTTCAAATGTTAGGAAAATGCAAATGTGATCCACACGTCATTGAGTACATCTGGTTTAGGTAAAGAAGGAGAAAAACGGGTTGGAGAGATGGCTCAGTGTTTAAGAGTATTTCGTGCTCTTTCTTCCTCTTGTATCCAACTTCAAGCAACAACATAATGGCTCACAACCATCTGCACTGAGGTCTTGTGCCCTCTTTTGCATGCATAAAGAAGCGCTCGAGAGATAGCTCAGTGGTTAAGAATCCTGGCTGCCCTTCTAAAGGTAAGAAGTTCGATTCCTGGCAACCACAGTTTTGCTCTCAAAATGAGATTTGGTGCCATCTACTGGCAACAGAAGGAAGAGGCAGAGGAGATGGCTCAGTGCTTAAGAGCATTGGCTGCTGAGTTGGATGAGGCCAAGTGCAGACATAGAGTCAGGGCAAAGGCCAGGGTCCACGTTATTGTGAGTGAATTGGGCAAACGTTTTTTTCAGGATGTTAAAGACTCACAGCTCTATCACCATGAGACATCGTGCTTCAGAGACAACACTAAGGAGAGTAAGGCAAGATGGCTAGAAGAAGAAAACACTGGCATGTTCATGTGCCTTAAAGAGAACTCACATCCAAGACAATCAAAGGACTACAAACACCAGCAAAATGTTAACCAATTTAAAGCCAGAGAAACAAATTTATGCTGACCTCCTCTATCAGGAACATGAACAGCCAATAGGTCCATGGAGACCCCTGTACTCCACATGTTAGGGGAATGCAGATGTGATCCACACACCACATTGAGTAAACCTGGTTTAGTTAAAGAAGTTGAAAAACGGGTCGGAGAGATGGCTCAGTGGTTAAGAGCATTGCCTGCTCTTCCAAAGATCAGAAGTTCGATTCCTGGATATCACATAATTGCTTCAAAATGAGGTTTGGTGCCCTCTACTGGAAGCAGAAGGAAGAGGCAGGAGAGATGTCTTGGTGCTTAAGAGCATGCCTGCTGAGTTTGATGAGGCCAAGTGCAGACATACAGCCAGGGCCCAGGTTGTTGGGACTGAATCAGGCAAAACATTTTGTTAGGATAATAACGACTCACAGCTCTATCACCATGAGCCAGCATGCTTCAGAGACAGAACCAAGCAGAGTAAGGCAGGATGGTTAGAAGAAGAAAATACTAGCATGTTCATGTGCCTGAAGAAGAACTCACATCCAAGACATACAAAGGAACAAACACCAATAAAAGCTTAACCAATTTAAAGACAGTGAAACAATTTGTCTAGACCTCCTGTATGAGGTACACGAATGGCTAACAGATCCATGGAGACCCCTGTACTTCAAATGTTAGGAAAATGCAGATGTGATCCACACATCATTGAGTACATCTGGTTTAGGTAAAGAAGGAGAAAAACGGGTTGGAGAGATGGCTAAGTGTTTAAGAGCATTTCGTGCTCTTTCTTCCTCCTGTATCCAATTTCAAGCAACCACATAATGGCTCACAACCATCTGCCCTGAGGTCTTGTGCCCTCTTTTGCATGCAGAAAGAAGCGCTCGAGAGATAGCTCAGTGGTTAAGAATCCTGGCTGCCCTTCTAAAGGTCAGAAGTTCGATTCCTGGCAACCACAGTTTTGCTCTCAAAATGAGATTTGGTGCCATATACTGGCAACGTAAGGAAGAGGCAGGAGAGATGGCTCAGTGCTTAAGAGCATTGGCTGCTGAGTTTGATGAGGCCAAGTGCAGACATAGAGTCAGGGCAAAGGTCAGGGCCCACGTTATTGTGACTGAATTGGGCAAACGTTTTTTTAGGATGGTAAAGACTTACAGCTCTATCACCATGAGACATCGTGCTTCAGAGACAACACTAAGGAGAGTAAGGCAAGATGGCTAGAAGAAGAAAACACTGTCATGTTCATGTGCCTTAAAGAGAACTCACATCCAAGACAATCAAAGGACTACAAACACCAGCAAAATGTTAACCAATTTAAAGCCAGAGAAACAATTTATCCTGACCTCCTCTATGAGGTACATGAACAGCCAATAGGTCCATGGAGACCCCTGTACTCCACATGTTAGGGGAATGCAGATGTGATCCACACACCACATTGAGTAAACCTGGTTTAGTTAAAGAAGTTGAAAAACGGGTCGGAGAGATGGCTCAGTGGTTAAGAGCATTGCCTGCTCTTCCAAAGATCAGAAGTTCGATTACTGGACATCCCATAATTGCTTCAAAATGAGGTTTGGTGCCCTCTACTGAAAGCAAAAGGAAGAGGCAGGAGAGATTTCTTGGTGGTTAAGAGCATGCCTGCTGAGTTTGATGAGGCCAGGACAGATATACAGCCAGGGCCCAGGTTGTTGGGACTGAATCAGGCAAAACATTTTGTTAGGATCTTAAAGACTCACAGCTCTATCACCATGATCCAGCATGCTTCAGAGACACCACTAAGCAGAGTAAGGCAGGATGGGTAGAAGAAAAAAATACTAGCATGTTCATGTGCCTGAAGAAGAACTCACATCCAAGACATACAAAGGAACAAACACCAACAAAATCTTAAGCAATTTAAAGCCAGTGAAACAATTTTTCTAGACCTCCTCTATAAGACACATGAATGGCAAACAGATCCACGGAGACCCCTGTAATTCAAATTTTAGGAAAATGCAGATGTGATCCTCAACCCATATTGAGTATATCTGGTTTAGGTAAAGAAGTAGAAAAACGGGTTGGAGAGATGGCTTAGTGGTTAAGAGCATTGCCTGCTCTTCCAAAGATGAGAAGTTCGATTCCTGGACATCACATAATTGCTTCAAAATGAGGTTTGGTTCCCTCTACTGAAAGCAGAAGGAAGAGGCAGGAGAGATGTCTTGGTGGTTAAGAGCATGCCTGCTGAGTTTAATGAGGCCAAGTGCAGACATACAGCCAGGGCCCAGGTTGTTGGGACTGAATCAGGCAAAACTTTTTGTTAGTATAATAAAGACTCACAGCTCTATCACCATGAGCCAGCATGCTTCAGAGACACCACCAAGCAGAGTGAGGCAAGATGGTTAGAAGAAGAAAATACTAGCATGTTCATGTGCCTGAAGAAGAACTCACATCCAAGAAATACAAAGGAACAAACACCAACAAAAGCTTAACCAATTTATAGCCAGTGAAACAATTTGTCTAGACCTCCTCTATGAGGTACACGAATGGCCAACAGATCCATGGAGACCCCTGTACTTCAAATGTTAGGAAACTGCAGATGTGATCCACACATCATTGAGTACATCTGGTTTAGTAAAAAAAGTAGAAAAACGGGTGTGAGAAATGGCTCATTGTTTAAGAGCATTTCGTGCTCTTTCATCCTCCTGTATTCAATTTCAAGCAACCACGTAATGGCTCACAACCATCTGCAATGAGGTCTTGTGCCCACTTTTGGATGCAGAGAGAAGCGCTCGAGAGATAACTCAGTGGCTAAGAATACTGGCTGCCCTTTTAAAGGTCAGAAGTTCGAATCCTGGCAACCACAGTTTTGCTCTCAAAATGAGATTTGGTGCCATCTACTGGCAACAGAAGGAAGAGGCAGGAGAGATGGCTCAGTGCTTAAGAGCATTGCCTGCTGAGTTTGATGAGTCCAAGTGCAGACATAGAGTCAGGGCAAAGGCCAGGGCACACATTATTGTGACTGAATTAGGCAATCGTGTTTTTAGGATGTTAAAGACTCACAACTCTATCACCATGAGACATCGTGCTTCAGAGACAACACTAAGGAGAGTAAGGCAAGATGGCTAGAAGAAGAAAACACTGTCATGTTCATGTGCCTTAAAGAGAACTCATATCCAAAACAATCAAAGGACTACAAACACCAGCAAAATGTTAACCAATTTAAAGCGAGAGAAACAATTTATCCTGACTTCCTCTATCAGGAACATGAACAGTCAGTAGGTCCATGGAGACCCCTGTACTCCACATGTTAGGGGAATGCAGATGTGATCCACACACCACATTGAGTAAAACTGGTTTAGTTAAAGAAGTTGAAAAACGGGTCGGAGAGATGGCTCAGTGGTTAAGAGCATTGCCTGCTCTTCCAAAGATCAGAAGTTCGATTCCTGGACATCACATAATTGCTTCAAAATGAGGTTTGGTGCCCTCTACTGGAAGCAAAAAGAGGCAGGAGATATGTCTTGGTGGTTAAGAGCATGCCTGCTGAGTTTGATGAGGCCAGGGCCCAGGTTGTTGGGACTGAAGCAGGCAAAACATTATGTTAGGATATTAAAGACTCACAGCTCTATCACCATGAGCCAGCATGCTTCAGAGACACCACCAAGCAGAGTAAGGCACGAAGGTTAGAAGAAGAAAATACTGGCATGTTCATGTGCCTGAAGAAGAACTCACATCCAAGACATATAAAGGAACAAACACCAACTAAAGCTTAACCAATTTAAAGCCAGTGAAACAATTTGTCTAGACCTCCTCTATGAGGTACACGAATGGCCAACAGATCCATGGAGACCCCTGTACTTCAAATGTTAGAAAAATGCAGATGTGATCCACACATCATTGAGTACATCTGGTTTAGGTAAAGAAGTAGAAAAACAGGTTGGAGAGATGGCTCAGTGTTTAAGAGCATTTGTGGCTCTTTCATCCTCCTGTATTCAATTTCAAGCAACCACATAATGGCTCACAACCATTTGCACTGAGGTCTTGTGCCCTCTTTTGGATGCAGAAAGAAGCGCTCGAGAGATAGCTCAGTGGTTAAGAATACTGGCTGCCATTCTAAAGGTCAGAAGTTCGATTCCTGGCAACCACAGTTTTGCTCTCAAAATGAGATTTGGTGCCATCTGCTGGCAACAGAAGGTAGAGGCAGAAGAGATGGTTCAGTGCTTAAGAGCATTGCCTGCTGAGTTTGATGAGGCCAAGTGTAGACATAGAGTCAGGGCAAAGGCCAGGGCCCACGTTATTGTGACTTATTAGGCAAACGTTTTTTTAGGATGTTAAAGACTCACAGCTCTATCACCATGAGACAGCGTGCTTCAGAGACAACACTAAGGAGAGTAAGGCAAGATGGCTAGAAGAAGAAAACACTGGCATGTTCATGTGCCTTAAAGAGGACTCACATCCAAGACAATCAAAGGACTACAAACACCAGCAAAATGTTAACCAATTTAAAGCCAGAGAAACAATTTATCCTGACCTCCTCTATGAGGTACATGAAGAGCCAATACGTCCATGGAGACCCCTGTACTCCACATTTAGGGGAATTCAGATGTGGTCAACACACCACATTGAGTAAACCTGGTTTAGTTAAAGAAGTTGAAAAACGGGTCGGAGAGGTGGCTCAGTGGTTAAGAGCATTGCCTGCTCTTCCAAAGATCAGAAGTTCGATTCCTGGACATCACATAATTGCTTCCAAATGAGGTTTGGTGCCCTCTACTGGAAGCAGAAGGAAGAGGCAGGAGAGATGTCTTGGTGGTTAAGAGCATGCCTGCTGAGTTTGATGAGGCCAAGTGCAGACAGACAGCCAGGGCCCAGGTTGTTGGGACTGAATCAGGCAAAACATTTTGTTAGGATAATAAAGACTCTCACAGCTCTATCACCCTGAGCCAGCATGCTTCAGAGACATCACCAGGCAGACTAAGGCAAGATGGTTAGAAGAAGAAAATACTAGGATGTTCATGTGCCTGAAGAAGAACTCTCATCCAAGACTAAAAAAGGAACAAACACCAACAAAAGCTGAACCAATTTAAAATCAGTGAAACAATTTGTCTAGACCTCCTCTATGAGGTACACGAATGGCCAACAGATCCATGGAGACCCCTGTACTTCAAATGTTAGGAAAATGCAGATGTAATCCACACATCATTGAGTACATCTGGTTTAGGTAAAGAAGTAGAAAAACGGGTTGGAGAGATGGCTCATTGTTTAAGAGCATATCGTGCTCTTTCATCCTCCTGTATTCAATTTCAAGCAACCATATAATGGCTCAAAACCATCTGCACTGAGGTCTTGTGCCCTCTTTGGATGCAGAAAGAAGCGCTCGAGAGATAGCTCAGTGGTTAAGGATACTGGCTGCCCTTCTACAGGTCAGAATTTCGATTCCTGGCAACCACAGTTTTGCTCTCAAAATGAGATTTGGTGCCATCTTCTGGCAACAGAAGGAAGAGGCCGGGGAGATGGCTCAGTGCTTAAGAGCATTGCCTGCTGAGTTTGATGAGGCCAAGTGCAGACATACAGCCAGGGCCCAGGTTGTTAGACTGAATCAGGCAAAATATTTTGTTAGGATAAAATACTCACAGCTCTATCACCATGAGCCAGCATGCTTCAGAGACACCACCAAGAAGAGTAAGGCAAGATGGTTAGAAGAAGAAAATACTAGCATGTTCATGTGCCTGAAGAAGAACTCACATCCAAGACATAAAAAGGAACAAACACCAACAAAAGCTTAACCAATTTAAAGCCAGTGAAACAATTTGTCTTGACCTCCTCTATGAGGTACACGAATGGCCAACAGATCCCTGGAGACCCCTGTATTTCAAATGTTAGGAAAATGCAGATGTGATCCACACATCATTGAGTATATCTGGTTTAGGTAAAGAAGTAGAAAAACGGGTTGGAGAGATGGATGAGTGTTTAAGAGCATTTCGTGCTCTTTCATCCTCCTGTATTCAATTTCAAGCAACCACATAATGGCTCAAAACCATCTGCACTGAGGTCTTGTGCCCTCTTTTGGATGCAGAAAGAAGTGCTCGAGAGATAGCTCAGCGGTTAAGAATACTGGCTGCCCTTCTAAATGTCAGAAGTTCTATTCCTGGCAACCACAGTTTTGCTCTCAAAATGAGATTTGGTGCCATCTACTGGCAACAGAAGGTAGAGGAAGGAGAGATGGCTGAGTGCTTAAGAGCATTGCCTGCTGAGTTTGATGAGGCCAAGTGTAGACATAGAGTCAGGGCAAAGGCCAGGGCCCACGTTATTGTGACTGAATTAGGCAAACGTTTTTTAGGATGTTTAAGACTCACAGCTCTATCACCATGAGACATCGTGCTTCAGAGACAACACTAAGGAGAGTAAGGCAAGATGGTTAGAAGAAGAAAATACTAGCATGTTCATGTGCCTGAAGAAGAACTCACATCCAAGACATAAAAAGGAACAAACACCAACAAAAGCTTAACCAATTTAAAGCCAGTGAAACAATTTGTCTTGACCTCCTCTATGAGGTACACGAATGGCCAACAGATCCCTAGAGACCCCTGTATTTCAAATGTTAGGAAAATGCAGATGTGATCCACACATCATTGAGTATATCTGGTTTAGGAAAAGAAGTAGAAAAACAGGTTGGAGAGATGGATGAGTGTTTAAGAGCATTTGTGGCTCTTTCATCCTCCTGTATTCAATTTCAAGCAACCACATAATGGCTCACAACCATTTGCAAAGAGGTCTTGTGCCCTCTTTTGGATGCAGAAAGAAGCGCTCGAGAGATAGCTCAGTGGTTAAGAATACTGGCTGCCCTTCTAAAGGTCAGAAGTTAGATTCCTGGCAACCACAGTTTTGCTCTCAAAATGAGATTTGGTGCCATCTACTGGCAACAGAAGGTAGAGGCAGGAGAGATGGCTCAGTGCTTAAGAGCATTGCCTGCTGAGTTTGATGAGGCCAAGTGTAGACATAGAGTCAGGGCAAAGGCCAGGGCCCACGTTATTGTGACTGAATTAGGCAAACGTTTTTTTAGGATGTTAAAGACTCACAGCTCTATCACCATGAGACAGCGTGCTTCAGAGACAACACTAAGGAGAGTAAGGCAAGATGGCTAGAAGAAGAAAACACTGGCATGTTCATGTGCCTTAAAGAGGACTCACATCCAAGACAATCAAAGGACTACAAACACCAGCAAAATGTTAACCAATTTAAAGCCAGAGAAACAATTTATCCTGACCTCCTCTATGAGGTACATGAAGAGCCAATACGTCCATGGAGACCCCTGTACTCCACATTTAGGGGAATTCAGATGTGGTCAACACACCACATTGAGTAAACCTGGTTTAGTTAAAGAAGTTGAAAAACGGGTCGGACACGTGTCTCAATGTTTAAGAGCATTGCCTGCTCTTCCAAAGATCAGAAGTTCGATTCCTGGACATCACATAATTGCTTCAAAATGAGGTTTGTTGGCCTCTACTGGAAGCAGAAGGAAGAGGCAGGAGAGATGTCTTGGTGGTTAAGAGCATGCCTGCTGAGTTTGATGAGGCCAAGTGCAGACATACAGCCAGGGCCCAGGTTGTTGGGACTGAATCAGGCAAAACATTTTGTTAGGTTAATAAAAATTCACAGCTCTATCACCATGAGCCAGCATGCTTCAGAGACATCACCAAGCAGACTAAGGCAAGATGGTTAGAAGAAGAAAATACTAGCATGTTCATGTGCCGGAAGAAGAACTCTCATCCAAGACGTACAAAGGAACAAACACCAACAAAAGCTTAACCATTTTAAAGCCAGTAAAACAATTTGTCTAGACCTCCTGTATGAGGTACACGAATGGCCAACAGATCCATGGAGACCCCTGTACTTCAAATGTTAGTAAAATGCAGATGTGATCCACACATCATTGAGTACATCTGGTTTAGGTAAAGAAGTAGAAAAACGGGTTGGAGAGATGGCTCGGGGTTTAAGAGCATTTCGTGCTCTTCGTCCTCCTGTATTCAATTTCAAGCAACCACATAATGGCTCACAACCATCTGCACTGAGGTCTTGTGCCCTCTTTTAATGCAGAAAGAAGCTCTCGAGAGATAGCTCAGTGGTTAAGGATACTGGCTGCCCTTCTACAGGGTAGAAGTTCGATTCCTGGCAACCACAGTTTTGCTCTCAAAATGAGATTTGGTGCCGTCTACTGGCAACATAAGGAAGAGGCAAGAGAGATGGCTCAGTGCTTAAGAGCATTGCCTGCTGAGTTTGATGAGGCCAAGTGCAGATATAGAGTGAGGGCAAAGGCCGGGCCCGCGTTATTGCGACTGAATTAGGCAAAAGTTTTTTTAGGATGTTAAAGACTCACAGCTCTATAACCATGAGACATCATGTTCAGAGACAACTCTAAGGAGAGTACGGCAAGATGGCTAGAAAAAGAAAACACTGGCATGTTCATTTGCCTTAAAGAGAACTCACATCCAAGACAGTCAAAGGACTACAAACACCAGCAAAATGTTAACCAATATAAAGCGAGAGAAACAATTTATCCTGACATTCTCTATGAGGTACATGAACAGCCAATAGGTCCATGGAGACCCTTGTACTCCACATGTTACGGGAATACAGATGTGATTCACACACCACAATGAGTAAACCTGGTTTAGTTAAAGAAGTTGAAAAACGGGTCGGAGACGTGTCTCAGTGGTTAAGAGCATTGCCTGCTCTTCCAAAGATCAGAAGTTCGATTCCTAGACATCACATAATTGCTTCAAAATGAGGTTTGGTGCCCTCTACTGGAAGCAGAAGGAAGAGGAAGGAGAGATGTCTTGATGGTTAAGAGCATGCCTGCTGAGTTTGATGAGGCCAAGTGCAGACTTACAGCCAGGGCCCAGGTTGTTGGGACTGAATCAGGCAAAACATTTTGTTAGGATAATAAAGACTCACAGCTCTATCACCATGAGCCAGCATGCTTCAGAGACACCACCAAGCAGAGTAAGGCAAGATGGTTAGAAGAAGAAAATACTAGCATGTTCATGTGCCTGAAGAAGAACTCACATCCAAGACATACAAAGGAACAAACACCAACAAAAGCTTAACCAATTTAAAGCCAGTGAAACAATTTCTCTAGACCTCCTCTATGAGGTACACGAATTGCCAACAGATCCATGGAGAGCCCTGTACTTCAAATGTTAGGAAAATGCAGATGTGATCCACACATCATTGAGTATATCTGGTTTAGGTAACGAAGTAGAAAAACGGGTTGAAGAGATGGCTGAGTGTTTAAGAGCATTTCGTGCTTTCATACTCCTGTATTCAATTTCAAGCACCCACATAATGGCTCACAACCATCTGCAGTGAGGTCTTGTGCCCTCTTTTGGATGCAGAATGAAGCGCTCCAGAGATAGTTCAGTGGTTAAGAATACTGGCTACCCTTCTAAAGGTCAGAAGTTCGATTCCTGGCAACCACAGTTTTGCTCTCAAAATGAGATTTGGTGCCATCTACTGGCAACCAAAGGACGAGGCAGGAGAGATGGCTCAGTGCTTAAGAGCATTGCCTGCTGAGTTTTATGAGGCCAAGTGCAGACATAGAGTCAGGGCAAAGGCCAGGGCCCACGTTATTGTGACTGAAATAGGCAAACGTTTTTTTTTAGGATGTTAAAGACTCACAGTTCTATCACCATGAGACAGCGTGCTTCAGAGACAACACTAAGGAGAGTAAGGTAAGATGGCTAGAAGAAGAAAACACTGGCATGTTCATGTGCCTTAAAGAGAACTCACATCCAAGACAATCAAAGGACTACAAACACCAGCAAAATGTTAACCAATTTAAAGCCAGAGAAACAATTTATCCTGACCTCCTCTATGAGGTATATGAAAAGCCAATAGGTCCATGCAGACCCTTGTACTCCACATGTTACGGGAATACAGATGTGATTCACACACCACATTGAGTAAACCTGGTTTAGTTAAAGAAGTTGAAAAACGGGTCGGACACGTGTCTCAATGTTTAAGAGCATTGCCTGCTCTTCCAAAGATCAGAAGTTCGATTCCTGGACATCACATAATTGCTTCAAAATGAGGTTTGGTGCCCTCTACTGGAAGCAGAAGGAAGAGGAAGGAGAGATGTCTTGGTGGTTAAGAGCATGCCTGCTGAGTTTGATGAGGCCAAGTGCAGACATACAGCCAGGGCCCAGGTTGTTGGGACTGAATCAGGCAAAACATTTTGTTAGGTTAATAAAAATTCACAGCTCTATCACCATGAGCCAGCATGCTTCAGAGACATCACCAAGCACACTAAGGCAAGATGGTTAGAAGAAGAAAATACTAGCATGTTCATGTGCCTGAAGAAGAACTCTCATCCAAGACGTACAAAGGAACACACACCAACAAAAGCTTAACCATTTTAAAGCCAGTAAAACAATTTGTCTAGACCTCCTGTATGAGGTACACGAATGGCCAACAGATCCATGGAGACCCCTGTACTTCAAATGTTAGGAAAATGCAGATGTGATCCACACATCATTGAGTACATCTGGTTTAGGTAAAGAAGTAGAAAAACGGGTTGGAGAGATGGCTCGGGGTTTAAGAGCATTTCGTGCTCTTCGTCCTCCTGTATTCAATTTCAAGCAACCACATAATGGCTCACAACCATCTGCACTGAGGTCTTGTGCCCTCTTTTAATGCAGAAAGAAGCTCTCGAGAGATAGCTCAGTGGTTAAGGATACTGGCTGCCCTTCTACAGGGTAGAAGTTCGATTCCTGGCAACCACAGTTTTGCTCTCAAAATGAGATTTGGTGCCATCTACTGGCAACATAAGGAAGAGGCAAGAGAGATGGCTCAATGCTTAAGAGCATTGCCTGCTGAGTTTGATGAGGCCAAGTGCAGATATAGAGTGAGGGCAAAGGCCGGGCCCGCGTTATTGCGACTGAATTAGGCAAACGTTTTTTTAGGATGTTAAAGACTCACAGCTCTATAACCATGAGACATCATGTTCAGAGACAACTCTAAGGAGAGTACGGCAAGATGGCTAGAAAAAGAAAACACTGGCATGTTCATTTGCCTTAAAGAGAACTCACATCCAAGACAGTCAAAGGACTACAAACACCAGCAAAATGTTAACCAATATAAAGCGAGAAAAACAATTTATCCTGACATTCTCTATGAGGTACATGAACAGCCAATAGGTCCATGGAGACCCTTGTACTCCACATGTTACGGGAATACAGATGTGATTCACACACCACAATGAGTAAACCTGGTTTAGTTAAAGAAGTTGAAAAACGGGTCGGAGAGATGGCTCAGTGGTTAAGAGCATTGTCTGCTCTTCCAAAGATCAGAAGTTGGATTCCTGGACATCACATAATTGCTTCAAAATGAGGTTTGGTGCCCTCTACTGGAAGCAGAATGAAGAGGAAGGAGAGATGTCTTGGTGGTTAAGAGCATGCCTGCTGAGTTTGATGAGGCCAAGTGCAGACATACAGCCAGGGCCCAGGTTGTTGGGACTGAATCAGGCAAAACATTTTGTTAGGATAATAAAAACTCACAGCTCTATCACCATGAGCCAGCATGCTTCAGAGACACCACCAAGCAGAGTAAGGCAAGATGGTTAGAAGAAGAAAATACTAGCATGTTCATGTGCCTGAAGAAGAACTCACATCCAAGACATACAAAGGAACAAGCACCAACAAAAGCTTAACCAATTTAAAGCCAGTGAAACAATTTCTCTAGACCTCCTCTATGAGGTACACGAATTGCCAACAGATCCATGGAGACCCCTGTACTTTAAATGTTAGAAAAATGCAGATGTGATCCACACATCATTGAGTATATCTGGTTTAGGTAAAGAAGTAGAAAAACGGGTTGGAGAGATGGATGAGTGTTTAAGAGCATTTCTGGCTCTTTAATCCTCCTGTATTCAATTTCAAGCAACCACATAATGGCTCACAACCATCTGCACTGAGGTCTTGTGCCCTCTTTTGGATGCAGAATGAAGCGCTCCAGAGATAGTTCAGTGGTTAAGAATACTGGCTACCCTTCTAAAGGTCAGAAGTTCGATTCCTGGCAACCACAGTTTTGCTCGCAAAATGAGATTTGGTGCCATCTCCTGGCAACCAAAGGACGAGGCAGGAGAGATGGCTCAGTGCTTAAGAGCATTGCCTGCTGAGTTTGATGAGGCCAAGTGCAGACATAGAGTCAGGGCAAAGGCCAGGTCCAACGTTATTGTGACTGAATTAGGCAAACAATTTTTTAGGATGTTAAAGACTCACAGTTCTATCACCATGAGACAGCGTGCTTCAGAGACAACACTAAGGAGAGCAAGGCAAGATGGCTAGAAGAAGAAAACACTGGCATGTTCATGTGCCTTAAAGAGAACTCACATGCAAGACAATCAAAGGACTACAAACACCAGCAAAATGTTAACCAATTTAAAGCCAGAGAAACAATTTATCCTGACCTCCTCTATGAGGTATATGAACAGCCAATAGGTCCATGGAGACCCTTGTACTCCACATGTTACGGGAATACAGATGTGATTCACACACCACATTGAGTAAACCTGGTTTAGTTAAAGAAGTTGAAAAACGGGTCGGACACGTGTCTCAATGTTTAAGAGCATTGCCTGCTCTTCCAAAGATCAGAAGTTCGATTCCTGGACATCACATAATTGCTTCAAAATGAGGTTTGGTGCCCTCTACTGGAAGCAGAAGGAAGAGGCAGGAGAGATGTCTTGGTGGTTAAGAGCATGCCTGCTGAGTTTGATGAGGCCAAGTGCAGACATAAAGCTAGGGCCCAGGTTGTTGGGACTGAATCAGGCAAAACATTTTGTTAGGATAATAAAAACTCACAGCTCTATCACCTTGAGCCAGCATGCTTCAGAGACACGACCAAGCAGACTAAGGCAAGATGGTTAGAAGAAGAAAATACTAGGATGTTCATGTGCCTGAAGAAGAACTCTCATCCAAGACATACAAAGGAACAAACACCAAGAAAAGCTTAACCAATTTAAAGCCACTGAAACAATTTGTCTAGACCTCCTGTATGAGGTACACAAATGGCCAACAGATCCCTGGAGACCCCTGTACTTCAAATGTTAGGAAAATGCAGATGTGATCCACACATCATTGAGTACATCTGGTTTAGGTAAAGAAGTAGAAAAACGGGTTGGAGAGATGGCTCGGGGTTTAAGAGCATTTCGTGCTCTTCGTCCTCCTGTATTCAATTTCAAGCAACCACATAATGGCTCACAACCATCTGCACTGAGGTCTTGTGCCCTCTTTTGGATGCAGAAAAAACCACTGAGATAGCTCAGTAGTTAAGGATACTGGCTGCCCTTCTAAAGGTCAGAATTTCGATTCCTGGCAACCCCAGCTTTGATCTCAAAATGAGATTTGGTGTCTTCTACTGGCAACAGAAGGAAGAGGCAGGAGAGATGGCTCAGTGCTTAAGAGCATTGCCTGCTGAGTTTGATGAGGCCAAGTGCAGACATAGAGTCAGGGCAAAGGCAAAGGCCAGGGCCCACGTTATTGTGACTGAATTAGGCAAACGTTTTTTTAGGATGTTAAAGACTCACAGCTCTATCACCACGAGACATCGTGCTTCAGAGACAACACTAAGGAGAGTAAGGCCAGATGGCTAGAAGAAGAAAATCCTGGATGTTCATGTGCCTTAAAGAGAACTCACATCCAAGATAAGCAAAGGACTACAAACACCAGCAAAATGTTAACCAATTTAAAGCCAGAGAAACAATTTATCCTGATCTGCTCTATGAGGTACATGAACAGCCAATAGGTCCATGGAGACCCCTGTACTCCACATGTGAGGGGAATGCAGATGTGATCAACACACCACATTGAGTAAACCTGGTTTAGTTAAAGAAGTTGAAAAACGGGTCGGAGAGGTGGCTAGGTGGTTAAGAGCATTGCCTGCTCTTCCAAAGATCAGAAGTTCGATTCCTGGTCATCACATAATTGCTTCAATATGAGGTTTGGTGCCCTCTACTGGAAGCAGAAGGAAGAGGCAGGAGAGATGTCTTGGTGGTTAAGAGCATGCCTGCTGAGTTTGATGAGGCCAAGTGCAGACATAGAGCCAGGGCCCAGGTTTTTGGGACTGGATCAGGCAAAACATTTTGTTAGGATAATAAAGACTCACAGCTCTATCACCATGAGCCAGCATGCTTCAGAAACACCACCAAGCAGAGTAAGGCAAGATGGTTAGAAGAAGAAAATACTAGCATGTTCATGTGCCTGAGGAATAACTCACATCCAAGACATACAAAGGAACAAACACCAACAAAAGCTTAACCAATTTAAAGCCAGTGAAACAATTTGTCTAGATCTCCTCTATGAAGTACACGAATGGCCAACAGATCCATGGAAACCCCTGTACTTCCAATGTTAGGAAAATGCAGATGTGATCCACACATCATTGATTATATCTGGTTTAGGTAAAGAAGTAGAAAACCGGGTTGGAGTGATGGCTGAGTGTTTAAGAGTATTTCGTGCTCTTTCATCCTCATGTATTCAATTTCAAGCAACCACATAATGGCTCACAACCATCTGCACTGACGTCTTATGCCCTCTTTTGGATGCAGAAAGAAGCGCTCAAAAGATAGCTCAGTGGTTAAGAATCTGGCTGCCCTTCTAAATGTCAGAAGTTCGATTACTGGCAACCACAGTTTTGCTCTCAAAATGAGATTTGGTGCCATCTACTGGCAACAGAAGGAAGAGGCAGGAGAGATGGCTGAGTGCTTATGAGCATTGCCTGCTGAGTTTGATGAGGCCAAGTGCAGACATACAGCGAGGGCCCAGGTTGTTAGTCTGAATCAGGAAAAACATTTTGTTAGGATAATAAATTCTCACAGCTCTATCACCATGAGCCAGCATGCTTCAGAGACACCACAAAGCAGAGTAAGGCAAGATGGTTAGAAGTAGAAAATACTAGCATGTTCATGTGCCTGAAGAAGAACTCACATCCAAGACATACAAAGGAACAAACACCAAAAAAAGCTTAACCAATTTAAAGCCAGTGAAACAATTTGTCTAGACCTCCTCTATGAAGTACACGAATGGCCAACAGATCCATGGAGACCTCTGTACTTCAAATGTTAGGAAAATGCAGATGTGATCCACACATCATTGAGTACATCTGGTTTAGGTAAAGAAGTAGAAAAACGGGTTGGAGAGATGGCTCAGTGTTTAAGAGCATTTCGTGCTCTTTCATCCTCCTGTATTCAATTTCAAGCAACCACATAATGGCTCACAACCATCTGGACTGAGGTCTTGAGCCCTCTTTTGGATGAAGAAAGAAGGGCTCGAGAGATAGCTCAGTGGTTAAGAATACTGGCTACCCTTCTAAAGGTCAGAAGTTCGATTCCTGGCAACCACAGTTTTGCTCTCAAAATGAGAATGGTGCCATCTACTGGCAACAGAAGGAAGAGGCAGGAGAGATGGCTCAGTGCTTAAGAGCATTGCCTGCTGAGTTTGATGAGGCCAAGTGCAGACATGGAGTTAGGGCCAAGGCCAGGGCCCACGTTATTGTGACTGAATTAGGCAAATGTTTTTTAAGGATGTTAAAGACTCACAGCTCTATTACCGTGAGACAGTGTGCTTCAGAGACAACACTAAGGAGAGTAAGGCAAGATGGCTAGAAGAAGAAAACACTGGCATGTTCATGTGCCTTAAAGAGAACTCACATCCAAGAAAATCAAAGGACTACAAACACCAGCAAAATGTTAACCAATTTAAAGCCAGAGAAACAATTTATCCTGACCTCCTCTATGAGGTACATGAACAGCCAATAGGTCCATGGAGACCCCTGTACTCCACATGTTAGGGGAATGAAGATGTGATCCACACACCACATTGAGTAAACCTGGTTTAGTTAAAGAGGTTGAAGAACGGGTTGGAGAGATTGCTCAGTGGTTAAGAGCATTGTCTGCTCTTCCAAAGATCAGAAGTTGGATTCCTGGACATCACATAATTGCTTCAAAATGAGGTTTGGTGCCCTCTGCTGGAAGCAGAAGGAAGAGGCAGGAGAGATGTCTTGGTGGTTAAGAGCATGCCTGCTGGGTTTGATGAGGCCAAGTGCATATATACAGCCAGAGCCCAGGTTTTTGGGACTGAATCAGTCAAAACATTTTGTTAGGATGATAGAGACTCACAGCTCTATCACCATGACCCAGCATGCTTCAGAGACACCACCAAGCAGAGTAAGGTCGGATGGTTAGAAGAAGAAAACACTAGCATGTTCATGTGCCGGAAGAAGAACTCACATCCAACACACACAAAGGAACAAACACCAACAAAACCTTAACCAATTTAAAGCCAGTGAAACAATTTGTCTAGACCTCCTCTATGAGGTACACGAATGGCCAACGGATCCATGGAGACCACTGTACTTCAAATGTTAGGAAAATTCAGATGTGATCCACACATCATTGAGTACATCTGGTTTAGGTAAAGAAGTAGAAAAACGGGTTGGAGAGATGGCTCGGGGTTTAAGAGCATTTCGTGCTCTTCGTCCTCCTGTATTCAATTTCAAGCAACCACATAATGGCTCACAACCATCTGGACTGAGGTCTTGAGCCCTCTTTTGGATGAAGAAAGAAGCGCTCGAGAGATAGCTCAGTAGTTAAGAATACTGGCTCCCCTTCTAAAGGTCAGAAGTTCAATTCCTGGCAACCACAGTTTTGCTCTCAAAATGAGAATGGTGCCATCTACTGGCAACAGAAGGAAGAGGCAGGAGAGATGGCTCAGTGCTTAAGAGCATTGCCTGCTGAGTTTGATGAGGCCAAGTGCAGACATGGAGTCAGGGCCAAGGCCAGGGCCCAAGTTATTGTGACTGAATTAGGCAAATGTTTTTTAAGGATGTTAAAGACTCACAGCTCTATTACCATGAGACAGTGTGCTTCAGAGACAACACTAAGGAGAGTAAGGCAAGATGGCTAGAAGAAGAAAATACTGGCATGTTCATGTGCCTTAAAGAGAACTCACATCCAAGACAATCAAAGGACTACAAACACCAGCAAAATGTTAACCAATTTAAAGCCAGAGAAACAATTTATCCTGACCTCCTCTATGAGGTACATGAACAGCCAATAGGTCCATGGAGACCCCTGTACTCCACATGTTAGGGGAATGAAGATGTGATCCACACACCACATTGAGTAAACCTGGTTTAGTTAAAGAAGTTGAAGAACGGGTTGGAGAGATGGCTCAGTGGTTAAGAGCATTGCCTGCTCTTCCAAAGATCAGAAGTTGGATTCCTGGACATCACATAGTTGCTTCAAAATGAGGTTTGGTGCCCTCTACTGGAAGCAGAAGGAAGAGGCAGGAGAGATGGCTGAGTACTTAAGAGCATGCCTGCTGGGTTTGATGAGGCCAATTGCATATATACAGCCAGAGCCCAGGTTTTTGGGACTGAATCAGGCAAAACATTTTGTTAGGATAATAGAGACTCACAGCACTATCACCATGAGCCAGCATGCTTCAGAGACACCACCAAGCAGAGTAAGGTCGGATGGTTAGAAGAAGAAAATACTAGCATGTTCATGTGCCTGAAGAAGAACTCACATCCAACACATACAAAGGAACAAACACCAACAAAACCTTAACCAATTTAAAGCCAGTGAAACAATTTGTCTAGATTTCCTCTATGAGGTACACGTATGGCCAACGGATCCATGGAGACCACTGTACTTCAAATGTTAGGAAAATGCAGATGTGATCCACACATCATTGAGTACATCTGGTTTAGGTAAAGAAGTAGAAAAACGGGTTGGAGAGATAGCTCAGTGCTTAAGAGCATTTCGTGCTCTTTCATCCTCCTTTATTCAATTTCAAGCAACCACATAATGGCTCACAACCACCTGCACTGAGGTCTTGAGGCCTCTTTTGGATGCAGAGAGAAGCGCTCGAGAGATACCTCAGAGGTTAAGAATACTTGCTGCCCTTCTATAGATCAGAAGTTCGATTCCTGCCAACCAGTTTTGCTCTCAAAATGAGATTTGGTGCCATGTACTCGCAACAGAAGGAAGAGACAGGAGAGATGGCTCAGTGCTTAAGAGCATTGCCTGCTGAGTTGGATGAGGCCAAGTGCAGACATAGAGTCAGGGCAAAGGCAAAGGCCAGGGCCCACGTTATTGTGACTGAATAGGGCAAACTTTTTTTAGGATGTTAAAGACTCACAGCTCTATTACCGTGAGACAGTGTGCTTCAGAGACAACACTAAGGAGAGTAAGGCAAGATGGCTAGAAGAAGAAAACACTGGCATGTTCATGTGCCTTAAAGAGAACTCACATCCAAGAAAATCAAAGGACTACAAACACCAGCAAAATGTTAACCAATTTAAAGCCAGAGAAACAATTTATCCTGACCTCCTCTATGAGGTACATGAACAGCCAATAGGTCCATGGAGACCCGTGTACTCCACATGTTAGGGGAATGAAGATGTGATCCACACACCACATTGAGTAAACCTGGTTTAGTTAAAGAAGTTGAAAAACGGGTCGGAGAGATTGCTCAGTGGTTAAGAGCATTGCCTGCTCTTCCAAAGATCAGAAGTTCGATTCCTGGACATCACATAATTGCTTCAAAATGAGGTTTGGTGCCCTCTACTGGAAGCAGAAGGAAGAGGCAGGAGAGATGTCTTGGTGGTTAAGAACATGCCTGCTGGGTTTGATGAGGCCAAGTGCAGATATACAGCCAGAGCCCAGGTTTTTGGGACTGAATCAGGCAAAACATTTTGTTAGGATAATAAAGACTCACAGCTCTACCACCATGAGCCAGCATGCTTCAGAGACACCACCAAGCAGAGTAAGGTCGGATGGTTAGAAGAAGAAAATACTAGCATGTTCATGTGCCTGAAGAAGAACTCACATCCAAGACATACAAAGGAAAAAAACACCAACAAAACCTTAACCAATTTAAAGCCAGTGAAACAATTTGTCTAGACCTCCTCTATGAGGTACACGAATGGCCAACGGATCCATGGAGACCACTGTACTTCAAATGTTAGGTAAATGCCCATGTGATCCACACATCATTGAGTACATCTGTTTTAGGTAAAGAAGTAGAAAAACGGGTTGGAGAGATAGCTCAGTGTTTAAGAGCATTTCGTGCTCTTTCATCCTCCTGTATTCAATTTCAAGCAACTACATAATGGCGCACAACCATTTGCACAGAGGTCTTGTGCCCTCTTTTGGATACAGAAAGAAGTGCTCGAGACATAGCTCAGTGGTTAAGATCACTGGTTGCCCTTCTAAAGGTCAGAAGTTCGATTCCTGGCAACCACAGTTTTGCTCTCAAAATGAGATTTGGTGCCAATTACTGGCAACAGAAGGAAGAGGCAGGAGAGATGGCTCAGTGCTTAAGAGCATTGCCTGCTGAGTTTGATGAGGCCAAGTGCAGACAGAGAGTCAGGGCAAGGCCAAGGCCCACGTTATTGTGACTGAATTAGGCAAACGTTTTTTTAGGATGTTAAAGACTCACAGCTCTATCACCATGAGACATCGTGCTTCAGAGACAACACTAAGGAGAGTAAGGCAAGATGGCTAGAAGAAGAAAACACTGGCATGTTCATGTGCCTTAAAGAGAACTCACATCCAAGACAATCAAAGGACTACAAACACCAGCAAAATGTTAACCAATTTAAAGCCAGAGAAACAATTTGTCCTGAACTCCTCTATGTGGTATATGAACAGCCAATAGGTCCATGGAGACCCCTCTCCACATGTTAGAAGAATGCAGATGTGATCCACACACCACATTGAGAAAACCTGGTTTAGTTAAAGAAGTTGAAAAACGGGTCGGAGAGAAGGCTCAGTCGTTAAGAATACTGGCTGCCCTTCTAAAGGTCAGAAGTTCAATTTCTGGCAGCCACAGTTTTGCTCTCAAAACGAGATTTGGTGCCATCTTCTGGCAACAGAAGGAATAGGCAGGTGAGATGGCTCAGTGCTTAAGAGCATTGCCTGCTGAGTTTAATGAGGCCAAGTGCAGACATAGAGTCACGGCAAAGTCCAGGGTCCACGTAATTGTGACTGAATTAGGCAAACGTTTTTTTAGGATGTTAAAGACTCACAGCTCTATCACCATGAGACAGCGTGCTTCAGAGACAACACTAAGGAGAGTAAGGCAAGATGGCTAGAAGAAGAAAACACTGGCATTATCATGTGACTTAAAGTGAACTCACATCCAAGACAATCAAAGGACTAGAAACACCAGCAAAATGTTAACCAATATAAAGCCAGAGAAACAATTTATCCTGACCTCTGCTATGAGGTACATGAACAGCCAATAGGTCCATGGAGACCCCTGTACTCCACATGTTAGGGGAATGAAGATGTGATCCACACACCACATTGAGTAAACCTGGTTTAGTTAAAGAAGTTGAAAAATGGGTCGGAGAGATGGCTAAGTGGTTAAGAGCATTGACTGCTCTTCCAAAGATCAGAAGTTCGATTCCTGGACATCACATAATTGCTTGAAATGAGGTTAGGTGCCCTCTACTGGAAGCAGAAGGAAGAGGCAGGAGAGATATCTTGGTGGTTAAGAGCATGCCTGCTGAGTTTCATGAGGCCAAGTGCAGACATACAGCCAGGGCCCAGGTTGTTGGGACTGAATCAGGCAAAACATTTTGTTAGGATAATAAAGACTCACAGCTCTATCCCCATGAGCCAGCATGCTTCAGAGACACCACCAAGCAGAGTAACGCAAGATGGTTAGAAGAAGAAAATTCTAGCATGTTCATGTGCCTGAAGAAGAAGTCACATCCAAGACATACAAAAGAACAAACACCAACAAAAGCTTAACCAATTTAAAGCCAGTGAAACAATTTGTCTAGACCTCCTCTATGAGGTACACGAATGGCCAACAGATCCATGGAGACCCCTGTACTTCAAATGTTAGGAAAATGCAGATGTGATCCACACATCATTGAGTACATCTGATTAGGTAAAGAAGTAGAAAACAGGGTTGGAGAGATGGCTCAGTGTTAAAGAGCATTTCGTGCTCTTTCATCCTCCTGTATTCAATTTCAAGCAACTACATAATGGCGCACAACCAGTTGCACAGAGGTCTTGTGCCCTCTTTTGAATACAGAAAGAAGCGCTCGAGACATAGCTCAGTGGTTAAGAACACTGGTTGCCCTTCTAAAGTTCAGAAGTTCGATTCCTGGCAACCACAGTTTTGCTCTCAAAATGAGATTTGGTGCCATCTACTGGCAACAGAAGGAAGAGGCAGGAGAGATGGCTCAGTGCTTAACAGCATTGCCTGCTGAGTTTGATGAGGCCAAGTGCAGACAGAGAGTCAGGGCAGAGGCCAAGGCCCACGTTATTTTGACTGAATTAGGCAAACGTTTTTTTAGGATGTTAAAGACTCACAGCTCTATCACCATGAGACATCGTGCTTCAGAGACAACACTAAGGAGAGTAAGGCAAGATGGCTAGAAGAAGAAAACACTGGCATGTTCATGTGCCTTAAAGAGAACTCACATCCAAGACAATCAAAGGACTACAAACAATAGCAAAATGTTAACCAATTTAACGCCAGAGAAACAATTTATCCTGACCTCCTCTATGAGGTACATGAACAGCCAATAGGTCCATGGAGACCACTCTCCACATGTTAGGGGAATGCAGATGTGATCCACACACCACATTGAGTAAACCTAGTTTAGTTAAAGAAGTTGAAAAACGGGTCGGAGAGAAGGCTCAGTCGTTAAGAATACTGGCTGCCCTTCTAAAGGTCAGAAGTTCAATTTCTGGCAACCACAGTTTTGCTCTCAAAATGAGATTTGGTGCCATCTCCTCTCAACAGAAGGAAGAGGCAGGTAAGATGGCTCAGTACTTAAGAGCATTGCCTGCTGAGTTTGATGAGGCCAAGTGCAGACATAGAGTCACGGCAAAGCCCAGGGTCCACGTAATTGTGACTGAATTACGCAAACATTTTTTAGGATGTTAAAGACTCACAGCTCTATCACCATGAGCCATCGTGCTTCAGAGACAACACTAAGGAGAATAAGGCAAGATGGCTAGAAGAAGAAAACACTGGCATGTTCATGTGCCTTAAAGAGAACTCACATCCAAGACAATCAAAGGACTACAAACAATAGCAAAATGTTAACCAATTTAACGCCAGAGAAACAATTTATCCTGACCTCCTCTATGAGGTACATGAACAGCCAATAGGTCCATGGAGACCCATGTACTCCACGTGTTTGGGGAATGCAGATGTGATCCACACACCACATTGAGTAAACCTGGTTTAGCTAAAGAAGTTGAAAAACGGGTCTGAGAGATGGCTCAGTGGTTGATAGCATTGCCTGCTCTTCCAAAGATCTGAAATTCGATTCCTGGACATCACATAATTGCTTGAAAATGAGGTTAGTTGCCCTCTACTGGAAGCAGAATGAAGAGGCAGGAGAGATGTCTTGGTGGTTAAGATCATGCCTGCTGAGTTTGATGAGGCCAAGTGCAGACATACAGCCAGGGACTAGATGGTTGGGACTGAATCAGGCAAAACATTTTGTTAGGATAATAAAGACTCACAGCTCTATCACCATGAGCCAGCATGCTTCAGAGAAACCACCAAGCAGAGTAAGGCAAGATGGTTAGAAGAAGAATATACTAGCATGTTCATTAGCCTGAAGAAGAACTCACATCCAAGACATACAAAGGAACAAACACCAACAAAAGCTTAACCAATTTAAAGCCAGTGAAACAATTTGTCTATACCTCCTCTATGAGGTACACGAATGGCCAACAGATCCATGGAGACCCATGTACTTCAAATGTTAGGAAAATGCACATGTGATCCCCACATCATTGAGTACATCTGGTTTAGGTAAAGAAGTAGAAAAACGGGTTGGAGAGATGGCTCAGTATTTAAGAGCATTTCGTGCTCTATCATCCTCCTGTATTCAATTTCAAGCAACCACATAATGGCTCACAACCATCTGCACTGAGGTCTTGTGCCCTCTTTTGCATCCAGAAAGAAACGCTCGAGAGATAGCTCAGTGGTTAAGAATACTGGCTGCCCTTCTAAAGGTCGTAAGTTCGATTCCTGGCAACCACAGTTTTGCTCTCAAAATGAGATTTGGTGCCATCTACTGGCAACAGAAGAACGAGGCAGGACAGATGGCTCAGTGCTTAAGAGCATTGCCTGCTGAGTTTGATGAGGCCAAGTGCTGACAGAGAGTCAGGGCAAAGGCAAAGGCCAGGGCCCACGTTATTGTGACTGAATTAGGCAAACGTTTTTTTAGGATCTTATAGACTCACAGCTCTATCACCATGAGACATCGTGCTTCAGAGACAACACTAAGGAGAGTAAGGCAAGATGGCTAGAAGAACAAAACACTGGCATGTCATGTGCCTTAAAGAGAACTCACATCCAAGACAATCACAGGACTACAAACACCAGCAAAATGTTAACCAATTTAAAGCCAGAGAAACAATTTATCCTGACATCCTCTATGAGGTACATGAACAGCCAATAGGTCCATGGAGACCCCTGTACTCCACATGTTAGGGGAATGAAGATGTGATCCACACACCACATTGAGTAAACCTGGTTTAGTTAAAGAGGTTGAAGAACGGGTTGGAGAGATTTCTCAGTGGTTAAGAGCATTGTCTGCTCTTCCAAAGATCAGAAGTTGGATTCCTGGACATCACATAATTGCTTCAAAATGAGGTTTGGTGCCCTCTGCTGGAAGCAGAAGGAAGAGGCAGGAGAGATGTCTTGGTGGTTAAGAGCATGCCTGCTGGGTTTGATGAGGCCAAGTGCATATATACAGCCAGAGCCCAGGTTTTTGGGACTGAATCAGTCAAAACATTTTGTTAGGATGATAGAGACTCACAGCTCTATCACCATGAGCCAGCATGCTTCAGAGACACCACCAAGCAGAGTAAGGTCGGATGGTTAGAAGAAGAAAACACTAGCATGTTCATGTGCCTGAAGAAGAACTCACATCCAACACATACAAAGGAACAAACACCAACAAAACCTTAACCAATTTAAAGCCAGTGAAACAATTTGTCTAGACCTCCTCTATGAGGTACACGAATGGCCAACGGATCCATGGAGACCACTGTACTTCAAATGTTAGGAAAATTCAGATGTGATCCACACATCATTGAGTACATCTGGTTTAGGTAAAGAAGTAGAAAAACGGGTTGGAGAGATGGCTCTGGGTTTAAGAGCATTTCGTGCTCTTCGTCCTCCTGTATTCAATTTCAAGCAACCACATAATGGCTCACAACCATCTGGACTGAGGTCTTGAGCCCTCTTTTGGATGAAGAAAGAAGCGCTCGAGAGATAGCTCAGTGGTTAAGAATACTGGCTCCCCTTCTAAAGGTCAGAAGTTCAATTCCTGGCAACCACAGTTTTGCTCTCAAAATGAGAATGGTGCCATCTACTGGCAACAGAAGGAAGAGGCAGGAGAGATGGCTCAGTGCTTAAGAGCATTGCCTGCTGAGTTGGATGAGGCCAAGTGCAGACATGGAGTAAGGGCCAAGGCCAGGGCCCAAGTTATTGTGACTGAATTAGGCAAATGTTTTTTAAGGATGTTAAAGACTCACAGCTCTATTACCATGAGACAGTGTGCTTCAGAGACAACACTAAGGAGAGTAAGGCAAGATGGCTAGAAGAAGAAAATACTGGCATGTTCATGTGCCTTAAAGAGAACTCACATCCAAGACAATCAAAGGACTACAAACACCAGCAAAATGTTAACCAATTTAAAGCCAGAGAAACAATTTATCCTGACCTCCTCTATGAGGTACATGAACAGCCAATAGGTCCATGGAGACCCCTGTACTCCACATGTTAGGGGAATGAAGATGTGATCCACACACCACATTGAGTAAACCTGGTTTAGTTAAAGAAGTTGAAGAACGGTTTGGAGAGATGGCTCAGTGGTTAAGAGCATTGCCTGCTCTTCCAAAGATCAGAAGTTGGATTCCTGGACATCACATAGTTGCTTCAAAATGAGGTTTGGTGCCCTCTACTGGAAGCAGAAGGAAGAGGCAGGAGAGATGTCTTGGTGGTTAAGAGCATGCCTGCTGGGTTTGATGAGGCCAAGTGCATATATACAGCCAGAGCCCAGGTTTTTGGGACTGAATCAGGCAAAACATTTTGTTAGGATAATAGAGACTCACAGCACTATCACCATGAGCCAGCATGCTTCAGAGACACCACCAAGCAGAGTAAGGTCGGATGGTTAGAAGAAGAAAATACTAGCATGTTCATGTGCCTGAAGAAGAACTCACATCCAACACATACAAAGGAACAAACACCAACAAAAGCTTAACCAATTTAAAGCCAGTGAAACAATTTGTCTAGATTTCCTCTATGAGGTACACGTATGGCCAACGGATCCATGGAGACCACTGTACTTCAAATGTTAGGAAAATGCAGATGTGATCCACACATCATTGAGTACATCTGGTTTAGGTAAAGAAGTAGAAAAACGGGTTGGAGAGATGGCTCAGTGTTTAAGAGCATTTCGTGCTCTTTCATCCTCCTTTATTCAATTTCAAGCAACCACATAATGGCTCACAACCACCTGCACTGAGGTCTTGAGCCCTCTTTTGGATGCAGAAAGAAGCGCTCGAGAGATACCTCAGAGGTTAAGAATACTTGCTGCCCTTCTATAGATCAGAAGTTCGATTCCTGCCAACCAGTTTTGCTCTCAAAATGAGATTTGGTGCCATGTACTCGCAACAGAAGGAAGAGACAGGAGAGATGGCTCAGTGCTTAAGAGCATTGCCTGCTGAGTTGGATGAGGCCAAGTGCAGACATAGAGTCAGGGCAAAGGCAATGGCCAGGGCCCACGTTATTGTGACTGAATAGGGCAAACGTTTTTTTAGGATGTTAAAGACTCACAGCTCTATCACCATGAGACAGTGTGCTTCAGAGACAACACTAAGGAGAGTAAGGCAAGATGGCTAGAAGAAGAAAACACTGGCATGTTCATGTGCCTTAAAGAGAACTCACATCCAAGACAATCAAAAGACTACAAACACCAGCAAAATGATAACCAATTTAAAGCCAGAGAAACAATTTATCCTGACCTCCTCTATGAGGTACATGAACAGCCAATAGGTCCATGGAGACCCGTGTACTCCACATGTTAGGGGAATGAAGATGTGATCCACACACCACATTGAGTAAACCTGGTTTAGTTAAAGAAGTTGAAAAACGGGTCGGAGAGATTGCTCAGTGGTTAAGAGCATTGCCTGCTCTTCCAAAGATCAGAATTTCGATTCCTGGACATCACGTAATTGCTTCAAAATGAGGTTTGGTGCCCTCTACTGGAAGCAGAAGGAAGAGGCAGGAGAGATGTCTTGGTGGTTAAGAACATGCCTGCTGGGTTTGATGAGGCCAAGTGCAGATATACAGCCAGAGCCCAGGTTTTTGGGACTGAATCAGGCAAAACATTTTGTTAGGATAATAAAGACTCACAGCTCTACCACCATGAGCCAGCATGCTTCAGAGACACCACCAAGCAGAGTAAGGTCGGATGGTTAGAAGAAGAAAATACTAGCATGTTCATGTGCCTGAAGAAGAACTCACATCCAAGACATACAAAGGAAAAAAACACCAACAAAACCTTAACCAATTTAAAGCCAGTGAAACAATTTGTCTAGACCTCCTCTATGAGGTACACGAATGGCCAACGGATCCATGGAGACCACTGTACTTCAAATGTTAGGTAAATGCCCATGTGATCCACACATCATTGAGTACATCTGTTTTAGGTAAAGAAGTAGAAAAACGGGTTGGAGAGATAGCTCAGTGTTTAAGAGCATTTCGTGCTCTTTCATCCTCCTGTATTCAATTTCAAGCAACTACATAATGGCGCACAACCATTTGCACAGAGGTCTTGTGCCCTCTTTTGGATACAGAAAGAAACGCTCGAGACATAGCTCAGTGGTTAAGAACACTGGTTGCCCTTCTAAAGGTCAGAAGTTCGATTCCTGGCAACCACAGTTTTGCTCTCAAAATGAGATTTGGTGCCATCTACTGGCAACAGAAGGAAGAGGCAGGAGAGATGGCTCAGTGCTTAAGAGCATGGCCTGCTGAGTTTGATGAGGCCAAGTGCAGACAGAGAGTCAGGGCAAAGGCCAAGGCCCACGTTATTGTGACTGAATTAGGCAAACGTTTTTTTTAGGATGTTAAAGACTCACAGCTCTATCACCATGAGACATCGTGCTTCAGAGACAACACTAAGGAGAGTAAGGCAAGATGGCTAGAAGAAGAAAACACTGGCATGTTCATGTGCCTTAAAGAGAACTCACATCCAAGACAATCAAAGGACTACAAACACCAGCAAAGTGTTAACCAATTTAAAGCCAGAGAAACAATTTGTCCTGAACTCCTCTATGTGGTATATGAACAGCCAATAGGTCCATGGAGACCCCTCTCCACATGTTAGAAGAATGCAGATGTGATCCACACACCACATTGAGAAAACCTGGTTTAGTTAAAGAAGTTGAAAAACGGGTCGGAGAGAAGGCTCAGTCGTTAAGAATACTGGCTGCCCTTCTAAAGGTCAGAAGTTCAATTTCTGGCAGCCACAGTTTTGCTCTCAAAACGAGATTTGGTGCCATCTTCTGGCAACAGAAGGAATAGGCAGGTGAGATGGCTCAGTGCTTAAGAGCATTGCCTGCTGAGTTTAATGAGGCCAAGTGCAGACATAGAGTCAGGGCAAAAGCCAGGGCCCACGTTAATGTGACTGAATTGGGCAAACGTATTTTTAGGATGTTAAAGACTCACAGCTCTATCACCATGAGACATCGTGCTTCAGAGACAACACTAAGGAGAGTAAGGCAAGATGGCTAGAAGAAGAAAACACTGGCATTATCATGTGACTTAAAGTGAACTCACATCCAAGACAATCAAAGGACTAGAAACACCAGCAAAATGTTAACCAATATAAAGCCAGAGAAACAATTTATCCTGACCTCTTCTATGAGGTACATGAACAGCCAATAGGTCCATGGAGACCCCTGTACTCCACATGTTAGGGGATGAGGATGTGATCCACACACCACATTGAGTAAACCTGGTTTAGTTAAAGAAGTTGAAAAATGGGTCGGAGAGTTGGCTAAGTGGTTAAGAGCATTGACTGCTCTTCCAAAGATCAGAAGTTCGATTCCTGGACATCACATAATTGCTTGAAATGAGGTTAGGTGCCCTCTACTGGAAGCAGAAGGAAGAGGCAGGAGAGATATCTTGGTGGTTAAGAGCATGCCTGCTGAGTTTCATGAGGCCAAGTGCAGACATACAGCCAGGGCCCAGGTTGTTGGGACTGAATCAGGCAAAACATTTTGTTAGGATAATAAAGACTCACAGCTCTATCCCCATGAGCCAGCATGCTTCAGAGACACCACCAAGCAGAGTAACGCAAGATGGTTAGAAGAAGAAAATTCTAGCATGTTCATGTGCCTGAAGAAGAAGTCACATCCAAGACATACAAAAGAACAAACACCAACAAAAGCTTAACCAATTTAAAGCCAGTGAAACAATTTGTCTAGACCTCCTCTATGAGGTACACGAATGGCCAACAGATCCATGGAGACCCCTGTACTTCAAATGTTAGGAAAATGCAGATGTGATCCACACATCATTGAGTACATCTGATTAGGTAAAGAAGTAGAAAACAGGGTTGGAGAGATGGCTCAGTGTTAAAGAGCATTTCGTGCTCTTTCATCCTCCTGTATTCAATTTCAAGCAACTACATAATGGCTCACAAACATCTGCACAGAGGTCTTGTGCCCTCTTTTGGATACAGAAAGAAGCGCTCGAGAGATAGCTCAGTGGTTAAGAACACTGGTTGCCCTTATAAAGGTCAGAAGTTCGATTCCTGGCAACCACAGTTTTGCTCTCAAAATGAGATTTGGTGCCATCTACTGGCAACAGAAGGAAGAGGCAGGAGAGATGGCTCAGTGCTTAAGAGCATTGCCTGCTGAGTTTGATGAGGCCAAGTGCAGACAGAGAGTAGGGCAAAGGCCAGGGCCCACGTTATTGTGACTGAATTAGGCAAACGTTTTTTTAGGATGTTAAAGACTCACAGCTCTATCACCATGAGACATCGTGCTTCAGAGACAACACTAAGGAGAGTAAGGCAAGATGGCTATAAGAAGAAAACACTGGCATGTTCATGTGTCTTTAAGAGAACTCACATCAAAGACAATCACAGGACTACAAACACCAGCAAAATGTTAACCAATTTAAAGCCAGAGAAACAATTTATCCTGAACTCCTCTATCTGGTACATGAACAGCCAATAAGTCCATGGAGACCCCTCTCCACATGTTAGGCGAATGCAGATATGATCCACACACCACATTGAGTAAAACTGTTTAGTTAAAGAAGTTGAAAAACGGGTCGGAGAGAAGGCTCAGTTGTTAAGAATTCTGGCGGCCCTTCTAAAGGTCAGAAGTTCGATTCCTGGCAACCACAGTTTTGCTCTCAAAATGAGATTTGGTGCCATCTTCTGGCAACAGAAGGAAAAGGGAGGAGAGATGGCTCAGTGCTTAAGAGCATTGCCTGCTGAGTTTGATGAGGCCAAGTGCAGACATAGAGTCAGGGCAAAGTCCAGGGTCCACGTAATTGTGACTGAATTAGGCAAACATTTTTTAGGATGTTAAAGACTCACAGCTCTATCACCATGAGCCATCGTGCTTCAGAGACAACACTAAGGAGAATAAGGCAAGATGGCTAGAAGAAGAAAACACTGGCAAGTTCATGTGCCTTAAAGAAAACTCACATCCAAGACAATCAAAGGACTACAAACACAAGCAAAATGTTAACCAATTTAAATCCAGAGAAACAATTTATCCTGACCTCCTCTATGAGGTATATGTACAGCCAATAGGTCCATGGAGACCCCTGTACTTCAGTTGTTAGGAAAATGCAGATTTGATCCACACATCATTGAGTACATCTGGTTTAGGTAAAGAAGTATAAAAACGGGTTGGATAGATGGCTCAGTATTTAAGAGCATTTCATGCTCTTTCACCCTCCTGTATTCAATTTCAAGCAACCACATAATGGCTCACAACCATCTGCACTGAGGTCTTGTGCCCTCTTTTGCATCCAGAAAGAAGCGCTCGAGAGATAGCTCAGTGGTTAAGAATACTGGCTGCCCTTCTGAAGGACAGAAGTTCGATTCCTGGCAACCACAGTTTTGCTCTCAAAATGAGATTTGGTGCCATCTACTGGCAACAGAAGGAAGAGGCAAGAGAGATGGCTCAGTGTTTAAGAGCATGCCTGCTGAGTTTGATGAGGCCAAGTGCAGACATAGAGTCAGGGTAAAGGCAAAGGACAGGGCCCACGTTATTGTGACTGAATTAGGCAAACGTTTTTCTAGGATGTTAAAGACTCACAGCTCTATCAAAATGAGACATCGTGCTTCAGAGACAACACTAAGGAGAGTAAGGCAAGATGGCTAGAAGAAGAAAACACTTGCATGTTCATGTGCCTTAAAGAGAACTCACATCCAAGACAATCAAAGGACTACAAACACCAGCAAAATGTTATCCAATTTAAAGCCAGATAAACAATTTATCCTGACCTCCTCTATGAGGTACATGAACAGCCAATAGGTCCATGGAGACCCCTGTACTCCACATGTTAGGGGATGCAGATGTGATCCACACACCATATTGAGTAAACCTGGTTTAGTTAAAGAAGTTGAAAAACGGTTCGGAGAGATGGCTCAGTGGTTAAGAGCATTGCCTGCTCTTCCAAAGATCAGAAGTTCGATTCCTGGACATCACATAATTGCTTCAAAATGAGGTTTGGTGCCCTCTACTGGAAGCAGAAGAAGAGGCAGGAGAGATGTCTTGGTGGTTAAGAGCATGCCTGCTGATTTTGATGAGGCCAGGGCCCAGGTTGTTGGGACTGAATCAGGCAAAACATTTTGTTAGGATAATCAAGACTCACAGCTCTATAACCATGAGCCAGCATGCTTCAGAGACACCACCAAGCAGAGTAAAGCAGGATTGTTAGAAGAAAAAAATACTAGCATGTTCATGTGCCTGAAGAAGAACTCACATCCAAGACATACAAAGGAACAAACACCAACAAAAGCTTAACCAATTTAAAGCCAGTGAAACTATTTGTCTAGACCTCCTCTATGATGGACACGAATGACCAACAGATCCATGGAGACCCCTGTACTTCAAATGTTAGGAAAATGCAGATGTGATCCACACATCATTGAGTACATCTGGTTTAGGTAAAGAACTAGAAAAACGGGTTGGAGAGATGGCTCAGTGTTTAAGAGCATTTCGTGCTTTTTCATCCTCCTGTATTCAATTTCAAGCAACCACATAATGGCTCACAACCATCTGCACTGTGGTCTTGTGCCCTCTTTTGGATGCAGAAAGAAGCGCTCGGGAGATAGCTCATTGGTTAAGAATACTGGCTGCCCTTCTAAAGGTCAGAATTTCGATTCCTGGCAACGCCACATTTGCTCTCAAAATGAGATATGGTGCCATCTACTGGCAACAGAAGGAAGAGGCAGGAGAGATGGCTCAGTGCTTAAGAGCATTGCCTGCTGAGTTTGATGAGGCCAAGTGCAGACATAGAGTCAGAGCAAAGGCCAGGGCCCACGTTATTGTGAATGAATTAGGCAAACGTTTTTTTTAGGATGTTAAAATCTCACAGCTCTATCACCATGAGCCATCGAGCTTCAGAGACAACACTAAGGAGAATAAGGCAAGATGGCTAGAAGAACAAAACACCGGCATGTTCATGTGCCTTAAAGAGAACTCACATCCAAGACAATCAAAGGACTACAAGCACCAGCAAAATATTAACCAATTTAAAGCCAGAAAAACAATTATCCTGACCCCCTCTATGAGGTACATGAACATCCAATAGGTCCATGGAGACCACGGTACTCCACATGTTAGGGGAATGAAGATGTGATCCACACACCACATTAAGTAAACCTGGTTTAGTTAAAGAAGTTGAAAAACGGGTCGGAGAGATGGCTCAGTGGTTAAGAGCATTGCCTGCTCTTCCAAAGATCAGAAGTTCGATTCCTGGATATCACATAATTGCTTCAAAATGAGGTTTGGTGCCCTCTACCGGAAGCAGTAGGAAGAGGCAGGAGAGATGTCTTGGTGGTTAAGAGTATGCCTGCTGAGTTTCATGAGGCCAAGTGCAGACATACAGCCAGGGCCCAGGTTGTTGGGACTGAATCAGGAAAAATATTTTGTTAGGATAATAAAGACTCCCAGCTCAATCACCATGAGCCAGCATGCTTCAGAGACACCACCAAGCAGAGTAAGGTAAGATGGTTAGAAGAAAATACTAGCATGTTCATGTGCCTAAACGAGAACTCACATCGACGACATACAAAGGAACAAACACCAACAAAAGCTTAACCAATTTAAAGCCAGTGAAACAATTTGTCGAGACCTCCTCTATGAGGTACAGGAATGGCCAACAGATCCATGGAGACCCCTGTACATCAAAATGCAGATGTGATCCACACATCATTGAGTACATCTGGTTTAGTTAAAGAAGTAGAAAAACGGGTTGGAGAGATGGCTCATTGTTTAAGAGCATTTCGTGCTCTTTCATCCTCCTGTATTCAATTTCAAGCAATCACATAATGGCTCACAACCATCTGCACTGAGGTCTTGTGCCCTCTTTTGGATGCAGAAAGAAGCGCTCGAGAGATAGCTCAGTGGTTAAGAATCCTGGCTGCCCTACTAAAGGTCAGAATTTCGATTCCTGGCAACCACAGTTTTGCTCTCAAAATGAGATTTGGTGCCATCTACTGGCAACAGAAGGAAGAGGCAGTAGAGATGGCTCAGTGCTTAAGAGCATTGCCTGCTGAGTTTGATGAGGCCAAGTGCAGACAGAGAGTCAGAGCAAAGTCCAGGGCCCACGTTATAGTGACTGAATTGGGCAAACGTTTTTTTAGGATGTTAAAGACTCACAGCTCTATCACCATGAGACATCATGCTTCAGAGACAACACTAAGGAGAGTAAGGCAAGATGGCTAGAAGAAGAAAACACTGGCAAGTTCATGGGCCTTAAAGAGAACTCACATCCAAAACAATCAAAGGACTACAAACACCAGCAAAATGTTAACCAATTTGAAGCCAGAGAAACAATTTATCCTTACCTCCTCTATGAGGTACATGAACAGCCAATAGGTCCATGGAGACCCCTGTACTCCACAAGTTAGGAGAATGCAGACGTGATCCACACACCACATTGAGTAAATATGGTTTAGTTAAAGAAGTTGAAAAATGGGTCGGAGAGATGGCTAAGTGGCTAAGAGCATTTCCTGCTCATCCAAAGGTCAGAAGTTCGATTCCTCGACATCACATAATTGCTTCAAAATGAGGTTTGGTGCCCTCTACCGGAATGAGAAGGAAGAGGCCAAAAGAGATGGCTTGGTGGTTAAGAGCATGCCTGCTGATTTGATGAGGCCAAGTGCAGACATACAGCAAGGGCCCAGGATTATGGGACTGAATCAGGCAAAACATTTTGTTAAGATAATAAAGACTCACAGCATTATCACCATGATCCAGCGTGCTTTAGAGACACCACGAAGCGGAGTAAGGCAAGATGGTTAGAAGAAGAAAATACTAGCATGTTCATGTGCCTAAACGAGAACTCACATCCAAGACATACAAAGGAACAAACACCAACAAAAGCTTAACCAATTTAAAGCCAGTGAAACAATTTGTCTATACCTCCTCTATGAGGTACAAGAATGGCCAACAGATCCATGGAGATATCTGTACTTCAAATGTTAGGAAAATGCACATGTGATCCACACATCATTGAGTACATCTGGTTTAGGTAAAGAACTAGAAAAACGGTTTGGAGAGATGGCTCAGTATTTAAGAGCATTTCGTGCTCTTTCATCCTCCTGTATTCAATTTCAAGCAACCACATAATGGCTCACAACCATCTGCACTGAGGTCTTGTGCCCTCTTTTGGATGCAGAAAGAAGCGCTCGAGAGATAGCTCTGTGGTTAAGAATACTGGCTGCCCTTCTAAAGGTCAGAAGTTCGATTCCTGGCAACCACAGTTTTGCTCTCAAAATGAGATTTGGTGCCATCTACTGGCAACAAAAGAACGAGGCAGGACAGATGGCTCAGTGCTTAAGAGCATTGCCTGCTGAGTTTGATGAGGCCAAGTGCAGACAGAGAGTCAGGGCAAAGGCAATGGCCAGGGCCCACGTTATTGTGACTGAATTAGGCAAACGTTTTTCTAGGAAGTTAAAGACTCACAGCTCTATCACCATGAGACATCGTGCTTCAGAGACAACATTAAGGAGAGTAAGGCAAGATGGCTAGAAGAAGAAAACACTGGCATGTTCATGTGACTTAAAGTGAACTCACATCCAAGAAAATCAAAGGACTACAAACACCAGCAAAATGTTAACCAATAAAACGCCAGAGAAACAATTTATCCTGACCTCTTCTATGAGGTACATGAACAGCCAATAGGTCCATGGAGACCCCTGTACTCCACATGTTAGGTGATGCAGATGTGATCCACACACCACATTGAGTAAACCTGGTTTAGTTAAAGAAGTTGAAAAATGGGTCGGAGAGCTGGCTAAGTGGTTAAGAGCATTGACGGCTCTTCCAAAGACCAGAAGTTCGATTCCTGGACATCACATAATTGCTTGAAATGAGGTTAGGTGCCCTCTACTGGAAGCAGAAGGTAGAGGCAGGAAAGATGTCTTGGTGGTTAAGAGCATGCCTGCTGCGTTTGATGAGTCCAAGTGCAGACATACAGCCAGGGCCCAGGATTATGGGACTGAATCAGGCAAAACATTTTGTTAAGATAATAAAGACTCACAGCATTATCACCATGAGCCAGCGTGCTTTAGATACACCACGAAGCAGAGTAAGGCAAGATGGTTAGAAGAAGAAAATACTAGCATGTTCATGTGCCTGAAGAAGAACTCACATCCAAGACATACAAAGGAACAAACACCAACAAAAGCTTAACCAATTTAAGCCAGTGAAACAATTTGTCTAGACCTCCTCTATGAGGTACACGAATGACCAAAAGATCCATCGAGACCCCTGTACTTCAAATTTTAGGAAAATGCAGATGTGATCCACACATCATTGAGTACATCTGGTTTAGGTAAAGAAGTAGAAAAACGGGTTGGAGAGATGGCTCAGTGTTTAAGAGCATTGCCTGCTGAGTTTGATGAGGCCAAGTGCAGCCATAGAGTCAGGGTAAAGGCAAAAAACAGGGCCCACGTTATTGTGAATGAATTAGGCAAACGTTTTTTTAGGATGTTAAAGACTCACAGCTCTATCACAATGAGACATCGTGCTTCAGAGACAACTCTAAGGAGAGTAAGGCAAGATGGCTAGAAGAAGAAAACACTGGCATGTTCATGTGCCTTTAAGAGAACTCACATCCAAGACAATCAAAGGACTACAAACACCAGCAAAATGTTAACCAATTTAAAGCCAGAGAAACAATTTATCCTGACCTCCTCTATGAGGTACATGAACAGCCAATAGGTCCATGGAGACCCCTGTACTCCACATGTTAGGGAATGCAGATGTGATCCACACACCACTTTGAGTAAACCTGGTTTAGTTAAAGAAGTTGAAAAACGGGTCGGAGAGATGGCTCAGTGGTTAAGAGCATTGCCTGGTCTTCCAAAGATCAGAAGTTCGATTCCTGGACATCACATAATTGCTTCAAAATGAGGTTTGGTGCCCTCTACTGGAAGCAGAAGGAAGAGGCAGGCGAGATGTCTTGGTGGTTAAGAGCATGCCTGCTGATTTTGATGAGGCCAGGGCCCAGGTTGTTGGGACTGAATCAGGCAAAACATTTTGTTAGGATAATCAAGACTCACAGCTCTATCATCATGAGCCAGCATGCTTCAGAGACACCACCAAGCAGAGTAAGGCAGGATTGTTAGAAGAAAAAAATACTAGCATGTTCATGTGCCTGAAGAAGAACTCACATCCAAGACATACAAAGGAACAAACACCAACAAAAGCTTAACCAAATTAAAGCCAGTGAAACTATTTGTCTAGACCTCCTCTATGATGTACACGAATGGCCAACAGATCCACTGAGACCCCTGTACTTCAAATGTTAGGAAAATGCAGATGTGATCCACACATCATTGAGTACATCTGGTTTAGGTAAAGAAGTAGAAAAACGGGTTGGAGAGATGGCTCAGTGTTTAAGAGCATTTCGTGCTTTTTCATCCTCCTGTATTCAATTTCAAGCAACCACATAATGGCTCACAACCATCTGCACTGTGGTCTTGTGCCCTCTTTTGGATGCAGAAACAAGCGCTCGGGAGATAGCTCATTGGTTAAGAATAATGGCTGCCCTTCTAAAGGTCGGAAGGTCGATTCCTGGCAACCCCAGTTTTGCTCTCAAAATGAGACTTGGTGCCATCTACTGGCAACAGAAGGAAGAGGCAGGAGAGATGTCTTGGTGGTTACGAGCATGCCTGCTGAGTTTGATGAGGCCAAGTGCAGACATACAGCCAGGGCCCAGGTTGTTGGGACTGAATCAGGCAAAACATTTTGTTAGGATAATAAAGACTCAGAGCTCTATCACCATGAGCCATCATGCTTCAGAGACACCACCAAGCAGAGTAAGGCAGGATGGTTAGAAGAAGAAAATACTAGCATGTTCATGTGCCTAAACGAGAACTCACATCGAAGACATACAAAGGAACAAACACCAACAAAAGCTTAACCAATTTAAAGCCAGTGAAACAATTAGTCGAGACCTCCTCTATGAGGTACACGAATGGCCAACAGATCCATGGAGACCCCTGTACATCAAAATGCAGATGTGATCCACACATCATTGTGTACATCTGGTTTAGTTAAAGAAGTAGAAAAACGGGTTGGAGAGATGGCTCATTGTTTAAAGCATTTCGTGCTCTTTCATCCTCCTGTATTCAATTTCAAGCAACAACATAATGGCTCACAACCATCTGCACTGAGGTCTTGTGCCCTCTTTTGGATGCAGAAAGAAGCGCTCGAGAGATAGATCAGTGGTTAAGAATACTGGCTGCCCTTGTAAAGGTCAGAAGTTCGATTCCTGGCAACCACAGTTTTGCTCTCAAAATGAGATTTGGTGCCATCTATTGGGAACATTAGGAAGAGGCAGGAGAGATGGCTCAGTGCGTAAGAGCATTGCCTGCTGAGTTTGATGAGGCCAAGTGCAGACAGAGAGTCAGAGCAAAGGCCAGGGCCCACGTTATTGTGACTGAATTAGGCAAACGTTTTGTTAGGATGTTAAAGACTCACAGCTCTATCACCATGAGAAAGCGTGCTTCAGAGACCACACTAAGGAGAGTAAGGCAAGATGGCTAGAAGAAGAAAACACTGGCAAGTTCATGTGCCTTAAAGAGAACTCACATCCAAAACAATCAAAGGACTACAAACACCAGCAAAATGTTAACCAATTTGAAGCCAGAGAAACAATTTATCCTTACCTCCTCTATGAGGTACATGAACAGCCAATAGGTCATGGAGACCCCTGTACTAAACAAGTTAGGAGAATGCAGATGTGATCCACACACCACATTGAGTAAATCTGGTTTAGTTAAAGAAGTTGAAAAACGGGTCGGAGAGATGGCTCAGTGGGTAAGAGCATTGCCTGCTCTTCCAAAGTTCAGAAGTTGGATTCCTGGACATCACATAATTGCTTCAAAATGAGGTTTGGTGCCCTCTACTGGAAGCAGAAGGAAGAGGCAGGAGAGATGTCTTAGTGGTTAAGAGCATGAATGCTGAGTTTGATGAGGCCAAGAGCAGACATACAGCCAGGGCCCAGGTTGTTGGGACTGAATGAGGAAAAATATTTTCTTAGGATAATAAAGACACACAACTCTATCACCATGAGCCAGCATGCTTCAGAGACACCACCAAGCGGAGTAAGGCAAGATTGTTAGAAGAAGAAAATACTAGCATGTTCATGTGCCTGAAGAAGAACTCACATCCAAGACATACAAAGGAACAAACACCAACAAAAGCATAACCAATTTAAAGCCAGTGAAACAATTTGTCTAGACCTCCTCTATGAGGTACACGAATGGCCAACAGATCCATGGAGACCGCTGTACTTCAAATGTTAGGAAAATGCACATGTGATCCACACATCATTGAGTACATCTGGTTTAGGTAAAGAAGTAGAAAAACGGGTTGGAGAGATGGCTCAGTATTTAAGAGCATTTCGTGCTCTTTCATCCTCCTGTATTCAATTTCAAGCAACCACATAATGGCTCACAACCATCTGCACTGAGGTCTTGTGCCCTCTTTTGGATGCAGAAAGAAGCGCTCGAGAGATAGCTCAGTGGTTAAGAATACTGGCTGCCCTTCTAAAGGTCACAAGTTCGATTCCTGGCAACCACAGTTTTGCTCTCAAAATGAGATTTGGTGCCATCTACTGGCAACAGAAGGAAGAGGCAGGAGAGATGGCTCAGTGCTTAAGAGCATTGCCTGCTGAGTTTGATGATGCCAAGTGCAGACAGAGAGTCAGGGCAAAGGCAATGGCCAGGGCCCACGTTATTGTGAATGAATTAGGCAAACGTTTTTTTAGGATGTTAAAGACTCACAGCTCTATCACAATGAGACATCGTGCTTCAGAGACAACACTAAGGAGAGTAAGGCAAGATGGCTAGAAGAAGAAAACACTGGCATGATCATGTGACTTAAAGTGAACTCATATCCAAGACAATCAAAGGACTACAATCACCAGCAAAATGTTAACCAATATAAAGCCAGAGAAACAATTTATCCTGACCTCTTCTATGAGGTACATGAACAGCCAATAGGTCCATGGATACCACTGTACTCCACATGTTAGGGGATGCAGATGTGATCCACGCACCACATTGAGTAAACCTGGTTTAGTTAAAGAAGTTGAAAAATGGGTCGGAGAGATGGCTAAGTGGTTAAAAGCATTGACTACTCTTCCAAACACCAGAAGTTCGATTCCTGGACATCACATAATTGCTTGAAATGAGGTTAGGTGCCCTCTGCTGGAAGCAGAAGGTAGAGGCAGGAGAGATGTCTTGGTGGTTAAGAGCATGCCTGCTGAGGTTGATGAGGCCAAGTGCAGACATACAGCCAGGGCCCAGGTTTATGGGACTGAATCAGGCAAAACATTTTTTTAAGATAATAAAGACTCACAGCATTATCACCATGAGCCAGCGTGCTTTAGAGACACCACGAAGCGGAGTAAGGCAAGATGGTTAGAAGAAGAAAATACTAGCATGTTCATGTGCCTAAACGAGAACTCACATCCAAGACATACAAAGGAACAAACACCAACAAAACCTTAACCAATTTAAAGCCAGTGAAACAATTTGTATATTCCTCCTCTATGAGGTACAAGAATGGCCAACAGATCCATGGAGACCCCTGTACTTCAAATGTTAGGTAAATGCCCATGTGATCCACACATCATTGAGTACATCTGGTTTAGGTAAAGAAGTAGAGAAACGGGTTGGAGACATGGCTCAGTATTTAAGAGCATTTCGTGCTCTTTCATCCTCCTGTATTCAATTTCAAGCAACCACATAATGGCTCACAACCATCTGCACTGAGGTCTTGTGACCTCTTTTGGATGCAGAAAGAAGCGCTTGAGAGATAGCTCAGTGGTTAAGAATACTGGCTGCCCTTCTAAAGGTCACAAGTTCGATTCCTGGCAACCACAGTTTTGCTCTCAAAATGAGATTTGGTGCCATCTACTGGCAACAGAAGAACGAGGTAGGACAGATGGCTCAGTGCTTAAGAGCATTGCCTGCTGAGTTTGATGAGGCCAAGTGCAGACAGAGAGTCAGGGCAAAGGCAAAGGCCCGGGCCCACGTTATTGTGACTGAATTAGGCAAACATTTTTTTAGGATGTTAAAGACTCACAGCTCTATAACCATGAGACATCGTGCTTCAGAGACAACACTAAGGAGAGTAAGGCAAGATGGCTAGAAGAAGAAAACACTGGCATGATCACGTGACTTAAAGTGAACTCACATCCAAGACAATCAAAGGACTACAAACACCAGCAAAATGTTAACCAATATAAAGCCAGAGAAACAATTTATCCTGACCTCTTCTATGAGGTACATGAACAGCCAATAGGTCCATGGAGACCCCTGTACTCCACATGTTAGGGGATGCAGATGTGATCCACACACCATATTGAGTAAACCTGGTTTAGTTAAAGAAGTTGAAAAACGGGTTGGAGAGATGGCTCAGTGGTTAAGAGCATTGCCTGCTCTTCCAAAGATCAGAAGTTCGATTCCTGGACATCACATAATTGCTTCAAAATGAGGTTTGGTGCCCTCTACTGGAAGCAGAAGGAAGAGGCAGGAGAGATGTCTTGGTGGTTAAGAGCATGCCTGCTGAGTTTGATGAGGCCAAGTGCAGACATACAGCAATCGCCCAGGTTGATGGCACTGAATTAGGAAAAACATTTTGTTAGGATAATAAAGACTCACAGCTCTATCACCATGAGCCAGCATGCTTCAAAGACACCACCAAGAAAAGTAAGAAAAGACGGTAGAAGAAGAAAATACTAGCATGTACATGTGCCTGAAGAAGAACTCACATCCAAGACATACAAAGGAACAAACACCAACAAAATTTTCACCAATTTAAAGCCAGTGAAACAATTTGTCTAGACCTCCTCTATGAGGTACACGAATGGCCAACAGATCCATGGAGACCGCTGTACTTCAAATGTTAGGAAAATGCAGATGTGATCCACACATCATTGAGTACATCTGTTTTAGGTAAAGAAGTAGAAAACCGGGTTGCAGAGATGGCTCAGTGTTTAAGAGCATTTCGTGCTCTTTCATCCTCCTGTATTCAATTTCAAGCAACCACATAATGGCTCACAACCATCTGCACTGAGGTCTTGTGCCCTCTTTTCGGATGCAGAAAGAAGCGCTCGAGAGATAGCTCAGTGGTTAAGAATACTGGCTGCCCATCTAAAGGTCAGAAGTTCGATTCCTGGCAACCACAGCTTTGCTCTCAAAATGAGATTTGGTGCCATCTACTGGCAACAGAAGGAAGAGGCAGGAGAGATGGCTCAGTGCTTAAGAGCATTGCCTGCTGAGTTTGATGAGGCCAAGTGCAGACATAGAGTCAGGGCAAAGACCAGGGCCCACGTTATTGTGACTGAATTAGGCAAACGTTTTTTTTAGGATGTTAAAGACTCACAGCTCTATCACCATGAGACATCGTGCTTCAGAGACAACACTAAGGAGAGTAAGGCAAGATGGCTAGAAGAAGAAAACACTGGCATGATCATGTGACTTAAAGTGAACTCATATCCAAGACAATCAAAGGACTACAATCACCAGCAAAATGTTAACCACTATAAAGCCAGAGAAACAATTTATCCTGACCTCTTCTATGAGGTACATGAACAGCCAATAGGTCCATGGAGACCCCTGTACTCCACATGTTAGGGGATGCAGATGTGATCCACGCACCACATTGAGTAAACCTGGTTTAGTTAAAGAAGTTGAAAAATGGGTCGGAGAGATGGCTAAGTGGTTAAGAGCATTGACTGCTCTTCCAAAGACCAGAATTTCGATTCCTGGACATCACATAATTGCTTGAAATGAGGTTAGGTGCCCTCTGCTGCAAGCAGAAGAAAGAGGCAGGAGAGATGTCTTAGTGTTTAAGAGCATGCCTGCTGAGGTTGATGAGGCCAAGTGCAGACATACAGCCAGGGCCTAGATGGTTGGGACTGAATCAGACAAAACATTTTGTTAGGATAATAAAGACTCACAGCTCTATCACCATGAGCCAGCATGCTTCAGAGACACCAATAAGCAGAGTAAGGCAAGATGGTTAGAAGAAGAAAATACTAGCATGTTCATGTGCCTGAAGAAGAACTCACATCCAAGACAGACAAAGAAACAAAAACCAACAAAGCTTAACCAATTTAAAGCCAGTGAAACAATTTGTCTAGACCTCCTCTATGAGGTGCACGAATGGCCAACAGATCCATGGAGACCCCTGTACTTCAAAAGTTAGGAAAATGCAGATGTGATCTACACATCATTGAGTACATCTGGTTTAGGTAAAGAAGTAGAAAAACGGGTTGGAGAGATGGCTCAGTGTTTAAGAGCATTTCGTGCTCTTTCATCCTCCTGTATTCAATTTCAAGAAACCACATAATGGCTCACAACCATTTGCACTGAGGTCTTGTGCCCTCTTTTGTATGCAGAAAGAAGCGCTCGAGAGATAGCTCAGTGCTTAAGAATACTGGCTGCCTTTCTAAAGGTCAGAAGTTCGATTCCTGGCAACCCCAGTTTTGCTCTCAAAATGAGATTTGGTGCCATCTACTGGCAACAGAAGAACGAGGCAGGACAGATGGCTCAGTGCTTAAGAGCATTGCCTGCTGAGTTTGATGAGGCCAAGTGCAGACAGAGAGTCAGGGCAAAGGCAAAGGCCAGGGCGCACGTTATTGTGACTGAATTAGGCAAACGATTTTTAGGATGTTAAAGACTCACAGCTCTATAACCATGAGACATCGTGCTTCAGAGACAACACTAAGGAGAATAAGGCAAGATGGCTAGAAGAAGAAAACACTGGCATGTTCATGTTCCTTTAAGAGAACTCACATCCAAGACAATCAAAGGACTACAAACACCAGCAAAATGTTAACCAATTTAAAGCCAGAGAAACAATTTATCCTGACCTCCTCTATGAGGTACATGAACAGCTAATAGGTCCATGGAGACCCCTGTACTCCACATGTTAGGGGATGCAGATATGATCCACACACCATATTGAGTAAACCTGGTTTAGTTAAAGAAGTTGAAAGACGGGTTGGAGAGATGGCTCAGTGGTTAAGAGCATTGCCTGCTCTTCCAAAGATCAGAAGTTCGATTCCTGGACATCACATAATTGTTCAAAATGAGGTTTGGTGCACTCTACTGGAAGCAGAAGGAAGAGGCAGGAGAGATGTCTTGGTGGTTAAGAGCATGCCTGCTGAGTTTGATGAGGCCAAGTGCAGACATACAGCAATCGCCCAGGTTGATGGCACTGAATTAGGAAAAACATTTTGTTAGGATAATAAAGACTCACAGCTCTATCACCATGAGCCAGCATGCTTCAGAGACACCACCAAGAAAAGTAAGGCAAGACGGTAGAAGAAGAAAATACTAGCATGTTCATATGCCTGAAGAAGAACTCACATCCAAGACATACAAAGGAACAAACACCAACAAAATCTTCACCAATTTAAAGCCAGTGAAACAATTTGTCTAGACCTCCTCTATGAGGTACACGAATGGCCAACAGATCCATGGAGACCCCTGTACTTCAAATGTTAGGAAAATGCAGATGTGATCGACACATCATTGAGTACATCTGTTTTAGGTAAAGAAGTAGAAAACCGGGTTGCAGAGATGGCTCAGTATTTAAGAGCATTTCGTGCTCTTTCATCCTCCTGTATTCAATTTCAAGCAACCACATAATGGCTCACAACCATCTGCACTGAGGTCTTGTGCCCTCTTTTGGATGCAGAAAGAAGCGCTCGAGAGATAGCTCAGTGGTTAAGAATACTGGCTGCCCTTCTAAAGGTCACAAGTTCGATTCCTGGCAACCACAGTTTTGCTCTCAAAATGAGATTTGGTGCCATCTACTGGCAACAGAAGGAAGAGGCAGGAGAGATGGCTCAGTGCTTAAGAGCATTGCCTGCTGAGTTTGATGATGCCAAGTGCAGACAGAGAGTCAGGGCAAAGGCAATGGCCAGGGCCCACGTTATTGTGAATGAATTAGGCAAACGTTTTTTTAGGATGTTAAAGACTCACAGCTCTATCACCATGAGACATCGTGCTTCAGAGACAACACTAAGGAGAGTAAGGCAAGATGGCTAGAAGAAGAAAACACTGGCATGATCATGTGACTTAAAGTGAACTCATATCCAAGACAATCAAAGGACTACAATCACCAGCAAAATGTTAACCAATATAAAGCCAGAGAAACAATTTATCCTGACCTCTTCTATGAGGTACATGAACAGCCAATAGGTCCATGGATACCACTGTACTCCACATGTTAGGGGATGCAGATGTGATCCACGCACCACATTGAGTAAACCTGGTTTAGTTAAAGAAGTTGAAAAATGGGTCGGAGAGATGGCTAAGTGGTTAAAAGCATTGACTACTCTTCCAAACACCAGAAGTTCGATTCCTGGACATCACATAATTGCTTGAAATGAGGTTAGGTGCCCTCTGCTGGAAGCAGAAGGTAGAGGCAGGAGAGATGTCTTGGTGGTTAAGAGCATGCCTGCTGAGGTTGATGAGGCCAAGTGCAGACATACAGCCAGGGCCCAGGTTTATGGGACTGAATCAGGCAAAACATTTTTTTAAGATAATAAAGACTCACAGCATTATCACCATGAGCCAGCGTGCTTTAGAGACACCACGAAGCGGAGTAAGGCAAGATGGTTAGAAGAAGAAAATACTAGCATGTTCATGTGCCTAAACGAGAACTCACATCCAAGACATACAAAGGAACAAACACCAACAAAACCTTAACCAATTTAAAGCCAGTGAAACAATTTGTATATTCCTCCTCTATGAGGTACAAGAATGGCCAACAGATCCATGGAGACCCCTGTACTTCAAATGTTAGGTAAATGCCCATGTGATCCACACATCATTGAGTACATCTGGTTTAGGTAAAGAAGTAGAGAAACGGGTTGGAGACATGGCTCAGTATTTAAGAGCATTTCGTGCTCTTTCATCCTCCTGTATTCAATTTCAAGCAACCACATAATGGCTCACAACCATCTGCACTGAGGTCTTGTGACCTCTTTTGGATGCAGAAAGAAGCGCTTGAGAGATAGCTCAGTGGTTAAGAATCCTGGCTGCCCTTCTAAAGGTCACAAGTTCGATTCCTGGCAACCACAGTTTTGCTCTCAAAATGAGATTTGGTGCCATCTACTGGCAACAGAAGAACGAGGTAGGACAGATGGCTCAGTGCTTAAGAGCATTGCCTGCTGAGTTTGATGAGGCCAAGTGCAGACAGAGAGTCAGGGCAAAGGCAAAGGCCCGGGCCCACGTTATTGTGACTGAATTAGGCAAACATTTTTTTAGGATGTTAAAGACTCACAGCTCTATAACCATGAGACATCGTGCTTCAGAGACAACACTAAGGAGAGTAAGGCAAGATGGCTAGAAGAAGAAAACACTGGCATGATCACGTGACTTAAAGTGAACTCACATCCAAGACAATCAAAGGACTACAAACACCAGCAAAATGTTAACCAATATAAAGCCAGAGAAACAATTTATCCTGACCTCTTCTATGAGGTACATGAACAGCCAATAGGTCCATGGAGACCCCTGTACTCCACATGTTAGGGGATGCAGATGTGATCCACACACCATATTGAGTAAACCTGGTTTAGTTAAAGAAGTTGAAAAACGGGTTGGAGAGATGGCTCAGTGGTTAAGAGCATTGCCTGCTCTTCCAAAGATCAGAAGTTCGATTCCTGGACATCACATAATTGCTTCAAAATGAGGTTTGGTGCCCTCTACTGGAAGCAGAAGGAAGAGGCAGGAGAGATGTCTTGGTGGTTAAGAGCATGCCTGCTGAGTTTGATGAGGCCAAGTGCAGACATACAGCAATCGGCCAGGTTAATGGCACTGAATTAGGAAAAACATTTTGTTAGGATAATAAAGACTCACAGCTCTATCACCATGAGCCAGCATGCTTCAAAGACACCACCAAGAAAAGTAAGAAAAGACGGTAGAAGAAGAAAATACTAGCATGTACATGTGCCTGAAGAAGAACTCACATCCAAGACATACAAAGGAACAAACACCAACAAAATTTTCACCAATTTAAAGCCAGTGAAACAATTTGTCTAGACCTCCTCTATGAGGTACACGAATGGCCAACAGATCCATGGAGACCCCTGTACTTCAAATGTTAGGAAAATGCAGATGTGATCCACACATCATTGAGTACATCTGTTTTAGGTAAAGAAGTAGAAAACCGGGTTGCAGAGATGGCTCAGTGTTTAAGAGCATTTCGTGCTCTTTCATCCTCCTGTATTCAATTTCAAGCAACCACATAATGGCTCACAACCATCTGCACTGAGGTCTTGTGCCCTCTTTTCGGATGCAGAAAGAAGCGCTCGAGAGATAGATCAGTGGTTAAGAATACTGGCTGCCCATCTAAAGGTCAGAAGTTCGATTCCTGGCAACCACAGCTTTGCTCTCAAAATGAGATTTGGTGCCATCTACTGGCAACAGAAGGAAGAGGCAGGAGAGATGGCTCAGTGCTTAAGAGCATTGCCTGCTGAGTTTGATGAGGCCAAGTGCAGACATAGAGTCAGGGCAAAGACCAGGGCCCACGTTATTGTGACTGAATTAGGCAAACGTTTTTTTTAGGATGTTAAAGACTCACAGCTCTATCACCATGAGACATCGTGCTTCAGAGACAACACTAAGGAGAGTAAGGCAAGATGGCTAGAAGAAGAAAACACTGGCATGATCATGTGACTTAAAGTGAACTCATATCCAAGACAATCAAAGGACTACAATCACCAGCAAAATGTTAACCACTATAAAGCCAGAGAAACAATTTATCCTGACCTCTTCTATGAGGTACATGAACAGCCAATAGGTCCATGGAGACCCCTGTACTCCACATGTTAGGGGATGCAGATGTGATCCACGCACCACATTGAGTAAACCTGGTTTAGTTAAAGAAGTTGAAAAATGGGTCGGAGAGATGGCTAAGTGGTTAAGAGCATTGACTGCTCTTCCAAAGACCAGAATTTCGATTCCTGGACATCACATAATTGCTTGAAATGAGGTTAGGTGCCCTCTGCTGCAAGCAGAAGAAAGAGGCAGGAGAGATGTCTTAGTGTTTAAGAGCATGCCTGCTGAGGTTGATGAGGCCAAGTGCAGACATACAGCCAGGGCCTAGATGGTTGGGACTGAATCAGACAAAACATTTTGTTAGGATAATAAAGACTCACAGCTCTATCACCATGAGCCAGCATGCTTCAGAGACACCAATAAGCAGAGTAAGGCAAGATGGTTAGAAGAAGAAAATACTAGCATGTTCATGTGCCTGAAGAAGAACTCACATCCAAGACAGACAAAGAAACAAAAACCAACAAAGCTTAACCAATTTAAAGCCAGTGAAACAATTTGTCTAGACCTCCTCTATGAGGTGCACGAATGGCCAACAGATCCATGGAGACCCCTGTACTTCAAAAGTTAGGAAAATGCAGATGTGATCTACACATCATTGAGTACATCTGGTTTAGGTAAAGAAGTAGAAAAACGGGTTGGAGAGATGGCTCAGTGTTTAAGAGCATTTCGTGCTCTTTCATCCTCCTGTATTCAATTTCAAGAAACCACATAATGGCTCACAACCATTTGCACTGAGGTCTTGTGCCCTCTTTTGTATGCAGAAAGAAGCGCTCGAGAGATAGCTCAGTGCTTAAGAATACTGGCTGCCTTTCTAAAGGTCAGAAGTTCGATTCCTGGCAACCCCAGTTTTGCTCTCAAAATGAGATTTGGTGCCATCTACTGGCAACAGAAGAACGAGGCAGGACAGATGGCTCAGTGCTTAAGAGCATTGCCTGCTGAGTTTGATGAGGCCAAGTGCAGACAGAGAGTCAGGGCAAAGGCAAAGGCCAGGGCGCACGTTATTGTGACTGAATTAGGCAAACGATTTTTAGGATGTTAAAGACTCACAGCTCTATAACCATGAGACATCGTGCTTCAGAGACAACACTAAGGAGAATAAGGCAAGATGGCTAGAAGAAGAAAACACTGGCATGTTCATGTTCCTTTAAGAGAACTCACATCCAAGACAATCAAAGGACTACAAACACCAGCAAAATGTTAACCAATTTAAAGCCAGAGAAACAATTTATCCTGACCTCCTCTATGAGGTACATGAACAGCTAATAGGTCCATGGAGACCCCTGTACTCCACATGTTAGGGGATGCAGATATGATCCACACACCATATTGAGTAAACCTGGTTTAGTTAAAGAAGTTGAAAGACGGGTTGGAGAGATGGCTCAGTGGTTAAGAGCATTGCCTGCTCTTCCAAAGATCAGAAGTTCGATTCCTGGACATCACATAATTGTTCAAAATGAGGTTTGGTGCCCTCTACTGGAAGCAGAAGGAAGAGGCAGGAGAGATGTCTTGGTGGTTAAGAGCATGCCTGCTGAGTTTGATGAGGCCAAGTGCAGACATACAGCAATCGCCCAGGTTGATGGCACTGAATTAGGAAAAACATTTTGTTAGGATAATAAAGACTCACAGCTCTATCACCATGAGCCAGCATGCTTCAGAGACACCACCAAGAAAAGTAAGGCAAGACGGTAGAAGAAGAAAATACTAGCATGTTCATATGCCTGAAGAAGAACTCACATCCAAGACATACAAAGGAACAAACACCAACAAAATCTTCACCAATTTAAAGCCAGTGAAACAATTTGTCTAGACCTCCTCTATGAGGTACACGAATGGCCAACAGATCCATGGAGACCCCTGTACTTCAAATGTTAGGAAAATGCAGATGTGATCCACACATCATTGAGTACATCTGTTTTAGGTAAAGAAGTAGAAAACCGGGTTGCAGAGATGGCTCAGTATTTAAGAGCATTTCGTGCTCTTTCATCCTCCTGTATTCAATTTCAAGCAACCACATAATGGCTCACAACCATCTGCACTGAGGTCTTGTGCCCTCTTTTGGATGCAGAAAGAAGCGCTCGAGAGATAGCTCAGTGGTTAAGAATACTGGCTGCCCTTCTAAAGGTCACAAGTTCGATTCCTGGCAACCACAGTTTTGCTCTCAAAATGAGATTTGGTGCCATCTACTGGCAACAGAAGGAAGAGGCAGGAGAGATGGCTCAGTGCTTAAGAGCATTGCCTGCTGAGTTTGATGATGCCAAGTGCAGACAGAGAGTCAGGGCAAAGGCAATGGCCAGGGCCCACGTTATTGTGAATGAATTAGGCAAACGTTTTTTTAGGATGTTAAAGACTCACAGCTCTATCACCATGAGACATCGTGCTTCAGAGACAACACTAAGGAGAGTAAGGCAAGATGGCTAGAAGAAGAAAACACTGGCATGATCATGTGACTTAAAGTGAACTCATATCCAAGACAATCAAAGGACTACAATCACCAGCAAAATGTTAACCAATATAAAGCCAGAGAAACAATTTATCCTGACCTCTTCTATGAGGTACATGAACAGCCAATAGGTCCATGGATACCACTGTACTCCACATGTTAGGGGATGCAGATGTGATCCACGCACCACATTGAGTAAACCTGGTTTAGTTAAAGAAGTTGAAAAATGGGTCGGAGAGATGGCTAAGTGGTTAAAAGCATTGACTACTCTTCCAAACACCAGAAGTTCGATTCCTGGACATCACATAATTGCTTGAAATGAGGTTAGGTGCCCTCTGCTGGAAGCAGAAGGTAGAGGCAGGAGAGATGTCTTGGTGGTTAAGAGCATGCCTGCTGAGGTTGATGAGGCCAAGTGCAGACATACAGCCAGGGCCCAGGTTTATGGGACTGAATCAGGCAAAACATTTTTTTAAGATAATAAAGACTCACAGCATTATCACCATGAGCCAGCGTGCTTTAGAGACACCACGAAGCGGAGTAAGGCAAGATGGTTAGAAGAAGAAAATACTAGCATGTTCATGTGCCTAAACGAGAACTCACATCCAAGACATACAAAGGAACAAACACCAACAAAACCTTAACCAATTTAAAGCCAGTGAAACAATTTGTATATTCCTCCTCTATGAGGTACAAGAATGGCCAACAGATCCATGGAGACCCCTGTACTTCAAATGTTAGGTAAATGCCCATGTGATCCACACATCATTGAGTACATCTGGTTTAGGTAAAGAAGTAGAGAAACGGGTTGGAGACATGGCTCAGTATTTAAGAGCATTTCGTGCTCTTTCATCCTCCTGTATTCAATTTCAAGCAACCACATAATGGCTCACAACCATCTGCACTGAGGTCTTGTGACCTCTTTTGGATGCAGAAAGAAGCGCTTGAGAGATAGCTCAGTGGTTAAGAATACTGGCTGCCCTTCTAAAGGTCACAAGTTCGATTCCTGGCAACCACAGTTTTGCTCTCAAAATGAGATTTGGTGCCATCTACTGGCAACAGAAGAACGAGGTAGGACAGATGGCTCAGTGCTTAAGAGCATTGCCTGCTGAGTTTGATGAGGCCAAGTGCAGACAGAGAGTCAGGGCAAAGGCAAAGGCCCGGGCCCACGTTATTGTGACTGAATTAGGCAAACATTTTTTTAGGATGTTAAAGACTCACAGCTCTATAACCATGAGACATCGTGCTTCAGAGACAACACTAAGGAGAGTAAGGCAAGATGGCTAGAAGAAGAAAACACTGGCATGATCACGTGACTTAAAGTGAACTCACATCCAAGACAATCAAAGGACTACAAACACCAGCAAAATGTTAACCAATATAAAGCCAGAGAAACAATTTATCCTGACCTCTTCTATGAGGTACATGAACAGCCAATAGGTCCATGGAGACCCCTGTACTCCACATGTTAGGGGATGCAGATGTGATCCACACACCATATTGAGTAAACCTGGTTTAGTTAAAGAAGTTGAAAAACGGGTTGGAGAGATGGCTCAGTGGTTAAGAGCATTGCCTGCTCTTCCAAAGATCAGAAGTTCGATTCCTGGACATCACATAATTGCTTCAAAATGAGGTTTGGTGCCCTCTACTGGAAGCAGAAGGAAGAGGCAGGAGAGATGTCTTGGTGGTTAAGAGCATGCCTGCTGAGTTTGATGAGGCCAAGTGCAGACATACAGCAATCGCCCAGGTTGATGGCACTGAATTAGGAAAAACATTTTGTTAGGATAATAAAGACTCACAGCTCTATCACCATGAGCCAGCATGCTTCAAAGACACCACCAAGAAAAGTAAGAAAAGACGGTAGAAGAAGAAAATACTAGCATGTACATGTGCCTGAAGAAGAACTCACATCCAAGACATACAAAGGAACAAACACCAACAAAATTTTCACCAATTTAAAGCCAGTGAAACAATTTGTCTAGACCTCCTCTATGAGGTACACGAATGGCCAACAGATCCATGGAGACCCCTGTACTTCAAATGTTAGGAAAATGCAGATGTGATCCACACATCATTGAGTACATCTGTTTTAGGTAAAGAAGTAGAAAACCGGGTTGCAGAGATGGCTCAGTGTTTAAGAGCATTTCGTGCTCTTTCATCCTCCTGTATTCAATTTCAAGCAACCACATAATGGCTCACAACCATCTGCACTGAGGTCTTGTGCCCTCTTTTCGGATGCAGAAAGAAGCGCTCGAGAGATAGCTCAGTGGTTAAGAATACTGGCTGCCCATCTAAAGGTCAGAAGTTCGATTCCTGGCAACCACAGCTTTGCTCTCAAAATGAGATTTGGTGCCATCTACTGGCAACAGAAGGAAGAGGCAGGAGAGATGGCTCAGTGCTTAAGAGCATTGCCTGCTGAGTTTGATGAGGCCAAGTGCAGACATAGAGTCAGGGCAAAGACCAGGGCCCACGTTATTGTGACTGAATTAGGCAAACGTTTTTCTAGGAAGTTAAAGACTCACAGCTCTATCACCATGAGACATCGTGCTTCAGAGACAACACTAAGGAGAGTAAGGCAAGATGGCTAGAAGAAGAAAACACTGGCATGATCATGTGACTTAAAGTGAACTCATATCCAAGACAATCAAAGGACTACAATCACCAGCAAAATGTTAACCACTATAAAGCCAGAGAAACAATTTATCCTGACCTCTTCTATGAGGTACATGAACAGCCAATAGGTCCATGGAGACCCCTGTACTCCACATGTTAGGGGATGCAGATGTGATCCACGCACCACATTGAGTAAACCTGGTTTAGTTAAAGAAGTTGAAAAATGGGTCGGAGAGATGGCTAAGTGGTTAAGAGCATTGACTGCTCTTCCAAAGACCAGAATTTCGATTCCTGGACATCACATAATTGCTTGAAATGAGGTTAGGTGCCCTCTGCTGCAAGCAGAAGAAAGAGGCAGGAGAGATGTCTTAGTGGTTAAGAGCATGCCTGCTGAGGTTGATGAGGCCAAGTGCAGACATAGAGCCAGGGCCTAGATGGTTGGGACTGAATCAGACAAAACATTTTGTTAGGATAATAAAGACTCACAGCTCTATCACCATGAGCCAGCATGCTTCAGAGACACCAATAAGCAGAGTAAGGCAAGATGGTTAGAAGAAGAAAATACTAGCATGTTCATGTGCCTGAAGAAGAACTCACATCCAAGACAGACAAAGAAACAAAAACCAACAAAGCTTAACCAATTTAAAGCCAGTGAAACAATTTGTCTAGACCTCCTCTATGAGGTGCACGAATGGCCAACTGATCCATGGAGACCCCTGTACTTCAAAAGTTAGGAAAATGCAGATGTGATCTACACATCATTGAGTACATCTGGTTTAGGTAAAGAAGTAGAAAAACGGGTTGGAGAGATGGCTCAGTGTTTAAGAGCATTTCGTGCTCTTTCATCCTCCTGTATTCAATTTCAAGAAACCACATAATGGCTCACAACCATTTGCACTGAGGTCTTGTGCCCTCTTTTGTATGCAGAAAGAAGCGCTCGAGAGATAGCTCAGTGCTTAAGAATACTGGCTGCCTTTCTAAAGGTCAGAAGTTCGATTCCTGGCAACCCCAGTTTTGCTCTCAAAATGAGATTTGGTGCCATCTACTGGCAACAGAAGAACGAGGCAGGACAGATGGCTCAGTGCTTAAGAGCATTGCCTGCTGCGTTTGATGAGGCCAAGTGCAGACAGAGAGTCAGGGCAAAGGCAAAGGCCAGGGCGCACGTTATTGTGACTGAATTAGGCAAACGATTTTTAGGATGTTAAAGACTCACAGCTCTATAACCATGAGACATCGTGCTTCAGAGACAACACTAAGGAGAATAAGGCAAGATGGCTAGAAGAAGAAAACACTGGCATGTTCATGTTCCTTTAAGAGAACTCACATCCAAGACAATCAAAGGACTACAAACACCAGCAAAATGTTAACCAATTTAAAGCCAGAGAAACAATTTATCCTGACCTCCTCTATGAGGTACATGAACAGCTAATAGGTCCATGGAGACCCCTGTACTCCACATGTTAGGGGATGCAGATATGATCCACACACCATATTGAGTAAACCTGGTTTAGTTAAAGAAGTTGAAAGACGGGTTGGAGAGATGGCTCAGTGGTTAAGAGCATTGCCTGCTCTTCCAAAGATCAGAAGTTCGATTCCTGGACATCACATAATTGTTCAAAATGAGGTTTGGTGCCCTCTACTGGAAGCAGAAGGAAGAGGCAGGAGAGATGTCTTGGTGGTTAAGAGCATGCCTGCTGAGTTTGATGAGGCCAAGTGCAGACATACAGCAATCGCCCAGGTTGATGGCACTGAATTAGGAAAAACATTTTGTTAGGATAATAAAGACTCACAGCTCTATCACCATGAGCCAGCATGCTTCAGAGACACCACCAAGAAAAGTAAGGCAAGACGGTAGAAGAAGAAAATACTAGCATGTTCATATGCCTGAAGAAGAACTCACATCCAAGACATACAAAGGAACAAACACCAACAAAATCTTCACCAATTTAAAGCCAGTGAAACAATTTGTCTAGACCTCCTCTATGAGGTACACGAATGGCCAACAGATCCATGGAGACCCCTGTACTTCAAATGTTAGGAAAATGCAGATGTGATCGACACATCATTGAGTACATCTGTTTTAGGTAAAGAAGTAGAAAACCGGGTTGCAGAGATGGCTCAGTGTTTAAGAGCATTTCGTGCTCTTTCATCCTCCTGTATTCAATTTCAAGCAATCACATAATGGCTCACAACCATCTGCACTGAGGTCTTGTGCCTGCTTTTGGATGCAGAAAGAAGCACTCGAGAGATAGCTCAGTGGTTAGGAATACTGGCTGCCCTTAAAGGTCAGAAGTTCGATTCCTGGCAACCACAGATTTGCTCTCAAAATGAGATTTGGTGCCATCTACTGGCAAGAGAAGGAAGAGGCAGGAGAAATGGCTCAGTGCTTAAGAGCATTGCCTGCTGAGTTTCATGAGGCCAAGTGCAGACCTAGAGTCAGGGCAAAGACCAGGGCCCACGTTATTGTGACTGAATTAGGCAAACGTTTTTTTTAGTATGTGAAAGTCTCACAGCTCTATCAACATGAGCCATCGTGCTTCAGAGACAACACTAAGGAGAGTAAAACAAGATGGCTAGAAGAAGAAAGTACCGGCATGTTCATGAGCCTTAAAGTGAACTCACATCCAAGACAATCAAAGGACAACAAACACCAGCAAAATGTTAACCAATTTAAAGCCAGAAAAAAAATTTATCCTGACCCCCTCTATGAGGTACATGAACATCCAATAGGTCCATGGAGACCCCGGTACTCCACATGTCAGGGGAATGAAGATGTGATCCACACACCACATTGAGTAAACCAGGTTTAGTTAAAGAAGTTGAAAAACGGGTCGGAGAGATGGCTCAGTGGTTAAGAGCATTGCCTGCTCTTCCAAAGATCAGAAGTTCGATTCCTGGACATCACATAATTGCTTCAAAATGAGGTTTGGTGCCATCTACTGAAAGCAGAAGGAAGAGCAGGAGACATGTCTTGGTGGTTAAGAGCATGCCTGCTGAGTTTGATGAGGCCAAGTGAAGACATACAGCCAGGGCCCAGGTTGTTGGGACTGAATCAGGCAAAACATTTTGTTAGGATAATAAAGACTCACAGCTCTATCACCATGAGCCAGCATGCTTCAGAGACACCACCAAGCAGAGTAAGGTAAGATGTTTAGAACAAAAGACTAGCATGTTCATGTGCCTAAACGAGAACTCACATCGAAGACATACAAAGGAACAAACACCAACAAAAGCTTAACCAATTTAAAGCCAGTGAAACAATTTGTCGAGACCTCCTCTATGAGGTACACGAATGGCCAACAGATCCATGGAGACCCCTGTACATCAAAATGCAGATGTGATCCACACATCATTGAGTACATCTGGTTTAGTTAAAGAAGTAGAAAAACGTGTTGGAGAGATGGCTCATTGTTTAAGAGCATTTCGTGCTCTTTCATCCTCCTGTATTCAATTTCAAGCAATAACATAATGGCTCACAACCATCTGCACTGAGGTCTTGTGTCCTCTTTTGGATGCAGAAAGAAGCGCTCGAGAGATAGCTCAGTGGTTAAGAATACTGGCTCCCCTTCTAAAGGTCAGAAGTTCGATTCCTGGGAACCACGTAATTGCTCTCAAAAGGAGGTTTGGTGCCCTCTAGTGGCACCACAAGGAAGAGGCAGGAAAGATGGCTCTTTGCCTGCTGAGTTTGATGAGGCCAAGAACAGACATAGAGTCGGGGCACAGGGCCAGGGCCCACGTTGTTGTGACTGAATGAGGCAAAAGCTCTTGTTAGGATGTTAAAGACTCACAGCTCTATCACCATGAGCCAGCGTGCTTCAGAGACAACACCAAAGAGAGGAAGGCAAGATGGCTAGAAGAAGAAAACACTGGCATGTTCATGTGCCTTAAAGAGAACTCACATCCAAGACAATCAAAGGACTACAAACACCAGCAAAATGTTAACCAATTTAAAGCCAGAGAAACAATTTATCCTGACCTCCTCTATCAGGTACATGAACAGCCAATAGGTCCATGGAGACCCCTGTACTCCACATGTTAGGGGATACAGCTGTGATTCACACACCATATTGAGTAAACCTGGTTTCGTTAAAGAAGTTGAAAAATGGGTCGGAGAGATGGCTCATTGGTTAAGAGCATTGCCTGCTCTTCCAAAGATCAGAAGTTCGATTCCTGGACATCACATAATTGCTTCAAAATGAGGTTTGGTGCCCTCTACTGGAAGCAGAAGGAAGAGGCAGGAGAGATGTCTTGGTGGTTAAGAGCATGCCTGCTGAGTTTGATGAGGCCAAGTGCAGACATACAGCCAGGGCCTAGATGGTTGGGACTGAATCAGGCAAATAATTTTGTTAGGATAATAAAGACTCACAGCTCTATCACCATGAGCCAGCATGCTTCAGAGACACCACCAAGCAGAGTAAGGCAAGATGTTTAGAAGAAGAAAATACTAGTATGTTCATGTGCCTGAAGAAGAACCCACATCCAAGACATACCAAGAAACAAACACCAACAAAGCTTAACCAATTTAAAGCCAGTGAAACAATTTGTCTAGACCTCCTCTATGAGGTGCACGAATGGCTAACAGATCCATGGAGACCCCTGTACTTCAAATGTTAGGAAAATGCAGATGTGATGCACACATCATTGAGTACATCTGATTTAGGTAAAAAAGTAGAAAAACGGGTTGGATAGATGGCTCGGTGTTTAAGAGCATTTCGTGCTTTTCATCCTCCTGTATTCAATTTCAAGCAACAACATAATGGCTCACAACCATCTGCACTGAGGTCTTGTGCCTTCTTCTGGATGCAGAAAGAAGCGCTCGAGAGATAGCTCAGTGCTTAAGAATACTGGCTGCCTTTCTAAAGGTCAGAAGTTCGATTCCTTGCAACCCCAGTTTTGCTCTCAATATGAGATTTGGTGCCATCTGCTGGCAACAGAAGGAAGAGGCAGGAGAGATGGCTCAGTGCTTAAGAGCATTGCCTGCTAAGTTTGATGAGGCCAAGTGCAGACAGAGAGTCAGGGCAAAGGCCAGGACCCAGGTTATTGTGACTGAATTAGGCAAACGTTTTTTTAGGATGTTAAAGACTCACAGCTCTATCACCATGAGACATCGTGCTTCAGAGACAACACTAAGGAGAGTAAGGCAAGATGGCTAGAAGAAGAAAACACTGGCATGTTCATGTGCCTTAAAGAGAACTCACATCCAAGAAAATCAAAGGACTACAAACACCAGCAAAATGTTAACCAATTTAAAGCCAGAGAAACAATTTATCCTGACCTCCTCTATGAGGTACATGAACAACCAATAGGTCCATGGAGACCCCTGTACTCCACATGTTAGGGGATGCAGATGTGATCCACACACCACATTGAGTAAACCTGGTTTAGTTAAAGAAGTTGAAAAATGGGTCGGAGAGATGGTTAAGTGATTAAGAGCATTGTCTGCTCTTCCAAAGATCAGAAGTTCGATTCCTGGACATCACATAATTGCTTCAAAAAGAGGTTTGGTGCCCTCTACTGCAAGCAGAAGAAAGAGGCAGGAGAGATGTCTTGGTGGTTAAGAGCATGCCTGCTGAGTTTGATGAGGCCAAGTGCAGACATACAGCCAGGGCCTAGATGGTTGGGACTGAATCAGACAAAAAATTTTGTTAGGATAATAAAGACTCACAGCTCTATCACCATGAGCCAGCATGCTTCAGAGACACCACTAAGCAGAGTAAGGCAAGATGTTTAGAAGAAGAAAATACTAGCATGTTCATGTGCCTGAAGAAGAACTCACATCCAAGTCATACAAAGAAACAAAAACCAACAAAGCTTAACCAATTTAAAGCCAGTGAAACAATTTGTCTAGACCTCCTCTATGAGGTGCACGAATGGCCAACAGATCCATGGAGACCCCTGTACTTCAAAAGTTAGGAAAATGCAGATGTGATCTACACATCATTGAGTACATCTGGTTTAGGTAAAGAAGTAGAAAAACGGGTTGGAGAGATGGCTCAGTGTTTAAGAGCATTTCGTGCTCTTTCATCCTCCTGTATTCAATTTCAAGAAACCACATAATGGCTCACAACCATCTGCACTGAGGTCTTGTGCCCTCTTTTGTATGCAGAAAGAAGCGCTCGAGAGATAGCTCAGTGCTTAAGAATACTGGCTGCCTTTCTAAAGGTCAGAAGTTCGATTCCTGGCAACCCCAGTTTTGCTCTCAAAATGAGATTTGGTGCCATCTACTGGCAACAGAAGGAAGAGGCAGGAGAGATGGCTCAGTGCTTAAGAGCATTGCCTGCTGAGTTTGATGAGGCCAAGTGCAGACAGAGAGTCAGGGCATAGGCAATGGCCAGGGCCCACGTTATTGTGACTTAATTAGGCAAACGTTTTTTTAGGATGTTAAAGACTCACAGCTCTATCACCATGAGACATCGTGCTTCAGAGACAACACTAAGGAGAGTAAGACAAGATGGCTAGAAGAAGAAAACACTGGCATGTTCATGTGCCTTAAAGGGAACTCACATCCAGGACAATCAAAGGACTACAAACACCAGCAAAATGTTAACCAATTTAAAGCCAGAGAAACAATTTTTCCTTACCCCCTCTATGAGGTACATGAACAGCCAATAGGTCCATGGAGACCCCTGTACTCCACATGTTAGGGGAACGCAGATGTGATCCACACACCACATTGAGTAAACCAGGTTTAGTTAAAGAAGTTGAAAAACGGGTCAGAGAGATGGCTCAGTGTTCAAGAGCATTGCCTGCTCTTCCACAGATCAGAAGTTCGATTCCTGGACATCACATAATTGCTCCAAAATGAGGTTTGGTGCCCTCTACTTGAAGCAGAAAGAAGAGGCAAGAGACATGTCTTGGTGGTTAAGAGCATGCCTGCTGAGTTTGATGTGGCCAAGTGCAGACATACAGCCAGGGCTCAGGATGTTGGGACTGAATCAGGCAAAATATTTTGTTAGGATAAAAAAGACTCACAGCTCTATCACCATGAGCCAGCATGCTTCAGAGACACCACCAAGCAGAGTAAGGCAAGATGGTTAGAAGAAAATGCTAGCATGTTCATGTGCCTAAACGAGAACTCACATCGAAGACATACAAAGGAACAAACACCAACAAAAGCTTAACCAATTTAAAGCCAGTGAAACAATTTGTCTTGATCTCCTCTATGAGGTACACCCATGGCCAACAGATCCATGGAGACCCCTGTACTTCAAATGTGAGGAAAATGCAGATGTGATCCACACATCATTGAGTACATCTGGTTTAGGTAAAGAAGTAGAAAAACGGGTTGGAGAGATTACACAGTGTTTAAGAGCATTTCGTGCTCTTTCATCCTCCTGAATTCAATTTCAAGCAACCACATAATGGCTCACAACCATCTGCACTGAGGTCTTGTGCCGTCTTTTGGATGCAGAAAGAAGTGCTCGAGATAGAGTTCAGTGGGTAAGAATACTGGCTGCCCTTCTAAAGGTCAGAAGTTCAATTCCTGGCAACCACAGTTTTGCTCTCAAAATGAGATTTGGTGCCATCTACTGGCAACAGAAGGAAGAGGCAGGAGAGATGGCTCAGTGCTTAAGAGCATTGCCTGCTGAGTTTGATGAGGCCAAGTGCAGATATAGAGTCAGGGCAAAGGCCAGGGCCCACGTTATTGTGACTGAATTAGGCAAACTTTTTTTTAGGATGTTAAAGACCCACAGCTCTCTCACCATGAGCCATCGTGCTTCAGAGACAACACTAAGGAGAGTAAGGCAAGATGGCTAGAAGAAGAAAATACCGGCATGTTCATGTGCCTAAAAGAGAACTCACATCCAAGACAATCAAAGGACTACAAACACCAGCAAAATGTTTACCAATTTAAAGCCAGACAAACTATTTATCCTGACCCCCTCTATGAGCTACATGAACATCCAATAGGTCCATGGAGAACCCTGTACTCCACATGTTAGGGGAAAGAAGATGTGATCCACACACCACATTGAGTAAACCTGGTTTACTTAAAGATGTTGAAAAACGGTTCGGAGAGATGGCTCAGTGATTAAGAGCATTGCCTGCTCTTCTACAGATCAGAGGTTCGATTCCTGGACATCAAATAATTGCTTCAAAATGAGGTTTGGTACCCTCTACTGGAAGCAGAAGGAAGAGGCAGGAGAGATGTCTTGGTGGTTAAGAGCATGCCTGCTGAGTTTGATGAGGCCAAGTGCAGACATACAGCCAGGGCTCAGGATGTTGGGACTGAATCAGGCAAAATATTTTGTTAGAATAATAAAGACTCACAGCTCTATCACCATGAGCCAGCATGCTTCAGAGACACGACCAAGCAGAGTAAGGCAGGATGGTTAGAAGAAGAAAATACTAGCATGTTCATGTGCCTGAAGAAGAACTCACATCCAAGACATACAAAGGAACAAACACCAACAAAAGCTTAACCAATTTAAAGCCAGTGAAACAATTTGTCTAGACCTCCTCTATGAGGTACACGAATGGCCAACAGATCCATGGAGACCCCTGTACTTCAAATGTTAGGAAAATGCAGATGTGATCCACACATCATTGAGTACATCTGGTTTAGGTAAAGAAGTAGAAAAAAGGGTTGGAGAGATGGCTCAGTGTTTAAGAGCATTTCGTGCTCTTTCTTCCTCCTGTATCCAATTTCAAGCAACCACATAATGGCTCACAACCATCTGCACTGAGGTCTTGTGCCCTCTTTTGCATGCAGAAAGAAGCGCTCGAGAGATAGCTCAGTGGTTAAGAAGCATGGCTGCCCTTATAAAGGTCAGAAGTTCGATTCATGGAAACCACAGTTTTGCTCTAAGATGAGATTTGGTGCCATCTACTGGCAACAGAAGGAAGAGGCAGGAGAGATGGCTCAGTGCTTAAGAGCATTGGCTGCTGAGTTGGATGAGGCCAAGTGCAGACATAGAGTCAGGGCAAATGCCAGGGCACACGTTATTGTGACTGAATTGGGCAAACGTTTTTGTAGGATGTTAAAGACTCACAGCTCCATCACCATGAGACATCGTGCTTCAGGGACAACACTAAGGAGAGTAAGGCAAGATGGCTAGAAGAAGAAAACACTGGCATGTTCATGTGCCTTAAAGAGAACTCACATCAAAGACAATCAAAGGACTACAAACACCAGCAAAATGTTTACCAATTTAAAGCCAGAGAAACAATTTATCCTGACCTCCTCTATGAGGTACATGAACAGCCAATAGGTCCATGGAGACACCTGTATTCCACATGTTAGGGAATGCAGATGTGATCCACACACCACATTGAGTAAACCTGGTTTAGTTAAAGAAGTTGAAAAACGGGTCGGAGAGATGGCTCAGTGGTTAAGAGCATTGCCTGCTCTTCCAAAGATCAGAAGTTCGATTCCTGGACATCACATAATTGCTTCAAAATGAGGTTTGGTGCCCTCTACTGGAAGCAGAAGGAAGAGGCAGGAGAGATGTCTTGGTGGTTAAGAGCATGCCTGCTGAGTTTGTTGAGGCCAAGTGCAGACATACAGCCAGGACCCAGGTTGTAGGGACTGAATCAGGCAAAACATTTTGTTAGGATAATAAAGACTCACAGCTCTATCACCATGAGCCAGCATGCTTCAGAGACACCACCAAGCAGAGCACGGCAAGATGGTTAGAAGAAGAAAATACTAGCATGTTCATGTGCCTAAAGAAGAACTCACATCCAAGACATACAAAGGAACAAACACCAACAAAAGCTTAACCAATTTAAAGCCAGTGAAACAATTTGTCTAGACCTCCTCTATGAGGTGAACGAATGGCCAACAGATCCATGGAGATCCCTGTACTTCAAATGTTAGGAAAATGCAGATGTGATCCACACATCATTGAGTACATCTGCTTTAGGTAAAGAAGTAGAAAAACGGGTTGGAGAGATGGCTCAGTGTTTAAGAGCATTTCGTGCTCTTTCTTCCTCCTGTATCCAATTTCAAGCAAACACATAATGGCTCACAACCATCTGCACTGAAGTCTTGTGCCCTCTTTTGCATGCAGACAGAAGCGCTCGAGAGATAGCTCAGGGGTTAAGAATCATGGCTGCGCTGCTAAAGGTCAGAAGTTCGATTCCTGGCAACCACAGTTTTGCTCTCAAGATGAGATTTGGTGCCATCTACTGGCAACAGAAGGAAGAGGCAGGAGAGATGGCTCAGTGCTTAAGAGCATTGCCTGCTGAGTTGGATGAGGCCAAGTGCAGACATAGAGTCAGGGCAAAGGCCAGGGCACACGTTATTGTGACTGAATTGGGCAAACGTTTTTGTAGGATGTTAAAGACTCACAGCTCCATCCCCATGAGACATCGTGCTTCAGCGACAACATTAAGGAGAGTAAGGCAAGATGGCTAGAAGAAGAAAACACTGGCATGTTCATGTGCCTTAAAGAGAACTCACATCCAAGACAATCAAAGGACTACAAACACCAGCAAAATGTTAACCAATTTAAAGCCAGAGAAACAATTTATCCTGACCTCCTCTATGAGGTACATGAACAGCCAATAGGTCCATGGACAAACCTGTACTCCACATGTTAGGGGAATGCAGATGTGATCCACACACCACATTGAGTAAACCTGGTTTAGTTAAAGAAGTTGAAAAACGGGTCGGAGAGATGGCTCAGTGGTTAAGAGCATTGCCTGCTCTTCCAACGATCAGAAGTTCGATTCCTGGACATCACATAATTGCTTAAAAATGAGGTTTGGTGCCCTCTACTGGAAGCAGAAGGAAGAGGCAGGAGAGATGTCTTGGTGGTTAAGAGCATGCCTGCTGAGTTTGATGAGGCCAATTACAGAAATACAGCCAGGGCCCAGGTTGTTGGGACTGAATCAGGCAAAACATTTTGTTAGGATAATAAAGACTCACAGCTCTATCACCATGAGCCAGCATGCTTCAGAGACACCACCAAGCAGAGTAAGGCAGGATGGTTAGAAGAAGAAAATACTAGCATGTTCATGTGCCTGAAGAAGAAAATACATCCAAGACATACAAAGGAACAAACACCAACTAAAGCTTAACCAATTTAAAGCCAGTGAAACAATTTGTCTTGACCTCCTCTATGAGGTACACGAATGGCCAACAGATCCATGGAGACCCCTGTACTTCAAATGTTAGGAAAATGCAGATGTGATCCACACATCATTGAGTACATCTGGTTTAGGTAAAGAAGTAGAAAAACGGGTTGAAGAGATGGCTCAGTGTTTAAGAGCATTTCGTGCTCTTTCTTCCTCCTGTATCCAATTTCAAGCAACCACATAATGGCTCACAACCATCTGCACTGAGGTCTTGTGTTCTCTTTTGCATGTAAGAAAAAGCGCTTGAGAGATAGCTCAGTGGTTAAGAATCCTGGCTGCCCTTCTAAAGGTCAGAATTTCAATTCCTGGCAACCACAGTTTTGCTCTCAAGATGAGATTTGGTGCCATCTACTGGCAACAGAAGGAAGAGGCAGGAGAGATGGCTCAGGGCTTAAGAGCATTGCCTGCTGAGTTTGATGAGGCCAAGGGCAGACATAGAGTCTGGGCAAAGGCCAGGGCCCACGTTAATGTGACTGAATGGGGCAAACGTTTTTTTAGGATGTTAAAGACTCACAGCTCTATCACCATGAGACATCGTGCTTCAGAGACAACACTAAGGAGAGTAAGGCAAGATGGCTAGAAGAAGAAAACACTGGCATGTTCATGTGCCTTAAAGAGAACTCACATCCAAGACAATCAAAGGACTACAAACACCAGCAAAATGTTAACCAATTTAAAGCCAGAGAAACAATTTATCCTGACCTCCTCTATGAGGTACATGAACAGCCAATAGGTCCATGGAGACACCTGTATTCCACATGTTAGGGGAATGCAGATGTGATCCACACACCACATTGAGTAAACCTGGTTTAGTTGAAGAAGTTGAAAAACGCGTCGGAGAGATGGCTCAGTGATTAAGAGCATTGCCTGCTCTTCCAAAGATCAGAAGTTCGATTCCTGGACATCACATAATTGCTTCAAAATGAGGTTTGGTGCCCTCTACTGGAAGCAGAAGGAAGAGGCAGGAGAGATGTCTTGGTGGTTAAGAGCATGCCTGCTGAGTTTGATGAGTCAAAGTGCAGACATACAGGCAGGACCCAGGTTGTTGGGACTGAATCAGGCAAAACATTTTGTTAGGATAATAAAGACTCACAGCTCTATCACCATGAGCCAGCATGCTTCAGAGACATCACCAAGCAGAGTAAGGCAGGATGGTTAGAAGAAGAAAATACTAGCATGTTCATGTGCCTGAAGAAGAACTCACATCGAAGACATACAAGGAACAAACACCAACAAAAGCTTAACCAATTTAAAGCCAGTGATACAATTTGTCTAGACCTCCTCTATGAGGTACACGAATGGCCAACAGATCCATGGAGGAACCTGTACTTCAAATGTAAGAAAATGCAGATGTGATCCACACATCATTGAGTACATCTGGTTTAGGTAAAGAAGTAGAAAAACGGGTTGGAGAGATGGCGCAGTGTTTAAGAGCATTTCGTGCTCTTTCTTCCTCCTGTATCCAATTTCAAGCAACCACATAATGGCTCACAACCATCTGCACTGAGGTCTTGTGCTCTCTTTTGAAAGCAAAAAGAAGCGCTCTAGAGATAGCTCAGTTGATAAGAATCCTGGCTGCCCTTCTAAAGGACAGAAGTTCGATTCCTGGCAACCACAGTTTTGCTCTCAAAATGAGATTTGGTGCCATCTACTGGCAACAGAAGGAAGAGGCAGGAGAGATGGCTCAGTGCTTAAGAGCATTGGCTGCTGAGTTGGATGAGGCCAAGTGCAGACATAGAGTCAGGGCAAAGGCCAGGACCCACGTTATTGTGACTGAATTGGGCAAACGTTTTTTTAGGATGTTAAAGACTCACAGCTCTATCACCATGAGACATCGTGGTTCAGAGACAACACTCAGGAGAGTAAGGCAAGGTGGCTAGAAGAAGAAAACACTGGCATGTTCATGTGCCTTAAAGAGAACTCACATCCAAGACAATCAAAGGACTACAAACACCAGCAAAATGTTAACCAATTTAAAGCCAGAGAAACAATTTATCCTGACGTCCTCTATGAGGTACATGAACAGCCAATAGGTCCATGGAGAAACCTGTACTCCACATGTTAGGGGAATGCAGATGTGATCCACGCACCACATTGAGTAAACCTGGTTTAGTTAAAGAAGTTGAAAAACGGGTCGGAGAGATGGCTCAGTGGTTAAGAGCATTGCCTGCTCTTCCAAACATCAGAAGTTCGATTCCTGGACATCACATAATTGCTTCAAAATGAGGTTTGGTGCCCTCTACTGGAAGCAGAAGGAAGAGGCAGGAGAGATGTCTTGGTGGTTAAGAGCATGCCTGCTGAGTTTGATGAGGCCAAGTGCAGACATACAGGCAGGACCCAGGTTGTTGGGACTGAATCATGCAAAATATTTTGTTAGGATAATAAAGACTCACAGCTCTATCACCATGAGCCAGCATGCTTCAGAGACACCACCAAGCAGAGCAAGGCAAGATGGTTAGAAGAAGAAAATACTTGCATGTTCATGTGCCTGAAGAAGAACTCATATCCAAGACATACAAAGGAACAAACACCAACAAAAGCTTAACCAATTTAAAGCCAGTGAAACAATTTGTCTTGACCTCCTCTATGAGGTACACGAATGGCCAACAGATCCATGGAGACCCCTGTACTTCAAATGTTAGGAAAATGCAGATGTGATCCACACATCATTGAGTACATCTGGTTTAGGTAAAGAAGTAGAAAAACGGGTTGGAGAGATGGCTCAGTGTTTAAGAGCATTTCGTGCTCTTTCTTCCTCCTGTATCCAATTTCAAGCAACCACATAATGGCTCACAACCATCTGCACTGAGGTCTTGTGCTCTCTTTTGCATGCAAGAAGAAGCGCTTGAGAGATAGCTCAGTGGTTAAGAATCCTGGCTGCCCTTCTAAAGGTCAGAAGTTCGATTCCTGGCAACCACAGTTTTGCTCTCAAAATGAGATTTGGTGCCATGTACTGGCAACAGAAGGAAGAGGCAGGAGAGATGGCTCAGGGCTTAAGAGCATTGCCTGTTGAGTTTGATGAGGCCAAGTGCAGACATAGAGTCAGGGCAAAGGCCAGGGCCCACGTTAATGTGACTGAATGGGGCAAACGTTTTTTTAGGATGTTAAAGACTAACAGCTCTATCACCATGAGACATCGTGCTTCAGAGACAACACTAAGGAGAGTAAGGCAAGATGGCTAGAAGAAGAAAACACTGGCATGTTCATGTGCCTTAAAGAGAACTCACATCCAAGACAATCAAAGGACTACAAACACCAGCAAAATGTTAACCAATTTAAAGCCAGAGAAACAATTTATCCTGACCTCCTCTATGAGGTACATGAACAGCCAATAGGTCCATGGAGACACCTGTATTCCACATGTTAGGGGAATGCAGATGTGATCCACACACCACATTGAGTAAACCTGGTTTAGTTGAAGAAGTTTGAAAAACGGGTCGGAGAGATGGCTCAGTGGTTAAGTGCATTGCCTGCTCTTCCAAAGATCAGAAGTTCGATTCCTGGACATCACATAATTGCTTCAAAATGAGGTTTGGTGCCCTCTACTGGATGCAGAAGGAAGAGGCAAGAGCGATGTCTTGGTGGTTAAGAGCATGCCTGCTGAGTTTGATGAGGCAAAGTGCAGACATACAGCCAGGGCCCAGGTTGTTGGGACTGAATCAGGCAAAACATTTTGTTAGGATAATAAAGACTCACAGCTCTATCACCATGAGCCAGCATGCTTCAGAGACATCACCAAGCAGAGTAAGGCAGGATGGTTAGAAGAAGAAAATACTAGCATGTTCATGTGCCTGAAGAAGAACTCACATCCAAGACATACAAAGGAACAAACACCAACAAAAGCTTAACCAATTTAAAGCCAGTGAAACAATTTGTCTAGACCTCCTCTATGAGATACACGAATGGCCAACAGATCCATGGAGGAACCTGTACTTCAAATGTAAGAAAATGCAGATGTGATCCACACATCATTGAGCACATCTGGTTTAGGTAAAGAAGTAGAAAAACGGGTTGGAGAGATGGCGCAGTGTTTAAGAGCATTTCGTGCTCTTTCTTCCTCCTGTATCCAATTTCAAGCAACCACATAATGGCTCACAACCATCTGCACTGTTGTCTTGTGCCCTCTTTTGCATGCAGAAAGAAGCGCTCGAGAGATAGCTCAGTGGTTAAGAATCCTGGCTGCCCTTCTAAAGGTCAGAAGTTCGATTCCTGGCAACCACAGTTTTTCTCTCAAAATGAGATTTGGTGCCATCTACTGGCAACAGAAGGAAGAGGCAGGAGAGATGGCTCAGTGCTTAAGAGCATTGGCTGCTGAGTTTGATGAGGCCAAGTGCAGACATAGAGTCAAGGCAAAGGCCAGGGCCCACGTTAATGTGACTGGTTTGGGCAAACGTATTTTTAGGATGTTAAAGACTCACAGCTCTATCACCATGAGACATCGTGCTTCAGAGACAACACTAAAGAGAGTAAGGTAAGATGGCTAGAAGAAGAAAACACTGGCATGTTCATGTGCCTTAAAGAGAACTCACATCCAAGACAATCAAAGGACTACAAACACCAGCAAAATGTTAACCAATTTAAAGCCAGAGAAACAATTTATCCTGACCTCCTCTATGAGGTACATGAACAGCCAATAGGTCCATGGAGACACCTGTATTCCACATGTTAGGGGAATGCAGATGTGATCCACACACCATATTGAGTAAACCTGGTTTAGTTGAAGAAGTTGAAAAACGCGTCGGAGAGATGGCTCAGTGGTTAAGTGCATTGCCTGGTCTTCCAAAGATCAGAAGTTCGATTCCTGGACATCACATAATTGCTTCAAAATGAGGTTTGGTGCCCTCTACTGGAAGCAGAAGGAAAAGGCAGGAGAGATGTCTTGGTGGTTAAGAGCATGCCTGCTGAGTTTGATGAGGCCAAGTGCAGACATACAGCCAGGACCCAGGTTGTTGGGACTGAATCAGGCAAAACATTTTGTTAGGATAATAAATACTCACAGCTCTATCACCATGAGCCAGCATGCTTCAGAGACATCACCAAGCAGAGTAAGGCAGGATGGTTAGAAGAAGAAAATACTAGCATGTTCATGTGCCTGAAGAAGAAATCACATCCAAGACATACAAAGGAACAAACACCAACAAAAGCTTAACCAATTTAAAGCCAGTGAAACAATTTACCTAGACCTCCTCTATGAGGTACACGAATGGCCAACAGATCCATGGAGACCCCTGTACTTCAAATGTTAGGAAAATGCAGATGTAATCCACACATCATTGAGTACACCTGGTTTAGGTAAAGAAGTAGAAAAACAGGTGGCAGAGATGGCTCAGTGTTTAAGAGCATTTCGTGCTCTTTCTTCCTCCTGTATTCAATTTCAAGCAACCACATAATGGCTCACAACCATCTGCACTGAGGTCTTGTGCTCTCTTTTGAAAGCAAAAAGAAGCGCTCTAGAGATAGCTCAGTTGATAAGAATCCTGGCTGCCCTTCTAAAGGTCAGAAGTTCGATTCCTGGCAACCACAGTTTTGCTCTCAAAATGAGATTTGGTGCCATCTACTGGCAACAGAAGGAAGAGGCAGGAGAGATGGCTCAGTGCTTAAGAGCATTGGCTGCTGAGTTGGATGAGGCCAAGTGCAGACATAGAGTCAGGGCAAAGGCCAGGGCCCACGTTATTGTGACTGAATTGGGCAAACGTTTTTTTAGGATGTTAAAGACTCACAGCTCTATCACCATGAGACATCGTGCTTCAGAGACAACACTAAGGAGAGTAAGGCAAGATGGCTACAAGAAGAAAACACTGGCATGTTCATGTGCCTTAAAGAGAACTCACATCCAAGACAAAAAAAGGACTACAAACACCAGCAAAATGTTAACCAATTTAAAGCCAGAGAAACAATTTATCCTGACCTCCTCTATGAGGTACATGAACAGCCAATAGGTCCATGGAGAAACCTGTACTCCACATGTTAGGGGAATGCAGATGTGATCCACACACCACATTGAGTAAACCTGGTTTAGTTAAAGAAGTTGAAAAACGGGTCGGAGAGATGGCTCAGTGGTTAAGAGCATTGCCTGCTCTTACAAAGATCAGAAGTTCGATTCCTGGACATCACATAATTGCTTCAAAATGAGGTTTGGTGCCCTCTACTGGAAGCAGAAGGAAGAGGCAGGAGAGATGTCTTGGTGGTTAAGAGCATGCCTGCTGAGTTTGATGAGGCCAAGTGCAGACATACAGCCAGGACCCAGGTTGTAGGGACTGAATCAGGCAAAACATTTTGTTAGGATAATAAAGACTCACAGCTCTATCACCATGAGCCAGCATGCTTCAGAGTCACCACCAAGCAGAGCAAGGCAAGATGGTTAGAAGAAGAAAATTCTAGCATGTTCATGTGCCTGAAGAAGAACTCACATGCAAGACATACAAAGGAACAAACACCAACAAAAGCTTAACCAATTGAAAGCCAGTGACACAATTTGTCTTGAACTCCTCTATGAGGTACACGGATGGCCAACAGATCCATGGAGACCCCTGTACTTCAAATGTTAGGAAAATGCAGATGTGATCCACACATCATTGAGTACATCTGGTTTAGGTAAAGAAGTAGAAAAACGGGTTGGAGAGATGGCTCAGTGTTTAAGAGCATTTCGTGCTCTTTCTTCCTCCTGTATCCAATTTCAAGCAACCACATAATGGCTCACAACCATCTGCACTGAGGTCTTGTGCCCTCTTTTGCATGCAGAAAGAAGCGCTCGAGAGATAGCTAAGTGGTTAAGAATCCTGGCTGCCCTTCTAAACGTCAGAAGTTCGATTCCTGGCAACCACAGTTTTGCTCTCAAAATGAGATTTGGTGCCATCTACTGGCAACAGAAGGAAGAGGCAGGAGAGATGGCTCAGTGCTTAAGAGCATTGGCTGCTGAGTTGGATGAGGCCAAGTGCAGACATAGAGTCAGGGCAAAGGCCAGGGCCCACGTTAATGTGACTGAATTGGGCAAACGTTTTTTTTAGGATGTTAAAGACTCACAGCTCTATCACAATGAGACATCGTGCTTCAGAGACAACACTAAGGAGAGTAAGGCAAGATGGCTAGAAGAAGAAAACACTGGCATGTTCATGTGCCTTAAAGAGAACTCACATGCAAGACAATCAAAGGACTACAAACACGAGCAAAATGTTAACCAATTTAAAGCCAGAGTAACAATTTATCCTGACGTCCTCTATGAGGTACATGAACAGCCAATAGGTCCATGGAGAAACATGTACTCCACATGTTAGGGGAATGCAGAAGTGATCCACACACCACATTGAGTAAACCTGGTTTAGTTAAAGAAGTTGAAAAACGGGTCGGAGAGATGGCTCAGTGGTTAAGAGCATTGCCTGCTCTTCCAAAGATCAGAAGTTCGATTCCTGGACATCACATAATTGCTTCAAAATGAGGTTTGGTGCCCTCTACTGGAAGCAGAAGGAAGAGGCAGGAGAGATGTCTTGGTGGTTAAGAGCATGCCTGCTTAGTTTGATGAGGCAAAGTGCAGACATACAGCCAGGACCCAGAATGTAGGGACTGAATCAGGCAGAACATTTTGTTAGGATAATAAAGACTCACAGCTCTATCACCATGAGCCAGCATGCTTCAGAGACACCACCAAGCAGAGCAAGGCAAGATGGTTAGAAGAAGAAAATACTAGCATGTTCATGTGCCTGAAGAAGAACTCACATCCAATACATACAAAGGAACAAACACCAACAAAAGCTTAACCAATTTAAAGCCAGTGAAACAATTTGTCTAGACCTCCTCTATGAGGTAAACGAATGGCCAACAGATCCATGGAGACCCCTCTACTTCAAATGTTAGGAAAATGCAGATGTGATCCACACATCATTGAGTACAACTGGTTTAGGTAAAGAAGTAGAAAAACGGGTTGGAGAGATGGCTCAGTGTTTAAGAGCATTTCGTGCTCTTTCTTCCTCCTGTATCCAATTTCAAGCAACCACATAATGGCTCACAACCATCTGCACTGAGGTCTTGTGCCCTTTTTTGCATGCAGATAGAAGCGCTCGAGAGATAGCTCAGTGGTTACGAATCATGGCTGCGCTGCTAAAGGTCAGAAGTTCGATTCCTGGCAACCACAGTTTTGCTCTCAAAATGAGATTTGGTGCCGTCTACTGGCAACAGAAGGAAGAGGCAGGAGAGATGGCTCAGTGCTTAAGAGAATTGGCTGCTTAGTTTGATGAGGCCAAGTGCAGACATAGAGTTAGGGCAAAGGCCAGGGCCCACGTTATTGTGACTGAATTGGGCAAACGTTTTTTTAGGATGTTAAAGACTCACAGCTCTATCACCATGAGACATCGTGCTTCAGAGACAACAGCAAGGAGAGTAAGGCAAGATGGTAGAAGAAGAAAACACTGGCATGTTCATGTGCCTTAAAGAGAACTCACATCCAAGACATTAAAAAGGACTACAAACACCAGCAAAATGTTAACCAATTTAAAGCCAGAGAAACAATTTATCCTGACCTCCTCTATGAGGTACATGAACAGCCAATAGGTCCATGGAGACCCCTGTACTCCACATGTTAGGGGAATGCAGATGTGATCCACACACCACATTGAGTAAACCTGGTTTAGTTGAAGAAGTTGAAAAACGCGTCGGAGAGATGGCTCAGTGGTTAAGAGCATTGCCTGCTCTTCCAAAGATCAGAAGTTCGATTCCTGGACATCACATAATTGCTTCAAAATGAGGTTTGGTGCCCTCTACTGGAAGCAGAAGGAAGAGGCAGGAGAGATGTCTTGGTGGTTAAGAGCATGCCTGCTGAGTTTGATGAGGCCAAGTGCAGACATACAGCCAGGACCCAGGTTTTTGGGACTGAATCAGGCAAAACATTTTGTTAGGATAATAAAGACTCACAGCTCTATCACCATGAGCCAGGATGCTTCAGAGACATCACCAAGCAGAGTAGGGCAGGATGGTTAGAAGAAGAAAATACTAGCATGTTCATGTGCCTGAAGAAGAACTCACATCCAAGACATACAAAGGAACAAACACCAACAAAAGCTTAACCAATTTAAAGCCAGTGAAACAATTTGTCTAGACCTCCTCTATGAGGTACACGAATGGCCAACAGATCCATGGAGGCCCCTGTACTTCAAATGTAAGAAAATGCAGATGTGATCCACACATCTTTGAGTACATCTGGTTTAGGTAAAGAAGTAGAAAAACAGGTTGGAGAGATGGCGCAGTGTTTAAGAGCATTTCGTGCTCTTTCTTCCTCCTGTATCCAATTTCATGCAACCACATAATGGCTCACAACCATCTGCACTGAGGTCTTGTGCCCTTTTTTGCATGCAGATAGAAGCGATCGAGAGATAGCTCAGTGCTTAAGAATCCTGGCTGCCCTTCAAGGTCAGAAGTTCGATTCCTGGCAACCACAGTTTTGCTCTCAAAAGGAGATTTGGTGCCATCTACTGGCAAGAGAAGGAAGAGGCAGGAGAGATGGCTCAGTGCTTAAGAGCATTGGCTGCTGTGTTTGATGAGGCCAATTTCAGACATAGAGTCAGGGCAAAGGCCAGGGCACACGTTATTGTGACTGAATTGGGCAAAAGTTTTTTAAGGATGTTGAAGACTCACAACTCTATCACCATGAGACATCGTGCTTCAGAGACAACACTAAGGAGAGTAAGGCAAGATGGCTAGAAGAAGAAAACACTGGCATGTTCATGTGCCTTAAAGAGAACTCACATCCAAGACAATAAAAAGGACTACAAACACCAGCAAAATGTTAACCAATTTAAAGCCAGAGAAACAATTTATCCTGACTTCCTCTATCAGGTACATGAACAGTCAATAGGTCCATGGAGACACCTGTACTCCACATGTTAGTGGAATGCAGATGTGATCCACACACCACATTGGGTAAACCTGGTTTAGTTAAGGAATTTGAATAACGGGTCGGAGAGATGGATCAGTGCTTAAGAGCATTGGCTGCTGTGTTTGATGAGGCCAAGTGCAGACATAGAGTCAGGGCAAAGGGAAGGGCACACGTTATTGTGACTGAATTAGGCAAACCTTTTTTTAGGATGTTAAAGACTCACAGCTCTATCACCATGAGACATCGTGCTTCAGAGACAACACTAAGGAGAGTAAGGCAAGATGGCTAGAAAAAGATGGCTAGTAGAAGAACACATTGGCATGTTCATGTGCCTTAAAGAGAACTCACATCCAAGACAATCAAAGGACTAAAAACACCAGCAAAATGTTAACCAAATTAAAGCCAGAAAAAAATTTAACCTGACTTCCTCTATCAGGTACATGAACAGCCAATAGGTCCATGGAGACACCTGTACTCCACATGTTAGGGGAATGCAGATATGATCCACACACCACATTGAGTAAACCTGGTTTAGTTAAAGAAGTTGAAAAACGGGTGGGGAGATGGCTCAGTGGTTAAGAGCATTGCCTGCTCTTCCAGAGATCATAAGTTCGATTCCTGGACATCACATAATTGATTCAAAATGCGGTTTGGTGCCCTCTACTGGAAGCAAAATGAGGCAGGAGAGATGTCTTGGTGGTTAAGAGCATGCCTGCTGAGATTGATGAGGCCAGGGCCAAGCTTGTTGGGACTGAATCAGGCAAAACATTTTGTTAGGATAATAAAGACTCACAGCTCTATCACCATGAGCCAGCATGTTTCAGAGACACCACCAAGCAGAGTAAGGCAGGATGGTTAGTAGAAGAAAATACTAGCATGTTCATGTGTCTGAAGAAGAACTCACATCCAAGACATACAAAGGAACAAACACCAACAAAAGCTTAACCAATTTAAAGCCAGTGAATCAATTTGTCTAGACCTCCTCTATGAGGTACACGAATGGCCAACAGATCCATGGAGACCCCTGTACTTCAAATGTTAGGAAAATACAGATGTGATCCACACATCATTTAGTACATCTGGTTTAGGTAAAGAAGTAGAAAAACGGGTTGGAGAGATGGCTCAGTGTTTAAGAGCATTTCGTGCTCTTTCTTCTTCCTGTATCCAATTTCAAGCAGCCACATAATGGCTCACAACCATCTGCACTGAGGTCTTGTGCCCTCTTTTGGATGCAGAAAGAAGCGCTCGAGAGATAGCTCAGTGGTTAAGAATCCTGGCTGCCCTTCTAAAGGTCAGAAGTTCGATTCCTGGCAACCACAGTTTTGCTCTCAAAATGAGATTTGGTGCCATCTACTGGCAACAGAAGGAAGAGGCAGGAGAGATGGCTCAGCGCTTAAGAGCATTGGCTGCTGAGTTTGATGAGGCCAAGTGCAGACATAGAGTCAGGGCAAAGGCCAGGGCCCACGTTATTGTGACTGAATTAGGCAAACGTTTTTTAGGATGTTAAAGACTCACAGCTCTATCACCATGAGACATCGTGCTTCAGAGACAACACTAAGGAGAGTAAGGCAAGATGGCTAGAAGAAGAAAACACTGGCTTGTTCATGTGCCTAAAAGAGAACTCACATCCAAGACAATCAAAGGACTTCAAACACCAGCAAAATGTTAACCAATTTAAAGCCAGAGAAACAATTTATCCTGACCTCCTCTATCAGGTACATGAACAGCCAATAGGTCCATGGAGACCCCTGTACTCCACATGTTAGGGGAATGCAGATGTGATCCACATACCACATTGAGTAAACCTGGTTTAGTTAAAGAATTCGAAAAACGGGTCGGAGAGATGGCTCAGTGGTTAAGAGCATTGCCTGCTCTTCCAACGATCAGAAGTTCGATTCCTGGACATCACATAATTGCTTCAAAATGAGGTTTGGTGCCCTCTACTGGAAGCAGAAGGATGAGGCAGGAGAGATGTCTTGGTGGTTAAGAGCATGCCTGCTGAGTTTGATGAGGCCAAGTGCAGACATACAGCCAGGACCCAGGTTTTTGGGACTGAATCAGGCAAAACATTTTGTTAGGATAATAAAGACTCACAGCTCTATCACCATGAGCCAGCATGCTTCAGAGACACCACCAAGAAGAGCAAAGCAGGATGATTAGAAGAAGAAAATACTAGCATATTCATGTGCCTGAAGAAGAACTCACATCCAAGACATACAAAGGAACAAACACCAACAAAGCTTAACCAATTTAAAGCCAGTGAAACAATTTGTCTAGACCTCCTCAATGAGGTACACGAATGGCCAACAGATCCATGGAGACCCCTGAACTTCAAATGTTAGGAAAATGCATATGTGATCCACACATCATTGAGTACATCTGGTTTAGGTAAAGAAGTAGAAAAACGGGTTGGAGGGATGTCTCGATGTTTAAGAGCATTTCGTGCTCTTTCATCCTCCTGTATCCAATTTGAAGCAACCACATAATGGCTCACAACCATCTGCAGTGAGGTCTTGTGCTCTCTTTTGAATGCAGAAAGAAGCGCTCGAGAGATAGCTCAGTGGTTAAAAATCCTGGCCGCCCTTCTAAAGGTCAGAAGTTCGATTCCTGGCAACCACAGTTTTGCTCTCAAAATGAGATTTGGTGCCATCTACTGGCAACAGAAGGAAGAGGCAGAGAGATGGCTCAGTGCTTAAGAGCATTGACTGCTGAGTTGGATGAGGCCAAGTGCAGACATAGAGTCAGGGCAAAGGCCAGAGCCCAGGTTATTGTGACTGAATTGGGCAAACGTTTTTTTAGGATGTTAAAGACTCACAGCTCTATCACCATGAGACATCGTGCTTCAGAGACAACACTAAGGAGAGTAAGGCAAGATGGCTAGAAGAAGAAAACACTGGCATGTTCATGTGCCTTAAAGAGAACTCACATCCAAGACAATCAAAGGACTACAAACACCAGCAAAATGTTAACCAATTTAAAGCCAGAGAAACAATTTATCCTGACCTCCTCTATGAGGTACATGAACAGCCGATAGGTCCATGGAGACCCCTGTCCTCCACATGTTAGGGGAATGCAGATGTGATCCACACACCACATTGAGTAAACCTGGTTTAATTAAAGATGTGGAAAACCGGGTCGGAGAGATGGCTCAGTGGTTAAGAGCATTGCCTGCTCTTCCAAAGATCAGAAGTTCGATTCCTGGACATCACATAAATGCTTCAAAATGAGGTTTGGTGCCCTCTACTGGAAGAAGAAGGAAGAGGCAGGAGAGATGTCTTGGTGGTTAAGAGCATGCCTGCTGAGTTTGATGAGGCCAAGTGCAGACATACAGCCAGGACCCAGGTTGTTGGGACTGAATCAGGCAAAATATTTTGTTAGGATAATAAAGACTCACAGCTCTATCACCATGAGCCAGCATGCTTCAGAGACACCACCAAGCAGAGTAAGGCAGGATGGTTAGAAGAAGAAAATACTAGCATGTTCATGTGCCTGAAGAAGAACTCACATCGAAGACATACAAGGAACAAACACCAACAAAAGCTTAACCAATTTAAAGCCAGTGAAACAATTTGTCTACACCTCCTCTATGAGGTACACGAATGGCCAACAGATCCATAGAGACCCCTGTACTTCAAATTTTAGGAAAATGCAGATGTGATCCACACATCATTGAGTACATCTGGTTTAGGTAAAGAAGTAGAAAAACGGGTTGGAGAGATGGCTCAGTGTTTAAGAGCATTTCGTGCTCTTTCTTCCTCCTGTATCCAATTTCAAGCAACCACATAATGGCTCACAACCACCTGCACTGAGGTCTTGTGCCCTCTTTTGGATGCAGAAAGAAGCGCTCGAGAGATAGCTCAGTGGTTAAGAATCCTGGCTGCCCTTCTAAAGGTCAGAAGTTCGATTCCTGGCAACCACAGTTTTGCTCTCAAAATGAGATTTGGTGCCATCTACTGGCAACAGAAGGAAGAGGCAGGAGAGATGGCTCAGTGCTTAAGAGCATTGGCTGCTGAGTTGGATGAGGCCAAGTGCAGACATAGAGTCAGGGCAAAGGCCAGGGCACACGTTATTGTGACTGAATTGGGCAAACGTTTTTGTAGGATGTTAAAGACTCACAGCTCTATCACCATGAGACATCGTGCTTCAGAGACAACACTAAGGAGAGTAAGGCAAGATGGCTAGAAGAAGAAAACACTGCCATGTTCATGTGCCTTAAAGAGAACTCACAGCCAAGACAATCAAAGGACTACAAACACCAGCAAAATGTTAACCAATAAAGCCAGAGAAACAATTTATCCTGACCTCCTCTATGAGGTACATGAACAGCCAATAGGTCCATGGAGACCCCTGTACTCCACATGTTAGGGGAATGCAGATGTGATCCACACACCACATTGAGTAAACCTGGTTTAGTTAAAGAAGTTGAAAAACGGGTCGGAAAGCTGGCTCAGTGGTTAAGAGCATTGCCTGCTCTTCCAAAGATCAGAAGTTCGATTCCTGGACATCACATAATTGCTTCAAAATGAGGTTTGGTGCCCTCTACTGGAAGCAGAAGGAAGAGGCAGGAGAGATGTCTTGGTGGTTAAGAGCATGCCTGCTGAGTTTGATTGATGGAGGTGGGTCATCTTTCTATCTGTTGTTTCATTGGTTAAGTAATAAAGAAACTGCCTTGGCCCCTTTAATAGGACAGAAAATTAGGTGGGTGGAGTAAACAGACAGAATGCTGGGAGAAAGAACCCGAGTAAAGGAGTCGCCATGATTCTCCCACTCCAGACAGACACAGGTTAAGATCTTTCCTGGTAAGCCAGCTCGTGGTACTACACAGAATATTAGGAATGGGTTAGATCAATATGTAAGAGCTAGCCAATAAGAGGCCGGAACTAATGGGCCAGTCAGTGTTTAAAAGAATACAGTTTCCATGTAATTATTTAGGGGCATAAGCTAGCCATGTGGGCAGCCGGGTGACGGGGATGCAGCCTCGCCGCTCTTATTTCAACAGAGTGGCACCCAACGTGCTAATGAACTCCACATAAAACCTGAGAGGGCTTAAAAAGGACACAGAGAGAATTTAAGACAGCTTTTTGCTGTTTGTGGGTTGCGTGCGGCAAAGAAATTGACCTGACTCAGCAACAGGAAAAATCTGGCTGTTTTACAATGCCGGCTTTCTGGGGTGTGCCGCCATTACGATCTCTGTCTGGCTCCTGTAGGAGACAGAGCTTTTGAAGGGAGCATTTGGAGTAAAGTGCTACGGCTTGCTTGATGGCAATGTGGACTGCTGTGTGCCTGGAACTGTGTGTGACTCAGGGGCACCAAATGGTTCTTATGCAGGAGCAGCTCAGCTCTGCCATGAGGAACTCTGCTGGTCTCAGGCAGGAACTACCATAATTACCATAATAACAGCGCAGTTAAGGTTTAGACTGGGCAGGACACAGGCAGTACCATAATACCTCTAAATGTTGCAACTTACTTTTTTAAGAAGCGCTTAACATTTTTAAAAAATGCTCCTGGATAGTAAAAAAATTACAGATTCACAATAGAACTGATTCAGACACTGTTGGATGAATGTACGTAGGCTTGAGAGAGAGAAAAATATATATATAAAGAATAAAGTTAATTGTAGTAGGGAGCTGCGGGCCTCTTCCCATAGCCCGGCTCATGGTTGCCTGGCTAGCTTATGCCCCAAAATAAAGACACACAAACTCTATTCTTTTAAACACTGCTTGGCCCATTTCTGTTCATGTATGTAGCACCCCAGGTGCGCTTACCGGGAAGATTCTAGCCTACATCCATCCTGGGTTGGAGTTTCATCGCGTCTGCTCTGGAGAGGAGAGCATGGCGTCTGTCTCTGAGAGGAGCTGCCTTGCATCTGAGCTCACTTCCTCTTCCTCCCAGCATTCTATTCTGTCTACTCCACCCACCTAAGGGGTAGCCTATCAAATGGGCCAAGGCAGTTTGTTTATTGACAAATGACCTTCCTCCATCATTTCCCTTTTTTCTGTTTAAACAAAAAAAAAAAGGAAGGCTTTAACTTTAACATAGCAAAATTACATATAACAAAACAGTTATCAAGTAAAAATTACAATATTTACATCTATTTTATCTTTATCATAACTAAGGAAAACTATAACTATAACTATCTATCTATTATTCAACTCCGTCAAAGACTCCAGAAGAATACAATATTACCTAAGCAAACAAAAAGTAAGCAACTTCTAAACTCTAGTAATGACAGAGACATCTCACTGCCTGGACAGTCACCCAAAGTTCCTCTGTACCGTTGGGGCATCCATCTTCGGCCTAAAGGTCCATAGTATCCAGAGACGTTTCCATGAAGCAGGAAATTTAAAGGCAGTTCAGTCACTATCTGCTGTGTCCTGCAGAATGTCTCGCAGACTCTTTCATGAATCAGGAACCCCGAAAGATCATCTCACCTTTAGGCAAGTTCAGCAGTCCTCTCTCTGTGGGTTCTTTGTGTCCAGTTTATAAAATAGTCCAGACAAGAGCAGTTTCTTGCCCAAATGGCTATCAAACTCCATAAGGATCCTCTTCGATGCCCATCTTCTTCTTGAAGTAGATTGGTGCTGCCAGGAGCAGAGTGTCTCATTGTCATGAAAAACCCTAAGTTATTAAAACATTTAAAATACCATATTCTCTAGTCTTTGAAAGATATGATGAATGCCTATCTGAAATATATGCATGCACATCTAGAAAATCTAACTAACATGACTACAAACTTGACTATTATTGATAATTATCCATTAACAACCTATATACATTACATTTTTAAGTGAACTACACAATCACAATACCTTAATCAAGGTCAGAAATACATATACATATAACAAAATTGACCTTAAAATCTATAGCAATGCAAATTATTCATACCTATATCATCTCTCCCTTTAAATGTAAAAGAACATTTATAAACAATATATGGGAACATGGGCGCAGTTTTTTCTCTCCAAACTGCTTCCTGCTGAATGGGGGCGCTGTTAATCAAGTCTTTCATGGTATAACCTGTGTGCTAGGTTCCTCTCAGTCGGCAGTTGAGCAAAGTAATTTTTTGAAGGTGTTCACAGCAACCCTTCAGGAGGACGTGGTCTATCATACCATATTGGGATCGAAGAAGCAATCCAAAGAGTCTCATCCTCTGTGAAAACAAAAGAAGAAACTCTTTTCCAAAGTATCATATCCTTAGATCCAAATTCTGAAGTCAAGGTATTTTGAAAATATCTATCTTGGATTAGTTCAGCAGCATTTATAAATAAATATCTTTTAGCATCTGGTGCTCCTTCCTCAGCATTCAAACAATTCAAAGAGAGCATAATAGCATACAGTATCAAGATTCTCTGTGTAACTTCCATTTTTGTGCAGCTTTATTTTAACTCTATTTTGTTTACTTTTACTTTTACTTTATATTTTCTGTATATCTTCGTCCTGGAATAACTCTTTAGACAAGGCTGTCCTTGAATTCAGAGATCTGTCTGTCTCTGCCTCCCAGGCAGTGGGATTAAAGGCGTGTGCTACCACACCTTGAAGTCTCAGAGGTCAATCTCCCTCTGCCTTCCAAGTGTTGGGGATTAAAGGTGTGTACTACCACACCCAACTACTCTCTTTCTTCCTTATTTTACTTTTAAGAACTTTAACTTTCAGCCTGCATATATTTTTAAACACACTGTAAATCATTTAAAGTTTTCTTTTGTCTTTGAATCTCTCTTTACTGTATATCTCTCTCTCTTTTTCTGACCACATGAGTCTTTAATTTACCAAGCAATATCAGTAGGATGAAAGCCGTGGCTTTGACGGCTGGATCCAGCACATTCCTTAGCTTTCCAGCCTCATGGCTGAGGTACCAGCTGTAGCCATGTTTATCACCACAACTCTGTGGCGTTTCAAGGTCCTTGCCAGCAAACAAGCTACAACACTCAAATGCTCTCTCTGTAGCTGACCTTCTGCCTCAAAGAGTCAGAGTTTGCCCTGGCAGGATGGCCCACAAAGCCGGCATTTTAAAACAGCACAACTTTTTTTCCTGCTACGGCTGAAAACCGAAAAGCATGCCTTCAGCTTTTCACCAACACCGTTTTAAGTATTTCGTGGCAGGACCTCTTAAATGAGCTGCAAAGTTTCACAGCTGAAGCTGAGTCAGGAAGCCTCTCTTAGATGAGAGCGCTTGCTTGCCTCTAGCAAGCAGAACAAAACCAAGAAATTGCTGCTACCAAGAAAACATGCTTTATTCTTTCCCAAGCTTTCTCAGGCTTTCAGTGGATTCAGTCATCCACGTCTGGGCGCCATCTGTAGTAGGGAGCTGCGGGCCTCTTCCCATAGCCCTGCTCATGGTTGCCTGGCTAGCTTATGCCCCAAAATAAAGACACACAAACTCTATTCTTTTAAACACTGCTTGGCCCATTTCTGTTCATGTATGTAGCACCCCAGGTGCGCTTACCGGGAAGATTCTAGCCTACATCCATCCTGGGTTGGAGTTTCATCGTGTCTGCTCTGGAGAGGAGAGCATGGCGTCTGTCTCTGAGAGGAGCTGCCTTGCATCTGAGCTCACTTCCTCTTCCTCCCAGCATTCTATTCTGTCTACTCCACCCACCTAAGGGGTAGCCTATCAAATGGGCCAAGGCAGTTTGTTTATTGACAAATGACCTTCCTCCATCAGTTAATGTCTTAAAAAAAGGGTAAAGTCTTTAAAGAGACAGAGTACAGATAGTTATAGATTAAAAGAAATAAAGAAAAATAAGCCACGTAAAAATGGAAAATTCACAGAGAGTCTGGATACTTTGTATTATTGTGTTTTCTTTAAAATTTTTGACTGTACAGGAGCTAAGTACAGAGAGACATTTCATTATATGGGCTGCCAAGCTAAACCAGAATGGACATAAGGGTATTATGATTTCAGAATATGGGTCTAAGGATATGATGCTTTGGAGAAGGTCTTCTTTTGTTTTCACAGAGGATGAGACTCTGTGGATTGTGTCTATCCCAATATGGTATGATAGACCACGCCCTCCTGAAAGGTTGCTGTGAACACCTTCAGAAAATTACTTCACTCAACTGCCAACCGAGATGACCCTGACACACAGGTTACACCATGAAAGATCTGAATAACAGCGCCCCCATTCAGCAGGAAGCAGTTTGGAGAGAAAAAACTGCGCCCATGTTCCCAAAATTGTTTATAAATGTTCTTTTACATTTAAAGGGGGATATGATATAGATATGAATAATTTGCTTTGGTGTGGATTTGAAGGTCAATTTTGTTATATGTATATGCATATTTCTAATCTTGATTAAGGTATTGTGACTGTATAGTTCATTTAAAAATGTAATGTATATAGGTTGTTAATGGATAATCATCGATAATTGTCAAGCTTTTAGTCATGTTAGTTAGATTTTCTAGATCTGCATAGATATATTTCAGCTAGATAGGCATTCTTCATATCTTTCAAAGACTGCAGAATATGGCATTTAATATTTTAATAACTTAGGGCTTTTCATGATAATGAGACACATCTACTCCTGGCAGCACCAATCTACTTCAAGAGGAAGATGGGCACCGAAGAGGCTCCTTATGGAGTTTGATAGTCATTTGGGCAAGAAACTGCTCTTGCCTGGACTGTTGCATAAACTGGACACAGAGAACCCGCAGAAAGAGGACTGCTGAACTTGCCTAAAGGTGAGATGATCTTTCGGGGTTCCTGACTCATGAAAGAGTCTGCGAGACATTCTGCAGGACACAGCAGAAAATGACTGAACTGTCTTTGGAATTTCCTGCTTCATGAAAATGTGTCTGCTGGATACTATGGGCCTGTAGGCCGAAGATGGATGCCCCAACGGTACAAAAGAACTTTGGGTGACTGTCCAGGCAGCGAGATGTCTCTGTCATATCTAAAGTTTGATGTTTCTTATTTCTTGTTTACTTAGGTAATATTATATCCTTCTGGAGTCTTTGATGGAGTTGAAGAAAGGTTAGTTATAGTTATAGTTTTCCTTAGTTATGATAAAAGATAAAATAGATATAAATATTGTAACTGGAATTCTTGTTTGATAACTGTTTTGTTATATGTAATCTTACTATGTTAAAGTGAAAGCCTTTCTTTTTTGTTTAAACAGAAAAAGGGGAAATGATGGAGGTGGGTCATCTTTCTATCTGTTGTTTCATTGGTTAAGTAATAAAGAAACTGCCTTGGCCCCTTTAATAGGACAGAAAATTAGGTGGGTGGAGTAAACAGACAGAATGCTGGGAGAAAGAAGCCGAGTAAAGGAGTCGCCATGATTCTCCCACTCCAGACAGACGCAGGTTAAGATCTTTCCAGGTAAGCCAGCTCGTGGTACTACACAGAATATTAGGAATGGGTTAGACCAATATGTAAGAGCTAGCCAATAAGAGGCCGGAACTAATGGGCCAGGCAGTGTTTAAAAGAACAGTTTCCATGTAATTACTTAGGGGCATAAGCTAGCCATGTGGGCAGACGGGGGTGCGGGGATGCAGCCCCGCCGCTCTTATTTCAACATTTGATGAGGCCAATTGCAGACATACAGCCAGGGCCCAGGTGGTTGGGACTGAATCAGGCAAAACATTTTGTTAGGATAATAAAGACTCACAGCTCTATCACCATGAGCCAGCATGCTTCAGAGACACCACCAAGCAGAGTAAGGCAAGATGGTTAGAAGAAGAAAATACTAGCATGTTCATGTGCCTGAAGAAGAACTCACATCCAAGACATACAAAGGAACAAACACCAACAAAAGCTTAACCAATTTAAAGCCAGTGAAACAATTTGTCTACACCTCCTCTATGAGGTGCACGAATGGTCAACAGATCCATGGAGACCCCTGTACTTCAAATGTTAGGAAAATGCAGATGTGAAGCAAACATCATTGAGTACATCTGGTTTAGGTAAAGAAGTAGAAAAACAGGTTGGAGAGATGTCTGAGTGTATAAGAGCATTTCTTGCTCTTTCTTCCTCCTGTATCCAATTTCAAGCAACCACATAATGGCTCACAACCATCTGCACTGAGGTCTTGTTCCCTCTTTTGCATGCAGAAAGAAGCGCTCGAGAGATAGCTCAGTGGTTAAGAATCCTGGCTGCCCTTCTAAAGGTCAGAATTTCGATTCCTGGCAACCACAGTTTTGCTCTCAAAATGAGATTTGGTGCCATCTACTGGCAACAGAAGGAAGAGGCAGGAGAGATGGCTCAGTGCTTAAGAGCATTGGCTGCTGAGTTGGATGAGGCCAAGTGCAGACATAGAGACAGGGCAAAGGCCAGGGCCCACGTTACTGTGACTGAATTGGGCAAACGTTTTTTTAGGATGTTAAAGACTCACAGCTCTATCACCATGAGACATCGTGCTTCAGAGACAACAATAAGGAGAATAAGGCAAGATGGCTAGAAGAAGAAAACACTGGCATGTTCATGTGCCTTAAAGAGAACTCACATCCAAGACAATCAAAGCACTACAAACACCAGCAAAATGTTAACCAATTTAAAGCCAGAGAAACAATTTATCCTGAACTCCTCTATCAGGTACATGAAGAGCCAAGAGGTCCATGGAGAAACCTGTACTCCACATGTTAGGGGAATGCAGATGTGATCCACACACCACATTGAGTAAACCTGGTTTAGTTAAAGAAGTTGAAAAACGGGTCGGAGAGATGGCTCAGTGGTTAAGAGCATTGCCTGCTCTTCCAAAGATCAGAAGTTCGATTCCTGGACATCACATAATTGCTTCAAAATGAGGTTTGGTGCCCTCTACTGGAAGCAGAAGGAAGAGGCAGGAGAGATGTCTTGGTGGTTAAGAGCATGCCTGCTGAGTTTGATGAGGCCAAGTGCAGACATACAGCCAGGATCCAGGTTGTAGGGACTGAATCAGGCAAAACATTTTGTTAGGATAATAAAGACTCACAGCTCTATCACCATGAGCCAGCATGCTTCAGAGACACCACCAGGCAGAGCAAGGCAAGATGGTTAGAAGAAGAAAATACTAGCATGTTCATGTGCCTGAAGAAGAACTCACATCCAAGACATACAAAGGAACAAACATCAACAAAAGCTTAACCAATTGAAAGCCAGTGAAACAATTTGTCTAGACCTCCTCTATGAGGTACACGAATGGCCAACAGATCCATGGAGACCCCTGTACTTCAAATGTTAGGAAAATGCAGGTGTGATCCACACATCATTGAGTACATCTGGTTTAGGTAAAGAAGTAGAAAAACGGGTTGGAGAGATGGCTCAGTGTTTAAGAGCATTTCGTGCTCTTTCTTCCTCCTGTATCCAATTTCAAGCAACCACATAATGGCTCACAACCATCTGCACTGAGGTCTTGTGCCCTCTTTTGCATGCAGAAAGAAGCGCTCGAGAGATAGCTCAGTGGTTAAGAATCCTGGCTGCGCTGCAAAAGGTCAGAAGTTCGATTCCTGGCAGCCACAGTTTTGCTCTCAAAATGAGATTTGGTGCCGTCTACTGGCAACAGAAGGAAGAGGCAGGAGAGATGGCTCAGTGCTTAAGAGAATTGGCTGCTGAGTTGGATGAGGCCAAGTGCAGACATAGAGTCAGGGCAAAGGCCAGGTCCCACGTTATTGTGACTGAATTGGGCAAACGTTTTTTTAGGATGTTAAAGACTCACAGCTCTATCACCATGAGACATCGTGCTTCAGAGACAACACTAAGGAGAGTAAGGCAAGATGGCTAGAAGAAGAAAACACTGGCATGTTCATGTGCCTTAAAGAGAACTCACATCCAAGACAATAAAAAGGACTACAATCACCAGCAAAATGTTAACCAATTTAAAGCCAGAGAAACAATGTATCCTGACCTCCTCTATCAGGTACATGAACAGCCAATAGGTCCATGGAGACCCCTGTACTCCACAGGTTAGGGGAATGCAGATGTGATCCACACACCACATTGAGTAAACCTGGTTTAGTTAAAGAAGTTGAAAAACGGTCGGAGAGATGGCTCAGTGGTTAAGAGCATTGCCTGCTCTTCCAAAGATCAGAAGTTCGATTCCTGGACATCACATAATTGCTTCAAAATGAGGTTTGGTGCCCTCTACTGGAAGCAGAAGGAAGAGGCAGGAGAGATGTCTCAGTGGTTAAGAGCATGCCTGCTGAGTTTGATGAGGCCAAGTGCAGACATACAGCCAGGACCCAGGTTGTTGGGACTGAATCAGGCAAAATATTTTGTTAGGATAATAAAGACTCACAGCTCTATCACCATGAGCCAGCATGCTTCAGAGACACCACCAAGCAGAGTAAGGCAGGATGGTTAGAAGAAGAAAATACTAGCATGTTCATGTGCCTGAAGAAGAGCTCACGTCCAAGACATACAAAGGAACAAACACCAACAAAAGCTTAACCAATTTAAAGACAGTGAAACAATTTGTCTAGTCCTCCTCTATGAGGTACAAGAATGGCCAACAGATCCATGGAGACCCCTGTACTTCAAATGTTAAGGAAATGCAGATGTGATCCACACATCATTGAGTACATCTGGTTTAGGTAAAGAAGTAGAAAAACGGGTTGGAGAGATGGCTCAGTGTTTAAGAGCATTTCGTGCTCTTTCTTCCTCCTGTATCCAATTTCAAGCAACCACATAATGGCTCACAACCATCTGCACTGAGGTCTTGTGCCCTCTTTTGCATTCAGAAAGAAGCGCTCGAGAGATAGCTCAGTGGTTAAGAATACTGGCTGCCCTTCTAAAGGTCAGAAGTTCGATTCCTGGCAACCACAGTTTTGCTCTCAAAATGAGATTTGGTGCCATCTACTGGTAACAGAAGGAAGAGGCAGGAGAGATGGCTCAGTGCTTAAGAGCATTGGCTGCTGAGTTTGATGAGGCCAAGTGCAGACATAGAGTCAGGGCAAAGGCCAGGGCCCACGTTATTGTGACTGAATTGGGCAAACGTTTTTTTAGGATGTTAAAGACTCACAGCTCTATCACAATGAGACATCGTGCTTCAGAGACAACACTAAGGAGAGTAAGGCAAGATGGCTAGAAGAAGAAAACACTGGCTTGTTCATGTGCCTTAAAGAGAACTCACATCCAAGACAATCAAAGGACTACAAACACCAGCAAAATGTTAACCAATTTAAAGCCAGAGAAACAATTTATCCTGACCTCCTCTATCGGGTACATGAACAGCCAATAGGTCCATGGAGAAACCTGTACTCCACATGTTAGGGGAATTCAGATGTGATCCACACACCACATTGAATAAAGCTGGTTTAGTTAAAGAAGTTGAAAAACGGGTCGGAAAGATGGCTTAGTGGTTAAGAGCATTGCCTGCTCTTCCAAAGATCAGAAGTTCGATTCCTGGACATCACATAATTACTTCAAAATGAGGTTTGGTGCCCTCTACTGGAAGCAGAAGGAAGAGGCAGGAGAGATGTCTTGGTGGTTAAGAGCATGCCTGCTGAGTTTGATGAGGCCAAGTGCAGACATACAGCCAGGACCCAGGTTGTAGGGACTGAATCAGGCAAAACATTTTGTTAGGATAATAAAGACTCACAGCTCTATCACCATGAGCCAGCATGTTTCTGAGACACCACCAAGCAGAGTAAGGCAGGATGGTTAGAAGAAGAAAATATTAGCATGTTCATGTGCCTGAAGAAGAACTCACGTCAAAGACATACAAAGGAACAAACACCAACAAAAGCTTAACCAATTTAAAGCCAGTGAAACAATTTGTCTAGACCTCCTCTATGAGGTACACGAATGGCCAACAGATCCATGGAGATCCCTGTACTTCAAATGTTAGGAAAATGCAGATGTGATCCACACATCATTGAGTACATCTGGTTTAGGTAAAGAAGTAGAAAAACGGGTTGGAGAGATGGCTCAGTGTTTAAGAGCATTTCGTGCTCTTTCTTCCTCCTGTATCCAATTTCAAGCAACCACATAATGGCTCACAACCATCTGCACTGAGGTCTTGTGCCCTCTTTTGCATGCAGAAAGAAGCGCTGGAGAGATAGCTCAGTGGTTAAGAATCCTGGCTGCGCTGCTAAAGGTCAGAAGTTCAATTCCTGGCAACCACAGTTTTGCTCTCAAAATGAGATTTGGTGCCGTCTACTGGCAACAGAAGGAAGAGGCAGGAGAGATGGCTCAGTGCTTAAGAGAATTGGCTGCTGAGTTGGATGAGGCCAAGTGCAGACATAGAGTCAGGGCAAAGGCCAGGGCCGACGTTATTTTGACTGAATTGGGCAAACGTTTTTTTAGGATGTTAAAGATTCACAGCTCTATCACGATGAGACATCGTGCTTCAGAGACAACACTAAGGAGAGTAAGGCAAGATGGCTAGAAGAAGAAAACACTGGCATGTTCATGTGCCTTAAAGAGAACTCACATCCAAGACAATAAAAAGGACTACAAACACCAGCAAAATGTTAACCAATTTAAAGCCAGAGAAACAATTTATCCTGACCTCCTCTATCAGTTACATGAACAGCCAATAGGTCCATGGAGACCCCTGTACTCCACATGTTAGGGGAATGCAGACGTGATCTACACACCACATTGAGTAAACCTGGTTTAGTTAAAGAAGTTGAAAAACGGGTCGGAGAGATGGCTCAGTGTTTAAGAGCATTGCCTGCTCTTCCAAAGATCAGAAGTTCGATTCCTGGACATCACATAATTGCTTCAAAATGTGGTTTGATGCCCTCTACTGGAAGCAGAAGGAAGAGGCAGGAGAGATGTCTTGGTGGTTAAGAGCATGCCTGCTGAGTTTGATGAGGCCAAGTGCAGACATACAGCCAGGACCCAGGTTGTTGGGACTGAATCAGGCAAAACATTTTGTTAGGATAATAAAGACTCACAGCTCTATCACCATGAGCCAGCATGCTTCAGAGACACCACCAAGCAGAGTAAGGCAGGATGGTTAGAAGAAGAAAATAATAGCATGTTCATGTGCCTGAAGAAGATCTCACGTCCAAGACATACAAAGGAACAAACACCAACAAAAGCTTAACCAATTTAAAGCCAGTGAAAAAATTTGTCTAGACCTCCTCTATGAGGTACACGAATGGCCAACAGATCCATGGAGACCCCTGTACTTCAAATGTTAAGGAAATGCAGATGTGATCCACACATCATTGAGTACATCTGGTTTAGGTAAAGAAGTAGAAAAACGGGTTGGAGAGATGGCTCAGTGTTTAAGAGCATTTCGTGCTCTTTCTTCCTCCTGTATCCAATTTCAAGCAACCACATAATGGCTCACAACCATCTGCACTGAGGTCTTGTGCCCTCTTTTGCATGCAGAAAGAAGCGCTCGAGAGATAGCTCAGTGGTTAAGAATCCTGGCTGCCCTTCTAAAGGTCAGAAGTTCGATTCCTGGCAACCACAGTTTTGCTCTCAAAATGAGATTTGGTGCCATCTACTGGCAACAGAAGGAAGAGGCAGGAGAGATGGCTCAGTGCTTAAGAGCATTGGCTGCTGAGTTGGATGAGGCCAAGTGCAGACATAGAGTCAGGGCAAAGGCCAGGGCCCACGTTATTGTGACTGAATTGGGCAAACGTTTTTTTAGGATGTTAAAGACTCACAGCTCTATCACCATGAGACATCGTGCTTCAGAGACAACACTAAGGAGAGTAAGGCAAGATGGCTAGAAGAAGAAAACACTGGCATGTTCATGTGCCTTAAAGAGAACTCACATCCAAGACAATCAAAGGAAAACAAACACCAGCAAAATGTTAACCAATTTGAAGCCAGAGAAACAATTTATCCTTACCTCCTCTATGAGGTACATGAACAGCCAATAGGTCCATGGAGACCCCTGTACTCCACAAGTTAGGAGAATGCAGACGTGATCCACACACCACATTGAGTAAATCTGGTTTAGTTAAAGAAGTTGAAAAATGGGTCGGAGAGATGGCTAAGTGGCTAAGAGCATTGCCTGCTCATCCAAAGGTCAGAAGTTCGATTCCTGGACATCACATAATTGCTTCAAAATGAGGTTTGGTGCCCTCTACCGGAATGAGAAGGAAGAGGCCAAAAGAGATGGCTTGGTGGTTAAGAGCATGCCTGCTGATTTGATGAGGCCAAGTGCAGACACACAGCCAGGGCCCAGGATTATGGGACTGAATCAGGCAAAACAGTTTGTTAAGATAATAAAGACTCACAGCATTATCACCATGATCCAGCGTGCTTTAGAGACACCACGAAGCGGAGTAAGGCAAGATGGTTAGAAGAAGAAAATACTAGCATGTTCATGTGCCTAAACGAGAACTCACATCCAAGACATACAAAGGAACAAACACCAACAAAAGCTTAACCAATTTAAAGCCAGTGAAACAATTTGTCTATACCTCCCCTATGAGGTACAAGAATGGCCAACAGATCCATGGAGATATCTGTACTTCAAATGTTAGGAAAATGCACATGTGATCCACACATCATTGAGTACATCTGGTTTAGGTAAAGAAGTAGAAAAACGGGTTGGAGAGATGGCTCAGTATTTAAGAGCATTTCGTGCTCTTTCATCCTCCTGTATTCAATTTCAAGCACCACATAATGGCTCACAACCATCTGCACTGAGGTCTTGTGCCCTCTTTTGGATGCAGAAAGAAGCGCTCGAGAGATAGCTCAGTGGTTAAGAATACTGGCTGCCCTTCTAAAGGTCAGAAGTTCGATTCCTGGCAACCACAGTTTTTCTCTCAAAATGAGATTTGGTGCCATCTACTGGCAACAAAAGAACGAGGCAGGACAGATGGCTCAGTGCTTAAGAGCATTGCCTGCTGAGTTTGATGAGGCCAAGTGCAGACAGAGAGTCAGGGCAAAGGCAGTGGCCAGGGCCCACGTTATTGTGACTGAATTAGGCAAACGTTTTTCTAGGAAGTTAAAGACTCACAGCTCTATCACCATGAGACATCGTGCTTCAGAGACAACATTAAGGAGAGTAAGGCAAGATGGCTAGAAGAAGAAAACACTGGCATGTTCATGTGACTTAAAGTGAACTCACATCCAAGAAAATCAAAGGACTACAAACACCAGCAAAATGTTAACCAATAAAACGCCAGAGAAACAATTTATCCTGACCTCTTCTATGAGGTACATGAACAGCCAATAGGTCCATGGAGACCCCTGTACTCCACATGTTAGGTGATGCAGATGTGATCCACACACCACATTGAGTAAACCTGGTTTAGTTAAAGAAGTTGAAAAATGGGTCGGAGAGCTGGCTAAGTGGTTAAGAGCATTGACGGCTCTTCCAAAGACCAGAAGTTCGATTCCTGGACATCACATAATTGCTTGAAATGAGGTTAGGTGCCCTCTACTGGAAGCAGAAGGTAGAGGCAGGAAAGATGTCTTGGTGGTTAAGAGCATGCCTGCTGCGTTTGATGAGTCCAAGTGCAGACCTACAGCCAGGGCCCAGGATTATGGGACTGAATCAGGCAAAACATTTTGTTAAGATAATAAAGACTCACAGCATTATCACCATGAGCCAGCGTGCTTTAGAGACACCACGAAGCAGAGTAAGGCAAGATGGTTAGAAGAAGAAAATCCTAGCATGTTCATGTGCCTGAAGAAGAACTCACATCCAAGACATACAAAGGAACAAACACCAACAAAAGCTTAACCAATTTAAGCCAGTGAAACAATTTGTCTAGACCTCCTCTATGAGGTACACGAATGACCAAAAGATCCATCGAGACCCCTGTACTTCAAATTTTAGGAAAATGCAGATGTGATCCACACATCATTGAGTACATCTGGTTTAGGTAAAGAAGTAGAAAAACGGGTTGGAGAGATGGCTCAGTGTTTAAGAGCATTGCCTGCTGAGTTTGATGAGGCCAAGTGCAGACATAGAGTCAGGGTAAAGGCAAAAAACAGGGCCCACGTTATTGTGAATGAATTAGGCAAACGTTTTTTTAGGATGTTAAAGACTCACAGCTCTATCACAATGAGACATCGTGCTTCAGAGACAACTCTAAGGAGAGTAAGGCAAGATGGCTAGAAGAAGAAAACACTGGCATGTTCATGTGCCTTTAAGAGAACTCACATCCAAGACAATCAAAGGACTACAAACACCAGCAAAATGTTAACCAATTTAAAGCCAGAGAAACAATTTATCCTGACCTCCTCTATGAGGTACATGAACAGCCAATAGGTCCATGGAGACCCCTGTACTCCACATGTTAGGGAATGCAGATGTGATCCACACACCACTTTGAGTAAACCTGGTTTAGTTAAAGAAGTTGAAAAACGGGTCGGAGAGATGGCTCAGTGGTTAAGAGCATTGCCTGGTCTTCCAAAGATCAGAAGTTCGATTCCTGGACATCACATAATTGCTTCAAAATGAGGTTTGGTGCCCTCTACTGGAAGCAGAAGGAAGAGGCAGGCGAGATGTCTTGGTGGTTAAGAGCATGCCTGCTGATTTTGATGAGGCCAGGGCCCAGGTTGTTGGGACTGAATCAGGCAAAACATTTTGTTAGGATAATCAAGACTCACAGCTCTATCATCATGAGCCAGCATGCTTCAGAGACACCACCAAGCAGAGTAAGGCAGGATTGTTAGAAGAAAAAAATACTAGCATGTTCATGTGCCTGAAGAAGAACTCACATCCAAGACATACAAAGGAACAAACACCAACAAAAGCTTAACCAAATTAAAGCCAGTGAAACTATTTGTCTAGACCTCCTCTATGATGTACACGAATGGCCAACAGATATATTGAGACCCCTGTACTTCAAATGTTAGGAAAATGCAGATGTGATCCACACATCATTGAGTACATCTGGTTTAGGTAAAGAAGTAGAAAAACGGGTTGGAGAGATGGCTCAGTGTTTAAGAGCATTTCGTGCTTTTTCATCCTCCTGTATTCAATTTCAAGCAACCACATAATGGCTCACAACCATCTGCACTGTGGTCTTGTGCCCTCTTTTGGATGCAGAAAGAAGCGACGGGAGATAGCTCATTGGTTAAGAATAATGGCTGCCCTTCTAAAGGTCAGAAGGTCGATTCCTGGCAACCCCAGTTTTGCTCTCAAAATGAGACTTGGTGCCATCTACTGGCAACAGAAGGAAGAGGCAGGAGAGATGGCTCAGTGCTTAAGAGCATTGCCGGCTGAGTTTGATGAGGCCAAGTGCAGACATAGAGTCAGAGCAAAGGCCAGGGCCCACGTTATTGTGACTGAATCAGGCAAACATTTTTTTTAGGATGTTAAAATCTCACAGCTCTATCACCATGAGCCATCGTGCTTCAGAGACAACACTAAGGAGAGTAAGGCAAGATGGCTAGAAGAACAAAACACCGGCATGTTAATGTGCCTTAAAGAGAACTCACATCCAAGACAATCAAAGGACTACAAACACCAGCAAAATGTTAACCAATTTAAAGCCAAAAAAACAATTTATCCTGACCCCCTCTATGAGGTACATGAACATCCAATAGGTCCATGGAGACCCCTGTACTCCACAAGTTAGGAGAATGCAGATGTGATCCACAAACAACATTGAGTAAACCTGGTTTAGTTAAAGAAGTTGAAAAACGGGTCGGAGAGATGGCTCAGTGGTTAAGAGCATTGCCTGCTCTTCCAAAGATCAGAATTTCGATTCCTGGACATCACATAATTGCTTCAAAATGAGGTTTGGTGCCCTCTACTGGAAGCATAAGGAAGAGGCAGTAGAGATGTCTTGGTGGTTAAGAGCATGCCTGCTGAGTTTGATGAGGCCAAGTGCAGACATACAGCCAGGGCCCAGGTTGTTGGGACTGAATCAGGCAAAACATTTTGTTAGGATAATAAAGACTCACAGCTCTATCACCATGAGCCATCATGCTTCAGAGACACCACCAAGCAGAGTAAGGCAGGATGGTTAGAAGAAGAAAATACTAGCATGTTCATGTGCCTAAACGAGAACTCACATCGAAGACATACAAAGGAACAAACACCAACAAAAGCTTAACCAATTTAAAGCCAGTGAAACAATTAGTCGAGACCTCCTCTATGAGGTACACGAATGGCCAACAGATCCATGGAGACCCCTGTACATCAAAATGCAGATGTGTTCCACACATCATTGTGTACATCTGGTTTAGTTAAAGAAGTAGAAAAACGGGTTGGAGAGATGGCTCATTGTTTAAAGCATTTCGTGCTCTTTCATCCTCCTGTATTCAATTTCAAGCAATCACATAATGGCTCACAACCATCTGCACTGAGGTCTTGTGCCCTCTTTTGGATGCAGAAAGAAGCGCTCGAGAGATAGATCAGTGGTTAAGAATACTGGCTGCCCTTCTAAAGGTCAGAAGTTCGATTCCTGGCAACCACAGTTGTGCTCTCAAAATGAGATTTGGTGCCATCTATTGGGAACAGAAGGAAGAGGCAGGAGAGATGGCTCAGTGTGTAAGAGCATTGCCTGCTGAGTTTGATGAGGCCAAGTGCAGACAGAGAGTCAGAGCAAAGGCCAGGGCCCACGTTATTGTGACTGAATTAGGCAAACGTTTTTTTTAGGATGTTAAAAACTCACAGCTCTATCACCATGAGAAAGCGTGCTTCAGAGACCACACTAAGGAGAGTAAGGCAAGATGGCTAGAAGAAGAAAACACTGGCAAGTTCATGTGCCTTAAAGAGAACTCACATCCAAAACAATCAAAGGACTACAAACACCAGCAAAATGTTAACCAATTTGAAGCCAGAGAAACAATTTATCCTTACCTCCTCTATGAGGTACATGAACAGCCAATAGGTCATGGAGACCCCTGAACTAAACAAGTTAGGAGAATGCAGATGTGATCCACACACCACATTGAGTAAATCTGGTTTAGTTAAAGAAGTTGAAAAACGGGATCGGAGAGATGGCTCAGTGGGTAAGAGCATTGCCTGCTCTTCCAAAGTTCAGAAGTTGGATTCCTGGACATCACATAATTGCTTCAAAATGAGGTTTGGTGCCCTCTACTGGAAGCAGAAGGAAGAGGCAGGAGAGATGTCTTAGTGGTTAAGAGCATGAATGCTGAGTTTGATGAGGCCAAGAGCAGACATACAGCCAGGTCCCAGGTTGTTGGGACTGAATGAGGAAAAATATTTTCTTAGGATAATAAAGACACACAACTCTATCACCATGAGCCAGCATGCTTCAGAGACACCACCAAGCGGAGTAAGGCAAGATTGTTAGAAGAAGAAAATACTAGCATGTTCATGTGCCTGAAGAAGAACTCACATCCAAGACATACAAAGGAACAAACACCAACAAAAGCATAACCAATTTAAAGCCAGTGAAACAATTTGTCTAGACCTCCTCTATGAGGTACACGAATGGCCAACAGATCCATGGAGACCGCTGTACTTCAAATGTTAGGAAAATGCACATGTGATCCACACATCATTGAGTACATCTGGTTTAGGTAAAGAAGTAGAAAAACGGGTTGGAGAGATGGCTCAGTATTTAAGAGCATTTCGTGCTCTTTCATCCTCCTGTATTCAATTTCAAGCAACCACATAATGGCTCACAACCATCTGCACTGAGGTCTTGTGCCCTCTTTTGGATGCAGAAAGAAGCGCTCGAGAGATAGCTCAGTGGTTAAGAATACTGGCTGCCCTTCTAAAGGTCAGAAGGTCGATTCCTGGCAACCCCAGTTTTGCTCTCAAAATGAGACTTGGTGCCATCTACTGGCAACAGAAGGAAGAGGCAGGAGAGATGGCTCAGTGCTTAAGAGCATTGCCGGCTGAGTTTGATGAGGCCAAGTGCAGACATAGAGTCAGAGCAAAGGCCAGGGCCCACGTTATTGTGACTGAATCAGGCAAACGTTTTTTTTAGGATGTTAAAATCTCACAGCTCTATCACCATGAGCCATCGTGCTTCAGAGACAACACTAAGGAGAGTAAGGCAAGATGGCTAGAAGAACAAAACACCGGCATGTTAATGTGCCTTAAAGAGAACTCACATCCAAGACAATCAAAGGACTACAAACACCAGCAAAATGTTAACCAATTTAAAGCCAAAAAAACAATTTATCCTGACCCCCTCTATGAGGTACATGAACATCCAATAGGTCCATGGAGACCCCTGTACTCCACAAGTTAGGAGAATGCAGATGTGATCCACAAACAACATTGAGTAAACCTGGTTTAGTTAAAGAAGTTGAAAAACGGGTCGGAGAGATGGCTCAGTGGTTAAGAGCATTGCCTGCTCTTCCAAAGATCAGAATTTCGATTCCTGGACATCACATAATTGCTTCAAAATGAGGTTTGGTGCCCTCTACTGGAAGCATAAGGAAGAGGCAGTAGAGATGTCTTGGTGGTTAAGAGCATGCCTGCTGAGTTTGATGAGGCCAAGTGAAGACATACAGCCAGGGCCCAGGTTGTTGGGACTGAATCAGGCAAAACATTTTGTTAGGATAATAAAGACTCAGAGCTCTATCACCATGAGCCATCATGCTTCAGAGACACCACCAAGCAGAGTAAGGCAGGATGGTTAGAAGAAGAAAATACTAACATGTTCATGTGCCTAAACGAGAACTCACATCGAAGACATACAAAGGAACAAACACCAACAAAAGCTTAACCAATTTAAAGCCAGTGAAACAATTAGTCGAGACCTCCTCTATGAGGTACACGAATGGCCAACAGATCCATGGAGACCCCTGTACATCAAAATGCAGATGTGTTCCACACATCATTGTGTACATCTGGTTTAGTTAAAGAAGTAGAAAAACGGGTTGGAGAGATGGCTCATTGTTTAAAGCATTTCGTGCTCTTTCATCCTCCTGTATTCAATTTCAAGCAATCACATAATGGCTCACAACCATCTGCACTGAGGTCTTGTGCCCTCTTTTGGATGCAGAAAGAAGCGCTCGAGAGATAGATCAGTGGTTAAGAATACTGGCTGCCCTTCTAAAGGTCAGAAGTTCGATTCCTGGCAACCACAGTTGTGCTCTCAAAATGAGATTTGGTGCCATCTATTGGGAACAGAAGGAAGAGGCAGGAGAGATGGCTCAGTGTGTAAGAGCATTGCCTGCTGAGTTTGATGAGGCCAAGTGCAGACAGAGAGTCAGAGCAAAGGCCAGTGCCCACGTTATTGTGACTGAATTAGGCAAACGTTTTTTTTAGGATGTTAAAGACTCACAGCTCTATCACCATGAGAAAGCGTGCTTCAGAGACCACACTAAGGAGAGTAAGGCAAGATGGCTAGAAGAAGAAAACACTGGCAAGTTCATGTGCCTTAAAGAGAACTCACATCCAAAACAATCAAAGGACTACAAACACCAGCAAAATGTTAACCAATTTGAAGCCAGAGAAACAATTTATCCTTACCTCCTCTATGAGGTACATGAACAGCCAATAGGTCATGGAGACCCCTGTACTAAACAAGTTAGGAGAATGCAGATGTGATCCACACACCACATTGAGTAAATCTGGTTTAGTTAAAGAAGTTGAAAAACGGGATCGGAGAGATGGCTCAGTGGGTAAGAGCATTGCCTGCTCTTCCAAAGTTCAGAAGTTGGATTCCTGGACATCACATAATTGCTTCAAAATGAGGTTTGGTGCCCTCTACTGGAAGCAGAAGGAAGAGGCAGGAGAGATGTCTTAGTGGTTAAGAGCATGAATGCTGAGTTTGATGAGGCCAAGAGCAGACATACAGCCAGGTCCCAGGTTGTTGGGACTGAATGAGGAAAAATATTTTCTTAGGATAATAAAGACACACAACTCTATCACCATGAGCCAGCATGCTTCAGAGACACCACCAAGCGGAGTAAGGCAAGATTGTTAGAAGAAGAAAATACTAGCATGTTCATGTGCCTGAAGAAGAACTCACATCCAAGACATACAAAGGAACAAACACCAACAAAAGCATAACCAATTTAAAGCCAGTGAAACAATTTGTCTAGACCTCCTCTATGAGGTACACGAATGGCCAACAGATCCATGGAGACCGCTGTACTTCAAATGTTAGGAAAATGCACATGTGATCCACACATCATTGAGTACATATGGTTTAGGTAAAGAAGTAGAAAAACGGGTTGGAGAGATGGCTCAGTATTTAAGAGCATTTCGTGCTCTTTCATCCTCCTGTATTCAATTTCAAGCAACCACATAATGGCTCACAACCATCTGCACTGAGGTCTTGTGCCCTCTTTTGGATGCAGAAAGAAGCGCTCGAGAGATAGCTCAGTGGTTAAGAATACTGGCTGCCCTTCTAAAGGTCAGAAGGTCGATTCCTGGCAACCCCAGTTTTGCTCTCAAAATGAGACTTGGTGCCATCTACTGGCAACAGAAGGAAGAGGCAGGAGAGATGGCTCAGTGCTTAAGAGCATTGCCGGCTGAGTTTGATGAGGCCAAGTGCAGACATAGAGTCAGAGCAAAGGCCAGGGCCCACGTTATTGTGACTGAATCAGGCAAACGTTTTTTTTTAGGATGTTAAAATCTCACAGCTCTATCACCATGAGCCATCGTGCTTCAGAGACAACACTAAGGAGAGTAAGGCAAGATGGCTAGAAGAACAAAACACCGGCATGTTAATGTGCCTTAAAGAGAACTCACATCCAAGACAATCAAAGGACTACAAACACCAGCAAAATGTTAACCAATTTAAAGCCAAAAAAACAATTTATCCTGACCCCCTCTATGAGGTACATGAACATCCAATAGGTCCATGGAGACCCCTGTACTCCACAAGTTAGGAGAATGCAGATGTGATCCACAAACAACATTGAGTAAACCTGGTTTAGTTAAAGAAGTTGAAAAACGGGTCGGAGAGATGGCTCAGTGGTTAAGAGCATTGCCTGCTCTTCCAAAGATCAGAATTTCGATTCCTGGACATCACATAATTGCTTCAAAATGAGGTTTGGTGCCCTCTACTGGAAGCATAAGGAAGAGGCAGTAGAGATGTCTTGGTGGTTAAGAGCATGCCTGCTGAGTTTGATGAGGCCAAGTGCAGACATACAGCCAGGGCCCAGGTTGTTGGGACTGAATCAGGCAAAACATTTTGTTAGGATAATAAAGACTCAGAGCTCTATCACCATGAGCCATCATGCTTCAGAGACACCACCAAGCAGAGTAAGGCAGGATGGTTAGAAGAAGAAAATACTAGCATGTTCATGTGCCTAAACGAGAACTCACATCGAAGACATACAAAGGAACAAACACCAACAAAAGCTTAACCAATTTAAAGCCAGTGAAACAATTAGTCGAGACCTCCTCTATGAGGTACACGAATGGCCAACAGATCCATGGAGACCCCTGTACATCAAAATGCAGATGTGATCCACACATCATTGTGTACATCTGGTTTAGTTAAAGAAGTAGAAAAACGGGTTTGAGAGATGGCTCATTGTTTAAAGCATTTCGTGCTCTTTCATCCTCCTGTATTCAATTTCAAGCAATCACATAATGGCTCACAACCATCTGCACTGAGGTCTTGTGCCCTCTTTTGGATGCAGAAAGAAGCGCTCGAGAGATAGATCAGTGGTTAAGAATACTGGCTGCCCTTCTAAAGGTCAGAAGTTCGATTCCTGGCAACCACAGTTGTGCTCTCAAAATGAGATTTGGTGCCATCTATTGGGAACAGAAGGAAGAGGCAGGAGAGATGGCTCAGTGTGTAAGAGCATTGCCTGCTGAGTTTGATGAGGCCAAGTGCAGACAGAGAGTCAGAGCACAGGCCAGGGCCCACGTTATTGTGACTGAATTAGGCAAACGTTTTTTTAGGATGTTAAAGACTCACAGCTCTATCACCATGAGAAAGCGTGCTTCAGAGACCACACTAAGGAGAGTAAGGCAAGATGGCTAGAAGAAGAAAACACTGGCAAGTTCATGTGCCTTAATGAGAACTCACATCCAAAACAATCAAAGGACTACAAACACCAGCAAAATGTTAACCAATTTGAAGCCAGAGAAACAATTTATCCTTACCTCCTCTATGAGGTACATGAACAGCCAATAGGTCATGGAGACCCCTGTACTAAACAAGTTAGGAGAATGCAGATGTGATCCACACACCACATTGAGTAAATCTGGTTTAGTTAAAGAAGTTGAAAAACGGGATCGGAGAGATGGCTCAGTGGGTAAGAGCATTGCCTGCTCTTCCAAAGTTCAGAAGTTGGATTCCTGGACATCACATAATTGCTTCAAAATGAGGTTTGGTGCCCTCTACTGGAAGCAGAAGGAAGAGGCAGGAGAGATGTCTTAGTGGTTAAGAGCATGAATGCTGAGTTTGATGAGGCCAAGAGCAGACATACAGCCAGGGCCCAGGTTGTTGGGACTGAATGAGGAAAAATATTTTCTTAGGATAATAAAGACACACAACTCTATCACCATGAGCCAGCATGCTTCAGAGACACCACCAAGCGGAGTAAGGCAAGATTGTTAGAAGAAGAAAATACTAGCATGTTCATGTGCCTGAAGAAGAACTCACATCCAAGACATACAAAGGAACAAACACCAACAAAAGCATAACCAATTTAAAGCCAGTGAAACAATTTGTCTAGACCTCCTCTATGAGGTACACGAATGGCCAACAGATCCATGGAGACCGCTGTACTTCAAATGTTAGGAAAATGCACATGTGATCCACACATCATTGAGTACATCTGGTTTAGGTAAAGAAGTAGAAAAACGGGTTGGAGAGATGGCTCAGTATTTAAGAGCATTTCGTGCTCTTTCATCCTCCTGTATTCAATTTCAAGCAACCACATAATGGCTCACAACCATCTGCACTGAGGTCTTGTGCCCTCTTTTGGATGCAGAAAGAAGCGCTCGAGAGATAGCTCAGTGGTTAAGAATACTGGCTGCCCTTCTAAAGGTCAGCAGTTCGATTCCTGGCAACCACAGTTTTGCTCTCAAAATGAGATTTGGTGCCATCTACTGGCAACAGAAGGAAGAGGCAGGAGAGATGGCTCAGTGCGTAAGAGCATTGCCTGCTGAGTTTGATGATGCCAAGTGCAGACAGAGAGTCATGGCAAAGGCAATGGCCAGGGCCCACGTTATTGTGAATGAATTAGGCAAACGTTTTTTTAGGATGTTAAAGACTCACAGCTCTATCACCATGAGACATCGTGCTTCAGAGACAACACTAAGGAGAGTAAGGCAAGATGGCTAGAAGAAGAAAACACTGGCATGATCATGTGACTTAAAGTGAACTCATATCCAAGACAATCATAGGACTACAATCACCAGCAAAATGTTAACCAATATAAAGCCAGAGAAACAATTTATCCTGACCTCTTCTATGAGGTACATGAACAGCCAATAGGTCCATGGATACCACTGTACTCCACATGTTAGGGGATGCAGATGTGATCCACGCACCACATTGAGTAAACCCGGTTTAGTTAAAGAAGTTGAAAAATGGGTCGGAGAGATGGCTAAGTGGTTAAAAGCATTGACTGCTCTTCCAAAGACCAGAAGTTCGATTCCTGGACATCACATAATTGCTTGAAATGAGGTTAGGTGCCCTCTGCTGGAAGCAGAAGGTAGAGGCAGGAGAGATGTCTTGGTGGTTAAGAGCATGCCTGCTGAGGTTGATGAGGCCAAGTGCAGACATACAGCCAGGGCCCAGGTTTATGGGACTGAATCAGGCAAAACATTTTTTTAAGATAATAAAGACTCACAGCATTATCACCATGAGCCAGCGTGCTTTAGAGACACACGAAGCGGAGTAAGGCAAGATGGTTAGAAGAAGAAAATACTAGCATGTTCATGTGCCTAAACGAGAACTCACATCCAAGACATACAAAGGAACAAACACCAACAAAACCTTAACCAATTTAAAGCCAGTGAAACAATTTGTATATTCCTCCTCTATGAGGTACAAGAATGGCCAACAGATCCATGGAGACCCCTGTACTTCAAATGTTAGGTAAATGCCCATGTGATCCACACATCATTGAGTACATCTGGTTTAGGTAAAGAAGTAGAGAAACGGGTTGGAGACATGGCTCAGTATTTAAGAGCATTTCGTGCTCTTTCATCCTCCTGTATTCAATTTCAAGCAACCACATAATGGCTCACAACCATCTGCACTGAGGTCTTGTGACCTCTTTTGGATGCAGAAAGAAGCGCTTGAGAGATAGCTCAGTGGTTAAGAATACTGGCTGCCCTTCTAAAGGTCACAAGTTCGATTCCTGGCAACCACAGTTTTGCTCTCAAAATGAGATTTGGTGCCATCTACTGGCAACAGAAGAACGAGGTAGGACAGATGGCTCAGTGCTTAAGAGCATTGCCTGCTGAGTTTGATGAGGCCAAGTGCAGACAGAGAGTCAGGGCAAAGGCAAAGGCCCGGGCCCACGTTATTGTGACTGAATTAGGCAAACATTTTTTTAGGATGTTAAAGACTCACAGCTCTATAACCATGAGACATCGTGCTTCAGAGACAACACTAAGGAGAGTAAGGCAAGATGGCTAGAAGAAGAAAACACTGGCATGATCACGTGACTTAAAGTGAACTCACATCCAAGACAATCAAAGGACTACAAACACCAGCAAAATGTTAAACAATATAAAGCCAGAGAAACAATTTATCCTGACCTCTTCTATGAGGTACATGAACAGCCAATAGGTCCATGGAGACCCCTGTACTCCACATGTTAGGGGATGCAGATGTGATCCACACACCATATTGAGTAAACCTGGTTTAGTTAAAGAAGTTGAAAAACGGGTTGGAGAGATGGCTCAGTGGTTAAGAGCATTGCCTGCTCTTCCAAAGATCAGAAGTTCGATTCCTGGACATCACATAATTGCTTCAAAATGAGGTTTGGTGCCCTCTACCGGAAGCAGAAGGAAGAGGCAGGAGAGATGTCTTGGTGGTTAAGAGCATGCCTGCTGAGTTTGATGAGTCCAAGTGCAGACATACAGCAATCGCCCAGGTTGATGGCACTGAATTAGGAAAAACATTTTGTTAGGATAATAAAGACTCACAGCTCTATCACCATGAGCCAGCATGCTTCAAAGACACCACCAAGAAAAGTAAGACAAGACGGTAGAAGAAGAAAATACTAGCATGTACATGTGCCTGAAGAAGAACTCACATCCAAGACATACAAAGGAACAAACACCAAAAAAATCTTCACCAATTTAAATCCAGTGAAACAATTTGTCTAGACCTCCTCTATGAGGTACACGAATGGCCAACAGATCCATGGAGACCCCTGTACTTCAAATGTTAGGAAAATGCAGATGTGATCCACACATCATTGAGTACATCTGTTTTAGGTAAAGAAGTAGAAAACCGGGTTGCAGAGATGGCTCAGTGTTTAAGAGCATTTCGTGCTCTTTCATCCTCCTGTATTCAATTTCAAGCAATCACATAATGGCTCACAACCATCTGCACTGAGGTCTTGTGCCTGCTTTTGGATGCAGAAAGAAGCGCTCGAGAGATAGCTCAGTGGTAAGGAATACTGGCTGCCCTTAAAGGTCAGAAGTTCGATTCCTGGCAACCACAGATTTGCTCTCAAAATGAGATTTGGTGCCATCTACTGGCAAGAGAAGGAAGAGGCAGGAGAAATGGCTCAGTGCTTAAGAGCATTGCCTGCTGAGTTTCATGAGGCCAAGTGCAGACCTAGAGTCAGGGCAAAGACCAGGGCCCACGTTATTGTGACTGAATTAGGCAAACGTTTTTTTTAGGATGTTAAAGTCTCACAGCTCTATCAACATGAGCCATCGTGCTTCAGAGACAACACTAAGGAGAGTAAGGCAAGATGGCTAGAAGAAGAAAGTACCGGCATGTTCATGAGCCTTAAAGTGAACTCACATCCAAGACAATCAAAGGACTACAAACACCAGCAAAATGTTAACCAATATAAAGCCAGAGAAACAATTTATCCTGACCTCCTCTATCAGTTACATGAACATCCAATAGGTCCATGGAGACCCCGGTACTCCACATGTCAGGGGAATGAAGATGTGATCCACACACCACATTGAGTAAACCAGGTTTAGTTAAAGAAGTTGAAAAACGGTTCGGAGAGATTGCTCAGTGGTTAAGAGCATTGCCTGCTCTTCCAAAGATCAGAAGTTCGATTCCTGGACATCACATAATTGCTTCAAAATGATGTTTGGTGCCCTCTACTGAAAGCAGAAGGAAGAGCAGGAGACATGTCTTGGTGGTTAAGAGCATGCCTGCTGAGTTTGATGAGGCCAAGTACAGACATACAGCCAGGGCCCAGGTTGTTGGGACTGAATCAGGCAGAACATTTTGTTAGGATAATAAAGACTCCCAGCTCTATCACCATGAGCCAGCATGCTTCAGAGACACCACCAAGCAGAGTAAGGTAAGATGGTTAGAACAAAAGACTAGCATGTTCATGTGCCTAAACGAGAACTCACATCGAAGACATACAAAGGAACAAACACCAACAAAAGCTTAAGCAATTTAAAGCCAGTGAAACAATTTGTCGAGACCTCCTCTATGAGGTACACGAATGGCCAACAGATCCATGCAGACCCCTGTACATCAAAATGCAGATGTGATCCACACATCATTGTGTACATCTGGTTTAGTTAAAGAAGTAGAAAAACGGGTTGGAGAGATGGCTCATTGTTTAAGAGCATTTCGTGCTCTTTCATCCTCCTGTATTCAATTTCAAGCAATAACATAATGGCTCACAACCATCTGCACTGAGGTCTTGTGCCCTCTTTTGGATGCAGAAAGAAGCGCTCGAGAGATAGCTCAGTGGTTAAGAATACTGGCTGCCCTTCTAAAGGTCAGAAGTTCGATTCCTGGGAACCACGTAATTGCTCTCAAAAGGAGGTTTGGCGCCCTCTAGTGGCATCACAAGGAAGAGGCAGGAAAGATGGCTCTGTGGTAAAGAGCTTTGCCTGCTGAGTTTGATGAGGCCAAGAACAGACAGAGAGTCGGGGCACAGGGCCAGAGCCCACGTTGTTGTGACTGAATGAGTCAAAAGCTCTTCTTAGGATATTAAACACACAGCTCTATCACCATGAGCCAGCGTGCTTCAGAGACAACACCAAGGAGAGGAAGGCAAGATGGCTAGAAGAAGAAAACACTGGCATGTTCATGTGCCTTAAAGAGAACTCACATCCAAGACAATCAAAGGACTACAAACACCAGCAAAATGTTAACCAATTTAAAGCCAGAGAAACAATTTATCCTGACCTCCTCTATCAGGTACATGACCAGCCAATAGGTCCATGGAGACCCCTGTACTCCACATGTTAGGGGATACAGCTGTGATTCACACACCACATTGAGTAAACCTGGTTTAGTTAAAGAAGTTGAATAATGGGTCGGAGAGATGGCTCATTGGTTAAGAGCATTGCCTGCTCTTCCAAAGATCAGAAGTTCGATTCCTGGACATCACATAATTGCTTCAAAATGAGATTTGGTGCCCTCTACCGGAAGCAGAAGGAAGAGGCAGGAGACATGTCTTGGTGGTTAAGAGCATGCCTGCTGAGATTGATGAGGCCAAGTGCAGACATACAGCCAGGACCCAGGTTGTAGCGACTGAATCAGGCAAAACATTTTGTTATGATAATAAAGACTCACAGCTCTATCACCATGAGCCAGCATGCTTCAGAGACACCACCAAGCAGAGTAAGGCAAGATGTTTATAAGAAGAAAATACTAGTATGTTCATGTGCCTGAAGAAGAACTCACATCCAAGACATACCAAGAAACAAACACCAACAAAGCTTAACCAATTTAAAGCCAGTGAAACAATTTGTCTAGACCTCCTCTATGAGGTGCACGAATGGCTAACAGATCCATGGAGACCCCTGTACTTCAAATGTTAGGAAAATGCAGATGTGATCCACACATCATTGAGTACATCAGATTTAGGTAAAAAAGTAGAAAAACGGCTTGGATAGATGGCTCAGTGTTTAAGAGCATTTCGTGCTCTTTCATCCTCCTGTATTCAATTTCAAGCAACAACATAATGGCTCACAACCATCTGCACTGAGGTCTTGTGCCTTCTTCTGGATGCAGAAAGAAGCGCTCGAGAGATAGCTCAGTGGTTAAGAATCCTGGCTGCCCTTCTAAAGGTCAGAAGTTCGATTCCTGGCAACCCCAGTTTTGCTCTCAAAATGAGATTTGGTGCCATCTGCTGGCAACAGAAGGAAGAGGCAGGAGAGATGGCTCAGTGCTTAAGAGCATTGCCTGCTGAGTTTGATGAGGCCAAGTGCAGACAGAGAGTCAGGGCAAAGGCCAGGACCCAGGTTATTGTGACTGAATTAGGCAAACGTTTTTTTAGGATGTTAAAGACTCACAGCTCTATCACCATGAGACATCGTGCTTCAGAGACAACACTAAGGAGAGTAAGGCAAGATGGCTAGAAGAAGAAAACACTGGCATGTTCACGTGCCTTAAAGAGAACTCACATCCAAGAAAATCAAAGGACTACAAACACCAGCAAAATGTTAACCAATTTAAAGCCAGAGAAACAATTTATCCTGACCTCCTCTATGAGGTACATGAACAGCCAATAGGTCCATTGAGACCCCTGTACTCCACATGTTAGGGGATGCAGATGTGATCCACACACCACATTGAGTAAACCTGGTTTAGTTAAAGAAGTTGAAAAATGGGTCGGAGAGATGGTTAAGTGATTAAGAGCATTGTCTGCTCTTCCAAAGATCAGAAGTTCGATTCCTGGACATAACATAATTGCTTCAAAAAGAGGTTTGGTGCCCTCTACTGCAAGCAGAAGAAAGAGGCAGGAGAGATGTCTTGGTCGTTAAGAGCATGCCGGCTGAGTTTGATGAGGCCAAGTGCAGACATACAGCCAGGGCCTAGATGGTTGGGACTGAATCAGGCAAAATATTTTGTTAGGATAAAAAAGACTCACAGCTCTATCACCATGAGCCAGCATGCTTCAGAGACACCACCAAGCAGAGTACGGCAAGATGGTTAGAAGAAAATGCTAACATGTTCATGTGCCTAAACGAGAACTCACATCGAAGACATACAAAGGAACAAACACCAACAAAAGCTTAACCAATTTAAAGCCAGTGAACCAATTTGTCTTGATTTCCTCTATGAGGTACACCCATGGCCAACAGATCCATGGAGACCCCTGTACTTCAAATGTGAGGAAAATGCAGATGTGATCCACAAATCATTGAGTACATCTGGTTTAGTTAAAGAAGTAGAAAAACGGGTTGGAGAGATTACTCAGTGTTTAAGAGCATTTCGTGCTCTTTCATCCTCCTGAATTCAATTTCAAGCAACCACATAATGGCTCACAACCATCTGCACTGAGGTCTTGTGCCGTCTTTTGAATGCAGAAAGAAGCGCTCGAGATAGAGTTCAGTGGTTAAGAATACTGGCTGCCCTTCTAAAGGTCAGAAGTTCAATTCCTGGCAACCACAGTTTTGCTCTCAAAATGAGATTTGGTGCCATCTACTGGCAACAGAAGGAAGAGGCAGGAGAGATGGCTCAGTGCTTAAGAGCATTGCCTGCTGAGTTTGATGAGGCCAAGTGCAGACATAGAGTCAGGGCAAAGGCCAGGGCCCACGTTATTGTGACTGAATTAGGCAAACTTTTTTTTTAGGATGTTAAAGACTCACAGCTCTATCACCATGAGCCATCGTGCTTCAGAGACAACACTAAGGAGAGTAAGGCAAGATGGCTAGAAGAAGAAAATACCGGCATGTTCATGTGCCTTAAAGAGAACTCACATCCAAAAGAATCAAAGGACTACAAACACCAGCAAAATGTTTACCAATTTAAAGCCAGACAAACTATTTATCCTGACCCCCTCTATGAGGTACATGAACATCCAATAGGTCCATGGAGAACCCTGTACTCCACATGTTAGGGGAATGAAGATGTGATCCACACACCACATTGAGTAAACCTGGTTTAGTTAAAGAAGTTGAAAAATGGGTCGGAGAGATGGTTAAGTGATTAAGAGCATTGTCTGCTCTTCCAAAGATCAGAAGTTCGATTCCTGGACATAACATAATTGCTTCAAAAAGAGGTTTGGTGCCCTCTACTGCAAGCAGAAGAAAGAGGCAGGAGAGATGTCTTGGTCGTTAAGAGCATGCCGGCTGAGTTTGATGAGGCCAAGTGCAGACATACAGCCAGGGCCTAGATGGTTGGGACTGAATCAGGCAAAATATTTTGTTAGGATAAAAAAGACTCACAGCTCTATCACCATGAGCCAGCATGCTTCAGAGACACCACCAAGCAGAGTACGGCAAGATGGTTAGAAGAAAATGCTAACATGTTCATGTGCCTAAACGAGAACTCACATCGAAGACATACAAAGGAACAAACACCAACAAAAGCTTAACCAATTTAAAGCCAGTGAACCAATTTGTCTTGATTTCCTCTATGAGGTACACCCATGGCCAACAGATCCATGGAGACCCCTGTACTTCAAATGTGAGGAAAATGCAGATGTGATCCACAAATCATTGAGTACATCTGGTTTAGTTAAAGAAGTAGAAAAACGGGTTGGAGAGATTACTCAGTGTTTAAGAGCATTTCGTGCTCTTTCATCCTCCTGAATTCAATTTCAAGCAACCACATAATGGCTCACAACCATCTGCACTGAGGTCTTGTGCCGTCTTTTGAATGCAGAAAGAAGCGCTCGAGATAGAGTTCAGTGGTTAAGAATACTGGCTGCCCTTCTAAAGGTCAGAAGTTCAATTCCTGGCAACCACAGTTTTGCTCTCAAAATGAGATTTGGTGCCATCTACTGGCAACAGAAGGAAGAGGCAGGAGAGATGGCTCAGTGCTTAAGAGCATTGCCTGCTGAGTTTGATGAGGCCAAGTGCAGACATAGAGTCAGGGCAAAGGCCAGGGCCCACGTTATTGTGACTGAATTAGGCAAACTTTTTTTTTAGGATGTTAAAGACTCACAGCTCTATCACCATGAGCCATCGTGCTTCAGAGACAACACTAAGGAGAGTAAGGCAAGATGGCTAGAAGAAGAAAATACCGGCATGTTCATGTGCCTTAAAGAGAACTCACATCCAAAAGAATCAAAGGACTACAAACACCAGCAAAATGTTTACCAATTTAAAGCCAGACAAACTATTTATCCTGACCCCCTCTATGAGGTACATGAACATCCAATAGGTCCATGGAGAACCCTGTACTCCACATGTTAGGGGAATGAAGATGTGATACACACACCACATTGAGTACACCTGGTTTACTTAAAGATGTTGAAAAACGGTTCGGAGAGATGGCTCAGTGATTAAGAGCATTGCCTGCTCTTCCACAGATCAGAATTTCGATTCCTGGACATCACATAATTGCTTCAAAATGAGGTTTGGTGCCCTCTACTGGAAGCAGAAGGAAGAGGCAGAAGAGATGTCTTGGTGGTTAAGAGCATGCCTGCTGAGTTTGATGAGGCCAAGTGCAGACATACAGCCAGGGCTCAGGATGTTGGGACTGAATCAGGCAAAATATTTTGTTAGGATAATAAAGACTCACAGCTCTATCACCATGAGCCAGCATGCTTCAGAGACACCACCAAGCAGAGTAAGGCAAGATCGTTAGAAGAAAATACTAGCATGTTCATGTGCCTAAACGAGAACTCACATCGAAGACATACAAAGGAACAAACACCAACAAAAGCTTAACCAATTTAAAGCCATTGAAACAATTTGTCTAGACCTCCTCTATGAGGTACACGAATGGACAACAGATCCATGGAGACCCCTGTACATCAAAATGCAGATGTGATCCACACATCATTGAGTACATCTAGTTTAGGTAAAGAAGTAGAACAACGGGTTGGAGAGATGGCTCAGTGTTTAAGAGCATTTCGTGCTCTTTCATCCTCCTGTATTCAATTTCAAGCAACCACATAATGGCTCACAACCATCTGCACTGAGGTCTTGTGCCCTCTTTTGAATGCAGAAAGAAGCGCTCGAGAGATAGCTCAGTGGTTAAGAATACTGGCTGCCCTTGTAAAGGTCAGAATTTCGATTCCTGGCAACCACAGTTTTGCTCTCAAAATGAGATTTGGTGCCATCTACTGGCAACAGAAGGAAAGGGCAGGAGAGATGGCTCAGTGCTTAAGAGCATTGGCTGCTGTGATTGATGACTCCAAGTGCAGACATAGAGTCAGGGCAAAGGCCAGGGCCCACGTTATTGTGACTGAATTAGGCAAACGTTTTTTTAGGATGTTAAAGACTCACAGCTCTATCACCATGAGACAGCGTGCTTCAGAGACAACTCTAAGGAGAGTAAGGCAAGATGGCTAGACGAAGAAAACACTGGCATGTTCATTGTTGTAATAATAGCGGCAGGGCGCCACTCTGTTGTAATAATAGCGGCAGGGCTGCGTCCCCGGCACCCGGCCGCCCGCCCGCATGGCTAGCTTATGCCCCGAAATAATTACACGGAAACTGTATTCTTTTAAACACTGCCTGGCCCATTAGCTCCAGCCTCTTATTGGCTAGCTCTTACATATTGATCTAAGCCATTTTTAATATTCTGTGTAGTACCACGAGCTGGCTTACCAGGAAAGATCTTAACCTGCGTCTGTCTGGAGTGGGAGAATCATGGCGACTCCTGACTTAGCTTTTATTTTCCAGCATTCCGTTTTGTTTACTCCACCCACCTAAAGGCTGGCCAATCAAATGGGCCAAGGCAGTTTTTTTATTAGCCAATGACCTTCCTCCATCAGTTCATGTGCCATAAAGGGATCTCACATCCAGGACAATCAAAGGACTACAAACACCAGCAAAATGTTAACCAATTTAAAGCCAGAGAAACAATTTATGCTGACCTCCTCTATGAGGTACATGAACAGCCAATAGGTCCATGGAGACCCCTGTACTCCACATGTTAGGGGAATGCAGATGTGATCCACACACCACATTGAGTAAACCTGGTTTAGTTAAAGAAGTTGAAAAACGGGTCGGAGAGATGGCTCAGTGTTTAAGAGCATTGCCTTCTCTTCCACAGATCAGAAGTTCGATTCCTGGACATCACATAATTGCTACAAAATGAGGTTTGGTGCCCTCTACTGGAAGCAGAAGGAAGAGGCAGGAGAGATGTCTTGGTGGTTAAGAGCATGCCTGCTGAGTTTGATGAGGCCAAGTGCAGACATACAGAGAGGGCCCAGGTTGTTGGGACTGAATCAGGCAAAACATTTTGTTAGGATAATAAAGACTCACAGCTCTATCACCATGAGCCAGCATGCTTCAGAGACACCACCAAGCAGAGTAAGGCAAGATGGTTAGAAGAAAATACTAGCATGTTCATGTGCCTAAACGAGAACTCACATCGAAGACATACAAAGAAACAAACACCAACAAAAGCTTAACCAATTTAAAGCCATTGAAACAATTTGTCTAGACCTCCTCTATGAGGTACACGAATGGACAACAGATCCATGGAGACCCCTGTACATCAAAATGCAGATGTGATCCACACATCATTGAGTACATCTGGTTTAGGTAAAGAAGTAGAACAACGGGTTGGAGAGATGGCTCAGTGTTTAAGAGCATTTCGTGCTCTTTCATCCTCCTGTATTCAATTTCAAGCAACCACATAATGGCTCACAACCATCTGCACTGAGGTCTTGTGCCCTCTTTTGAATGCAGAAAGAAGTGCTTGAGAGATAGCTCAGTGGTTAAGAATACTGGCTGCCCTTGTAAAGGTCAGAATTTCGATTCCTGGCAACCACAGTTTTGCTCTCAAAATGAGATTTGGTGCCATCTACTGGCAAGAGAAGGAAGAGGCAGGAGAGATGGCTCAGTGCTTAAGAGCATTGGCTGCTGTGATTGATGACTCCAAGTGCAGACATAGAGTCAGGGCAAAGGCCAGGGCCCACGTTATTGTGACTGAATTAGGCAAACGTTATTTTAGGATGTTAAAGACTCACAGCTCTATCACCATGAGACAGCGTGCTTCAGAGACAACTCTAAGGAGAGTAAGGCAAGATGGCTAGACGAAGAAAACACTGGCATGTTCATTGTTGTAATAATAGCGGCAGGGCGCCACTCTGTTGTAATAATAGCGGCAGGGCTGCGTCCCCGGCACCCGGCCGCCCGCCCGCATGGCTAGCTTATGCCCCGAAATAATTACACGGAAACTGTATTCTTTTAAACACTGCCTGGCCCATTAGCTCCAGCCTCTTATTGGCTAGCTCTTACATATTGATCTAACCCATTTTTAATATTCTGTGTAGTACCACGAGCTGGCTTACCAGGAAAGATCTTAACCTGCGTCTGTCTGGAGAGGGAGAATCATGGCGAATCCTGACTTAGCTTTTTTTTTCCAGCATTCCGTTTTGTTTACTCCACCCACCTAAAGGCTGGACAATCAAATGGGCCAAAGCAGTTTTTTTATTAGCCAATGACCTTCCTCCATCAGTTCATGTGCCATAAAGGGATCTCACATCCAGGACAATCAAAGGACTACAAACACCAGCAAAATGTTAACCAATTTTAAGCCAGAGAAACAATTTATGCTGACCTCCTCTATGAGGTACATGAACAGCCAATAGGTCCATGGAGACCCCTGTACTCCACATGTTAGGGGAATGCAGATGTGATCCACACATCATTGAGTACATCTGTTTTAGGTAAAGAAGTAGAAAACCGGGTTGCAGAGATGGCTAAGTGTTTAAGAGCATTTCGTGCTCTTTCATCCTCCTGTATTCAATTTCAAGCAATCACATAATGGCTCAAAACCATCTGCACTGAGGTCTTGTGCCTGCTTTTGGATGCAGAAAGAAGCGCTCGAGAGATAGCACAGTGGTTAGGAATACTGGCTGCCCTTAAAGGTCAGAAATTCAATTCCTGGCAACCACAGATTTGCTCTCAAAATGAGATTTTGTGCCATCAACTGGCAAGAGAAGGAAGAGGCAGGAGAAATGGCTCAGTGCTTAAGAGCATTGCCTGCAGAGTTTGATGAGGCCAAGTGCAGACATAGAGTCAGGGCAAAGACCAGGGCCCACGTTATTGTGACTGAATCAGGCAAACGTTTTTTTTAGGATGTTAAAATCTCACAGCTCTATCACCATGAGCCATCGAGCTTCAGAGACAACACTAAGGAGAGTAAGGCAAGATGGCTAGAAGAACAAAACACCGGCATGTTAATGTGCCTTAAAGAGAACTCACATCCAAGACAATCAAAGGACTACAAACACCAGCAAAATGTTAACCAATTTAAAGCCAGAAAAACAATTTATCCTGACACCCTCAATGAGGTACATGAACATCCAATAGGTCCATGGAGACCCCTGTACTCCAGAAGTTAGGGGAATGCAGATGTGATCCACAAACAACATTGAGTAAACCTGGTTTAGTTAAAGAAGTTGAAAAACGGGTCGGAGAGATGGCTCAGTGGTTAAGAGAATTGCCTGCTCTTCCAAAGACAGAAGTTCGATTCCTGGACATCACATAATTGCTTCAAAATGAGGTTTGGTGCCCTCTACTGGAAGCATAAGGGAGAGGCAGGAGAGATGTCTTGGTGGTTAAGAGCATGCCTGCTGAGTTTGATGAGGCCAAGTGCAGACATACAGCCAGGGCCCAGGTTGTTGGGACTGAATCAGGCAAAACATTTTGTTAGGATAATAAAGACTACCAGCTCTATCACCATGAGCCATCATGCTTCAGAGACACCACCAAGCAGAGTAAGGTACGATGGTTAGAAGAAAATACTAGCATGTTCATGTGCCTAAACGAGAACTCACATCGAAGACATACAAAGGAACAAACACCAACAAAAGCTTAACCAATTTAAAGCCAGTGAAACAATTTGTCGAGACCTCCTCTATGAGGTACACGAATGGCCAACAGATCCATGGAGACCCCTGTACATCAAAATGCAGATGTGATCCACACATCATTGAGTACATCTGGTTTAGTTAAAGAAGTAGAAAAACGGGTTGGAGAGATGGCTCATTGTTTAAAGCATTTCGTGCTCTTTCATCCTCCTGTATTCAAATTCAAGCAACCACATAATGGCTCACAACCATCTGCACTGAGGTCTTGTGCCCTCTTTTGAATGCAGAAAGAAGTGCTTGAGAGATAGCTCAGTGGTTAAGAATACTGGCTACCCTTAAAGGTCAGAAATTCAATTCCTGGCAACCACAGTTTTGCTCTCAAAATGAGATTTGGTGCCATCTACTGGCAAGAGAAGGAAGAGGCAGGAGAAATGGCTCAGTGCTTAAGAGCATTGCCTGCTGAGTTTGATGAGGCCAAGTGCAGACATAGAGTCAGGGCAAAGACCAGGGCCCACGTTATTGTGACTGAATCAGGCAAACGTTTTTTTTAGGATGTTAAAATCTCACAGCTCTATCACCATGAGCCATCGAGCTTCAGAGACAACACTAAGGAGAGTAAGGCAAGATGGCTAGAAGAACAAAACAAAGGCATGTTAATGTGCCTTAAAGAGAACTCACATCCAAGACAATCAAAGGACTACAAACACCAGCAAAATGTTAACCAATTTAAAGCCAGAAAAACAATTTATCCTGACACCCTCAATGAGGTACATGAACATCCAATAGGTCCATGGAGACCCCTGTACTCCAGAAGTTAGGGGAATGCAGATGTGATCCACAAACAACATTGAGTAAACCTGGTTTAGTTAAAGAAGTTGAAAAACGGGTCGGATAGATGGCTCAGTGGTTAAGAGAATTGCCTGCTCTTCCAAAGACAGAAGTTCGATTCCTGGACATCACATAATTGCTTCAAAATGAGGTTTGGTGCCCTATACTGGAAGCAGAAGGAAGAGGCAGGAGAGATGTCTTGGTGGTTAAGAGCATGCCTGCTGAGTTTGATGAGGCCAAGTGCAGACATACAGCCAGGGCCCAGGTTGTTGGGACTGAATCAGGCAAAACATTTTGTTAGGATAATAAAGACTCCCAGCTCTATCACCATGAGCCAGCATGCTTCAGAGACACCACCAAGCAGAGTAAGGCAAGATGTTTAGAAGAAGAAAATACTAGTATGTTCATGTGCCTGAAGAAGAACCCACATCCAAGACATACCAAGAAACAAACACCAACAAAGCTTAACCAATTTAAAGCCAGTGAAACAATTTGTCTTCACCTCCTCTATGAGGTGCACGAATGGCTAACAGATCCATGGAGACCCCTGTACTTCAAATGTTAGGAAAATGCAGATGTGATGCACACATCATTGAGTACATCTGATTTAGGTAAAGAAGTAGAAAAACGGGTTGGAGAGATGGCTCAGTGTTTAAGAGCATTTCGTGCTCTTTCATCCTCCTGTATTCAATTTCAAGAAACCACATAATGGCTCACAACCATCTGCACTGAGGTCTTGTGCCCTCTTTTGTATGCAGAAAGAAGCGCTCGAGAGATAGCTCAGTGCTTAATAATACTGGCTGCCTTTCTAAAGGTCAGAAGTTCGATTCCTGGCAACCACAGTTTTGCTCTCAAAATGAGATTTGGTGCCATCTACTGGCAACAGAAGGAAGAGGCAGGAGAGATGGCTCAGTGCTTAAGAGCATTGCCTGCTGAGTTTGATGAGGCCAAGTGCAGACAGAGTCAGGGCAAAGGCAATGGCCAGGGCCCACGTTATTGTGACTTAATTAGGCAAACGTTTTTTTAGGATGTTAAAGACTCACAGCTCTATCACCATGAGACATCGTGCTTCAGAGACAACACTAAGGAGAGTAAGACAAGATGGCTAGAAGAAGAAAACACTGGCATGTTCATGTGCCTTAAAGGGAACTCACATCCAGGACAATCAAAGGACTACAAACACCAGCAAAATGTTAACCAATTTAAAGCCAGAGAAACAATTTTTCCTTACCCCCTCTATGAGGTACATGAACAGCCAATAGGTCCATGGAGACCCCTGTACTCCACATGTTAGGGGAACGCAGATGTGATCCACACACCACATTGAGTAAACCAGGTTTAGTTAAAGAAGTTGAAAAACGGGTCAGAGAGATGGCTCAGTGTTCAAGAGCATTGCCTGCTCTTCCACAGATCAGAAGTTCGATTCCTGGACATCACATAATTGCTTCAAAATGAGGTTTGGTGCCCTCTACTTGAAGCAGAAAGAAGAGGCAAGAGACATGTCTTGGTGGTTAAGAGCATGCCTGCTGAGTTTGATGTGGCCAAGTGCAGACATACAGCCAGGGCTCAGGATGTTGGGACTGAATCAGGCAAAATATTTTGTTAGGATAAAAAAGACTCACAGCTCTATCACCATGAGCCAGCATGCTTCAGAGACACCACCAAGCAGAGTAAGGCAAGATGGTTAGAAGAAAATGCTAGCATGTTCATGTGCCTAAACGAGAACTCACATCGAAGACATACAAAGGAACAAACACCAACAAAAGCTTAACCAATTTAAAGCCAGTGAAACAATTTGTCTTGATCTCCTCTATGAGGTACACCCATGGCCAACAGATCCATGGAGACCCCTGTACTTCAAATGTGAGGAAAATGCAGATGTAATCCACACATCATTGAGTACATCTGGTTTAGGTAAAGAAGTAGAAAAACGGGTTGGAGAGATTACTCAGTGTTTAAGAGCATTTCGTGCTCTTTCATCCTCCTGAATTCAATTTCAAGCAACCACATAATGGCTCACAACCATCTGCACTGAGGTCTTGTGCCGTCTTTTGGATGCAGAAAGAAGCGCTGGAGATAGAGTTCAGTGGTTAAGAATACTGGCTGCCCTTCTAAAGGTCTGAAGTTCAATTCCTGGCAACCACAGTTTTGCTCTCAAAATGAGATTTGGTGCCATCTACTGGAAACAGAAGGTAGAGGCAGGAGAGATGGCTCAGTGCTTAAGAGCATTGCCTGCTGAGTTTGATGAGGCCAAGTGCAGATATAGAGTCAGGGCAAAGGCCAGGGCCCACGTTATTGTGACTGAATTAGGCAAACTTTTTTTTAGGATGTTAAAGACCCACAGCTCTCTCACCATGAGCCATCGTGCTTCAGAGACAACACTAAGGAGAGTAAGGCAAGATGGCTAGAAGAAGAAAATACCGGCATGTTCATGTGCCTAAAAGAGAACTCACATCCAAGACAATCAAAGGACTACAAACACCAGCAAAATGTTTACCAATTTAAAGCCAGACAAACTATTTATCCTGACGTCCTCTATGAGGTACATGAACAGCCAATAGGTCCATGGAGAACCCTGTACTCCACATGTTAGGGGAAAGAAGATGTGATCCACGCACCACATTGAGTAAACCTGGTTTAGTTAAAGAAGTTGAAAAACGGGTCGGAGAGATGGCTCAGTGGTTAAGAGCATTGCCTGCTCTTCCAAAGATCAGAAGTTCGATTCCTGGACATCACATAATTGCTTCAAAATGAGGTTTGGTGCCCTCTACTGGAAGCAGAAGGAAGAGGCAGGAGAGATGTCTTGGTGGTTAAGAGCATGCCTGCTGAGTTTGATGAGGCCAAGTGCAGACATACAGCCAGGGCTCAGGATGTTGGGACTGAATCAGGCAAAACATTTTGTTAGGATAATAAAGACTCACAGCTCTATCACCATGAGCCAGCATGCTTCAGAGACACCACCAAGCAGAGCAAGGCAAGATGGTTAGAAGAAGAAAATACTTGCATGTTCATGTGCCTGAAGAAGAACTCATATCCAAGACATACAAAGGAACAAACACCAACAAAAGCTTAACCAATTTAAAGCCAGTGAAACAATTTGTCTTCACCTCCTCTATGAGGTACACGAATGGCCAACAGATCCATGGAGACCCCTGTACTTCAAATGTTAGGAAAATGCAGATGTGATCCACACATCATTGAGTACATCTGGTTTAGGTAAAGAAGTAGAAAAACGGGTTGGAGAGATGGCTCAGTGTTTAAGAGCATTTCGTGCTCTTTCTTCCTCCTGTATCCAATTTCAAGCAACCACATAATGGCTCACAACCATCTGCACTGAGGTCTTGTGCTCTCTTTTGCATGCAAGAAGAAGCGCTTGAGAGATAGCTCAGTGGTTAAGAATCCTGGCTGCCCTTCTAAAGGTCAGAAGTTCGATTCCTGGCAACCACAGTTTTGCTCTCAAAATGAGATTTGGTGCCATCTACTGGCAACAGAAGGAAGAGGCAGGAGAGATGGCTCAGGGCTTAAGAGCATTGCCTGCTGAGTTTGATGAGGCCAAGTGCAGACATAGAGTCAGGGCAAAGGCCAGGGCCCACGTTAATGTGACTGAATGGGGCAAACGTTTTTTTAGGATGTTAAAGACTCACAGCTCTATCACCATGAGACATCGTGCTTCAGAGACAACACTAAGGAGAGTAAGGCAAGATGGCTAGAAGAAGAAAACACTGGCATGTTCATGTGCCTTAAAGAGAACTCACATCCAAGACAATCAAAGCACTACAAACACCAGCAAAATGTTAACCAATTTAAAGCCAGAGAAACAATTTATCCTGACCTCCTCTATGAGGTACATGAACAGCCAATAGGTCCATGGAGACACCTGTATTCCACATGTTAGGGGAATGCAGATGTGATCCACACACCACATTGAGTAAACCTGGTTTAGTTGAAGAAGTTTGAAAAACGGGTCGGAGAGATGGCTCAGTGTTTAAGAGGATTGCATGCTCTTCCAAAGATCAGAAGTTCGATTCCTGGACATCACATAATTGCTTCAAAATGAGGTTTGGTGCCCTCTACTGGATGCAGAAGGAAGAGGCAAGAGAGATGTCTTGGTGGTTAAGAGCATGCCTGCTGAGTTTGATGAGGCAAAGTGCAGACATACAGCCAGGACCCAGGTTGTTGGGACTGAATCAGGCAAAACATTTTGTTAGGATAATAAAGACTCACAGCTCTATCACCATGAGCCAGCATGCTTCAGAGACATCACCAAGCAGAGTAAGGCAGGATGGTTAGAAGAAGAAAATACTATCATGTTCATGTGCCTGAAGAAGAACTCACATCCAAGACATACAAAGGAACAAACACCAACAAAAGCTTAACCAATTTAAAGCCAGTGAAACAATTTGTCTAGTCCTCCTCTATGAGGTACACGAATGGCCAACAGATCCATGGAGGAACCTGTACTTCAAATGTAAGAAAATGCAGATGTGATCCACACATCATTGAGTACATCTGGTTTAGGTAAAGAAGTAGAAAAACGGGTTGGAGAGATGGCGCAGTGTTTAAGAGCATTTCGTGCTCTTTCTTCCTCCTGTATCCAATTTCAAGCAACCACATAATGGCTCACAACCATCTGCACTGAGGTCTTGTGCTCTCTTTTGAAAGCAAAAAGAAGCGCTCTAGAGATAGCTCAGTTGATAAGAATCCTGGCTGCCCTTCTAAAGGTCAGAAGTTCGATTCCTGGCAACCACAGTTTTGCTCTCAAAATGAGATTTGGTGCCATCTACTGGCAACAGAAGGAAGAGGCAGGAGAGATGGCTCAGTGCTTAAGAGCATTGGCTGCTGAGTTGGATGAGGCCAAGTGCAGACATAGAGTCAGGGCAAAGGCCAGGGCCCACGTTATTGTGACTGAATTGGGCAAACGTTTTTTTAGGTATTAAAGACTCACAGCTCTATCACCATGAGACATCGTGCTTCAGAGACAACACTAAGGAGAGTAAGGCAAGATGGCTAGAAGAAGAAAACACTGGCATGTTCATGTGCCTTAAAGAGAACTCACATCCAAGACAATCAAAGGACTACAAACACCAGCAAAATGTTAACCAATTTAAAGCCAGAGAAACAATTTATCCTGACGTCCTCTATGAGGTACATGAACAGCCAATAGGTCCATGGAGAAACCTGTACTCCACATGTTAGGGGAATGCAGATGTGATCCACGCACCACATTGAGTAAACCTGGTTTAGTTAAAGAAGTTGAAAAACGGGTCGGAGAGATGGCTCAGTGGTTAAGAGCATTGCCTGCTCTTCCAAAGATCAGAAGTTCGATTCCTGGACATCACATAATTGCTTCAAAATGAGGTTTGGTGCCCTCTACTGGAAGCAGAAGGAAGAGGCAGGAGAGATGTCTTGGTGGTTAAGAGCATGCCTGCTGAGTTTGATGAGGCCAAGTGCAGACATACAGGCAGGACCCAGGTTGTTGGGACTGAATCATGCAAAATATTTTGTTAGGTTAATAAAGACTCACAGCTCTATCACCATGAGCCATTATGCTTCAGAGACACCACCAAGCAGAGCAAGGCAAGATGGTTAGAAGAAGAAAATACTTGCATGTTCATGTGCCTGAAGAAGAACTCATATCCAAGACATACAAAGGAACAAACACCAACAAAAGCTTAACCAATTTAAAGCCAGTGAAACAATTTGTCTTGACCTCCTCTATGAGGTACACGAATGGCCAACAGATCCATGGAGACCCCTGTACTTCAAATGTTAGGAAAATGCAGATGTGATCCACACATCATTGAGTACATCTGGTTTAGGTAAAGAAGTAGAAAAACGGGTTGGAGAGATGGCTCAGTGTTTAAGAGCATTTCGTGCTCTTTCTTCCTCCTGTATCCAATTTCAAGCAACCACATAATGGCTCACAACCATCTGCACTGAGGTCTTGTGCTCTCTTTTGCATGCAAGAAGAAGCGCTTGAGAGATAGCTCAGTGGTTAAGAATCCTGGCTGCCCTTCTATAGGTCAGAAGTTCGATTCCTGGCAACCACAGTTTTGCTCTCAAAATGAGATTTGGTGCCATCTACTGGCAACAGAAGGAAGAGGCAGGAGAGATGGCTCAGGGCTTAAGAGCATTGCCTGCTGAGTTTGATGAGGCCAAGTGCAGACATAGAGTCTGGGCAAAGGCCAGGGCCCACGTTAATGTGACTGAATGGGGCAAACGTTTTTTTAGGATGTTAAAGACTCACAGCTCTATCACCATGAGACATCGTGCTTCAGAGACAACACTAAGGAGAGTAAGGCAAGATGGCTAGAAGAAGAAAACACTGGCATGTTCATGTGCCTTAAAGAGAACTCACATCCAAGACAATCAAAGGACTACAAACACCAGCAAAATGTTAACCAATTTAAAGCCAGAGGAACAATTTATCCTGTACTCCTCTATGAGGTACATGAACAGCCAATAGGTCCATGGAGACTCCTGTATTCCACATGTTAGGGAATGCAGATGTGATCCACACACCACATTGAGTAAACCTGGTTTAGTTAAAGAAGTTGAAAAACGGGTCGGAGAGATGGCTCAGTGGTTAAGAGCATTGCCTGCTCTTCCAACGATCAGAAATTTGATTCCTGGACATCACATAATTGCTTCAAAATGAGGTTTGGTGCCCTCTACTTGAAGCAGAAGGAAGAGGCAGGAGAGATGTCTTGGTGGTTAAGAGCATGCCTGCTGAGTTTGATGAGGCCAATTACAGAAATACAGCCAGGGCCCAGGTTGTTGGGACTGAATCAGGCAAAACATTTTGTTAGGATAATAAAGACTCACAGCTCTATCACCATGAGCCAGCATGCTTCAGAGACACCACCAAGCAGAGTAAGGCAGGATGGTTAGAAGAAGAAAATACTAGCATGTTCATGTGCCTGAAGAAGAACTCACATCCAAGACATACAAAGGAACAAACACCAACAAAAGCTTAACCAATTTAAAGCCAGTGAAACAATTTACCTAGACCTCCTCTATGAGGTACACGAATGGCCAACAGATCCATGGAGACCCCTGTACTTCAAATGTTAGGAAAATGCAGATGTAATCCACACATCATTCAGTACACCTGGTTTAGGTAAAGAAGTAGAAAAACAGGTGGCAGAGATGGCTCAGTGTTTAAGAGCATTTCGTGCTCTTTCTTCCTCCTGTATTCAATTTCAAGCAACCACATAATGGCTCACAACCATCTGCACTGTGGTCTTGTGCCCTCTTTTGCATGCAGAAAGAAGCGCTCGAGAGATAGCTCAGTTGATAAGAATCCTGGCTGCCCTTCTAAAGGTCAGAAGTTCGATTCTTGGCAACCACAGTTTTTCTCTCAAAATGAGATTTGGTGCCATCTACTGGCAACAGAAGGAAGAGGCAGGAGAGATGGCTCAGTGCTTAAGAGCATTGCCTGCTGAGTTTGATGAGGCCAATTGCAGACATAGAGTCAGGGCAAAGGCCAGGGCCCACGTTAATGTGACTGAATTGGGCAAACGTATTTTTAGGATGTTAAAGACTCACAGCTCTATCACCATGAGACATCGTGCTTCAGAGACAACACTAAGGAGAGTAAGGCAAGATGGCTAGAAGAAGAAAACACTGGCATGTTCATGTGCCTTAAAGAGAACTCACATCCAAGACAATCAAAGGACTACAAACACCAGCAAAATGTTAACCAATTTAAAGCCAGAGAAACAATTTATCCTGACCTCCTCTATGAGGTACATGAACAGCCAATAGGTCCATGGAGACACCTGTATTCCACATGTTAGGGGAATGCAGATGTGATCCACACACCACATTGAGTAAACCTGGTTTAGTTGAAGAAGTTGAAAAACGCGTCGGAGAGATGGCTCAGTGGTTAAGAGCATTGCCTGCTCTTCCAAAGATCAGAAGTTCGATTCCTGGACATCACATAATTGCTTCAAAATGAGGTTTGGTGCCCTCTACTTGAAGCAGAAGGAAGAGGCAGGAGAGATGTCTTGGTGGTTAAGAGCATGCCTGCTGAGTTTGATGAGGCAAAGTGCAGACATACAGCCAGGACCCAGGTTTTTGGGACTGAATCAGGCAAAACATTTTGTTAGGATAATAAAGACTCACAGCTCTATCACCATGAGCCAGGATGCTTCAGAGACATCACCAAGCAGAGTAGGGCAGGATGGTTAGAAGAAGAAAATACTAGCATGTTCATGTGCCTGAAGAAGAACTCACATCCAAGACATACAAAGGAACAAACACCAACAAAAGCTTAACCAATTTAAAGCCAGTGAAACAATTTGTCTAGACCTCCTCTATGAGGTACACGAATGGCCAACAGATTCATGGAGGCCCCAGTACTTCAAATGTAAGAAAATGCAGATGTGATCCACACATCTTTGAGTACATCTGGTTTAGGTAAAGAAGTAGAAAAACGGGTTGGAGAGATGGCGCAGTGTTTAAGAGCATTTCGTGCTCTTTCTTCCTCCTGTATCCAATTTCAAGCAACCACATAATGGCTCACAACCATCTGCACTGAGGTCTTGTGCTCTCTTTTGAAAGCAAAAAGAAGCGCTCTAGAGATAGCTCAGTTGATAAGAATCCTGGCTGCTCTTCTAAAGGTCAGAAGTTCGATTCCTGGCAACCACAGTTTTGCTCTCAAAATGAGATTTGGTGCCATCTACTGGCAACAGAAGGAAGAGGCAGGAGAGATGGCTCAGGGCTTAAGAGCATTGCCTGCTGAGTTTGATGAGGCCAAGTGCAGACATAGAGTCAGGGCAAAGGCCAGGGCCCACGTTAATGTGACTGAATGGGGCAAACGTTTTTTTAGGATGTTAAAGACTCACAGCTCTATCACCATGAGACATCGTGCTTCAGAGACAACACTAAGGAGAGTAAGGCAAGATGGCTAGAAGAAGAAAACACTGGCATGTTCATGTGCCTTAAAGAGAACTCACATCCAAGACAATCAAAGCACTACAAACACCAGCAAAATGTTAACCAATTTAAAGCCAGAGAAACAATTTATCCTGACCTCCTCTATGAGGTACATGAACAGCCAATAGGTCCATGGAGACACCTGTATTCCACATGTTAGGGGAATGCAGATGTGATCCACACACCACATTGAGTAAACCTGGTTTAGTTGAAGAAGTTTGAAAAACGGGTCGGAGAGATGGCTCAGTGTTTAAGAGGATTGCATGCTCTTCCAAAGATCAGAAGTTCGATTCCTGGACATCACATAATTGCTTCAAAATGAGGTTTGGTGCCCTCTACTTGAAGCAGAAGGAAGAGGCAGGAGAGATGTCTTGGTGGTTAAGAGCATGCCTGCTGAGTTTGATGAGGCAAAGTGCAGACATACAGCCAGGACCCAGGTTTTTGGGACTGAATCAGGCAAAACATTTTGTTAGGATAATAAAGACTCACAGCTCTATCACCATGAGCCAGGATGCTTCAGAGACATCACCAAGCAGAGTAGGGCAGGATGGTTAGAAGAAGAAAATACTAGCATGTTCATGTGCCTGAAGAAGAACTCACATCCAAGACATACAAAGGAACAAACACCAACAAAAGCTTAACCAATTTAAAGCCAGTGAAACAATTTGTCTAGACCTCCTCTATGAGGTACACGAATGGCCAACAGATTCATGGAGGCCCCAGTACTTCAAATGTAAGAAAATGCAGATGTGATCCACACATCTTTGAGTACATCTGGTTTAGGTAAAGAAGTAGAAAAACGGGTTGGAGAGATGGCGCAGTGTTTAAGAGCATTTCGTGCTCTTTCTTCCTCCTGTATCCAATTTCAAGCAACCACATAATGGCTCACAACCATCTGCACTGAGGTCTTGTGCTCTCTTTTGAAAGCAAAAAGAAGCGCTCTAGAGATAGCTCAGTTGATAAGAATCCTGGCTGCTCTTCTAAAGGTCAGAAGTTCGATTCCTGGCAACCACAGTTTTGCTCTCAAAATGAGATTTGGTGCCATCTACTGGCAACAGAAGGAAGAGGCAGGAGAGATGGCTCAGGGCTTAAGAGCATTGCCTGCTGAGTTTGATGAGGCCAAGTGCAGACATAGAGTCAGGGCAAAGGCCAGGGCCCACGTTAATGTGACTGAATGGGGCAAACGTTTTTTTAGGATGTTAAAGACTCACAGCTCTATCACCATGAGACATCGTGCTTCAGAGACAACACTAAGGAGAGTAAGGCAAGATGGCTAGAAGAAGAAAACACTGGCATGTTCATGTGCCTTAAAGAGAACTCACATCCAAGACAATCAAAGCACTACAAACACCAGCAAAATGTTAACCAATTTAAAGCCAGAGAAACAATTTATCCTGACCTCCTCTATGAGGTACATGAACAGCCAATAGGTCCATGGAGACACCTGTATTCCACATGTTAGGGGAATGCAGATGTGATCCACACACCACATTGAGTAAACCTGGTTTAGTTGAAGAAGTTTGAAAAACGGGTCGGAGAGATGGCTCAGTGTTTAAGAGGATTGCATGCTCTTCCAAAGATCAGAAGTTCGATTCCTGGACATCACATAATTGCTTCAAAATGAGGTTTGGTGCCCTCTACTGGATGCAGAAGGAAGAGGCAAGAGAGATGTCTTGGTGGTTAAGAGCATGCCTGCTGAGTTTGATGAGGCAAAGTGCAGACATACAGCCAGGACCCAGGTTGTTGGGACTGAATCAGGCAAAACATTTTGTTAGGATAATAAAGACTCACAGCTCTATCACCATGAGCCAGCATGCTTCAGAGACATCACCAAGCAGAGTAAGGCAGGATGGTTAGAAGAAGAAAATACTAGCATGTTCATGTGCCTGAAGAAGAACTCACATCCAAGACATACAAAGGAACAAACACCAACAAAAGCTTAACCAATTTAAAGCCAGTGAAACAATTTGTCTAGTCCTCCTCTATGAGGTACACGAATGGCCAACAGATCCATGGAGGAACCTGTACTTCAAATGTAAGAAAATGCAGATGTGATCCACACATCATTGAGTACATCTGGTTTAGGTAAAGAAGTAGAAAAACGGGTTGGAGAGATGGCGCAGTGTTTAAGAGCATTTCGTGCTCTTTCTTCCTCCTGTATCCAATTTCAAGCAACCACATAATGGCTCACAACCATCTGCACTGAGGTCTTGTGCTCTCTTTTGAAAGCAAAAAGAAGCGCTCTAGAGATAGCTCAGTTGATAAGAATCCTGGCTGCCCTTCTAAAGGTCAGAAGTTCGATTCCTGGCAACCACAGTTTTGCTCTCAAAATGAGATTTGGTGCCATCTACTGGCAACAGAAGGAAGAGGCAGGAGAGATGGCTCAGTGCTTAAGAGCATTGGCTGCTGAGTTGGATGAGGCCAAGTGCAGACATAGAGTCAGGGCAAAGGCCAGGGCCCACGTTATTGTGACTGAATTGGGCAAACGTTTTTTTAGGTATTAAAGACTCACAGCTCTATCACCATGAGACATCGTGCTTCAGAGACAACACTAAGGAGAGTAAGGCAAGATGGCTAGAAGAAGAAAACACTGGCATGTTCATGTGCCTTAAAGAGAACTCACATCCAAGACAATCAAAGGACTACAAACACCAGCAAAATGTTAACCAATTTAAAGCCAGAGAAACAATTTATCCTGACGTCCTCTATGAGGTACATGAACAGCCAATAGGTCCATGGAGAAACCTGTACTCCACATGTTAGGGGAATGCAGATGTGATCCACGCACCACATTGAGTAAACCTGGTTTAGTTAAAGAAGTTGAAAAACGGGTCGGAGAGATGGCTCAGTGGTTAAGAGCATTGCCTGCTCTTCCAAAGATCAGAAGTTCGATTCCTGGACATCACATAATTGCTTCAAAATGAGGTTTGGTGCCCTCTACTGGAAGCAGAAGGAAGAGGCAGGAGAGATGTCTTGGTGGTTAAGAGCATGCCTGCTGAGTTTGATGAGGCCAAGTGCAGACATACAGGCAGGACCCAGGTTGTTGGGACTGAATCATGCAAAATATTTTGTTAGGTTAATAAAGACTCACAGCTCTATCACCATGAGCCATTATGCTTCAGAGACACCACCAAGCAGAGCAAGGCAAGATGGTTAGAAGAAGAAAATACTTGCATGTTCATGTGCCTGAAGAAGAACTCATATCCAAGACATACAAAGGAACAAACACCAACAAAAGCTTAACCAATTTAAAGCCAGTGAAACAATTTGTCTTGACCTCCTCTATGAGGTACACGAATGGCCAACAGATCCATGGAGACCCCTGTACTTCAAATGTTAGGAAAATGCAGATGTGATCCACACATCATTGAGTACATCTGGTTTAGGTAAAGAAGTAGAAAAACGGGTTGGAGAGATGGCTCAGTGTTTAAGAGCATTTCGTGCTCTTTCTTCCTCCTGTATCCAATTTCAAGCAACCACATAATGGCTCACAACCATCTGCACTGAGGTCTTGTGCTCTCTTTTGCATGCAAGAAGAAGCGCTTGAGAGATAGCTCAGTGGTTAAGAATCCTGGCTGCCCTTCTATAGGTCAGAAGTTCGATTCCTGGCAACCACAGTTTTGCTCTCAAAATGAGATTTGGTGCCATCTACTGGCAACAGAAGGAAGAGGCAGGAGAGATGGCTCAGGGCTTAAGAGCATTGCCTGCTGAGTTTGATGAGGCCAAGTGCAGACATAGAGTCTGGGCAAAGGCCAGGGCCCACGTTAATGTGACTGAATGGGGCAAACGTTTTTTTAGGATGTTAAAGACTCACAGCTCTATCACCATGAGACATCGTGCTTCAGAGACAACACTAAGGAGAGTAAGGCAAGATGGCTAGAAGAAGAAAACACTGGCATGTTCATGTGCCTTAAAGAGAACTCACATCCAAGACAATCAAAGGACTACAAACACCAGCAAAATGTTAACCAATTTAAAGCCAGAGGAACAATTTATCCTGTACTCCTCTATGAGGTACATGAACAGCCAATAGGTCCATGGAGACTCCTGTATTCCACATGTTAGGGAATGCAGATGTGATCCACACACCACATTGAGTAAACCTGGTTTAGTTAAAGAAGTTGAAAAACGGGTCGGAGAGATGGCTCAGTGGTTAAGAGCATTGCCTGCTCTTCCAACGATCAGAAATTTGATTCCTGGACATCACATAATTGCTTCAAAATGAGGTTTGGTGCCCTCTACTGGAAGCAGAAGGAAGAGGCAGGAGAGATGTCTTGGTGGTTAAGAGCATGCCTGCTGAGTTTGATGAGGCCAATTACAGAAATACAGCCAGGGCCCAGGTTGTTGGGACTGAATCAGGCAAAACATTTTGTTAGGATAATAAAGACTCACAGCTCTATCACCATGAGCCAGCATGCTTCAGAGACACCACCAAGCAGAGTAAGGCAGGATGGTTAGAAGAAGAAAATACTAGCATGTTCATGTGCCTGAAGAAGAACTCACATCCAAGACATACAAAGGAACAAACACCAACAAAAGCTTAACCAATTTAAAGCCAGTGAAACAATTTACCTAGACCTCCTCTATGAGGTACACGAATGGCCAACAGATCCATGGAGACCCCTGTACTTCAAATGTTAGGAAAATGCAGATGTAATCCACACATAATTCAGTACACCTGGTTTAGGTAAAGAAGTAGAAAAACAGGTGGCAGAGATGGCTCAGTGTTTAAGAGCATTTCGTGCTCTTTCTTCCTCCTGTATTCAATTTCAAGCAACCACATAATGGCTCACAACCATCTGCACTGTGGTCTTGTGCCCTCTTTTGCATGCAGAAAGAAGCGCTCGAGAGATAGCTCAGTTGATAAGAATCCTGGCTGCCCTTCTAAAGGTCAGAAGTTCGATTCTTGGCAACCACAGTTTTTCTCTCAAAATGAGATTTGGTGCCATCTACTGGCAACAGAAGGAAGAGGCAGGAGAGATGGCTCAGTGCTTAAGAGCATTGCCTGCTGAGTTTGATGAGGCCAATTGCAGACATAGAGTCAGGGCAAAGGCCAGGGCCCACGTTAATGTGACTGAATTGGGCAAACGTATTTTTAGGATGTTAAAGACTCACAGCTCTATCACCATGAGACATCGTGCTTCAGAGACAACACTAAGGAGAGTAAGGCAAGATGGCTAGAAGAAGAAAACACTGGCATGTTCATGTGCCTTAAAGAGAACTCACATCCAAGACAATCAAAGGACTACAAACACCAGCAAAATGTTAACCAATTTAAAGCCAGAGAAACAATTTATCCTGACCTCCTCTATGAGGTACATGAACAGCCAATAGGTCCATGGAGACACCTGTATTCCACATGTTAGGGGAATGCAGATGTGATCCACACACCACATTGAGTAAACCTGGTTTAGTTGAAGAAGTTGAAAAACGCGTCGGAGAGATGGCTCAGTGGTTAAGAGCATTGCCTGCTCTTCCAAAGATCAGAAGTTCGATTCCTGGACATCACATAATTGCTTCAAAATGAGGTTTGGTGCCCTCTACTTGAAGCAGAAGGAAGAGGCAGGAGAGATGTCTTGGTGGTTAAGAGCATGCCTGCTGAGTTTGATGAGGCAAAGTGCAGACATACAGCCAGGACCCAGGTTTTTGGGACTGAATCAGGCAAAACATTTTGTTAGGATAATAAAGACTCACAGCTCTATCACCATGAGCCAGGATGCTTCAGAGACATCACCAAGCAGAGTAGGGCAGGATGGTTAGAAGAAGAAAATACTAGCATGTTCATGTGCCTGAAGAAGAACTCACATCCAAGACATACAAAGGAACAAACACCAACAAAAGCTTAACCAATTTAAAGCCAGTGAAACAATTTGTCTAGACCTCCTCTATGAGGTACACGAATGGCCAACAGATTCATGGAGGCCCCAGTACTTCAAATGTAAGAAAATGCAGATGTGATCCACACATCTTTGAGTACATCTGGTTTAGGTAAAGAAGTAGAAAAACGGGTTGGAGAGATGGCGCAGTGTTTAAGAGCATTTCGTGCTCTTTCTTCCTCCTGTATCCAATTTCAAGCAACCACATAATGGCTCACAACCATCTGCACTGAGGTCTTGTGCTCTCTTTTGAAAGCAAAAAGAAGCGCTCTAGAGATAGCTCAGTTGATAAGAATCCTGGCTGCTCTTCTAAAGGTCAGAAGTTCGATTCCTGGCAACCACAGTTTTGCTCTCAAAATGAGATTTGGTGCCATCTACTGGCAACAGAAGGAAGAGGCAGGAGAGATGGCTCAGGGCTTAAGAGCATTGCCTGCTGAGTTTGATGAGGCCAAGTGCAGACATAGAGTCTGGGCAAAGGCCAGGGCCCACGTTAATGTGACTGAATGGGGCAAACGTTTTTTTAGGATGTTAAAGACTCACAGCTCTATCACCATGAGACATCGTGCTTCAGAGACAACAGTAAGGAGAGTAAGGCAAGATGGCTAGAAGAAGAAAACACTGGCATGTTCATGTGCCTTAAAGGGAACTCACATCCAAGACAATCAAAGGACTACAAACACCAGCAAAATGTTAACCAATTTAAAGCCAGAGGAACAATTTATCCTGTCCTCCTCTATGAGGTACATGAACAGCCAATAGGTCCATGGAGACACCTGTATTCCACATGTTAGGGAATGCAGATGTGATCCACACACCACATTGAGTAAACCTGGTTTAGTTAAAGAAGTTGAAAAACGGGTCAGAGAGATGGCTCAGTGGTTAAGAGCATTGCCTGCTCTTCCAACGATCAGAAGTTCGATTCCTGGACATCACATAATTGCTTCAAAATGAGGTTTGGTGCCCTCTACTGGAAGCAGAAGGAAGAGGCAGGAGAGATGTCTTGATGGTTAAGAGCATGCCTGCTGAGTTTGATGAGGCCAATTACAGAAATACAGCCAGGGCCCAGGTTGTTGGGACTGAATCAGGCAAAACATTTTGTTAGGATAATAAAGACTCACAGCTCTATCACCATGAGCCAGCATGCTTCAGAGACACCACCAAGCAGAGTAAGGCAGGATGGTTAGAAGAAGAAAATACTAGCATGTTCATGTGCCTGAAGAAGAACTCACATCCAAGACATACAAAGGAACAAACACCAACAAAAGCTTAACCAATTTAAAGCCAGTGAAACAATTTGTCTAGACTTCCTCTATGAGGTACACGAATGGCCAACAGATCCATGGAGACCCCTGTACTTCAAATGTTAGGAAAATGCAGATGTAATCCACACATCATTGAGTACACCTGGTTTAGGTAAAGAAGTAGAAAAACAGGTGGCAGAGATGGCTCAGTGTTTAAGAGCATTTCGTGCTCTTTCTTCCTCCTGTATTCAATTTCAAGCAACCACATAATGGCTCACAACCATCTGCACTGTTGTCTTGTGCCCTCTTTTGCATGCAGAAAGAAGCGCTCGAGAGATAGCTCAGTGGTTAAGAATCCTGGCTGCCCTTCTAAAGGTCAGAAGTTCGATTCCTGGCAACCACAGTTTTGCTCTCAAAATGAGATCTGGTGCCATCTACTGGCAACAGAAGGAAGAGGCAGGAGAGATGGCTCAGTGCTTAAGAGCATTGGCTGCTGAGTTTGATGAGGCCAAGTGCAGACATAGAGTCAAGGCAAAGGCCAGGGCCCACGTTAATGTGACTGATTTGGGCAAACGTATTTTTAGGATGTTAAAGACTCACAGCTCTATCACCATGAGACATCGTGCTTCAGAGACAACACTAAAGAGAGTAAGGTAAGATGGCTAGAAGAAGAAAACACTGGCATGTTCATGTGCCTTAAAGAGAACTCACATCCAAGACAATCAAAGGACTACAAACACCAGCAAAATGTTAACCAATTTAAAGCCAGAGATACAATTTATCCTGACCTCCTCTATGAGGTACATGAACAGCCAATAGGTCCATGGAGACACCTGTATTCCACATGTTAGGGGAATGCAGATGTGATCCACACACCATATTGAGTAAACCTGGTTTAGTTGAAGAAGTTGAAAAACGCGTCGGAGAGATGGCTCAGTGGTTAAGTGCATTGCCTGCTCTTCCAAAGATCAGAAGTTCGATTCCTGGACATCACATAATTGCTTCAAAATGAGGTTTGGTGCCCTCTACTGGAAGCAGAAGGAAAAGGCAGGAGAGATGTCTTGGTGGTTAAGAGCATGCCTGCTGAGTTTGATGAGGCAAAGTGCAGACATACAGCCAGGACCCAGGTTGTTGGGACTGAATCAGGCAAAACATTTTGTTAGGATAATAAATACTCACAGCTCTATCACCATGAGCCAGCATGCTTCAGAGACATCACCAAGCAGAGTAAGGCAGGATGGTTAGAAGAAGAAAATACTAGCATGTTCATGTGCCTGAAGAAGAACTCACATCCAAGACATACAAAGGAACAAACACCAACAAAAGCTTAACCAATTTAAAGCCAGTGAAACAATTTACCTAGACCTCCTCTATGAGGTACACGAATGGCCAACAGATCCATGGAGACCCCTGTACTTCAAATGTTAGGAAAATGCAGATGTAATCCACACATCATTGAGTACACCTGGTTTAGGTAAAGAAGTAGAAAAACAGGTGGCAGAGATGGCTCAGTGTTTAAGAGCATTTCGTGCTCTTTCTTCCTCCTGTATTCAATTTCAAGCAACCACATAATGGCTCACAACCATCTGCACTGAGGTCTTGTGCTCTCTTTTGAAAGCAAAAAGAAGCGCTCTAGAGATAGCTCAGTTGATAAGAATCCTGGCTGCCCTTCTAAAGGTCAGAAGTTCGATTCCTGGCAACCACAGTTTTGCTCTCAAAATGAGATTTGGTGCCATCTACTGGCAACAGAAGGAAGAGGCAGGAGAGATGGCTCAGTGCTTAAGAGCATTGGCTGCTGAGTTGGATGAGGCCAAGTGCAGACATAGAGTCAGGGCAAAGGCCAGGGCCCACGTTATTGTGACTGAATTGGGCAAACGTTTTTTTAGGATGTTAAAGACTCACAGCTCTATCACCATGAGACATCGTGCTTCAGAGACAACACTAAGGAGAGTAAGGCAAGATGGCTACAAGAAGAAAACACTGGCATGTTCATGTGCCTTAAAGAGAACTCACATCCAAGACAAAAAAAGGACTACAAACACCAGCAAAATGTTAACCAATTTAAAGCCAGAGAAACAATTTATCCTGACGTCCTCTATGAGGTACATGAACAGCCAATAGGTCCATGGAGAAACCTGTACTCCACATGTTAGGGGAATGCAGATGTGATCCACACACCACATTGAGTAAACCTGGTTTAGTTAAAGAAGTTGAAAAACGGGTCGGAGAGATGGCTCAGTGGTTAAGAGCATTGCCTTCTCTTACAAAGATCAGAAGTTCGATTCCTGGACATCACATAATTGCTTATAAATGAGGTTTGGTGCCCTCTACTGGAAGCAGAAGGAAGAGGCAGGAGAGATGTCTTGGTGGTTAAGAGCATGCCTGCTGAGTTTGATGAGGCCAAGTGCAGACATACAGCCAGGACCCAGGTTGTAGGGACTGAATCAGGCAAAACATTTTGTTAGGATAATAAAGACTCACAGCTCTATCACCATGAGCCAGCATGCTTCAGAGACACCACCAAGCAGAGCAAGGCAAGATGGTTAGAAGAAGAAAATACTAGCATGTTCATGTGCCTGAAGAACTCACATCCAAGACATACAAAGGAACAAACACCAACAAAAGCTTAACCAATTGAAAGCCAGTGACACAATTTGTCTTGAACTCCTCTATGAGGTACACGAATGGCCAACAGATCCATGGAGACCCCTGTACTTCAAATGTTAGGAAAATGCAGATGTGATCCACACATCATTGAGTACATCTGGTTTAGGTAAAGAAGTAGAAAAACGGGTTGGAGAGATGGCTCAGTGTTTAAGAGCATTTCGTGCTCTTTCTTCCTCCTGTATCCAATTTCAAGCAACCACATAATGGCTCACAACCATCTGCACTGAGGTCTTGTGCCCTCTTTTGCATGCAGAAAGAAGCGCTCCAGAGATAGCTAAGTGGTTAAGAATCCTGGCTGCCCTTCTAAAGGTCAGAAGTTCGATTCCTGGCAACCACAGTTTTGCTCTCAAAATGAGATTTGGTGCCATCTACTGGCAACAGAAGGAAGAGGGAGGAGAGATGGCTCAGTGCTTAAGAGCATTGGCTGCTGAGTTGGATGAGGCCAAGTGCAGACATAGAGTCAGGGCAAAGGCCAGGGCCCACGTTAATGTGACTGAATTGGGCAAACGTTTTTTTTAGGATGTTAAAGACTCACAGCTCTATCACCATGAGACATCGTGCTTCAGAGACAACACTAAGGAGAGTAAGGCAAGATGGCTAGAAGAAGAAAACACTGGCATGTTCATGTGCCTTAAAGAGAACTCACATGCAAGACAATCAAAGGACGACAAACACGAGCAAAATGTTAACCAATTTAAAGCCAGAGTAACAATTTATCCTGACGTCCTCTATGAGGTACATGAACAGCCAATAGGTCCATGGAGAAACAAGTACTCCACATGTTAGGGGAATGCAGATGTGATCCACACACCACATTGAGTAAACCTGGTTTAGTTAAAGAAGTTGAAAAACGGGTCGGAGAGATGGCTCAGTGGTTAAGAGCATTGCCTGCTCTTCCAAAGATCAGAAGTTCGATTCCTGGACATCACATAATTGCTTCAAAATGAGGTTTGGTGCCCTCTACTGGAAGCAGAAGGAAGAGGCAGGAGAGATGTCTTGGTGGTTAAGAGCATGCCTGCTTAGTTTGATGAGGCAAAGTGCAGACATACAGCCAGGACCCAGAATGTAGGGACTGAATCAGGCAAAACATTTTGTTAGGATAATAAAGACTCACAGCTCTATCACCATGAGCCAGCATGCTTCAGAGACACCACCAAGCAGAGCAAGGCAAGATGGTTAGAAGAAGAAAATACTAGCATGTTCATGTGCCTGAAGAAGAACTCACATCCAAGACATACAAAGGAACAAACACCAACAAAAGCTTAACCAATTTAAAGCCAGTGAAACAATTTACCTAGACCTCCTCTATGAGGTACACGAATGGCCAACAATTCCATGGAGGCCCCTGTACTTCAAATGTTAGGAAAATGCAGATGTGATCCACTCATCATTGAGCAAAACTGGTTTAGGTAAAGAAGTAGAAAAACGGGTTGGAGAGATGGCTCAGTGTTTAAGAGCATTTCGTGCTCTTTCTTCCTCCTGTATTCAATTTCAAGCAACCACATAATGGCTCACAACCATCTGCACTGAGGTCTTGTGCCCTTTTTTGCATGCAGATAGAAGCGCTCGAGAGATAGCTCAGTGGTTACGAATCCTGGCTGCGCTGCTAAAGGTCAGAAGTTCGATTCCTGGCAACCACAGTTTTGCTCTCAAAATGAGATTTGGTGCCGTCTACTGGCAACAGAAGGAAGAGGCAGGAGAGATGGCACAGTGCTTAAGAGAATTGGCTGCTGAGTTGGATGAGGCCAAGTGCAGACATAGAGTCAGGGCAAAGGCCAGGGCCCACGTTATTGTGACTGAATTGGGCAAACGTTTTTTTAGGATGTTAAAGACTCACAGCTCTATCACCATGAGACATCGTGCTTCAGAGACAACACCAAGGAGAGTAAGGCAAGATGGCTAGAAGAAGAAAACACTGGCATGTTCATGTGCCTTAAAGAGAACTCACATCCAAGACAATAAAAAGGACTACAAACACAAGCAAAATGTTAACCAATTTAAAGCCAGAGAAACAATTTATACTGACCTCCTCTATGAGGTACATGAACAGCCAATAGGTCCATGGAGACACCTGTACTCCACATGTTAGGGGAATGCAGATGTGATCCACACACCACATTGAGTAAACCTGGTTTAGTTAAAGAAGTTGAAAAACGGGTCGGAGAGATGGCTCAGTGGTTAAGAGCATTGCCTGCTCTTCCAAAGATCAGAAGTTCGATTCCTGGACATCACATAATTGCTTCAAAATGAGGTTTGGTGCCCTCTACTGGAAGCAGAAGGAAAAGGCAGGAGAGATGTCTTGGTGGTTAAGAGCATGCCTGCTGAGTTTGATGAGGCCAGGGCCCAGGTTGTTGGGACTGAATCAGGCAAAATATTTTGTTAGGATAATAAACACTCACAGCTCTATCACCATGAGCCAGCATTTTCAGAGACACCACCAAGCAGAGTAAGGCAGGATGGTTAGAAGAAGAAAATACTAGCATGTTCATGTGCCTGAAGAAGAACTCACATCAAAGACATACAAAGGAACAAACACCAACAAAAGCTTAACCAATTTAAAGCCAGGGAAACAATTTGTCTACTCCTACTCTATGAGGTACACGAATGGCCAACAGATCCATGGAGACCCCTGTACTTAAAATGTTAGGAAAATGCAGATGTGATCCACACATCATTGAGTACATCTGGTTTAGGTAAAGAAGTAGAAAAACGGGTGGCAGAGATGGCTCAGTGTTTAAGAGCATTTCGTGCTCTTTCTTCCTCCTGTATCAAATTTCAAGCAGCCACATAATGGCTCACAACCATCTGCACTGAGGTCTTGTGCCCTCTTTTGCATGCAGAAAGAAGCGCTCGAGAGATAGCTCAGTGCTTAAGAATCCTGTCTGCCCTTCAAAGGTCAGAAGTTCGATTCCTGGCAACCACAGTTTTGCTCTCAAAATGAGATTTGGTGCCATCTACTGGCAAGAGAAGGAAGAGGCAGGAGAGATGGCTCAGTGCTTAAGAGCATTGGCTGCTGTGTTTGATGAGGCCAATTTCAGACATAGAGTCAGGGCAAAGGCCAGGGCACACGTTATTGTGACTGAATTGGGCAAAAGTTTTTTAAGGATGTTGAAGACTCAAAACTCTATCACCATGAGACATCGTGCTTCAGAGACAACACTAAGGAGAGTAAGGCAAGATGGCTAGAAGAAGAAAACACTGGCATGTTCATGTGCCTTAAAGAGAACTCACATCCAAGACAATAAAAAGGACTACAAACACCAGCAAAATGTTAACCAATTTAAAGCCAGAGAAACAATTTATCCTGACTTCCTCTATCAGGTACATGAACAGTCAATAGGTCCATGGAGACACCTGTACTCCACATGTTAGTGGAATGCAGATGTGATCCACACACCACATTGGGTAAACCTGGTTTAGTTAAGGAATTTGAATAACGGGTCGGAGAGATGGATCAGTGCTTAAGAGCATTGGCTGCTGTGTTTGATGAGGCCAAGTGCAGACATAGAGTCAGGGCAAAGGGAAGGGCACACGTTATTGTGACTGAATTAGGCAAACCTTTTTTTAGGATGTTAAAGACTCACAGCTCTATCACCATGAGACATCGTGCTTCAGAGACAACACTAAGGAGAGTAAGGCAAGATGGCTAGAAAAAGATGGCTAGTAGAAGAACACATTGGCATGTTCATGTGCCTTAAAGAGAACTCACATCCAAGACAATCAAAGGACTAAAAACACCACCAAAATGTTAACCAAATTAAAGCCAGAAAACAATTTAACCTGACTTCCTCTATCAGGTACATGAACAGCCAATAGGTCCATGGAGACACCTGTACTCCACATGTTAGGGGAATGCAGATATGATCCACACACCACATTGAGTAAACCTGGTTTAGTTAAAGAAGTTGAAAAACGGGTGGGGAGATGGCTCAGTGGTTAAGAGCATTGCCTGCTCTTCCAGAGATCAAAAGTTCGATTCCTGGACATCACATAATTGATTCAAAATGCGGTTTGGTGCCCTCTACTGGAAGCAAAATGAGGCAGGAGAGATGTCTTGGTGGTTAAGAGCATGCCTGCTGAGATTGATGAGGCCAGGGCCAAGCTTGTTGGGACTGAATCAGGCAAAACATTTTGTTAGGATAATAAAGACTCACAGCTCTATCACCATGAGCCAGCATGTTTCAGAGACACCACCAAGCAGAGTAAGGCAGGATGGTTAGTAGAAGAAAATATTAGCATGTTCATGTGCCTGAAGAAGAACTCACATCCAAGACATACAACGGAACAAACACCAACAAAAGCTTAACCAATTTAAAGCCAGTGAATCAATTTGTCTAGACCTCCTCTATGAGGTACACGAATGGCCAACAGATCCATGGAGACCCCTGTACTTCAAATGTTAGGAAAATACAGATGTGATCCACACATCATTTAGTACATCTGGTTTAGGTAAAGAAGTAGAAAAACGGGTTGGAGAGATGGCTCAGTGTTTAAGAGCATTTCGTGCTCTTTCTTCCTCCTGTATCCAATTTCAAGCAGCCACATAATGGCTCACAACCATCTGCACTGAGGTCTTGTGCCCTCTTTTGGATGCAGAAAGAAGTGCTCGAGAGATAGCTCAGTGGTTAAGAATCCTGGCTGCCCTTCTAAAGGTCAGAAGTTCGATTCCTGGCAACCACAGTTTTGCTCTCAAAATGAGATTTGGTGCCATCTACTGGCAACAGAAGGAAGAGGCAGGAGAGATGGCTCAGCGCTTAAGAGCATTGGCTGCTGAGTTGGATGAGGCCAAGTGCAGACATAGAGTCAGGGCAAAGGCCAGGGACCACGTTATTGTGACTGAATTAGGCAAACGTTTTTTAGGATGTTAAAGACTCACAGCTCTATCACCATGAGACATCGTGCTTCAGAGACAACACTAAGGAGAGTAAGGCAAGATGGCTAGAAGAAGAAAACACTGGCTTGTTCATGTGCCTAAAAGAGAACTCACATCCAAGACAATCAAAGGACTTCAAACACCAGCAAAATGTTAACCAATTTAAAGCCAGAGAAACAATTTATCCTGACCTCCTCTATCAGGTACATGAACAGCCAATAGGTCCATGGAGACCCCTGTACTCCACATGTTAGGGGAATGCAGATGTGATCCACATACCACATTGAGTAAACCTGGTTTAGTTAAAGAATTCGAAAAACGGGTCGGAGAGATGGCTCAGTGGTTAAGAGCATTGCCTGCTCTTCCAACGATCAGAAGTTCGATTCCTGGACATCACATAATTGCTTCAAAATGAGGTTTGGTGCCCTCTACTGGAAGCAGAAGGATGAGGCAGTAGAGATGTCTTGGTGGTTAAGAGCATGCCTGCTGAGTTTGATGAGGCCAAGTGCAGACATACAGCCAGGACCCAGGTTGTTGGGACTGAATCAGGCAAAACATTTTGTAAGGATAATAAAGACTCACAGCTCTATCACCATGAGCCAGCATGCTTCAGAGACACCACCAAGAAGAGCAAAGCAGGATGATTAGAAGAAGAAAATACTAGCATATTCATGTGCCTGAAGAAGAACTCACATCCAAGACATACAAAGGAACAAACACCAACAAAGCTTAACCAATTTAAAGCCAGTGAAACAATTTGTCTAGACCTTCTCAATGAGGTACACGAATGGCCAACAGATCCATGGAGACCCCTGAACTTCAAATGTTAGGAAAATGCATATGTGATCCACACATCATTGAGTACATCTGGTTTAGGTAAAGAAGTAGAAAAACGGGTTGGAGGGATGTCTCGATGTTTAAGAGCATTTCGTTCTCTTTCATCCTCCTGTATCCAATTTGAAGCAACCACATAATGGCTCACAACCATCTGCAGTGAGGTCTTGTGCTCTCTTTTGCATGCAGAAAGAAGCGCTCGAGAGATAGCTCAGTGGTTAAAAATCCTGGCCGCCCTTCTAAAGGTCAGAAGTTCGATTCCTGGCAACCACAGTTTTGCTCTCAAAATGAGATTTGGTGCCATCTACTGGCAACAGAAGGAAGAGGCAGAGAGATGGCTCAGTGCTTAAGAGCATTGACTGCTGAGTTGGATGAGGCCAAGTGCAGACATAGAGTCAGGGCAAAGGCCAGAGCCCAGGTTATTGTGACTGAATTGGGCAAACGTTTTTTTAGGATGTTAAAGACTCACAGCTCTATCACCATGAGACATCGTGCTTCAGAGACAACACTAAGGAGAGTAAGGCAAGATGGCTAGAAGAAGAAAACACTGGCATGTTCATGTGCCTTAAAGAGAACTCACATCCAAGACAATCAAAGGACTACAAACACCAGCAAAATGTTAACCAATTTAAAGCCAGAGAAACAATTTATCCTGATCTCCTCTATGAGGTACATGAACAGCCGATAGGTCCATGGAGACCCCTGTCCTCCACATGTTAGGGGAATGCAGATGTGATCCACACACCACATTGAGTAAACCTGGTTTAATTAAAGATGTGGAAAACCGGGTCGGAGAGATGGCTCAGTGGTTAAGAGCATTGCCTGCTCTTCCAAAGATCAGAAGTTCGATTCCTGGACATCACATAAATGCTTCAAAATGAGGTTTGGTGCCCTCTACTCGAAGAAGAAGGAAGAGGCAGGATAGATGTCTTGGTGGTTAAGAGCATGCCTGCTGAGTTTGATGAGGCCAAGTGCAGACATACAGCCAGGACCCAGGTTGTTGGGACTGAATCAGGCAAAATATTTTGTTAGGATAATAAAGACTCACAGCTCTATCACCATGAGCCAGCATGCTTCAGAGACACCACCAAGCAGAGTAAGGCAGGATGGTTAGAAGAAGAAAATACTAGCATGTTCATGTGCCTGAAGAAGAACTCACATCGAAGACATACAAGGAACAAACACCAACAAAAGCTTAACCAATTTAAAGACAGTGAAACAATTTGTCTACACCTCCTCTATGAGGTACACGAATGGCCAACAGATCCATAGAGACCCCTGTACTTCAAATTTTAGGAAAATGCAGATGTGATCCACACATCATTGAGTACATCTGGTTTAGGTAAAGAAGTAGAAAAACGGGTTGGAGAGATGGCTCAGTGTTTAAGAGCATTTCGTGCTCTTTCTTCCTCCTGTATCCAATTTCAAGCAACCACATAATGGCTCACAACCACCTGCACTGAGGTCTTGTGCCCTCTTTTGGATGCAGAAAGAAGCGCTCGAGAGATAGCTCAGTGGTTAAGAATCCTGGCTGCCCTTCTAAAGGTCAGAAGTTCGATTCCTGGCAACCACAATTTTGCTCTCACAATGAGATTTGGTGCCATCTACTGGCAACAGAAGGAAGAGGCAGGAGAGATGGCTCAGTGCTTAAGAGCATTGGCTGCTGAGTTGGATGAGGCCAAGTGCAGACATAGAGTCAGGGCAAAGGCCAGGGCACACGTTATTGTGACTGAATTGGGCAAACGTTTTTGTAGGATGTTAAAGACTCACAGCTCTATCACCATGAGACATCGTGCTTCAGAGACAACACTAAGGAGAGTAAGGCAAGATGGCTAGAAGAAGAAAACACTGCCATGTTCATGTGCCTTAAAGAGAACTCACAGCCAAGACAATCAAAGGACTACAAACACCAGCAAAATGTTAACCAATAAAGCCAGAGAAACAATTTATCCTGACCTCCTCTATGAGGTACATGAACAGCCAATAGGTCCATGGAGACCCCTGTACTCCACATGTTAGGGGAATGCAGATGTGATCCACACACCACATTGAGTAAACCTGGTTTAGTTAAAGAAGTTGAAAAACGGGTCGGAAAGATGGCTCAGTGGTTAAGAGCATTGCCTGCTCTTCCAAAGATCAGAAGTTCGATTCCTGGACATCACATAATTGCTTCAAAATGAGGTTTGGTGCCCTCTACTGGAAGCAGAAGGAAGAGGCAGGAGAGATGTCTTGGTGGTTAAGAGCATGCCTGCTGAGTTTGATTGATGGAGGTGGGTCATCTTTCTATCTGTTGTTTCATTGGTTAAGTAATAAAGAAACTGCCTTGGCCCCTTTAATAGGACAGAAAATTAGGTGGGTGGAGTAAACAGACAGAATGCTGGGAGAAAGAACCCGAGTAAAGGAGTCGCCATGATTCTCCCACTCCAGACAGACACAGGTTAAGATCTTTCCTGGTAAGCCAGCTCGTGGTACTACACAGAATATTAGGAATGGGTTAGATCAATATGTAAGAGCTAGCCAATAAGAGGCCGGAACTAATGGGCCAGGCAGTGTTTAAAAGAATACAGTTTCCATGTAATTATTTAGGGGCATAAGCTAGCCATGTGGGCAGCCGGGTGACGGGGATGCAGCCTCGCCGCTCTTATTTCAACAGAGTGGCACCCAACGTGCTAATGAACTCCACATAAAACCTGAGAGGGCTTAAAAAGGACACAGAGAGAATTTAAGACAGCTTTTTGCTGTTTGTGGGTTGCGTGCGGCAAAGAAATTGACCTGACTCAGCAACAGGAAAAATCTGGCTGTTTTACAATGCCGGCTTTCTGGGGTGTGCCGCCATTAAGATCTCTGTCTGGCTCCTGTAGGAGACAGAGCTTTTGAAGGGAGCATTTGGAGTAAAGTGCTACGGCTTGCTTGATGGCAATGTGGACTGCTGTGTGCCTGGAACTGTGTGTGACTCAGGGGCACCAAATGGTTCTTATGCAGGAGCAGCTCAGCTCTGCCATGAGGAACTCTGCTGGTCTCAGGCAGGAACTACCATAATTACCATAATAACAGCGCAGTTAAGGTTTAGACTGGGCAGGACACAGGCAGTACCATAATACCTCTAAATGTTGCAACTTACTTTTTTAAGAAGCGCTTAACATTTTTAAAAAATGCTCCTGGATAGTAAAAAAAATACAGATTCACAATAGAACTGATTCAGACACTGTTGGATGAATGTACGTAGGCTTGAGAGAGAGAAAAATATATATATAAAGAATAAAGTTAATTGTAGTAGGGAGCTGCGGGCCTCTTCCCATAGCCCGGCTCATGGTTGCCTGGCTAGCTTATGCCCCAAAATAAAGACACACAAACTCTATTCTTTTAAACACTGCTTGGCCCATTTCTGTTCATGTATGTAGCACCCCAGGTGCGCTTACCGGGAAGATTCTAGCCTACATCCATCCTGGGTTGGAGTTTCATCGCGTCTGCTCTGGAGAGGAGAGCATGGCGTCTGTCTCTGAGAGGAGCTGCCTTGCATCTGAGCTCACTTCCTCTTCCTCCCAGCATTCTATTCTGTCTACTCCACCCACCTAAGGGGTAGCCTATCAAATGGGCCAAGGCAGTTTGTTTATTGACAAATGACCTTCCTCCATCATTTCCCTTTTTTCTGTTTAAACAAAAAAAAAGGAAGGCTTTAACTTTAACATAGCAAAATTACATATAACAAAACAGTTATCAAGTAAAAATTACAATATTTACATCTATTTTATCTTTATCATAACTAAGGAAAACTATAACTATAACTATCTATCTATTATTCAACTCCGTCAAAGACTCCAGAAGAATACAATATTACCTAAGCAAACAAAAAGTAAGCAACTTCTAAACTCTAGTAATGACAGAGACATCTCACTTCCTGGACAGTCACCCAAAGTTCCTCTGTACCGTTGGGGCATCCATCTTCGGCCTAAAGGTCCATAGTATCCAGAGACGTTTCCATGAAGCAGGAAATTTAAAGGCAGTTCAGTCACTATCTGCTGTGTCCTGCAGAATGTCTCGCAGACTCTTTCATGAATCAGGAACCCCGAAAGATCATCTCACCTTTAGGCAAGTTCAGCAGTCCTCTCTCTGTGGGTTCTTTGTGTCCAGTTTATAAAATAGTCCAGACAAGAGCAGTTTCTTGCCCAAATGGCTATCAAACTCCATAAGGATCCTCTTCGATGCCCATCTTCTTCTTGAAGTAGATTGGTGCTGCCAGGAGCAGAGTGTCTCATTGTCATGAAAAACCCTAAGTTATTAAAACATTTAAAATACCATATTCTCTAGTCTTTGAAAGATATGATGAATGCCTATCTGAAATATATGCATGCACATCTAGAAAATCTAACTAACATGACTACAAACTTGACTATTATTGATAATTATCCATTAACAACCTATATACATTACATTTTTAAGTGAACTACACAATCACAATACCTTAATCAAGGTCAGAAATACATATACATATAACAAAATTGACCTTAAAATCTATAGCAATGCAAATTATTCATACCTATATCATCTCTCCCTTTAAATGTAAAAGAACATTTATAAACAATATATGGGAACATGGGCGCAGTTTTTTCTCTCCAAACTGCTTCCTGCTGAATGGGGGCGCTGTTAATCAAGTCTTTCATGGTATAACCTGTGTGCTAGGTTCCTCTCAGTCGGCAGTTGAGCAAAGTAATTTTTTGAAGGTGTTCACAGCAACCCTTCAGGAGGACGTGGTCTATCATACCATATTGGGATCGAAGAAGCAATCCAAAGAGTCTCATCCTCTGTGAAAACAAAAGAAGAAACTCTTTTCCAAAGTATCATATCCTTAGATCCAAATTCTGAAGTCAAGGTATTTTGAAAATATCTATCTTGGATTAGTTCAGCAGCATTTATAAATAAATATCTTTTAGCATCTGGTGCTCCTTCCTCAGCATTCAAACAATTCAAAGAGAGCATAATAGCATACAGTATCAAGATTCTCTGTGTAACTTCCATTTTTGTGCAGCTTTATTTTAACTCTATTTTGTTTACTTTTACTTTTACTTTATATTTTCTGTATATCTTCGTCCTGGAATAACTCTTTAGACAAGGCTGTCCTTGAATTCAGAGATCTGTCTGTCTCTGCCTCCCAGGCAGTGGGATTAAAGGCGTGTGCTACCACACCTTGAAGTCTCAGAGGTCAATCTCCCTCTGCCTTCCAAGTGTTGGGGATTAAAGGTGTGTACTACCACACCCAACTACTCTCTTTCTTCCTTATTTTACTTTTAAGAACTTTAACTTTCAGCCTGCATATATTTTTAAACACACTGTAAATCATTTAAAGTTTTCTTTTGTCTTTGAATCTCTCTTTACTGTATATCTCTCTCTCTTTTTCTGACCACATGAGTCTTTAATTTACCAAGCAATATCAGTAGGATGAAAGCCGTGGCTTTGACGGCTGGATCCAGCACATTCCTTAGCTTTCCAGCCTCATGGCTGAGGTACCAGCTGTAGCCATGTTTATCACCACAACTCTGTGGCGTTTCAAGGTCCTTGCCAGCAAACAAGCTACAACACTCAAATGCTCTCTCTGTAGCTGACCTTCTGCCTCAAAGAGTCAGAGTTTGCCCTGGCAGGATGGCCCACAAAGCCGGCATTTTAAAACAGCACAACTTTTTTTCCTGCTACGGCTGAAAACCGAAAAGCATGCCTTCAGCTTTTCACCAACACCGTTTTAAGTATTTCGTGGCAGGACCTCTTAAATGAGCTGCAAAGTTTCACAGCTGAAGCTGAGTCAGGAAGCCTCTCTTAGATGAGAGCGCTTGCTTGCCTCTAGCAAGCAGAACAAAACCAAGAAATTGCTGCTACCAAGAAAACATGCTTTATTCTTTCCCAAGCTTTCTCAGGCTTTCAGTGGATTCAGTCATCCACGTCTGGGCGCCATCTGTAGTAGGGAGCTGCGGGCCTCTTCCCATAGCCCTGCTCATGGTTGCCTGGCTAGCTTATGCCCCAAAATAAAGACACACAAACTCTATTCTTTTAAACACTGCTTGGCCCATTTCTGTTCATGTATGTAGCACCCCAGGTGCGCTTACCGGGAAGATTCTAGCCTACATCCATCCTGGGTTGGAGTTTCATCGCGTCTGCTCTGGAGAGGAGAGCATGGCGTCTGTCTCTGAGAGGAGCTGCCTTGCATCTGAGCTCACTTCCTCTTCCTCCCAGCATTCTATTCTGTCTACTCCACCCACCTAAGGGGTAGCCTATCAAATGGGCCAAGGCAGTTTGTTTATTGACAAATGACCTTCCTCCATCAGTTAATGTCTTAAAAAAAGGGTAAAGTCTTTAAAGAGACAGAGTACAGATAGTTATAGATTAAAAGAAATAAAGAAAAATAAGCCACGTAAAAATGGAAAATTCACAGAGAGTCTGGATACTTTGTATTATTGTGTTTTCTTTAAAATTTTTGACTGTACAGGAGCTAAGTACAGAGAGACATTTCATTATATGGGCTGCCAAGCTAAACCAGAATGGACATAAGGGTATTATGATTTCAGAATATGGGTCTAAGGATATGATGCTTTGGAGAAGGTCTTCTTTTGTTTTCACAGAGGATGAGACTCTGTGGATTGTGTCTATCCCAATATGGTATGATAGACCACGCCCTCCTGAAAGGTTGCTGTGAACACCTTCAGAAAATTACTTCACTCAACTGCCAACCGAGATGACCCTGACACACAGGTTACACCATGAAAGATCTGAATAACAGCGCCCCCATTCAGCAGGAAGCAGTTTGGAGAGAAAAAACTGCGCCCATGTTCCCAAAATTGTTTATAAATGTTCTTTTACATTTAAAGGGGGATATGATATAGATATGAATAATTTGCTTTGGTGTGGATTTGAAGGTCAATTTTGTTATATGTATATGCATATTTCTAATCTTGATTAAGGTATTGTGACTGTATAGTTCATTTAAAAATGTAATGTATATAGGTTGTTAATGGATAATCATCGATAATTGTCAAGCTTTTAGTCATGTTAGTTAGATTTTCTAGATCTGCATAGATATATTTCAGCTAGATAGGCATTCTTCATATCTTTCAAAGACTGCAGAATATGGCATTTAATATTTTAATAACTTAGGGCTTTTCATGATAATGAGACACATCTACTCCTGGCAGCACCAATCTACTTCAAGAGGAAGATGGGCACCGAAGAGGCTCCTTATGGAGTTTGATAGTCATTTGGGCAAGAAACTGCTCTTGCCTGGACTGTTGCATAAACTGGACACAGAGAACCCGCAGAAAGAGGACTGCTGAACTTGCCTAAAGGTGAGATGATCTTTCGGGGTTCCTGACTCATGAAAGAGTCTGCGAGACATTCTGCAGGACACAGCAGAAAATGACTGAACTGTCTTTGGAATTTCCTGCTTCATGAAAATGTGTCTGCTGGATACTATGGGCCTGTAGGCCGAAGATGGATGCCCCAACGGTACAAAAGAACTTTGGGTGACTGTCCAGGCAGCGAGATGTCTCTGTCATATCTAAAGTTTGATGTTTCTTATTTCTTGTTTACTTAGGTAATATTATATCCTTCTGGAGTCTTTGATGGAGTTGAAGAAAGGTTAGTTATAGTTATAGTTTTCCTTAGTTATGATAAAAGATAAAATAGATATAAATATTGTAACTGGAATTCTTGTTTGATAACTGTTTTGTTATATGTAATCTTACTATGTTAAAGTGAAAGCCTTTCTTTTTTGTTTAAACAGAAAAAGGGGAAATGATGGAGGTGGGTCATCTTTCTATCTGTTGTTTCATTGGTTAAGTAATAAAGAAACTGCCTTGGCCCCTTTAATAGGACAGAAAATTAGGTGGGTGGAGTAAACAGACAGAATGCTGGGAGAAAGAAGCCGAGTAAAGGAGTCGCCATGATTCTCCCACTCCAGACAGACGCAGGTTAAGATCTTTCCAGGTAAGCCAGCTCGTGGTACTACACAGAATATTAGGAATGGGTTAGACCAATATGTAAGAGCTAGCCAATAAGAGGCCGGAACTAATGGGCCAGGCAGTGTTTAAAAGAACAGTTTCCATGTAATTACTTAGGGGCATAAGCTAGCCATGTGGGCAGACGGGGGTGCGGGGATGCAGCCCCGCCGCTCTTATTTCAACATTTGATGAGGCCAATTGCAGACATACAGCCAGGGCCCAGGTGGTTGGGACTGAATCAGGCAAAACATTTTGTTAGGATAATAAAGACTCACAGCTCTATCACCATGAGCCAGCATGCTTCAGAGACACCACCAAGCAGAGTAAGGCAAGATGGTTAGAAGAAGAAAATACTAGCATGTTCATGTGCCTGAAGAAGAACTCACATCCAAGACATACAAAGGAACAAACACCAACAAAAGCTTAACCAATTTAAAGCCAGTGAAACAATTTGTCTACACCTCCTCTATGAGGTGCACGAATGGTCAACAGATCCATGGAGACCCCTGTACTTCAAATGTTAGGAAAATGCAGATGTGAAGCAAACATCATTGAGTACATCTGGTTTAGGTAAAGAAGTAGAAAAACAGGTTGGAGAGATGTCTGAGTGTATAAGAGCATTTCTTGCTCTTTCTTCCTCCTGTATCCAATTTCAAGCAACCACATAATGGCTCACAACCATCTGCACTGAGGTCTTGTTCCCTCTTTTGCATGCAGAAAGAAGCGCTCGAGAGATAGCTCAGTGGTTAAGAATCCTGGCTGCCCTTCTAAAGGTCAGAATTTCGATTTCTGGCAACCACAGTTTTGCTCTCAAAATGAGATTTGGTGCCATCTACTGGCAACAGAAGGAAGAGGCAGGAGAGATGGCTCAGTGCTTAAGAGCATTGGCTGCTGAGTTGGATGATGCCAAGTGCAGACATAGAGACAGGGCAAAGGCCAGGGCCCACGTTATTGTGACTGAATTGGGCAAACGTTTTTTTAGGATGTTAAAGACTCACAGCTCTATCACCATGAGACATCGTGCTTCAGAGACAACAATAAGGAGAATAAGGCAAGATGGCTAGAAGAAGAAAACACTGGCATGTTCATGTGCCTTAAAGAGAACTCACATCCAAGACAATCAAAGCACTACAAACACCAGCAAAATGTTAACCAATTTAAAGCCAGAGAAACAATTTATCCTGAACTCCTCTATCAGGTACATGAAGAGCCAAGAGGTCCATGGAGAAACCTGTACTCCACATGTTAGGGGAATGCAGATGTGATCCACACACCACATTGAGTAAACCTGGTTTAGTTAAAGAAGTTGAAAAACGGGTCGGAGAGATGGCTCAGATAATTCGAGCATTGCCTGCTCTTCCAAAGATCAGAAGTTCGATTCCTGGACATCACATAATTGCTTCAAAATGAGGTTTGGTGCCCTCTACTGGAAGCAGAAGGAAGAGGCAGGAGAGATGTCTTGGTGGTTAAGAGCATGCCTGCTGAGTTTGATGAGGCCAAGTGCAGACATACAGCCAGGAGCCAGGTTGTAGGGACTGAATCAGGCAAAACATTTTGTTAGGATAATAAAGACTCACAGCTCTAACACCATGAGCCAGCATGCTTCAGAGACACCACCAAGCAGAGCAAGGCAAGATGGTTAGAAGAAGAAAATACTAGCATGTTCATGTGCCTGAAGAAGAACTCACATCCAAGACATACAAAGGAACAAACATCAACAAAAGCTTAACCAATTGAAAGCCAGTGAAACAATTTGTCTAGACCTCCTCTATGAGGTACACGAATGGCCAACAGATCCATGGAGACCCCTGTACTTCAAATGTTAGGAAAATGCAGGTGTGATCCACACATCATTGAGTACATCTGGTTTAGGTAAAGAAATAGAAAAACGGGTTGGAGAGATGGCTCAGTGTTTAAGAGCATTTCGTGCTCTTTCTTCCTCCTGTATCCAATTTCAAGCAACCACATAATGGATCACAACCATCTGCACTGAGGTCTTGTGCCCACTTTTGCATGCAGAAAGAAGCGCTCGAGAGATAGCTCAGTGGTTAAGAATCCTGGCTGCGCTGCAAAAGGTCAGAAGTTCGATTCCTGGCAACCACAGTTTTGCTCTCAAAATGAGATTTGGTGCCGTCTACTGGCAACAGAAGGAAGAGGCAGGAGAGATGGCTCAGTGCTTAAGAGAATTGGCTGCTGAGTTGGATGAGGCCAAGTGCAGACATAGAGTCAGGGCAAAGGCCAGGTCCCACGTTATTGTGACTGAATTGGGCAAACGTTTTTTTAGGATGTTAAAGACTCACAGCTCTATCACCATGAGACATCGTGCTTCAGAGACAACACTAAGGAGAGTAAGGCAAGATGGCTAGAAGAAGAAAACACTGGCATGTTCATGTGCCTTAAAGAGAACTCACATCCAAGACAATAAAAAGGACTACAATCACCAGCAAAATGTTAACCAATTTAAAGCCAGAGAAACAATGTATCCTGACCTCCTCTATCAGGTACATGAACAGCCAATAGGTCCATGGAGACCCCTGTACTCCACATGTTAGGGGATGAGGATGTGATCCACACACCACATTGAGTAAACCTGGTTTAGTTAAAGAAGTTGAAAAACGGTCGGAGAGACGGCTCAGTGGTTAAGAGCATTGCCTGCTCTTCCAAAGATCAGAAGTTCGATTCCTGGACATCACATAATTGCTTCAAAATGAGGTTTGGTGCCCTCTACTGGAAGCAGAAGGAAGAGGCAGGAGAGATGTCTCAGTGGTTAAGAGCATGCCTGCTGAGTTTGATGAGGCCAAGTGCAGACATACAGCCAGGACCCAGGTTGTTGGGACTGAATCAGGCAAAATATTTTGTTAGGATAATAAAGACTCACAGCTCTATCACCATGAGCCAGCATGCTTCAGAGACACCACCAAGCAGAGTAAGGCAGGATGGTTAGAAGAAGAAAATACTAGCATGTTCATGTGCCTGAAGAAGAGCTCACGTCCAAGACATACAAAGGAACAAACACCAACAAAAGCTTAACCAATTTAAAGACAGTGAAACAATTTGTCTAGACCTCCTCTATGAGGTACAAGAATGGCCAACAGATCCATGGAGACCCCTGTACTTCAAATGTTAAGGAAATGCAGATGTGATCCACACATCATTGAGTACATCTGGTTTAGGTAAAGAAGTAGAAAAACGGGTTGGAGAGATGGCTCAGTGTTTAAGAGCATTTCGTGCTCTTTCTTCCTCCTGTATCCAATTTCAAGCAACCACATAATGGCTCACAACCATCTGCACTGAGGTCTTGTGCCCTCTTTTGCATGCAGAAAGAAGCGCTCGAGAGATAGCTCAGTGGTTAAGAATCCTGGCTGCCCTTCTAAAGATCAGAAGTTCGATTCCTGGCAACCACAGTTTTGCTCTCAAAATGAGATTTGGTGCCATCTACTGGCAACAGAAGGAAGAGGCAGGAGAGATGGCTCAGTGCTTAAGAGCATTGGCTGCTGAGTTGGATGAGGCCAAGTGCAGACATAGAGTCAGGGCAAAGGCCAGGGCCCACGTTATTGTGACTGAATTGGGCAAACGTTTTTTTAGGATGTTAAAGACTCACAGCTCTATCACCATGAGACATCGTGCTTCAGAGACAACACTAAGGAGAGTAAGGCAAGATGGCTAGAAGAAGAAAACACTGGCTTGTTCATGTGCCTTAAAGAGAACTCACATCCAAGACAATCAAAGGACTACAAACACCAGCAAAATGTTAACCAATTTAAAGCCAGAGAAACAATTTATCCTGACCTCCTCTATCGGGTACATGAACAGCCAATAGGTCCATGGAGAAACCTGTACTCCACATGTTAGGGGAATTCAGATGTGATCCACACACCACATTGAATAAACCTGGTTTAGTTAAAGAAGTTGAAAAACGGGTCGGAAAGATGGCTTAGTGGTTAAGAGCATTGCCTGCTCTTCCAAAGATCAGAAGTTCGATTCCTGGACATCACATAATTACTTCAAAATGAGGTTTGGTGCCCTCTACTGGAAGCAGAAGGAAGAGGCAGGAGAGATGTCTTGGTGGTTAAGAGCATGCCTGCTGAGTTTGATGAGGCCAAGTGCAGACATACAGCCAGGACCCAGGTTGTTGGGACTGAATCAGGCAAAACATTTTGTTAGGATAATAAAGACTCACAGCTCTATCACCATGAGCCAGCATGCTTCAGAGACACCACCAAGCAGAGTAAGGCAGGATGGTTAGAAGAAGAAAATACTAGCATGTTCATGTGCCTGAAGAAGATCTCACGTCCAAGACATACAAAGGAACAAACACCAACAAAAGCTTAACCAATTTAAAGCCAGTGAAATAATTTGTCTAGACCTCCTCTATGAGGTACACGAATGGCCAACAGATCCTTGGAGACCCCTGTACTTCAAATGTTAAGGAAATGCAGATGTGATCCACACATCATTGAGTACATCTGTTTTAGGTAAAGAAGTAGAAAAACGGGTTGGAGAGATGGCTCAGTGTTTAAGAGCATTTCGTGCTCTTTCTTCCTCCTGTATCCAATTTCAAGCAACCACATAATGGCTCACAACCATCTGCACTGAGGTCTTGTGCTCTCTTTTGCATGCAGAAAGAAGCGCTCGAGAGATAGCTCAGTGGTTAAGAATCCTGGCTGCCCTTCTAAAGGTCAGAAGTTCGATTCCTGGCAACCACAGTTTTGCTCTCAAAATGAGATTTGGTGCCATCTACTGGCAACAGAAGGAAGAGGCAGGAGAGATGGCTCAGTGCTTAAGAGCATTGGCTGCTGAGTTGGATGAGGCCAAGTGCAGACATAGAGTCAGGGCAAAGACCAGGGCCCACGTTATTGTGACTGAATTGGGCAAACGTTTTTTTAGGATGTTAAAGACTCACAGCTCTATCACCATGAGACATCGTGCTTCAGAGACAACACTAAGGAGAGTAAGGCAAGATGGCTAGAAGAAGTAAACACTGGCATGTTCATGTGCCTTAAAGAGAACTCACATCCAAGACAATCAAAGGAAAACAAACACCAGCAAAATGTTAACCAATTTGAAGCCAGAGAAACAATTTATCCTTACCTCCTCTATGAGGTACATGAACAGCCAATAGGTCCATGGAGACCCCTGTACTCCACAAGTTAGGAGAATGCAGACGTGATCCACACACCACATTGAGTAAATCTGGTTTAGTTAAAGAAGTTGAAAAATGGGTCGGAGAGATGGCTAAGTGGCTAAGAGCATTGCCTGCTCATCCAAAGGTCAGAAGTTCGATTCCTCGACATCACATAATTGCTTCAAAATGAGGTTTGGTGCCCTCTACCGGAATGAGAAGGAAGAGGCCAAAAGAGATGGCTTGGTGGTTAAGAGCATGCCTGCTGATTTGATGAGGCCAAGTGCAGACATACAGCCAGGGCCCAGGATTATGGGACTGAATCAGGCAAAACATTTTGTTAAGATAATAAAGACTCACAGCATTATCACCATGATCCAGCGTGCTTTAGAGACACCACGAAGTGGAGTAAGGCAAGATGGTTAGAAGAAGAAAATACTAGCATGTTCATGTGCCTAAACGAGAACTCACATCCAAGACATACAAAGGAACAAACACCAACAAAAGCTTAACCAATTTAAAGCCAGTGAAACAATTTGTCTATACCTCCCCTATGAGGTACAAGAATGGCCAACAGATCCATGGAGATATCTGTACTTCAAATGTTAGTAAAATGCACATGTGATCCACACATCATTGAGTACATCTGGTTTAGGTAAAGAAGTAGAAAAACGGTTTGGAGAGATGGCTCAGTATTTAAGAGCATTTCGTGCTCTTTCATCCTCCTGTATTCAATTTCAAGCAACCACATAATGGCTCACAACCATCTGCACTGAGGTCTTGTGCCCTCTTTTGGATGCAGAAAGAAGCGCTCGAGAGATAGCTCAGTGGTTAAGAATACTGGCTGCCCTTCTAAAGGTCAGAAGTTCGATTCCTGGCAACCACAGTTTTACTCTCAAAATGAGATTTGGTGCCATCTACTGGCAACAAAAGAACGAGGCAGGACAGATGGCTCAGTGCTTAAGAGCATTGCCTGCTGAGTTTGATGAGGCCAAGTGCATACAGAGAGTCAGGGCAAAGGCAATGGCCAGGGCCCACGTTATTGTGACTGAATTAGGCAAACGTTTTTCTAGGAAGTTAAAGACTCACAGCTCTATCACCATGAGACATCGTGCTTCAGAGACAACATTAAGGAGAGTAAGGCAAGATGGCTAGAAGAAGAAAACACTGGCATGTTCATGTGACTTAAAGTGAACTCACATCCAAGAAAATCAAAGGACTACAAACACCAGCAAAATGTTAACCAATAAAACGCCAGAGAAACAATTTATCCTGACCTCTTCTATGAGGTACATGAACAGCCAATAGGTCCATGGAGACCCCTGTACTCCACATGTTAGGTGATGCAGATGTGATCCACACACCACATTGAGTAAACCTGGTTTAGTTAAAGAAGTTGAAAAATGGGTCGGAGAGCTGGCTAAGTGGTTAAGAGCATTGACGGCTCTTCCAAAGACCAGAAGTTCGATTCCTGGACATCACATAATTGCTTGAAATGAGGTTAGGTGCCCTCTACTGGAAGCAGAAGGTAGAGGCAGGAAAGATGTCTTGGTGGTTAAGAGCATGCCTGCTGCGTTTGATGAGTCCAAGTGCAGACCAAGAGCCAGGGCCCAGGATTATGGGACTGAATCAGGCAAAACATTTTGTTAAGATAATAAAGACTCACAGCATTATCACCATGAGCCAGCGTGCTTTAGAGACACCACGAAGCAGAGTAAGGCAAGATGGTTAGAAGAAGAAAATCCTAGCATGTTCATGTGCCTGAAGAAGAACTCACATCCAAGACATACAAAGGAACAAACACCAACAAAAGCTTAACCAATTTAAGCCAGTGAAACAATTTGTCTAGACCTCCTCTATGAGGTACACGAATGACCAAAAGATCCATCGAGACCCCTGTACTTCAAATTTTAGGAAAATGCAGATGTGATCCACACATCATTGAGTACATCTGGTTTAGGTAAAGAAGTAGAAAAACGGGTTGGAGAGATGGCTCAGTGTTTAAGAGCATTGCCTGCTGAGTTTGATGAGGCCAAGTGCAGATATAGAGTCAGGGCAAAGGCCAGGGCCCACGTTATTGTGACTGAATTAGGCAAACTTTTTTTTTAGGATGTTAAAGACTCACAGCTCTATCACCATGAGCCATCGTGCTTCAGAGACAACACTAAGGAGAGTAAGGCAAGATGGCTAGAAGAAGAAAATACCGGCATGTTCATGTGCCTTAAAGAGAACTCACATCCAAAAGAATCAAAGGACTACAAACACCAGCAAAATGTTTACCAATTTAAAGCCAGACAAACTATTTATCCTGACCCCCTCTATGAGGTACATGAACATCCAATAGGTCCATGGAGAACCCTGTACTCCACATGTTAGGGGAATGAAGATGTGATACACACACCACATTGAGTAAACCTGGTTTACTTAAAGATGTTGAAAAACGGTTCGGAGAGATGGCTCAGTGATTAAGAGCATTGCCTGCTCTTCCACAGATCAGAAGTTCGATTCCTGGACATCACATAATTGCTTCAAAATGAGGTTTGGTGCCCTCTACTGGAAGCAGAAGGAAGAGGCAGAAGAGATGTCTTGGTGGTTAAGAGCATGCCTGCTGAGTTTGATGAGGCCAAGTGCAGACATACAGCCAGGGCTCAGGATGTTGGGACTGAATCAGGCAAAATATTTTGTTAGGATAATAAAGACTCACAGCTCTATCACCATGAGCCAGCATGCTTCAGAGACACCACCAAGCAGAGTAAGGCAAGATCGTTAGAAGAAAATACTAGCATGTTCATGTGCCTAAACGAGAACTCACATCGAAGACATACAAAGGAACAAACACCAACAAAAGCTTAACCAAATTAAAGCCATTGAAACAATTTGTCTAGACCTCCTCTATGAGGTACACGAATGGACAACAGATCCATGGAGACCCCTGTACATCAAAATGCAGATGTGATCCACACATCATTGAGTACATCTGGTTTAGGTAAAGAAGTAGAACAATGGGTTGGAGAGATGGCTCAGTGTTTAAGAGCATTTCGTGCTCTTTCATCCTCCTGTATTCAATTTCAAGCAACCACATAATGGCTCACAACCATCTGCACTGAGGTCTTGTGCCCTCTTTTGAATGCAGAAAGAAGCGCTCGAGAGATAGCTCAGTGGTTAAGAATACTGGCTGCCCTTGTAAAGGTCAGAATTTCGATTCCTGGCAACCACAGTTTTGCTCTCAAAATGAGATTTGGTGCCATCTACTGGCAACAGAAGGAAAGGGCAGGAGAGATGGCTCAGTGCTTAAGAGCATTGGCTGCTGTGATTGATGACTCCAAGTGCAGACATAGAGTCAGGGCAAAGGCCAGGGCCCACGTTATTGTGACTGAATTAGGCAAACGTTTTTTTAGGATGTTAAAGACTCACAGCTCTATCACCATGAGACAGCGTGCTTCAGAGACAACTCTAAGGAGAGTAAGGCAAGATGGCTAGACGAAGAAAACACTGGCATGTTCATTGTTGTAATAATAGCGGCAGGGCGCCACTCTGTTGTAATAATAGCGGCAGGGCTGCGTCCCCGGCACCCGGCCGCCCGCCCGCATGGCTAGCTTATGCCCCGAAATAATTACACGGAAACTGTATTCTTTTAAACACTGCCGGGCCCATTAGCTCCAGCCTCTTATTGGCTAGCTCTTACATATTGATCTAACCCATTTTTAATATTCTGTGTAGTACCACGAGCTGGCTTACCAGGAAAGATCTTAACCTGCGTCTGTCTGGAGTGGGAGAATCATGGCGACTCCTGACTTAGCTTTTTTTTCCAGCATTCCGTTTTGTTTACTCCACCCACCTAAAGGCTGGCCAATCAAATGGGCCAAGGCAGTTTTTTTATTAGCCAATGACCTTCCTCCATCAGTTCATGTGCCATAAAGGGATCTCACATCCAGGACAATCAAAGGACTACAAACACCAGCAAAATGTTAACCAATTTAAGGCCAGAGAAACAATTTATGCTGACCTCCTCTATGAGGTACATGAACAGCCAATAGGTCCATGGAGACCCCTGTACTCCACATGTTAGGGGAATGCAGATGTGATCCACACACCACATTGAGTAAACCTGGTTTAGTTAAAGAAGTTGAAAAACGGGTCGGAGAGATGGCTCAGTGTTTAAGAGCATTGCCTTCTCTTCCACAGATCAGAAGTTCGATTCCTGGACATCACATAATTGCTACAAAATGAGGTTTGGTGCCCTCGACTGGAAGCAGAAGGAAGAGGCAGGAGAGATGTCTTGGTGGTTAAGAGCATGCCTGCTGAGTTTGATGAGGCCAAGTGCAGACATACAGAGAGGGCCCAGGTTGTTGGGACTGAATCAGGCAAAACATTTTGTTAGGATAATAAAGACTCACAGCTCTATCACCATGAGCCAGCATGCTTCAGAGACACCACCAAGCAGAGTAAGGCAAGATCGTTAGAAGAAAATACTAGCATGTTCATGTGCCTAAACGAGAACTCACATCGAAGACATACAAAGAAACAAACACCAACAAAAGCTTAACCAATTTAAAGCCATTGAAACAATTTGTCTAGACCTCCTCTATGAGGTACACGAATGGACAACAGATCCATGGAGACCCCTGTACATCAAAATGCAGATGTGATCCACACATCATTGAGTACATCTGGTTTAGGTAAAGAAGTAGAAAAACGGGTTGGAGAGATGGCTCATTGTTTAAAGCATTTCGTGCTCTTTCATCCTCCTGTATTCAATTTCAAGCAACCACATAATGGCTCACAACCATCTGCACTGAGGTCTTGTGCCCTCTTTTCGGATGCAGAAAGAAGCGCTCGAGAGATAGCTCAGTGCTTAAGAATACTGGCTGCCCATCTAAAGGTCAGAATTTCGATTCCTGGCAACCACAGTTTTGCTCTCAAAATGAGATTTGGTGCCATCTACTGGCAACAGAAGGAAGAGGCAGGAGAGATGGCTCAGTACTTAAGAGCATTGCCTGCTGAGTTTGATGAGGCCAAGTGCAGACATAGAGTCAGAGCAAAGGCCAGGGCCCACGTTATTGTGACTGAATTAGGCAAACGTTTTTTTAGGATGTTAAAGACTCACAGCTCTATCACCATGAGACATCGTGCTTCAGAGACAACACTAAGGAGAGTAAGGCAAGATGGCTAGAAGAAGAAAACACTGGCATGATCATGTGACTTAAAGTGAACTCATATCCAAGACAATCAAAGGACTACAATCACCAGCAAAATGTTAACCACTATAAAGCCAGAGAAACAATTTATCCTGACCTATTCTATGAGGTACATGAACAGCCAATAGGTCCATGGAGACCCCTGTGCTCCACATGTTAGGGGATGCAGATGTGATCCACGCACCACATTGAGTAAACCTGGTTTAGTTAAAGAAGTTGAAAAATGGGTCGGAGAGATGGCTAAGTGGTTAAGAGCATTGACTGCTCTTCCAAAGACCAGAATTTCGATTCCTGGACATCACATAATTGCTTGAAATGAGGTTAGGTGCCCTCTGCTGGAAGCAGAAGGTAGAGGCAGGAGAGATGTCTTAGTGGTTAAGAGCATGCCTGCTGAGGTTGATGAGGCCAAGTGAAGACATACAGCCAGGGCCTAGATGGTTGGGACTGAATCAGACAAAACATTTTGTTAGGATAATAAAGACTCACAGCTCTATCACCATGAGCCAGCATGCTTCAGAGACACCACTAATCAAGTAAGGCAAGATGTTTAGAAGAAGAAAATACTAGCATGTTCATGTGCCTGAAGAAGAACTCACATCCAAGACATACAAAGAAACAAAAACCAACAAAGCTTAACCAATTTAAAGCCAGTGAAACAATTTGTCTAGACCTCCTCTATGAGGTGCACGAATGGCCAACAGATCCATGGAGACCCCTGTACTTCAAAAGTTAGGAAAATGCAGATGTGATCTACACATCATTGAGTACATCTGGTTTAGGTAAAGAAGTAGAAAAACGGGTTGGAGAGATGGCTCAGTGTTTAAGAGCATTTCGTGCTCTTTCATCCTCCTGTATTCAATTTCCAGAAACCACATAATGGCTCACAACCATCTGCACTGAGGTCTTGTGCCCTCTTTTGTATGCAGAAAGAAGCGCTCGAGAGATAGCTCAGTGCTTAAGAATACTGGCTGCCTTTCTAAAGGTCAGAAGTTCGATTCCTGGCAACCCCAGTTTTGCTCTCAAAATGAGATTTGGTGCCATCTACTGGCAACAGAAAACGAGGCAGGACAGATGGCTCAGTGCTTAAGAGCATTGCCTGCTGAGTTTGATGAGGCCAAGTGCAGACAGAGAGTCAGGGCAAAGGCAAAGGCCAGGTCGCACGTTATTGTGACTGAATTAGGCAAACGATTTTTAGGATGTTAAAGACTCACAGCTCTATAACCATGAGACATCGTGCTTCAGAGACAACAATAAGGAGAATAAGGCAAGATGGCTAGAAGAAGAAAACACTGGCATGTTCATGTGCCTTTAAGAGAACTCACATCCAAGACAATCAAAGGACTACAAACACCAGCAAAATGTTAACCAATTTAAAGCCAGAGAAACAATTTATCCTGACCTCCTCTATGAGGTACATGAACAGCTAATAGGTCCATGGAGACCCCTGTACTCCACATGTTAGGGGATGCAGATGTGATCCACACACCATATTGAGTAAACCTGGTTTAGTTAAAGAAGTTGAAAGACGGGTTGGAGAGATGGCTCAGTGATTAAGAGCATTGCCTGCTCTTCCAAAGATCAGAAGTTCGATTCCTGGATATCACATAATTGCTTCAAAATGAGGTTTGGTGCCCTCTACTGGAAGCAGAAGGAAGAGGCAGGAGAGATGTCTTGGTGGTTAAGAGCATGCCTGCTGAGTTTGATGAGGCCAAGTGCAGACATACAGCAATCGCCCAGGTTGATGGCACTGAATTAGGAAAAACATTTTGTTAGGATAATAAAGACTCACAGCTCTATCACCATGAGCCAGCATGCTTCAGAGACACCACCAAGAAAAGTAAGGCAAGACGGTAGAAGAAGAAAATACTAGCATGTTCATATGCCTGAAGAAGAACTCACATCCAAGACATACAAAGGAACAAACACCAACAAAATCATCACCAATTTAAAGCAAGTGAAACAATTTGTCTAGACCTCCTCTATGAGGTACACGAATGGCCAACAGATCCATGGAGACCCCTGTACTTCAAATGTTAGGAAAATTCAGATGTGATCGACACATCATTGAGTACATCTGTTTTAGGTAAAGAAGTAGAAAACCGGGTTGCAGAGATGGCTCAGTGTTTAAGAGCATTTCGTTCTCTTTCATCCTCCTGTATTCAATTTCAAGCAATCACATAATGGCTCACAACCATCTGCACTGAGGTCTTGTGCCTGCTTTTGGATGCAGAAAGAAGCACTCGAGAGATAGCTCAGTGGTTAGGAATACTGGCTGCCCTTAAAGGTCAGAAGTTCGATTCCTGGCAACCACAGATTTGCTCTCAAAATGAGATTTGGTGCCATCTACTGGCAAGAGAAGGAAGAGGCAGGAGAAATGGCTCAGTGATTAAGAGCATTGCCTGCTGAGTTTCATGAGGCCAAGTGCAGACCTAGAGTCAGGGCAAAGACCAGGGTCCACGTTATTGTGACTGAATTAGGCAAACGTTTTTTTTAGTATGTGAAAGTCTCACAGCTCTATCAACATGAGCCATCGTGCTTCAGAGACAACACTAAGGAGAGTAAGGCAAGATGGCTAGAAGAAGAAAACACTGGCATGTTCATGTGCCTTAAAGAGAACTCACATCCAAGAAAATCAAAGGACTACAAACACCAGCAAAATGTTAACCAATTTAAAGCCAGAGAAACAATTTTCCTGACCTCCTCTATGAGGTACATGAACAGCCAATAGGTCCATGGAGACCCCTGTACTCCACATGTTAGGGGATGCAGATGTGATCCACACACCACATTGAGTAAACCTGGTTTAGTTAAAGAAGTTGAAAAACGGGTCGGAGAGATGGCTCAGTGGTTAAGAGCATTGCCTGCTCTTCCAAAGATCAGAAGTTCGATTCCTGGACATCACATAATTGCTTCAAAATGAGGTTTGGTGCCCTCTACTGAAAGCAGAGGGAAGAGCAGGAGACATGTCTTGGTGGTTAAGAGCATGCCTGCTGAGTTTGATGAGGCCAAGTGAAGACATACAGCCAGGGCCCAAGTTGTTGGGACTGAATCAGGCAAAACATTTTGTTAGGATAATAAAGACTCACAGCTCTATCACCATGAGCCAACATGCTTCAGAGACACCACCAAGCAGAGTAAGGTAAGATGTTTAGAACAAAAGACTAGCATGTTCATGTGCCTAAACGAGAACTCACATGGAAGACATACAAAGGAACAAACACCAACAAAAGCTTAACCAATTTAAAGCCAGTGAAACAATTTGTCGATACCTCCTCTATAAGGTACACGAATGGCCAACAGATCCATGGAGACCCCTGTACATCAAAATGCAGATGTGATCCACACATCATTGAGTACATCTGGTTTAGTTAAAGAAGTAGAAAAACGTGTTGGAGAGATGGCTCATTGTTTAAGAGCATTTCGTGCTCTTTCATCCTCCTGTATTCAATTTCAAGCAATAAAATAATGGCTCACAACCATCTGCACTGAGGTCTTGTGCCCTCTTTTGGATGCAGAAAGAAGCGCTCGAGAGATAGCTCAGTGGTTAAGAATACTGGCTCCCCTTCTAAAGGTCAGAAGTTCGATTCCTGGGAACCACGTAATTGCTCTCAAAAGGAGGTTTGGCGCCCTCTAGTGGCACCACAAGGAAGAGGCAGGAAAGATGGCTCTGTGGTAAAGAGCTTTGCCTGCTGAGTTTGATGAGGCCAAGAACAGACATAGAGTCGGGGCACAGGGCCAGAGCCCACGTTGTTGTGACTGAATGAGGCAAAAGCTCTTGTTAGGATGTTAAAGACTCACAGCTCTATCACCATGAGACATCGTGCTTCAGAGACAACACTAAGGAGAGTAAGGCAAGATGGCTAGAAGAAGAAAACACTGGCATGTTCATGTGCCTTAAAGAGAACTCACATCCAAGACAATCAAAGGACTACACACACCAGCAAAATGTTAACCAATTTAAAGCCAGAGAAACAATTTATCCTGACCTCCTCTATCAGGTACATGAACAGCCAATAGGTCCATGGAGACCCCTGTACTCCACATGTTAGGGGATACAGCTGTGATTCACACACCACATTGAGTAAACCTGGTTTCGTTAAAGAAGTTGAAAAATGGGTCGGAGAGATGGCTCATTGGTTAAGAGCATTGCCTGCTCTTCCAAAGATCAGAAGTTCGATTCCTGGACATCACATAATTGCTTCAAAATGAGGTTTGGTGCCCTCTACTGGAAGCAGAAGGAAGAGGCAGGAGACATGTCTTGGTGGTTAAGAGCATGCCTGCTGAGTTTGATGAGGCCAAGTGCAGACATACAGCCAGGGCCTAGATGGTTGGGACTGAATCAGGCAAATAATTTTGTTAGGATAATAAAGACTCACAGCTCTATCACCATGAGCCAGAATGCTTCAGAGACACCACCAAGCAGAGTAAGGCAAGATGTTTAGAAGAAGAAAATACTAGTATGTTCATGTGCCTGAAGAAGAACCCACATCCAAGACATACCAAGAAACAAACACCAACAAAGCTTAACCAATTTAAAGCCAGTGAAACAATTTGTCTTCACCTCCTCTATGAGGTGCACGAATGGCTAACAGATCCATGGAGACCCCTGTACTTCAAGTGTTAGGAAAATGCAGATGTGATGCACACATCATTGAGTACATCTGATTTAGGTAAAAAAGTAAAAAAACGGGTTGGATAGATGGCTCGGTGTTTAAGAGCATTTCGTGCTATTTCATCCTCCTGTATTCAATTTCAAGCAACAACATAATGGCTCACAACCATCTGCACTGAGGTCTTGTGCCTTCTTCTGGATGCAGAAAGAAGCGCTCGAGAGATAGCTCAGTGCTTAAGAATACTGGCTGCCTTTCTAAAGGTCAGAAGTTCGATTCCTTGCAACCCCAGTTTTGCTCTCAATATGAGATTTGGTGCCATCTGCTGGCAACAGAAGGAAGAGGCAGGAGAGATGGCTCAGTGCTTAAGAGCATTGCCTGCTAAGTTTGATGAGGCCAAGTGCAGACAGAGAGTCAGGGCAAAGGCCAGGACCCAGGTTATTGTGACTGAATTAGGCAAACGTTTTTTTAGGATGTTAAAGACTCACAGCTCTATCACCATGAGACATCGTGCTTCAGAGACAACACTAAGGAGAGTAAGGCAAGATGGCTAGAAGAAGAAAACACTGGCATGTTCATGTGCCTTAAAGAGAACTCACATCCAAGAAAATCAAAGGACTACAAACACCAGCAAAATGTTAACCAATTTAAAGCCAGAGAAACAATTTTCCTGACCTCCTCTATGAGGTACATGAACAGCCAATAGGTCCATGGAGACCCCTGTACTCCACATGTTAGGGGATGCAGATGTGATCCACACACCACATTGAGTAAACCTGGTTTAGTTAAAGAAGTTGAAAAATGGGTCGGAGAGATGGTTAAGTGATTAAGAGCATTGTCTGCTCTTCCAAAGATCAGAAGTTCGATTCCTGGACATCACATAATTGCTTCAAAAAGAGGTTTGGTGCCCTCTACTGCAAGCAGAAGAAAGAGGCAGGAGAGATGTCTTGGTGGTTAAGAGCATGCCTGCTGAGTTTGATGAGGCCAAGTGCAGACATACAGCCAGGGCCTAGATGGTTGGGACTGAATCAGGCAAATAATTTTGTTAGGATAATAAAGACTCACAGCTCTATCACCATGAGCCAGCATGCTTCAGAGACACCACCAAGCAGAGTAAGGCAAGATGTTTAGAAGAAGAAAATACTAGTATGTTCATGTGCCTGAAGAAGAACCCACATCCAAGACATACCAAGAAACAAACACCAACAAAGCTTAACCAATTTAAAGCCAGTGAAACAATTTGTCTTCACCTCCTCTATGAGGTGCACGAATGGCTAACAGATCCATGGAGACCCCTGTACTTCAAGTGTTAGGAAAATGCAGATGTGATGCACACATCATTGAGTACATCTGATTTAGGTAAAAAAGTAAAAAAACGGGTTGGATAGATGGCTCGGTGTTTAAGAGCATTTCGTGCTATTTCATCCTCCTGTATTCAATTTCAAGCAACAACATAATGGCTCACAACCATCTGCACTGAGGTCTTGTGCCTTCTTCTGGATGCAGAAAGAAGCGCTCGAGAGATAGCTCAGTGCTTAAGAATACTGGCTGCCTTTCTAAAGGTCAGAAGTTCGATTCCTTGCAACCCCAGTTTTGCTCTCAATATGAGATTTGGTGCCATCTGCTGGCAACAGAAGGAAGAGGCAGGAGAGATGGCTCAGTGCTTAAGAGCATTGCCTGCTAAGTTTGATGAGGCCAAGTGCAGACAGAGAGTCAGGGCAAAGGCCAGGACCCAGGTTATTGTGACTGAATTAGGCAAACGTTTTTTTAGGATGTTAAAGACTCACAGCTCTATCACCATGAGACATCGTGCTTCAGAGACAACACTAAGGAGAGTAAGGCAAGATGGCTAGAAGAAGAAAACACTGGCATGTTCATGTGCCTTAAAGAGAACTCACATCCAAGAAAATCAAAGGACTACAAACACCAGCAAAATGTTAACCAATTTAAAGCCAGAGAAACAATTTTCCTGACCTCCTCTATGAGGTACATGAACAGCCAATAGGTCCATGGAGACCCCTGTACTCCACATGTTAGGGGATGCAGATGTGATCCACACACCACATTGAGTAAACCAGGTTTAGTTAAAGAAGTTGAAAAACGGGTCAGAGAGATGGCTCAGTGTTCAAGAGCATTGCCTGCTCTTCCACAGATCAGAAGTTCGATTCCTGGACATCACATAATTGCTTCAAAATGAGGTTTGGTGCCCTCTACTTGAAGCAGAAAGAAGAGGCAAGAGACATGTCTTGGTGGTTAAGAGCATGCCTGCTGAGTTTGATGTGGCCAAGTGCAGACATACAGCCAGGGCTCAGGATGTTGGGACTGAATCAGGCAAAATATTTTGTTAGGATAAAAAAGACTCACAGCTCTATCACCATGAGCCAGCATGCTTCAGAGACACCACCAAGCAGAGTAAGGCAAGATCGTTAGAAGAAAATACTAGCATGTTCATGTGCCTAAACGAGAACTCACATCGAAGACATACAAAGGAACAAACACCAACAAAAGCTTAACCAATTTAAAGCCATTGAAACAATTTGTCTAGACCTCCTCTATGAGGTACACGAATGGACAACAGATCCATGGAGACCCCTGTACATCAAAATGCAGATGTGATCCACACATCATTGAGTACATCTGGTTTAGGTAAAGAAGTAGAACAATGGGTTGGAGAGATGGCTCAGTGTTTAAGAGCATTTCGTGCTCTTTCATCCTCCTGTATTCAATTTCAAGCAACCACATAATGGCTCACAACCATCTGCACTGAGGTCTTGTGCCCTCTTTTGAATGCAGAAAGAAGCGCTCGAGAGATAGCTCAGTGGTTAAGAATACTGGCTGCCCTTGTAAAGGTCAGAATTTCGATTCCTGGCAACCACAGTTTTGCTCTCAAAATGAGATTTGGTGCCATCTACTGGCAACAGAAGGAAAGGGCAGGAGAGATGGCTCAGTGCTTAAGAGCATTGGCTGCTGTGATTGATGACTCCAAGTGCAGACATAGAGTCAGGGCAAAGGCCAGGGCCCACGTTATTGTGACTGAATTAGGCAAACGTATTTTTAGGATGTTAAAGACTCACAGCTCTATCACCATGAGACAGCGTGCTTCAGAGACAACTCTAAGGAGAGTAAGGCAAGATGGCTAGACGAAGAAAACACTGGCATGTTCATTGTTGTAATAATAGCGGCAGGGCGCCACTCTGTTGTAATAATAGCGGCAGGGCTGCGTCCCCGGCACCCGGCCGCCCGCCCGCATGGCTAGCTTATGCCCCGAAATAATTACACGGAAACTGTATTCTTTTAAACACTGCCGGGCCCATTAGCTCCAGCCTCTTATTGGCTAGCTCTTACATATTGATCTAACCCATTTTTAATATTCTGTGTAGTACCACGAGCTGGCTTACCAGGAAAGATCTTAACCTGCGTCTGTCTGGAGTGGGAGAATCATGGCGACTCCTGACTTAGCTTTTTTTTCCAGCATTCCGTTTTGTTTACTCCACCCACCTAAAGGCTGGCCAATCAAATGGGCCAAGGCAGTTTTTTTATTAGCCAATGACCTTCCTCCATCAGTTCATGTGCCATAAAGGGATCTCACATCCAGGACAATCAAAGGACTACAAACACCAGCAAAATGTTAACCAATTTAAGGCCAGAGAAACAATTTATGCTGACCTCCTCTATGAGGTACATGAACAGCCAATAGGTCCATGGAGACCCCTGTACTCCACATGTTAGGGGAATGCAGATGTGATCCACACACCACATTGAGTAAACCTGGTTTAGTTAAAGAAGTTGAAAAACGGGTCGGAGAGATGGCTCAGTGTTTAAGAGCATTGCCTTCTCTTCCACAGATCAGAAGTTCGATTCCTGGACATCACATAATTGCTACAAAATGAGGTTTGGTGCCCTCGACTGGAAGCAGAAGGAAGAGGCAGGAGAGATGTCTTGGTGGTTAAGAGCATGCCTGCTGAGTTTGATGAGGCCAAGTGCAGACATACAGAGAGGGCCCAGGTTGTTGGGACTGAATCAGGCAAAACATTTTGTTAGGATAATAAAGACTCACAGCTCTATCACCATGAGCCAGCATGCTTCAGAGACACCACCAAGCAGAGTAAGGCAAGATCGTTAGAAGAAAATACTAGCATGTTCATGTGCCTAAACGAGAACTCACATCGAAGACATACAAAGAAACAAACACCAACAAAAGCTTAACCAATTTAAAGCCATTGAAACAATTTGTCTAGACCTCCTCTATGAGGTACACGAATGGACAACAGATCCATGGAGACCCCTGTACATCAAAATGCAGATGTGATCCACACATCATTGAGTACATCTGGTTTAGGTAAAGAAGTAGAAAAACGGGTTGGAGAGATGGCTCATTGTTTAAAGCATTTCGTGCTCTTTCATCCTCCTGTATTCAATTTCAAGCAACCACATAATGGCTCACAACCATCTGCACTGAGGTCTTGTGCCCTCTTTTCGGATGCAGAAAGAAGCGCTCGAGAGATAGCTCAGTGCTTAAGAATACTGGCTGCCCATCTAAAGGTCAGAATTTCGATTCCTGGCAACCACAGTTTTGCTCTCAAAATGAGATTTGGTGCCATCTACTGGCAACAGAAGGAAGAGGCAGGAGAGATGGCTCAGTACTTAAGAGCATTGCCTGCTGAGTTTGATGAGGCCAAGTGCAGACATAGAGTCAGAGCAAAGGCCAGGGCCCACGTTATTGTGACTGAATTAGGCAAACGTTTTTTTAGGATGTTAAAGACTCACAGCTCTATCACCATGAGACATCGTGCTTCAGAGACAACACTAAGGAGAGTAAGGCAAGATGGCTAGAAGAAGAAAACACTGGCATGATCATGTGACTTAAAGTGAACTCATATCCAAGACAATCAAAGGACTACAATCACCAGCAAAATGTTAACCACTATAAAGCCAGAGAAACAATTTATCCTGACCTCTTCTATGAGGTACATGAACAGCCAATAGGTCCATGGAGACCCCTGTGCTCCACATGTTAGGGGATGCAGATGTGATCCACGCACCACATTGAGTAAACCTGGTTTAGTTAAAGAAGTTGAAAAATGGGTCGGAGAGATGGCTAAGTGGTTAAGAGCATTGACTGCTCTTCCAAAGACCAGAATTTCGATTCCTGGACATCACATAATTGCTTGAAATGAGGTTAGGTGCCCTCTGCTGGAAGCAGAAGGTAGAGGCAGGAGAGATGTCTTAGTGGTTAAGAGCATGCCTGCTGAGGTTGATGAGGCCAAGTGAAGACATACAGCCAGGGCCTAGATGGTTGGGACTGAATCAGACAAAACATTTTGTTAGGATAATAAAGACTCACAGCTCTATCACCATGAGCCAGCATGCTTCAGAGACACCACTAATCAAGTAAGGCAAGATGTTTAGAAGAAGAAAATACTAGCATGTTCATGTGCCTGAAGAAGAACTCACATCCAAGACATACAAAGAAACAAAAACCAACAAAGCTTAACCAATTTAAAGCCAGTGAAACAATTTGTCTAGACCTCCTCTATGAGGTGCACGAATGGCCAACAGATCCATGGAGACCCCTGTACTTCAAAAGTTAGGAAAATGCAGATGTGATCTACACATCATTGAGTACATCTGGTTTAGGTAAAGAAGTAGAAAAACGGGTTGGAGAGATGGCTCAGTGTTTAAGAGCATTTCGTGCTCTTTCATCCTCCTGTATTCAATTTCCAGAAACCACATAATGGCTCACAACCATCTGCACTGAGGTCTTGTGCCCTCTTTTGTATGCAGAAAGAAGCGCTCGAGAGATAGCTCAGTGCTTAAGAATACTGGCTGCCTTTCTAAAGGTCAGAAGTTCGATTCCTGGCAACCCCAGTTTTGCTCTCAAAATGAGATTTGGTGCCATCTACTGGCAACAGAAAACGAGGCAGGACAGATGGCTCAGTGCTTAAGAGCATTGCCTGCTGAGTTTGATGAGGCCAAGTGCAGACAGAGAGTCAGGGCAAAGGCAAAGGCCAGGTCGCACGTTATTGTGACTGAATTAGGCAAACGATTTTTAGGATGTTAAAGACTCACAGCTCTATAACCATGAGACATCGTGCTTCAGAGACAACAATAAGGAGAATAAGGCAAGATGGCTAGAAGAAGAAAACACTGGCATGTTCATGTGCCTTTAAGAGAACTCACATCCAAGACAATCAAAGGACTACAAACACCAGCAAAATGTTAACCAATTTAAAGCCAGAGAAACAATTTATCCTGACCTCCTCTATGAGGTACATGAACAGCTAATAGGTCCATGGAGACCCCTGTACTCCACATGTTAGGGGATGCAGATGTGATCCACACACCATATTGAGTAAACCTGGTTTAGTTAAAGAAGTTGAAAGACGGGTTGGAGAGATGGCTCAGTGATTAAGAGCATTGCCTGCTCTTCCAAAGATCAGAAGTTCGATTCCTGGATATCACATAATTGCTTCAAAATGAGGTTTGGTGCCCTCTACTGGAAGCAGAAGGAAGAGGCAGGAGAGATGTCTTGGTGGTTAAGAGCATGCCTGCTGAGTTTGATGAGGCCAAGTGCAGACATACAGCAATCGCCCAGGTTGATGGCACTGAATTAGGAAAAACATTTTGTTAGGATAATAAAGACTCACAGCTCTATCACCATGAGCCAGCATGCTTCAGAGACACCACCAAGAAAAGTAAGGCAAGACGGTAGAAGAAGAAAATACTAGCATGTTCATATGCCTGAAGAAGAACTCACATCCAAGACATACAAAGGAACAAACACCAACAAAATCATCACCAATTTAAAGCAAGTGAAACAATTTGTCTAGACCTCCTCTATGAGGTACACGAATGGCCAACAGATCCATGGAGACCCCTGTACTTCAAATGTTAGGAAAATTCAGATGTGATCGACACATCATTGAGTACATCTGTTTTAGGTAAAGAAGTAGAAAACCGGGTTGCAGAGATGGCTCAGTGTTTAAGAGCATTTCGTTCTCTTTCATCCTCCTGTATTCAATTTCAAGCAATCACATAATGGCTCACAACCATCTGCACTGAGGTCTTGTGCCTGCTTTTGGATGCAGAAAGAAGCACTCGAGAGATAGCTCAGTGGTTAGGAATACTGGCTGCCCTTAAAGGTCAGAAGTTCGATTCCTGGCAACCACAGATTTGCTCTCAAAATGAGATTTGGTGCCATCTACTGGCAAGAGAAGGAAGAGGCAGGAGAAATGGCTCAGTGATTAAGAGCATTGCCTGCTGAGTTTCATGAGGCCAAGTGCAGACCTAGAGTCAGGGCAAAGACCAGGGTCCACGTTATTGTGACTGAATTAGGCAAACGTTTTTTTTAGTATGTGAAAGTCTCACAGCTCTATCAACATGAGCCATCGTGCTTCAGAGACAACACTAAGGAGAGTAAAACAAGATGGCTAGAAGAAGAAAGTACCGGCATGTTCATGAGCCTTAAAGTGAACTCACATCCAAGACAATCAAAGGACAACAAACACCAGCAAAATGTTAACCAATTTAAAGCCAGAAAAAAAATTTATCCTGACCCCCTCTATGAGGTACATGAACATCCAATAGGTCCATGGAGACCCCGGTACTCCACATGTCAGGGGAATGCAGATGTGATCCTCACACCACATTGAGTAAACCAGGTTTAGTTAAAGAAGTTGAAAAACGGGTCGGAGAGATGGCTCAGTGGTTAAGAGCATTGCCTGCTCTTCCAAAGATCAGAAGTTCGATTCCTGGACATCACATAATTGCTTCAAAATGAGGTTTGGTGCCCTCTACTGAAAGCAGAGGGAAGAGCAGGAGACATGTCTTGGTGGTTAAGAGCATGCCTGCTGAGTTTGATGAGGCCAAGTGAAGACATACAGCCAGGGCCCAAGTTGTTGGGACTGAATCAGGCAAAACATTTTGTTAGGATAATAAAGACTCACAGCTCTATCACCATGAGCCAGCATGCTTCAGAGACACCACCAAGCAGAGTAAGGTAAGATGTTTAGAACAAAAGACTAGCATGTTCATGTGCCTAAACGAGAACTCACATCGAAGACATACAAAGGAACAAACACCAACAAAAGCTTAACCAATTTAAAGCCAGTGAAACAATTTGTCGAGACCTCCTCTATAAGGTACACGAATGGCCAACAGATCCATGGAGACCCCTGTACATCAAAATGCAGATGTGATCCACACATCATTGAGTACATCTGGTTTAGTTAAAGAAGTAGAAAAACGTGTTGGAGAGATGGCTCATTGTTTAAGAGCATTTCGTGCTCTTTCATCCTCCTGTATTCAATTTCAAGCAATAAAATAATGGCTCACAACCATCTGCACTGAGGTCTTGTGCCCTCTTTTGGATGCAGAAAGAAGCGCTCGAGAGATAGCTCAGTGGTTAAGAATACTGGCTCCCCTTCTAAAGGTCAGAAGTTCGATTCCTGGGAACCACGTAATTGCTCTCAAAAGGAGGTTTGGCGCCCTCTAGTGGCACCACAAGGAAGAGGCAGGAAAGATGGCTCTGTGGTAAAGAGCTTTGCCTGCTGAGTTTGAAGAGGCCAAGAACAGACATAGAGTCGGGGCACAGGGCCAGAGCCCACGTTGTTGTGACTGAATGAGGCAAAAGCTCTTGTTAGGATGTTAAAGACTCACAGCTCTATCACCATGAGACATCGTGCTTCAGAGACAACACTAAGGAGAGTAAGGCAAGATGGCTAGAAGAAGAAAACACTGGCATGTTCATGTGCCTTAAAGAGAACTCACATCCAAGACAATCAAAGGACTACACACACCAGCAAAATGTTAACCAATTTAAAGCCAGAGAAACAATTTATCCTGACCTCCTCTATCAGGTACATGAACAGCCAATAGGTCCATGGAGACCCCTGTACTCCACATGTTAGGGGATACAGCTGTGATTCACACACCACATTGAGTAAACCTGGTTTCGTTAAAGAAGTTGAAAAATGGGTCGGAGAGATGGCTCATTGGTTAAGAGCATTGCCTGCTCTTCCAAAGATCAGAAGTTCGATTCCTGGACATCACATAATTGCTTCAAAATCAGGTTTGGTGCCCTCTACTGGAAGCAGAAGGAAGAGGCAGGAGACATGTCTTGGTGGTTAAGAGCATGCCTGCTGAGTTTGATGAGGCCAAGTGCAGACATACAGCCAGGGCCTAGATGGTTGGGACTGAATCAGGCAAATAATTTTGTTAGGATAATAAAGACTCACAGCTCTATCACCATGAGCCAGCATGCTTCAGAGACACCACCAAGCAGAGTAAGGCAAGATGTTTAGAAGAAGAAAATACTAGTATGTTCATGTGCCTGAAGAAGAACCCACATCCAAGACATACCAAGAAACAAACACCAACAAAGCTTAACCAATTTAAAGCCAGTGAAACAATTTGTCTTCACCTCCTCTATGAGGTGCACGAATGGCTAACAGATCCATGGAGACCCCTGTACTTCAAGTGTTAGGAAAATGCAGATGTGATGCACACATCATTGAGTACATCTGATTTAGGTAAAAAAGTAAAAATACGGGTTGGATAGATGGCTCGGTGTTTAAGAGCATTTCGTGCTCTTTCATCCTCCTGTATTCAATTTCAAGCAACAACATAATGGCTCACAACCATCTGCACTGAGGTCTTGTGCCTTCTTCTGGATGCAGAAAGAAGCGCTCGAGAGATAGCTCAGTGCTTAAGAATACTGGCTGCCTTTCTAAAGGTCAGAAGTTCGATTCCTTGCAACCCCAGTTTTGCTCTCAATATGAGATTTGGTGCCATCTGCTGGCAACAGAAGGAAGAGGCAGGAGAGATGGCTCAGTGCTTAAGAGCATTGCCTGCTAAGTTTGATGAGGCCAAGTGCAGACAGAGAGTCAGGGCAAAGGCCAGGACCCAGGTTATTGTGACTGAATTAGGCAAACGTTTTTTTAGGATGTTAAAGACTCACAGCTCTATCACCATGAGACATCGTGCTTCAGAGACAACACTAAGGAGAGTAAGGCAAGATGGCTAGAAGAAGAAAACACTGGCATGTTCATGTGCCTTAAAGAGAACTCACATCCAAGAAAATCAAAGGACTACAAACACCAGCAAAATGTTAACCAATTTAAAGCCAGAGAAACAATTTTCCTGACCTCCTCTATGAGGTACATGAACAGCCAATAGGTCCATGGAGACCCCTGTACTCCACATGTTAGGGGATGCAGATGTGATCCACACACCACATTGAGTAAACCTGGTTTAGTTAAAGAAGTTGAAAAATGGGTCGGAGAGATGGTTAAGTGATTAAGAGCATTGTCTGCTCTTCCAAAGATCAGAAGTTCGATTCCTGGACATCACATAATTGCTTCAAAAAGAGGTTTGGTGCCCTCTACTGCAAGCAGAAGAAAGAGGCAGGAGAGATGTCTTGGTGGTTAAGAGCATGCCTGCTGAGTTTGATGAGGCCAAGTGCAGACATACAGCCAGGGCCTAGATGGTTGGGACTGAATCAGACAAAACATTTTGTTAGGATAATAAAGACTCACAGCTCTATCACCATGAGCCAGCATGCTTCAGAGACACCACTAAGCAGAGTAAGGCAAGATGTTTAGAAGAAGAAAATACTAGCATGTTCATGTGCCTGAAGAAGAACTCACATCCAAGTCATACAAAGAAACAAAAACCAACAAAGCTTAACCAATTTAAAGCCAGTGAAACAATTTGTCTAGACCTCCTCTATGAGGTGCACGAATGGCCAACAGATCCATGGAGACCCCTGTACTTCAAAAGTTAGGAAAATGCAGATGTGATCTACACATCATTGAGTACATCTGGTTTAGGTAAAGAAGTAGAAAAACGGGTTGGAGAGATGGCTCAGTGTTTAAGAGCATTTCGTGCTCTTTCATCCTCCTGTATTCAATTTCAAGAAACCACATAATGGCTCACAACCATCTGCACTGAGGTCTTGTGCCCTCTTTTGTATGCAGAAAGAAGCGCTCGAGAGATAGCTCAGTGCTTAAGAATACTGGCTGCCTTTCTAAAGGTCAGAAGTTCGATTCCTGGCAACCCCAGTTTTGCTCTCAAAATGAGATTTGGTGCCATCTACTGGCAACAGAAGGAAGAGGCAGGAGAGATGGCTCAGTGCTTAAGAGCATTGCCTGCTGAGTTTGATGAGGCCAAGTGCAGACAGAGAGTCAGGGCAAAGGCAATGGCCAGGGCCCACGTTATTGTGACTTAATTAGGCAAACGTTTTTTTAGGATGTTAAAGACTCACAGCTCTATCACCATGAGACATCGTGCTTCAGAGACAACACTAAGGAGAGTAAGACAAGATGGCTAGAAAAGAAGAAAACACTGGCATGTTCATGTGCCTTAAAGGGAACTCACATCCAGGACAATCAAAGGACTACAAACACCAGCAAAATGTTAACCAATTTAAAGCCAGAGAAACAATTTTTCCTTACCCCCTCTATGAGGTACATGAACAGCCAATAGGTCCATGGAGACCCCTGTACTCCACATGTTAGGGGAACGCAGATGTGATCCACACACCACATTGAGTAAACCAGGTTTAGTTAAAGAAGTTGAAAAACGGGTCAGAGAGATGGCTCAGTGTTCAAGAGCATTGCCTGCTCTTCCACAGATCAGAAGTTCGATTCCTGGACATCACATAATTGCTTCAAAATGAGGTTTGGTGCCCTCTACTTGAAGCAGAAAGAAGAGGCAAGAGACATGTCTTGGTGGTTAAGAGCATGCCTGCTGAGTTTGATGTGGCCAAGTGCAGACATACAGCCAGGGCTCAGGATGTTGGGACTGAATCAGGCAAAATATTTTGTTAGGATAAAAAAGACTCACAGCTCTATCACCATGAGCCAGCATGCTTCAGAGACACCACCAAGCAGAGTAAGGCAAGATGGTTAGAAGAAAATGCTAGCATGTTCATGTGCCTAAACGAGAACTCACATCGAAGACATACAAAGGAACAAACACCAACAAAAGCTTAACCAATTTAAAGCCAGTGAAACAATTTGTCTTGATCTCCTCTATGAGGTACACCCATGGCCAACAGATCCATGGAGACCCCTGTACTTCAAATGTGAGGAAAATGCAGATGTAATCCACACATCGTTGAGTACATCTGGTTTAGGTAAAGAAGTAGAAAAACGGGTTGGAGAGATTACTCAGTGTTTAAGAGCATTTCGTGCTCTTTCATCCTCCTGAATTCAATTTCAAGCAACCACATAATGGCTCACAACCATCTGCACTGAGGTCTTGTGCCGTCTTTTGGATGCAGAAAGAAGCGCTCGAGATAGAGTTCAGTGGTTAAGAATACTGGCTGCCCTTCTAAAGGTCAGAAGTTCGATTCCTGGCAACCACAGTTTTGCTCTCAAAATGAGATTTGGTGCCATCTACTGGAAACAGAAGGAAGAGGCAGGAGAGATGGCTCAGTGCTTAAGAGCATTGCCTGCTGAGTTTGATGAGGCCAAGTGCAGATATTGAGTCAGGGCAAAGGCCAGGGCCCACGTTATTGTGACTGAATTAGGCAAACTTTTTTTTAGGATGTTAAAGACCCACAGCTCTCTCACCATGAGCCATCGTGCTTCAGAGACAACACTAAGGAGAGTAAGGCAAGATGGCTAGAAGAAGAAAATACCGGCATGTTCATGTGCCTAAAAGAGAACTCACATCCAAGACAATCAAAGGACTACAAACACCAGCAAAATGTTTACCAATTTAAAGCCAGACAAACTATTTATCCTGACGTCCTCTATGAGGTACATGAACAGCCAATAGGTCCATGGAGAACCCTGTACTCCACATGTTAGGGGAAAGAAGATGTGATCCACGCACCACATTGAGTAAACCTGGTTTAGTTAAAGAAGTTGAAAAACGGGTCGGAGAGATGGCTCAGTGGTTAAGAGCATTGCCTGCTCTTCCAAAGATCAGAAGTTCAATTCCTGGACATCACATAATTGCTTCAAAAGGAGGTTTGGTGCCCTCTACTGGAAGCAGAAGGAAGAGGCAGGAGAGATGTCTTGGTGGTTAAGAGCATGCCTGCTGAGTTTGATGAGGCCAAGTGCAGACATACAGCCAGGGCTCAGGATGTTGGGACTGAATCAGGCAAAATATTTTGTTAGGATAATAAAGACTCACAGCTCTATCACCATGAGCCAGCATGCTTCAGAGACACCACCAAGCAGAGCAAGGCAAGATGGTTAGAAGAAGAAAATACTTGCATGTTCATGTGCCTGAAGAAGAACTCATATCCAAGACATACAAAGGAACAAACACCAACAAAAGCTTAACCAATTTAAAGCCAGTGAAACAATTTGTCTTCACCTCCTCTATGAGGTACACGAATGGCCAACAGATCCATGGAGACCCCTGTACTTCAAATGTTAGGAAAATGCAGATGTGATCCACACATCATTGAGTACATCTGGTTTAGGTAAAGAAGTAGAAAAACGGGTTGGAGAGATGGCTCAGTGTTTAAGAGCATTTCGTGCTCTTTCTTCCTCCTGTATCCAATTTCAAGCAACCACATAATGGCTCACAACCATCTGCACTGAGGTCTTGTGCTCTCTTTTGCATGCAAGAAGAAGCGCTTGAGAGATAGCTCAGTGGTTAAGAATCCTGGCTGCCCTTCTAAAGGTCAGAAGTTCGATTCCTGGCAACCACAGTTTTGCTCTCAAAATGAGATTTGGTGCCATCTACTGGCAACAGAAGGAAGAGGCAGGAGAGATGGCTCAGGGCTTAAGAGCATTGCCTGCTGAGTTTGATGAGGCCAAGTGCAGACATAGAGTCAGGGCAAAGGCCAGGGCCCACGTTAATGTGACTGAATGGGGCAAACGTTTTTTTAGGATGTTAAAGACTCACAGCTCTATCACCATGAGACATCGTGCTTCAGAGACAACACTAAGGAGAGTAAGGCAAGATGGCTAGAAGAAGAAAACACTGGCATGTTCATGTGCCTTAAAGAGAACTCACATCCAAGACAATCAAAGGACTACAAACACCAGCAAAATGTTAACCAATTTAAAGCCAGAGAAACAATTTATCCTGACCTCCTCTATGAGGTACATGAACAGCCAATAGGTCCATGGAGACACCTGTATTCCACATGTTAGGGGAATGCACATGTGATCCACACACCACATTGAGTAAACCTGGTTTAGTTGAAGAAGTTTGAAAAACGGGTCGGAGAGATGGCTCAGTGGTTAAGGGCATTGCCTGCTCTTCCAAAGATCAGAAGTTCGATTCCTGGACATCACATAATTGCTTCAAAATGAGGTTTGGTGCCCTCTACTGGATGCAGAAGGAAGAGGCAAGAGAGATGTCTTGGTGGTTAAGAGCATGCCTGCTGAGTTTGATGAGGCAAAGTGTGACATACAGCCAGGACCCAGGTTGTTGGGACTGAATCAGGCAAAACATTTTGTTAGGATAATAAAGACTCACAGCTCTATCACCATGAGCCAGCATGCTTCAGAGACATCACCAAGCAGAGTAAGGCAGGATGGTTAGAAGAAGAAAATACTAGCATGTTCATGTGCCTGAAGAAGAACTCACATCCAAGACATACAAAGGAACAAACACCAACAAAAGCTTAACCAATTTAAAGCCAGTGAAACAATTTGTCTAGACCTCCTCTATGAGGTACACGAATGGCCAACAGATCCATGGAGGAACCTGTACTTCAAATGTAAGAAAATGCAGATGTGATCCACACATCATTGAGTACATCTGGTTTAGGTAAAGAAGTAGAAAAACGGGTTGGAGAGATGGCGCAGTGTTTAAGAGCATTTCGTGCTCTTTCTTCCTCCTGTATCCAATTTCAAGCAACCACATAATGGCTCACAACAATCTGCACTGAGGTCTTGTGCTCTCTTTTGAAAGCAAAAAGAAGCGCTCTAGAGATAGCTCAGTTGATAAGAATCCTGGCTGCCCTTCTAAAGGTCAGAAGTTCGATTCCTGGCAACCACAGTTTTGCTCTCAAAATGAGATTTGGTGCCATCTACTGGCAACAGAAGGAAGAGGCAGGAGAGATGGCTCAGTGCTTAAGAGCATTGGCTGCTGAGTTGGATGAGGCCAAGTGCAGACATAGAGTCAGGGCAAAGGCCAGGGCCCACGTTATTGTGACTGAATTGGGCAAAGGTTTTTTTAGGTATTAAAGACTCACAGCTCTATCACCATGAGACATCGTGCTTCAGAGACAACACAAAGGAGAGTAAGGCAAGATGGCTAGAAGAAGAAAACACTGGCATGTTCATGTGCCTTAAAGAGAACTCACATCCAAGACAATCAAAGGACTACAAACACCAGCAAAATGTTAACCAATTTAAAGCCAGAGAAACAATTTATCCTGACGTCCTCTATGAGGTACATGAACAGCCAATAGGTCCATGGAGAAACCTGTACTCCACATGTTAGGGGAATGCAGATGTGATCCACGCACCACATTGAGTAAACCTGGTTTAGTTAAAGAAGTTGAAAAACGGGTCGGAGAGATGGCTCAGTGGTTAAGAGCATTGCCTGCTCTTCCAAAGATCAGAAGTTCGATTCCTGGACATCACATAATTGCTTCAAAATGAGGTTTGGTGCCCTCTACTGGAAGCAGAAGGAAGAGGCAGGAGAGATGTCTTGGTGGTTAAGAGCATGCCTGCTGAGTTTGATGAGGCAAATTGCAGACATACAGCCAGGACCCAGGTTTTTGGGACTGAATCAGGCAAAACATTTTGTTAGGATAATAAAGACTCACAGCTCTATCACCATGAGCCAGGATGCTTCAGAGACATCACCAAGCAGAGTAGGGCAGGATGGTTAGAAGAAGAAAATACTAGCATGTTCATGTGCCTGAAGAAGAACTCACATTTAAGACATACAAAGGAACAAACACCAACAAAAGCTTAACCAATTTAAAGACAGTGAAACAATTTGTCTAGACCTCCTCTATGAGGTACACGAATGGCCAACAGATCCATGGAGGCCCCTGTACTTCAAATGTAAGAAAATGCAGATGTGATCCACACATCTTTGAGTACATCTGGTTTAGGTAAAGAAGTAGAAAAACGGGTTGGAGAGATGGCGCAGTGTTTAAGAGCATTTCGTGCTCTTTCTTCCTCCTGTATCCAATTTCAAGCAACCACATAATGGCTCACAACCATCTGCACTGAAGTCTTGTGCTCTCTTTTGAAAGCAAAAAGAAGCGCTCTAGAGATAGCTCAGTTTATAAGAATCCTGGCTGCCCTTCTAAAGGTCAGAAGTTCGATTCCTGGCAACCACAGTTTTGCTCTCAAAATGAGATTTGGTGCCATCTACTGGCAACAGAAGGAAGAGGCAGGAGAGATGGCTCAGGGCTTAAGAGCATTGCCTGCTGAGTTTGATGAGGCCAAGTGCAGACATAGAGTCTGGGCAAAGGCCAGGGCCCACGTTAATGTGACTGAATGGGGCAAACGTTTTTTTAGGATGTTAAAGACTCACAGCTCTATCACCATGAGACATCGTGCTTCAGAGACAACACTAAGGAGAGTAAGGCAAGATGGCTAGAAGAAGAAAACACTGGCATGTTCATGTGCCTTAAAGAGAACTCACATCCAAGACAATCAAAGGACTACAAACACCAGCAAAATGTTAACCAATTTAAAGCCAGAGGAACAATTTATCCTGTCCTCCTCTATGAGGTACATGAACAGCCAATAGGTCCATGGAGACACCTGTATTCCACATGTTAGGGAATGCAGATGTGATCCACACACCACATTGAGTAAACCTGGTTTAGTTAAAGAAGTTGAAAAACGGGTCGGAGAGATGGCTCAGTGGTTAAGAGCATTGCCTGCTCTTCCAACGATCAGAAGTTCGATTCCTGGACATCACATAATTGCTTCAAAATGAGGTTTGGTGCCCTCTACTGGAAGCAGAAGGAAGAGGCAGGAGAGATGTCTTGGTGGTTAAGAGCATGCCTGCTGAGTTTAATGAGGCCAATTACAGAAATACAGCCAGGGCCCAGGTTGTTGGGACTGAATCAGGCAAAACATTTTGTTAGGATAATAAAGACTCACAGCTCTATCACCATGAGCCAGCATGCTTCAGAGACACCACCAAGCAGAGTAAGGCAGGATGGTTAGAAGAAGAAAATACTAGCATGTTCATGTGCCTGAAGAAGAACTCACATCCAAGACATACAAAGGAACAAACACCAACAAAAGCTTAACCAATTTAAAGCCAGTGAAACAATTTGTCTAGACTTCCTCTATGAGGTACACGAATGGCCAACAGATCCATTGAGACCCCTGTACTTCAAATGTTAGGAAAATGCAGATGTAATCCACACATCATTGAGTACACCTGGTTTAGGTAAAGAAGTAGAAAAACAGGTGGCAGAGATGGCTCAGTATTTAAGAGCATTTCGTGCTCTTTCTTCCTCCTGTATTCAATTTCAAGCAACCACATAATGGCTCACAACCATCTGCACTGTTGTCTTGTGCCCTCTTTTGCATGCAGAAAGAAGCGCTCGAGAGATAGCTCAGTGGTTAAGAATCCTGGCTGCCCTTCTAAAGGTCAGAAGTTCGATTCCTGGCAACCACAGTTTTGCTCTCAAAATGAGATTTGGTGCCATCTACTGGCAACAGAAGGAAGAGGCAGGAGAGATGGCTCAGTGCTTAAGAGCATAGGCTGCTGAGTTTGATGAGGCCAAGTGCAGACATAGAGTCAAGGCAAAGGCCAGGGCCCACGTTAATGTGACTGATTTGGGCAAACGTATTTTTAGGATGTTAAAGACTCACAGCTCTATCACCATGAGACATCATGCTTCAGAGACAACACTAAAGAGAGTAAGGTAAGATGGCTAGAAGAAGAAAACACTGGCATGTTCATGTGCCTTAAAGAGAACTCACATCCAAGACAATCAAAGGACTACAAACACCAGCAAAATGTTAACCAATTTAAAGCCAGAGAAACAATTTATCCTGACCTCCTCTATGAGGTACATGAACAGCCAATAGGTCCATGGAGACACCTGTATTCCACATGTTAGGGGAATGCAGATGTGATCCACACACCATATTGAGTAAACCTGGTTTAGTTGAAGAAGTTGAAAAACGCGTCGGAGAGATGGCTCAGTGGTTAAGTGCATTGCCTGCTCTTCCAAAGATCAGAAGTTCGATTCCTGGACATCACATAATTGCTTCAAAATGAGGTTTGGTGCCCTCTACTGGAAGCAGAAGGAAAAGGCAGATGAGATGTCTTGGTGGTTAAGAGCATGCCTGCTGAGTTTGATGAGGCAAAGTGCAGACATACAGCCAGGACCCAGGTTGTTGGGACTGAATCAGGCAAAACATTTTGTTAGGATAATAAATACTCACAGCTCTATCACCATGAGCCAGCATGCTTCAGAGACATCACCAAGCAGAGTAAGGCAGGATGGTTAGAAGAAGAAAATACTAGCATGTTCATGTGCCTGAAGAAGAACTCACATCCAAGACATACAAAGGAACAAACACCAACAAAAGCTTAACCAATTTAAAGCCAGTGAAACAATTTACCTAGACCTCCTCTATGAGGTACACGAATGGCCAACAGATCCATGGAGACCCCTGTACTTCAAATGTTAGGAAAATGCAGATGTGATCCACACATCATTGAGTACATCTGGTTTAGGTAAAGAAGTAGAAAAACGGGTTGGAGAGATGGCTCAGTGTTTAAGAGCATTTCGTGCTCTTTCTTCCTCCTGTATCCAATTTCAAGCAACCACATAATGGCTCACAACCATCTGCACTGAGGTCTTGTGCCCTCTTTTGCATGCAGAAAGAAGCACTCCAGAGATAGGTAAGTGGTTAAGAATCCTGGCTGCCCTTCTAAAGGTCAGAAGTTCGATTCCTGGCAACCACAGTTTTGCTCTCAAAATGAGATTTGGTGCCATCTACTGGCAACAGAAGGAAGAGGCAGGAGAGATGGCTCAGGGCTTAAGAGCATTGCCTGCTGAGTTTGATGAGGCCAAGTGCAGACATAGAGTCAGGGCAAAGGCCAGGGCCCACGTTAATGTGACTGAATTGGGCAAACGTTTTTTTTAGGATGTTAAAGATTCACAGCTCTATCACCATGAGACATCGTGCTTCAGAGACAACACTAAGGAGAGTAAGGCAAGATGGCTAGAAGAAGAAAACACTGGCATGTTCATGTGCCTTAAAGAGAACTCACATGCAAGACAATCAAAGGACTACAAACACGAGCAAAATGTTAACCAATTTAAAGCCAGAGTAACAATTTATCCTGACGTCCTCTATGAGGTACATGAACAGCCAATAGGTCCATGGAGAAACAAGTACTCCACATGTTAGGGGAATGCAGATGTGATCCACACACCACATTGAGTAAACCTGGTTTAGTTAAAGAAGTTGAAAAACGGGTCTGAGAGATGGCTCAGTGGTTAAGAGCATTGCCTGCTCTTCCAAAGATCAGAAGTTCGAATCCTGGACATCACATAATTGCTTCAAAATGAGGTTTGGTGCCCTCTACTGGAAGCAGAAGGAAGAGGCAGGAGAGATGTCTTGGTGGTTAAGAGCATGCCTGCTTAGTTTGATGAGGCAAAGTGCAGACATACAGCCAGGACCCAGAATGTAGGGACTGAATCAGGCAAAACATTTTGTTAGGATAATAAAGACTCACAGCTCTATCACCATGAGCCAGCATGCTTCAGAGACACCACCAAGCAGAGCAAGGCAAGATGGTTAGAAGAAGAAAATACTAGCATGTTCATGTGCCTGAAGAAGAACTCACATCCAAGACATACAAAGGAACAAACACCAACAAAAGCTTAACCAATTTAAAGCCAGTGAAACAATTTGTCTAGACCTCCTCTATGAGGTACCCGAATGGCCAACAGATCCATGGAGACCCCTGTACTTCAAATGTTAGGAAAATGCAGATGTTATCCACACATCATTGAGTACAACTGGTTTAGGTAAAGAAGTAGAAAAACGGGTTGGAGAGATGGCTCAGTGTTTAAGAGCATTTCCTGCTCTTTCTTCCTCCTGTATCCAATTTCAAGCAACCACATAATGGCTCACAACCATCTGCACTGAGGTCTTGTGCCCTTTTTTGCATGCAGATAGAAGCGCTCGAGAGATAGCTCAGTGGTTACGAATCATGGCTGCGCTGCTAAAGGTCAGAAGTTCGATTCCTGGCAACCACAGTTTTGCTCTCAAAATGAGATTTGGTGCCGTCTACTGGCAACAGAAGGAAGAGGCAGGAGAGATGGCTCAGTGCTTAAGAGAATTGGCTGCTTAGTTTGATGAGGCCAAGTGCAGACATAGAGTCAGGGCAAAGGCCAGGGCCCACGTTATTGTGACTGAATTGGGCAAACGTTTTTTTAGGATGTTAAAGACTCACAGCTCTATCACCATGAGACATCGTGCTTCAGAGACAACAGCAAGGAGAGTAAGGCAAGATGGTAGAAGAAGAAAACACTGGCATGTTCATGTGCCTTAAAGAGAACTCACATCCAAGACAATAAAAAGGACTACAAACACCAGCAAAATGTTAACCAATTTAAAGCCAGAGAAACAATTTATACTGACCTCCTCTATGAGGTACATGAACAGCCAATAGGTCCATGGAGACACCTGTACTCCACATGTTAGGGGAATGCAGATGTGATCCACACACCACATTGAGTAAACCTGGTTTAGTTAAAGAAGTTGAAAAACGGGTCGGAGAGATGGCTCAGTGGTTAAGAGCATTGCCTGCTCTTCCAAAGATCAGAAGTTCGATTCCTGGACATCACATAATTGCTTCAAAATGAGGTTTGGTGCCCTCTACTGGAAGCAGAAGGAAGAGGCAGGAGAGATGTCTTGGTGGTTAAGAGCATGCCTGCTGAGTTTGATGAGGCCAGGGCCCAGGTTGTTGGGACTGAATCAGGCAAAATATTTTGTTAGGATAATAAACACTCACAGCTCTATCACCATGAGCCAGCATTTTCAGAGACACCACCAAGCAGAGTAAGGCAGGATGGTTAGAAGAAGAAAATACTAGCATGTTCATGTGCCTGAAGAAGAACTCACATCAAAGACATACAAAGGAACAAACACCAACAAAAGCTTAACCAATTTAAAGCCAGGGAAACAATTTGTCTACTCCTACTCTATGAGGTACAAGAATGGCCAAGAGATCCATGGAGACCCCTGTACTTAAAATGTTAGGAAAATGCAGATGTGATCCACACATCATTGAGTACATCTGGTTTAGGTAAAGAAGTAGAAAAACGGGTGGCAGAGATGGCTCAGTGTTTAAGAGCATTTCGTGCTCTTTCTTCCTCCTGTATCAAATTTCAAGCAGCCACATAATGGCTCACAACCATCTGCACTGAGGTCTTGTGCCCTCTTTTGCATGCAGAAAGAAGCGCTCGAGAGATAGCTCAGTGCTTAAGAATCCTGGCTGCCCTTCAAAGGTCAGAAGTTCGATTCCTGGCAACCACAGTTTTGCTCTCAAAAGGAGATTTGGTGCCATCTACTGGCAAGAGAAGGAAGAGGCAGGAGAGATGGCTCAGTGCTTAAGAGCATTGGCTGCTGTGTTTGATGAGGCCAATTTCAGACATAGAGTCAGGGCAAAGGCCAGGGCACACGTTATTGTGAATGAATTGGGCAAAAGTTTTTTAAGGATGTTGAAGACTCAAAACTCTATCACCATGAGACATCGTGCTTCAGAGACAACACTAAGGAGAGTAAGGCAAGATGGCTAGAAGAAGAAAACACTGGCATGTTCATGTGCCTTAAAGAGAACTCACATCCAAGACAATAAAAAGGACTACAAACACCAGCAAAATGTTAACCAATTTAAAGCCAGAGAAACAATTTATCCTGACTTCATCTATCAGGTACATGAACAGTCAATAGGTCCATGGAGACACCTGTACTCCACATGTTAGTGGAATGCAGATGTGATCCACACACCACATTGGGTAAACCTGGTTTAGTTAAGGAATTTGAATAACGGGTCGGAGAGATGGATCAGTGCTTAAGAGCATGCCTGCTGAGTTTGATGAGGCCAAGTGCAGACATACAGCCAGGACCCAGGTTGTTGGGACTGAATCAGGCAAAACATTTTGTTAGGATAATAAAGACTCACAGCTCTATCACCATGAGCCAGCATGCTTCAGAGCCACCACCAAGCAGAGCAAGGCAAGATGGTTAGAAGAAGAAAATACTTGCATGTTCATGTGCCTGAAGAAGAACTCACGTCCAAGACACACAAAGGAACAAACACCAACAAAAGCTTAACCAATTTAAAGCCAGTGAAACAATTTGTCTAGACCTCCTCTATGAGGTACACGAATGGCCAACAGATCCATGGAGACCCCTGTACTTCAAATGTTAAGGAAATGCAGATGTGATCCACACATCATTGAGTACATCTGGTTTAGGTAAAGAAGTAGAAAAACGGGTTGGAGAGATGGCTCAGTGTTTAAGAGCATTTCGTGCTCTTTCTTCCTCCTGTATCCAATTTCAAGCAACCACATAATGGCTCACAACCATCTGCACTGAGGTCTTGTGCCCTCTTTTGCATGCAGAAAGAAGCGCTCGAGAGATAGCTCAGTGGTTAAGAATCCTGGCTGCCTTTCTAAAGGTCAGAAGTTCGATTCCTGGCAACCACAGTTTTGCTCTCAAACTGAGATTTGGTGCCATCTACTGGCAACAGAAGGAAGAGGCAGGAGAGATGGCTCAGTGCTTAAGAGCATTGGCTGCTGAGTTGGATGAGGCCAAGTGCAGACATAGAGTCAGGGCAAAGGCCAGGGCCCAGGTTATTGTGACTGAATTGGGCAAACGTTTTTTTAGGATGTTAAAGACTCACAGCTCTATCACCATGAGACATCGTGCTTCAGAGACAACACTAAGGAGAAGAAGGCAAGATGGCTAGAAGAAGAAAACACTGGCATGTTCATGTGCCTTAAAGAGAACTCACATCCAAGACAATCAAAGGACTACAAACACCAGCAAAATGTTAACCAATTTAAAGCCAGAGAAACAATTTATCCTGACCTCCTCTAAGAGGTACATGAACAGCCAATAGGTCCATGGAGACCCCTGTACTCCACATGTTAGGGGAATGCAGATGTGATCCACACACCACATTGAGTAAACCTGGTTTAGTTAAAGAAGTTGAAACACGGGTCGGAGAGATGGCTCAGTGGTTAAGAGCATTGCCTGCTCTTCCAAATATCAGAAGTTCGATTCCTGGGCATCACATAATTGCTTCAAAATGAGGTTTGGTGCCCTATACTGGAAGCAGAAGGAAGAGGCAGGAGAGATGTCTTGGTGGTTAAGAGCATGCCTGCTGAGTTTGATGAGGCCAAGTGCAGACATACAGCCAGGACCCAGGTTGTAGGGACTGAATCAGGCAAAATATTTTGTTAGGATAATAAAGACTCACTGCTCTATCACCATGAGCCAGCATGCTTCATAGCCACCACCAAGCACAGCAAGGCAAGATGGTTAGAAGAAGAAAATACTAGCATGTTCCTGTGCCTGAAGAAGAACTCACATCCAAGACATACAAAGGAACAAACACCAACAAAAGCTTAACCAATTTAAAGCCAGTGAAACAATTTGTCTAGACCTCCTCTATTTGGTACGCGAATGGCCAACAGATCCATGGAGATCCCTGTACTTCAAATGTTAGGAAAATGCAGATGTGATCCACACATACTTGAGTACATCTGGTTTAGGTAAAGAAGTAGAAAAACGGGTTGGAGAGATGGCTCAGTGTTTAAGAGCATTTCGTGCTCTTTCTTCCTCCTGTATCCAATTTCAAGCAACCACATAATGGCTCACAACCATCTGCACTGAGGTCTTGTGCCCTCTTTTGCATACAGAAAGAAGCGCTCGAGAGATAGCTCAGTGGTTAAGAATCCTGGCTGCCCTTCTAAAGGTCAGAAGTTCGATTCCTGGCAACCACAGTTTTGCTCTCAAAATGAGATTTGGTGCCATCTACTGGCAACAGAAGGAAGAGGCAGGAGAGATGGCTCAGTGCTTAAGAGCATTGGCTGCTGAGTTGGATGAGGCCAAGTGCAGACATAGAGTCAGGGCAAAGGCCAGGGCCCACGTTATTGTGACTGAATTGGGCAAACGTTTTTTTAGGATGTTAAAGACTCACAGCTCTATCACCATGAGACATCGTGCTTCAGAGACAACACTAAGGAGAGTAAGGCAAGATGGCTAGAAGAAGAAAACACTGGCATGTTCATGTGCCTTAAAGAGAACTCACATCCAAGACAATCAAAGGACTACACACACCAGCAAAATGTTAACCAATTTAAAGCCAGAGAAACAATTTATCCTGACCTCCTCTATCAGGTACATGAACAGCAAATAGGTCCATGGAGACCCCTGTACTCCACATGTTAGGGGAATGCAGATGTGATCCACACACCACATTGAGTAAACCTGGTTTAGTTAAAGAAGTTGAAAAACGGGTCGGAGAGATGGCTCAGTGATTAAGAGCATTGCCTGCTCTTCCAAAGATCAGAAGTTCGATTTTTGGACATCACATAATTGCTTCAAAATGAGGTTTGGTGCCCTCTACTGGAAGCAGAAGGGAGAGGCAGGAGAGATGTCTTGGTGGTTAAGAGCATTCCTCCTGAGATTGATGAGGCCAGGGCCCAGGATTTTGGGACTGAATCAGGCAAAACATTTTGGTAGGGTAATAAAGACTCACAGCTCTATCACCATGAGCCAGCATGCTTCAGAGACACCACCAAGCAGAGTAAGGCAGGATGGTTAGAAGAAGAAAATACTAGCATGTTCATGTGCCTGAAGAAGAACTCACATCCGAGACATACAAAGGAACAAACACCAACAAAAGCTTAACCAATTTAAAGCCAGTGAAACAATTTGTCTAGACCTCCTCTATGAGGTACACGAATGGCCAACAGATCCATGGAGATCCCTGTACTTCAAATGTTATGAAAATGTAGATGCGATCCACACATCATTGAGTACATCTGGTTTAGGTAAAGAAGTAGAAAAACGGGTTGGAGAGATGGCTCAGTGTTTAAGAGCATTTCGTGCTCTTTCTTCCTCCTGTATCCAATTTCAAGCAACCACATAATGGCTCACAACCATCTGCACTGAGGTCTTGTGCCCTCTTTTGCATACAGAAAGAAGCGCTCGACAGATAGCTCAGTGGTTAAGAATCCTGGCTGCCCTTCTAAAGATCAGAAGTTCGATTCCTGGCAACCACAGTTTTGCTCTCAAAATGAGATTTGGTGCCGTCTACTGGCAACAGAAGGAAGAGGCAGGAGAGATGGCTCAGTGCTTAAGAGCATTGGCTGCTGAGTTGGATGAGGCCAAGTGCAGACATAGAGTCAGGGCAAAGGCCAGGGCCCACGTTATTGTGACTGAATTGGGCAAACGTTTTTTTAGGATGTTAAAGACTCAAAGCTCTATCACCATGAGACATCGTGCTTCAGAGACAACACTAAGGAGAGTAAGGCAAGATGGCTAGAAGAAGAAAACACTGGCATGTTCATGTGCCTTAAAGAGAACTCACATCCAAGACAATCAAAGGACTACTCACACCAGCAAAATGTTAACCAATTTAAAGCCAGAGAAACAATTTATCCTGACCTCCTCTATCAGGTACATGAACAGGCAATAGGTCCATGGAGACCCCTGTACTCCACATGTTAGTGGAATGCAGATGTGATCCACACACCACATTGGGTAAACCTGGTTTAGTTAAAGAAGTTGAAAAACGGGTCGGAGAGATGGCTCAGTGATTAAGAGCATTGCCTGCTCATCCAAAGATCAGAAGGTCGATTCCTGGACATCACATAATTGCTTCAAAATGAGGTTTGGTGCCCTCTACTGGAAGCAGAAGGAAGAGGCAGGAGAGATGTCTTGGTGGTTAAGAGCATTCCTGCTGAGATTGATGAGGCCAGGGCCCAGGTTGTTGGGACTGAATCAGGCAAAACATTTTGTTAGGGTAATAAAGACTCACAGCTCTATCACCATGAGCCAGCATGCTTCAGAGACACCACCAAGCAGAGTAAGGCAGGATGGTTAGAAGAAGAAAATACTAGCATGTTCATGTGCCTGAAGAAGAACTCACATTTAAGACATACAAAGGAACAAACACCAACAAAAGCTTAACCAATTTAAAGACAGTGAAACAATTTGTCTAGACCTCCTCTATGAGGTACACGAATGGCCAACAGATCCATGGAGATCCCTGTACTTCAAATGTTAGGAAAATGCAGATGTGATCCACACATCATTGAGTACATCTGGTTTAGGTAAAGAAGTAGAAAAACGGGTTGGAGAGATGGCGCAGTGTTTAAGAGCATTTCGTGCTCTTTCTTCCTCCTGTATCCAATTTCAAGCAACCACATAATGGCTCACAACCATCTGCACTGAGGTCTTGTGCCCTCTTTTGCATGCAGAAAGAAGCGCTCGAGAGATAGCGCAGTGGTTAAGAAATGGCTGCCCTTCTAAAGGTCAGAAGTTCGATTCCTGGCAACCACAGTTTTGCTCTCAAAATGAGATTTGGTGCCATCTACTGGCAACAGAAGGAAGAGGCAGGAGAGATGGCTCAGTGCTTAAGAGCATTGGCTGCTGAGTTGGATGAGGCCAAGTGCAGACATAGAGTCAGGGCAATGGCCAGGGCCCACGTTATTGTGACTGAATTGGGCAAACGATTTTTTAGGATGTTAAAGACTCAAAGCTCTATCACCATGAGACATCGAGCTTCAGAGACAACACTAAGGAGAGTAAGGCAAGACGGCTAGAAGAAGAAAACACTGGCATGTTCATGTGCCTTAAAGAGAACTCACATCCAAGACAATCAAAGGACTACAAACACCAGCAAAATGTTAACCAATTTAAAGCCAGAGAAACAATTTATCCTGACCTCCTCTATCAGGTACATGAACAGCCAATAGGTCCATGGAGACCCCTGTACTCCACATGTTAGGGGAATGCAGATGTGATACACACACCACATTGAGTAAACCTGGTTTAGTTAAAGAAGTGGAAAAACGGGTCGGAGAAATGGCTCAGTGGTTAAGAGCATTGCCTGCTCTTCCAAATATCAGAAGTTCGATTCCTGGACATCACATAATTGCTTAAAAATGAGGTTTGGTGCCCTCTACTGGAAGCAGAAGGAAGAGGCAGGAGAGATGTCTTGGTGGTTAAGAGCATGCCTGCTGAGTTTGATGAGGCCAAGTGCAGACATACAGCCAGGACCCAGGTTGTTGGGACTGAATCAGGCAAAACATTTTGTTAGGATAATAAAGACTCACAGCTCTATCACCATGAGCCAGCATGCTTCAGAGACACCACCAAGCAGAGTAAGGCAGGATGGTTAGAAGAAGAAAATACTAGCATGTTCATGTGCCTGAAGAAGAGCTCACGTCCAAGACATACAAAGGAACAAACACCAACAAAAGCTTAACCCATTGAAAGCCAGTGAAACAATTTGTCTAGACCTCCTCTATGAGGAACATGAATGTCCAACAGATCCATGGAGACCACTGTACTTCAAATGTTAGGAAAATGCAGATGTGATCCACACATCATTGAGTACATCTGGTTTAGGTAAAGAAGTAGAAAAACGGGTTGGAGAGATGGCTCAGTGTTTAAGAGCATTTCGTGCTCTTTCTTCCTCCTGTATCCAATTTCAAGCAACCTCATAATGGCTCACAACCATCTGCACTGAGGTCTTGTGCCCTCTTTTGCATACAGAAAGAAGCGCTCGAGAGATAGCTCAGTGGTTAAGAATCCTGGCTGCCCTTCTAAAGGTCAGAAGTTCGATTCCTGGCAACCACAGTTTTGCTCTCAAATGAGATTTGGTGCCATCTACTGGCAACAGAAGGAAGAGGCAGGAGAGATGGCTCAGTGCTTAAGAGCATTGGCTGCTGAGTTGGATGAGGCCAAGTGCAGACATAGAGTCAGGGCAAAGGCCAGGGCCCAGGTTATTGTGACTGAATTGGGCAAACGTTTTTTTAGGATGTTAAAGACTCACAGCTCTATCACCATGAGACATCGTGCTTCAGAGACAACACTAAGGAGAGTAAGGCAAGATGGCTAGAAGAAGAAAACACTGGCATGTTCATGTGCCTTAAAGAGAACTCACATCCAAGACAATCAAAGGACTACACACACCAGCAAAATGTTAACCAATTTAAAGCCAGAGAAACAATTTATCCTGACCTCCTCTATCAGGTACATGAACAGCCAATAGGTCCATGGAGACCCCTGTACTCCACATGTTAGGGGAATGCAGATGTGATCCACACACCACATTGAGTAAACCTGGTTTAGTTAAAGAAGTTGAAAAACGGGTCGGAGAGATGGCTCAGTGATTAAGAGCATTGCCTGCTCTTCCAAAGATCAGAAGGTCGATTCCTGGACATCACATAATTGCTTCAAAATGAGGTTTGGTGCCCTCTACTGGAAGCAGAAGGAAGAGGCAGGAGAGATGTCTTGGTGGTTAAGAGCATTCCTGCTGAGATTGATGAGGCCAGGGCCCAGGTTGTTGGGACTGAATCAGGCAAAACATTTTGTTAGGGTAATAAAGACTCACAGCTCTATCACCATGGGCCAGCATGCTTCAGAGACACCACCAAGCAGAGTAAGGCAGGATGGTTAGAAGAAGAAAATACTAGCATGTTCATGTGCCTGAAGAAGAACTCACATCCGAGACATACAAAGGAACAAACACCAACAAAAGCTTAACCAATTTAAAGACAGTGAAACAATTTGTCTAGACCTCCTCTAGGAGGTACACGAATGGCCAACAGATCCATGGAGATCCCTGTACTTCAAATGTTAGGAAAATGCAGATGCGATCCACACATCATTGAGTACATCTGGTTTAGGTAAAGAAGTAGAAAAACGGGTTGGAGAGATGGCTCAGTGTTTAAGAGCATTTCGTGCTCTTTCTTCCTCCTGTATCCAATTTCAAGCAACCACATAATGGCTCACAACCATCTGCACTGAGGTTTTGTGCCCTCTTTTGCATACAGAAAGAAGCGCTCGAGAGATAGCTCAGTGGTTAAGAATCCTGGCTGCCCTTCTAAAGGTCAGAAGTTCGATTCCTGGCAACCACAGTTTTGCTCTCAAAATGAGATTTGGTGCCATCTACTGGCAACAGAAGGAAGAGGCAGGAGAGATGGCTCAGTGCTTAAGAGCATTGGCTGCTGAGTTGGATGAGGCCAAGTGCAGACATAGAGTCAGGGCAAAGGCCAGGGCCCACGTTATTGTGACTGAATTGGGCAAACGTTTTTTTAGGATGTTAAAGACTCACAGCTCTATCACCATGAGACATCGTGCTTCAGAGACAACACTAAGGAGAGTAAGGCAAGATGGCTAGAAGAAGAAAACACTGGCATGTTCATGTGCCTTAAAGAGAACTCACATCCAAGACAATCAAAGGACTACACACACCAGCAAAATGTTAACCAATTTAAAGCCAGAGAAACAATTTATCCTGACCTCCTCTATCAGGTACATGAACAGGCAATAGGTCCATGGAGACCCCTGTACTCCACATGTTAGGGGAATGCAGAAGTGATCCACACACCACATTGAGTAAACCTGGTTTAGTTAAAGAAGTTGAAAAACGGGTCGGAGAGATGGCTCAGTGATTAAGAGCATTGCCTGCTCTTCCAAAGATCAGAAGGTCGATTCCTGGACATCACATAATTGCTTCAAAATGAGGTTTGGTGCCCTCTACTGGAAGCAGAAGGAAGAGGCAGGAGAGATGTGTTGGTGGTTAAGAGCATTCCTGCTGAGATTGAGGAGGCCAGGGCCCAGGTTGTTGGGACTGAATCAGGCAAAACATTTTGTTAGGGTAATAAAGACTCACAGCTCTATCACCATGAGCCAGCATGCTTCAGAGACACCACCAAGCAGAGTAAGGCAGGATGGTTAGAAGAAGAAAATACTAGCATGTTCATGTGCCTGAAGAAGAACTCACATCCAAGACATACAAAGGAACAAACACCAACAAAAGCTTAACCAATTTAAAGACAGTGAAACAATTTGTCTAGACCTCCTCTATGAGGTACACGAATGGCCAACAGATCCATGGAGATCCCTGTACTTCAAATGTTAGGAAAATGCAGATGTGATCCACACATCATTGAGTATATCTGGTTTAGGTAAAGAAGTAGAAAAACGGGTTGGAGAGATGGCTCAGTGTTTAAGAGCATTTCGTGCTCTTTCTTCCTCCTGTATCCAATTTCAAGCAACCACATAATGGCTCACAACCATCTGCACTGAGGTCTTGTGCCCTCTTTTGCATACAGAAAGAAGCGCTCGAGAGATAGCTCAGTGGTTAAGAATCCTGGCTGCCCTTCTAAAGGTCAGAAGTTCGATTCCTGGCAACCACAGTTTTGCTCTAAAAATGAGATTTGGTGCCATCTACTGGCAACAGAAGGAAGAGGCAGGAGAGATGGCTCAGTGCTTAAGAGCATTGGCTGCTGAGTTGGATGAGGCCAAGTGCAGACATAGAGTCAGGGCAAAGGCCAGGGCCCACGTTATTGTGACTGAATTGGGCAAACGTTTTTTTAGGATGTTAAAGACTCACAGCTCTATCACCATGAGACATCGTGCTTCAGAGACAACACTAAGGAGAGTAAGGCAAGATGGCTAGAAGAAGAAAACACTGGCATGTTCATGTGCCTTAAAGAGAACTCACATCCAAGACAATCAAAGGACTACACACACCAGCAAAATGTTAACCAATTTAAAGCCAGAGAAACAATTTATCCTGACCTCCTCTATCAGGTATATGAACAGCCAATAGGTCCATGGAGACCCCTGTACTCCACATGTTAGGGGAATGCAGATGTGATCCACACACCACATTGAGTAAACCTGGTTTAGTTAAAGAAGTTGAAAAACGGGTCGGAGAGATGGCTCAGTGATTAAGAGAATTGCCTGCTCTTACAAAGATCAGAAGTTCGATTCCTGGACATCACATAATTGCTTCAAAATGAGGTTTGGTGCCCTCTACTGGAAGCAGAAGGAAGAGGCAGGAGAGATGTCTTGGTGGTTAAGAGCATGCCTGCTGAGTTTGATGAGGCCAAGTGCAGACATACAGCCAGGACCCAGGTTGTTGGGACTGAATCAGGCAAAACATTTTGTTAGGATAATAAAGACTCACAGCTCTATCACCATGAGCCAGCATGCTTCAGAGACACCACCAAGCAGAGTAAGGCAGGATGGTTAGAAGAAGAAAATACTAGCATGTTCATGTGCCTGAAGAAGAACTCACGTCCAAGACATACAAAGGAACAAACACCAACAAAAGCTTAACCAATTTAAAGCCAGTGAAACAATTTGTCTAGACCTCCTCTATGAGGTACACGAATGGCCAACAGATCCATGGAGACCCCTGTACATCACATGTTAGGGAAATGCAGATGTGATCCACAATCCTTGAGTACATCTGGTTTAGGTAAAGAAGTAGAAAAACGGGTTGGAGAGATGGCTCAGTGTTTAAGAGCATTTCGTGCTCTTTCTTCCTCCTGTATCCAACTTCAAGCAACCACATAATGGCTCACAACCATCTGCACTGAGGTCTTGTGCCCTCTTTTGCATGCAGAAAGAAGCGCTCGAGAGATAGCTCAGTGGTTAAGAACTGGCTGCCCTTCTAAAGGTCAGAAGTTCGATTCCTGGCAACCACAGTTTTGCTCTCAAAATGAGATTTGGTGCCATCTACTGGCAACAGAAGGAAGAGGCAGGAAAGATGGCTCAGTGCTTAAGAGAATTGGCTGCTGAGTTGGATGAGGCCAAGTGCAGACATAGAGTCAGGGCAATGGCCAGGGCCCACGTTATTGTGACTGAATTGGGCAAACGATTTTTTAGGATGTTAAAGACTCACAGCTCTATCACCATGAGACATCGAGCTTCAGAGACAACACTAAGGAGAGTAAGGCAAGATGGCTAGAAGAAGAAAACACTGGCATGTTCATGTGCCTTAAAGAGAACTCACATCCAAGACAATCAAAGGACTACAAACACCAGCAAAATGTTAACCAATTTAAAGCCAGAGAAACAATTTATCCTGACCTCCTCTATCAGGTACATGAACAGCCAATAGGTCCATGGAGACCCCTGTACTCCACATGTTAGGGGAATGCAGATGTGATACACACACCACATTGAGTAAACCTGGTTTAGTTAAAGAAGTGGAAAAACGGGTCGGAGAAATGGCTCAGTGGTTAAGAGCATTGCCTGCTCTTCCAAATATCAGAAGTTCGATTCCTGGACATCACATAATTGCTTCAAAATGAGGTTTGGTGCCCTCTACTGGAAGCAGAAGGAAGAGGCAGGAGAGATGTCTTGGTGGTTAAGAGCATGCCTGCTGAGTTTGATGAGGCCAAGTGCAGACATACAGCCAGGACCCAGGTTGTTGGGACTGAATCAGGCAAAACATTTTGTTAGGATAATAAAGACTCACAGCTCTATCACCATGAGCCAGCATGCTTCAGAGACACCACCAAGCAGAGTAAGGCAGGATGGTTAGAAGAAGAAAATACTAGCATGTTCATGTGCCTGAAGAAGAGCTCACGTCCAAGACATACAAAGGAACAAACACCAACAAAAGCTTAACCAATTGAAAGCCAGTGAAACAATTTGTCTAGACCTCCTCTATGAGGAACATGAATGTCCAACAGATCCATGGAGACCACTGTACTTCAAATGTTAGGAAAATGCAGATGTGATCCACACATCATTGAGTACATCTGGTTTAGGTAAAGAAGTAGAAAAACGGGTTGGAGAGATGGCTCAGTGTTTAAGAGCATTTCGTGCTCTTTCTTCCTCCTGTATCCAATTTCAAGCAACCACATAATGGCTCACAACCATCTGCACTGAGGTCTTGTGCCCTCTTTTGCATACAGAAAGAAGCGCTCGAGAGATAGCTCAGTGGTTAAGAATCCTGGCTGCCCTTCTAAAGGTCAGAAGTTCGATTCCTGGCAACCACAGTTTTGCTCTCAAAATGAGATTTGGTGCCATCTACTGGCAACACAAGGAAGAGGCAGGAGAGATGGCTCAGTGCTTAAGAGCATTGGCTGCTGAGTTGGATGAGGCCAAGTGCAGACATAGAGTCAGTGCAAAGGCCAGGGCCCACGTTATTGTGACTGAATTGGGCAAACGTTTTTTTAGGATGTTAAAGACTCACAGCTCTATCACCATGAGACATAGTGCTTCAGAGACAACACTAAGGAGAGTAAGGCAAGATGGCTAGAAGAAGAAAACACTGGCATGTTCATGTGCCTTAAAGAGAACTCACATCCAAGACAATCAAAGGACTACAAACACCAGCAAAATGTTAACCAATTTAAAGCCAGAGTAACAATTTATCCTGACCACCTCTATCAGGTACATGAACAGCCAATAGGTCCATGGAGACCCCTGTACTCCACATGTTAGGGGAATGCAGATGTGATACACACAACCCATTGAGTAAACCTGGTTTAGTTAAAGAAGTTGAAAAACGCGTCGGAGAGATGGCTCAGTGGTTAAGAGCATTGCCTGCTCTTCCAAATATCAGAAGTTCGATTACTGGGCATCACATAATTGCTTCAAAATGAGGTTTGGTGCCCTCTACTGGAAGCAGAAGGAAGAGGCAGGAAAGATGTCTTGGTGGTGAAGAGCATGCCTGCTGAGTTTGATGAGGCCAAGTGCAGACATACAGCCAGGACCCAGGTTGTTGGGACTGAATCAGGCAAAACATTTTGTTAGGGTAATAAAGACTCACAGCTCTATCACCATGAGCCAGCATGCTTCAGAGACACCACCAAGCAGAGCAAGGCAAGATGGTTAGAAGAAGAAAATACTAGCATGTTCATGTGCCTGAAGAATATCTCACGTCCAAGACACACAAAGGAACAAACACCAACAAAAGCTTAACCAATTTAAAGCCAGTGAAACAATTTGTCTAGACCTCCTCTATGAGGTACACGAATGTCCAACAGATCCATGGAGACCCCTGTACTTCAAATGTTAAGGGAATGCAGATGTGATGCACACATCATTGAGTACATCTGGTTTAGGTAAAGAAGTAGAAAAACGGGTTGGAGAGATGGCTCAGTGTTTAAGAACATTTCGTGCTCTTTCTTCCTCCTGTATCCAATTTCAAGCAACCACATAATGGCTCACAACCATCTGCACTGAGGTCTTGTGCACTCTTTTGCATGCAGAGAGAAGCACTCGAGAGATAGCTCAGTGGTTAAGAATCCTGGCTGCCCTTCTAAAGGTCAGAAGTTCGATTCCTGGCAACCACAATTTTGCTCTCAAAATGAGATTTGGTGCCATCTACTGGCAACAGAAGGAAGAGGCAGGAGAGATGGCTCAGTGCTTAAGAGCATTGGCTGCTGAGTTGGATGAGGCCAAGTGCAGACATAGAGTCAGGGCAAAGGCCAGGGCCCACGTTACTGTGACTGAATTGGGCAAACGTTTTTTTAGGATGTTAAAGAGTCACAGCTCTATCACCATGAGACATCGTGCTTCAGAGACAACACTAAGGAGAAGAAGGCAAGATGGCTAGAAGAAGAAAACACTGGCATGTTCATGTGCCTTAAAGAGAACTCACATCCAAGACAATCAAAGGACTACAAACACCAGCAAAATGTTAACCAATTTAAAGCCAGAGAAACAATTTATCCTGACCTCCTCTAAGAGGTACATGAAGAGCCAATAGGTCCATGGAGACCCCTGTACTCCACATGTTAGGGGAATGCAGATGTGATCCACACACCACATTGAGTAAACCTGGTTTAGTTAAAGAAGTTGAAGAACGGGTCGGAGAGATGGCTCAGTGGTTAAGAGCATTGCCTGCTCTTCCAAAGATCAGAAGTTCGATTCCTGGACATCACATAATTGCTTCAAAATGATGTTTGGTGCCCTCTACTGGAAGCAGAAGGAAGAGGCAGGAGAGATGTCTTGGTGGTTAAGAGCATTCCTGCTGAGATTGATGAGGCCAGGGCCCAGGTTGTTGGGACTGAATCAGGCAAAACATTTTGTTAGGGTAATAAAGACTCACAGCTCTATCACCATGAGCCAGCATGCTTCAGAGACACCACCAAGCAGAGTAAGGCAGGATGGTTAGAAGAAGAAAATACTAGCATGTTCATGTGCCTGAAGAAGAACTCACATCCAAGACATACAAGGAACAAACACCAACAAAAGCTTAACCAATTTAAAGCCAGTGAAACAATTTGTCTAGACCTCCTCTATGAGGTACACGAATGGCCAACAGATCCATGGAGACCCCTGTACTTCAAATGTTAGGGAAATGCAGATGTGATCCACAATCCTTGAGTACATCTGGTTTAGGTAAAGAAGTAGAAAAACGGGTTGGAGAGATGGCTCAGTGTTTAAGAGCATTTCGTGCTCTTTCTTCCTCCTGTATCCAACTTCAAGCAACCACATAATGGCTCACAACCATCTGCACTGAGGTCTTGTGCCCTCTTTTGCATGCAGAAAGAAGCGCTCGAGAGATAGCTCAGTGGTTAAGAACTGGCAGCCCTTCTAAAGGTCAGAAGTTCGATTCCTGGCAACCACAGTTTTGCTCTCAAAATGAGATTTGGTGCCATCTACTGGCAACAGAAGGAAGAGGCAGGAGAGATGGCTCAGTGCTTAAGAGAATTGGCTGCTGAGTTGGATGAGGCCAAGTGCAGACATAGAGTCAGGGCAAAGGCCAGGGCCCACGTTACTGTGACTGAATTGGGCAAACGTTTTTTTAGGATGTTAAAGAGTCACAGCTCTATCACCATGAGACATCGTGCTTCAGAGACAACACTAAGGAGAAGAAGGCAAGATGGCTAGAAGAAGAAAACACTGGCATGTTCATGTGCCTTAAAGAGAACTCACATCCAAGACAATCAAAGGACTACAAACACCAGCAAAATGTTAACCAATTTAAAGCCAGAGAAACAATTTATCCTGACCTCCTCTAAGAGGTACATGAAGAGCCAATAGGTCCATGGAGACCCCTGTACTCCACATGTTAGGGGAATGCAGATGTGATCCACACACCACATTGAGTAAACCTGGTTTAGTTAAAGAAGTTGAAGAACGGGTCGGAGAGATGGCTCAGTGGTTAAGAGCATTGCCTGCTCTTCCAAAGATCAGAAGTTCGATTCCTGGACATCACATAATTGCTTCAAAATGAGGTTTGGTGCCCTCTACTGGAAGCAGAAGGAAGAGGCAGGAGAGATGTCTTGGTGGTTAAGAGCATTCCTGCTGAGATTGATGAGGCCAGGGCCCAGGTTGTTGGGACTGAATCAGGCAAAACATTTTGTTAGGGTAATAAAGACTCACAGCTCTATCACCATGAGCCAGCATGCTTCAGAGACACCACCAAGCAGAGTAAGGCAGGATGGTTAGAAGAAGAAAATACTAGCATGTTCATGTGCCTGAAGAAGAACTCACATCCAAGACATACAAGGAACAAACACCAACAAAAGCTTAACCAATTTAAAGCCAGTGAAACAATTTGTCTAGACCTCCTCTATGAGGTACACGAATGGCCAACAGATCCATGGAGACCCCTGTACTTCAAATGTTAGGGAAATGCAGATGTGATCCACAATCCTTGAGTACATCTGGTTTAGGTAAAGAAGTAGAAAAACGGGTTGGAGAGATGGCTCAGTGTTTAAGAGCATTTCGTGCTCTTTCTTCCTCCTGTATCCAACTTCAAGCAACCACATAATGGCTCACAACCATCTGCACTGAGGTCTTGTGCCCTCTTTTGCATGCAGAAAGAAGCGCTCGAGAGATAGCTCAGTGGTTAAGAACTGGCAGCCCTTCTAAAGGTCAGAAGTTCGATTCCTGGCAACCACAGTTTTGCTCTCAAAATGAGATTTGGTGCCATCTACTGGCAACAGAAGGAAGAGGCAGGAGAGATGGCTCAGTGCTTAAGAGAATTGGCTGCTGAGTTGGATGAGGCCAAGTGCAGACATAGAGTCAGGGCAATGGCCAGGGCCCACGTTATTGTGACTGAATTGGGCAAACGAGTTTTTAGGATGTTAAAGACTCAAAGCTCTATCACCATGAGACATCGAGCTTCAGAGACAACACTAAGGAGAGTAAGGCAAGATGGCTAGAAGAAGAAAACACTGGCATGTTCATGTGCCTTAAAGAGAACTCACATCCAAGACAATCAAAGGACTACAAACACCAGCAAAATGTTAACCAATTTAAAGCCAGAGAAACAATTTATCCTGACCTCCTCTATCAGGTACATGAACAGCCAATAGGTCCATGGAGACCCCTGTACTCCACATGTTAGGGGAATGCAGATGTGATACACACACCACATTGAGTAAACCTGGTTTAGTTAAAGAAGTTGAAGAACGGGTCGGAGAGATGGCTCAGTGATTAAGAGCATTGCCTGCTCTTCCAAAGATCAGAAGTTCGATTCCTGGACATCACATAATTGCTTCAAAATGAGGTTTGGTGCCCTCTACTGGAAGCAGAAGGAAGAGGCAGGAGACATGTCTTGGTGGTTAAGAGCATGCCTGCTGAGTTTGATGAGGCCAAGTGCAGACAGACAGCCAGGACCCAGGTTGTAGGGACTGATTCAGGCAAAACACTTTGTTAGGATAATAAAGACTCAAGCTCTATCACCATGAGCCAGCATGCTTCAGAGACACCACCAAGCAGAGCAAGGCAGGATGGTTAGAAGAAGAAAATACTAGCATGTTCATGTGCCTGAAGAAGAACTCACATCCAAGACATACAAAGGAACAAACACCAACAAAAGCTTAACCAATTTAAAGCCAGTGAAACAATTTGTCTAGACCTCCTCTATGAGGTACACGAATGGCCAACAGATCCATGGAGACCCCTGTACTTCAAATGTTAGGGAAATGCAGATGTGATCCACAATCCTTGAGTACATCTGGTTTAGGTAAAGAAGTAGAAAAACGGGTTGGAGAGATGGCTCAGTGTTTAAGAGCATTTCGTGCTCTTTCTTCCTCCTGTATCCAACTTCAAGCAACCACATAATGGCTCACAACCATCTGCACTGAGGTCTTGTGCCCAATTTTGCATGCAGAAAGAAGCGCTCGAGAGATAGCTCAGTGGTTAAGAACTGGCTGCCCTTCTAAAGGTCAGAAGTTCGATTCCTGGCAACCACAGTTTTGCTCTCAAAATGAGATTTGGTGCCATCTACTGGCAACAGAAGGAAGAGGCAGGAGAGATGGCTCAGTGCTTAAGAGAATTGGCTGCTGAGTTGGATGAGGCCAAGTGCAGACATAGAGTCAGGGCAATGGCCAGGGCCCACGTTATTGTGACTGAATTGGGCAAACGAGTTTTTAGGATGTTAAAGACTCAAAGCTCTATCACCATGAGACATCGAGCTTCAGAGACAACACTAAGGAGAGTAAGGCAAGATGGCTAGAAGAAGAAAACACTGGCATGTTCATGTGCCTTAAAGAGAACTCACATCCAAGACAATCAAAGGACTACAAACACCAGCAAAATGTTAAGCAATTTAAAGCCAGAGAAACAATTTATCCTGACCTCCTCTATCAGGTACATGAACAGCCAATAGGTCCATGGAGACCCCTGTACTCCACATGTTAGGGGAATGCAGATGTGATACACACACCACATTGAGTAAACCTGGTTTAGTTAAAGAAGTTGAAGAACGGGTCGGAGAGATGGCTCAGTGATTAAGAGCATTGCCTGCTCTTCCAAAGATCAGAAGTTCGATTCCTGGACATCACATAATTGCTTCAAAATGAGGTTTGGTGCCCTCTACTGGAAGCAGAAGGAAGAGGCAGGAGACATGTCTTGGTGGTTAAGAGCATGCCTGCTGAGTTTGATGAGGCCAAGTGCAGACAGACAGCCAGGACCCAGGTTGTAGGGACTGATTCAGGCAAAACACTTTGTTAGGATAATAAAGACTCACAGCTCTATCACCATGAGCCAGCATGCTTCAGAGACACCACCAAGCAGAGCAAGGCAAGATGGTTAGAAGAAGAAAATAGTAGCATGTTTATGTGCCTGAAGAAGAACTCACAACCAAGACATACAAAGGAACAAACACCAACAAAAGCTTAACCAATTTAAAGCCATTGAAACAATTTGTCTAGACCTCCTCTATAAGGTACACGAATGGCCAACAGATCCATGGAGACCCCTGTACTTCAAATGTTAGGAAAATGCAGATGTGATCCACACATCATTGAGTACATCTGGTTTAGGTAAAGAAGTAGAAAAACGGGTGGCAGAGATGGCTCAGTGTTTAAGAGCATTTCGTGCTCTTTCTTCCTCCTGTATCCAATTACAAGCAACCTCATAATGGCTCACAACCATCTGCACTGAGGTCTTGTGCCCTCTTTTGCATGCAGAAAGAAGCGCTCGAGAGATAGCTCAGTGGTTAAGAATCCTGGCTGCCCTTCTAAAGGTCAGAAGTTCGATTCCTGGCAACCACAGTTTTGCTCTCAAAATGAGATTTGGTGCCATCTACTGGCAACAGAAGGAAGAGGCAGGAGAGATTGCTCAGTGCTTAAGAGCATTGGCTGCTGAGTTGGATGAGGCCAAGTGCAGACATAGAGTCAGGGCAAAGGCCAGGGCCCACGTTATTGTGACTGAATTGGGCAAACGTTTTTTTAGGATGTTAAAGACTCACAGCTCTATCACCATGAGACATCGTGCTTCAGAGACAACACTAAGGAGAGTAAGGCAAGATGGCTAGAAGAAGAAAACACTGGCATGTTCAGGTGCCTTAAAGAGAACTCACATCCAAGACAATCAAAGTACTACAAACACCAGCAAAATGTTAACCACTTTAAAGCCAGAGAAACAATTTATCCTGACCTCCTCTATCAGGTACATGAACAGCCAATACGTCCATGGAGACCCCTATACTCCACATGTTAGGGGAATGCAGATGTGATCCACACACCACATTGAGTAAACCTGGTTTAGTTAAAGAAGTTGAAAAACGGGTCGGAGAGATGGCTCAGTGGTTAAGAGCATTGCCTGCTCTTCCAAATATCAGAAGTTAGATTCCTGGGCATCACATAATTGCTTCAAAATGAGGTTTGGTGCCCTCTACTGGAAGCAGAAGGAAGAGGCAGGAGAGATGTCTTGGTGGTTAAGAGCATGCCTGCTGAGTTTGATGAGGCCAAGTGCAGACATACAGCCAGGACCCAGGTTTAGGGACTGAATCAGGCAAAATATTTTGTTAGGATAATAAAGACTCACAGCTCTATCACCATGAGCCAGCATGCTTCATAGCCACCACCAAGAAGAGCAAGGCTAGATGGTTAGAAGAAGAAAATACTAGCATGTTCCTGTGCCTAAAGAAGAACTCACATCCAAGACATACAAAGGAACAAACACCAACAAAAGCTTAACCAATTTAAAGCCAGTGAAACAATTTGTCTAGACCTCCTCTATGAGGTACACGAATGGCCAACAGATCCATGGAGATCCCTGTACTTCAAATGTTAGGAAAATGCAGATGTGATCCACACATCATTGAGTACATCTGGTTTAGGTAAAGAAGTAGAAAAACGGGTGGCAGAGATGGCTCAGTGTTTAAGAGCATTTCGTGCTCTTTCTTCCTCCTGTATCCAATTTCAAGCAACCACATAATGGCTCACAACCATCTGCACTGAGGTCTTGTGCCCTCTTTTGCATACAGAAAGAAGCGCTCGAGAGATAGCTCAGTGGTTAAGAATCCTGGCTGCCCTTCTAAAGGTCAGAAGTTCGATTCCTGGCAACCACAGTTTTGCTCTAAAAATGAGATTTGGTGCCATCTACTGGCAACAGAAGGAAGAGGCAGGAGAGATGGCTCAGTGCTTAAGAGTATTGGCTGCTGAGTTGGATGAGGCCAAGTGCAGACATAGAGTCAGGGCAAAGGCCAGGGCCCACGTTATTGTGACTGAATTGGGCAAACGTTTTTTTAGGATGTTAAAGACTCACAGCTCTATCACCATGAGACATCGTGCTTCAGCGACAACACTAAGGAGAGTAAGGCAAGATGGCTAGAAGAAGAAAACACTGGCATGTTCATGTGCCTTAAAGAGAACTCACATCCAAGACAATCAAAGGACTACACACACCAGCAAAATGTTAACCAATTTAAAGCCAGAGAAACAATTTACCCTGACCCCCTCAATGAGGTACAAGAACATCCAATAGGTCCATGGAGACCCCTCTACTCCAGAAGTTAGGGGAATGCAGATGTGATCCACACACCACATTGAGTAAACCTGGTTTAGTTAAAGAAGTTGAAGAACGGGTCGGAGAGATGGCTCAGTGATTAAGAGCATTGCCTGCTCTTCCAAAGATCAGAAGTTCGATTCCTGGACATCACATAATTGCTTCAAAATGAGGTTTGGTGCCCTCTACTGGAAGCAGAAGGAAGAGGCAGGAGACATGTCTTGGTGGTTAAGAGCATGCCTGCTGAGTTTGATGAGGCCAAGTGCAGACAGACAGCCAGGACCCAGGTTGTAGGGACTGATTCAGGCAAAACACTTTGTTAGGATAATAAAGACTCACAGCTCTATCACCATGAGCCAGCATGCTTCAGAGACACCACCAAGCAGAGCAAGGCAAGATGGTTAGAAGAAGAAAATAGTAGCATGTTTATGTGCCTGAAGAAGAACTCACAACCAAGACATACAAAGGAACAAACACCAACAAAAGCTTAACCAATTTAAAGCCATTGAAACAATTTGTCTAGACCTCCTCTATAAGGTACACGAATGGCCAACAGATCCATGGAGACCCCTGTACTTCAAATGTTAGGAAAATGCAGATGTGATCCACACATCATTGAGTACATCTGGTTTAGGTAAAGAAGTAGAAAAACGGGTGGCAGAGATGGCTCAGTGTTTAAGAGCATTTCGTGCTCTTTCTTCCTCCTGTATCCAATTACAAGCAACCTCATAATGGCTCACAACCATCTGCACTGAGGTCTTGTGCCCTCTTTTGCATGCAGAAAGAAGCGCTCGAGAGATAGCTCAGTGGTTAAGAATCCTGGCTGCCCTTCTAAAGGTCAGAAGTTCGATTCCTGGCAACCACAGTTTTGCTCTCAAAATGAGATTTGGTGCCATCTACTGGCAACAGAAGGAAGAGGCAGGAGAGATTGCTCAGTGCTTAAGAGCATTGGCTGCTGAGTTGGATGAGGCCAAGTGCAGACATAGAGTCAGGGCAAAGGCCAGGGCCCACGTTATTGTGACTGAATTGGGCAAACGTTTTTTTAGGATGTTAAAGACTCACAGCTCTATCACCATGAGACATCGTGCTTCAGAGACAACACTAAGGAGAGTAAGGCAAGATGGCTAGAAGAAGAAAACACTGGCATGTTCAGGTGCCTTAAAGAGAACTCACATCCAAGACAATCAAAGTACTACAAACACCAGCAAAATGTTAACCACTTTAAAGCCAGAGAAACAATTTATGCTGACCTCCTCTATCAGGTACATGAACAGCCAATACGTCCATGGAGACCCCTATACTCCACATGTTAGGGGAATGCAGATGTGATCCACACACCACATTGAGTAAACCTGGTTTAGTTAAAGAAGTTGAAAAACGGGTCGGAGAGATGGCTCAGTGGTTAAGAGCATTGCCTGCTCTTCCAAATATCAGAAGTTAGATTCCTGGGCATCACATAATTGCTTCAAAATGAGGTTTGGTGCCCTCTACTGGAAGCAGAAGGAAGAGGCAGGAGAGATGTCTTGGTGGTTAAGAGCATGCCTGCTGAGTTTGATGAGGCCAAGTGCAGACATACAGCCAGGACCCAGGTTTAGGGACTGAATCAGGCAAAATATTTTGTTAGGATAATAAAGACTCACAGCTCTATCACCATGAGCCAGCATGCTTCATAGCCACCACCAAGAAGAGCAAGGCTAGATGGTTAGAAGAAGAAAATACTAGCATGTTCCTGTGCCTAAAGAAGAACTCACATCCAAGACATACAAAGGAACAAACACCAACAAAAGCTTAACCAATTTAAAGCCAGTGAAACAATTTGTCTAGACCTCCTCTATGAGGTACACGAATGGCCAACAGATCCATGGAGATCCCTGTACTTCAAATGTTAGGAAAATGCAGATGTGATCCACACATCATTGAGTACATCTGGTTTAGGTAAAGAAGTAGAAAAACGGGTGGCAGAGATGGCTCAGTGTTTAAGAGCATTTCGTGCTCTTTCTTCCTCCCGTATCCAATTTCAAGCAACCACATAATGGCTCACAACCATCTGCACTGAGGTCTTGTGCCCTCTTTTGCATACAGAAAGAAGCGCTCGAGAGATAGCTCAGTGGTTAAGAATCCTGGCTGCCCTTCTAAAGGTCAGAAGTTCGATTCCTGGCAACCACAGTTTTGCTCTAAAAATGAGATTTGGTGCCATCTACTGGCAACAGAAGGAAGAGGCAGGAGAGATGGCTCAGTGCTTAAGAGTATTGGCTGCTGAGTTGGATGAGGCCAAGTGCAGACATAGAGTCAGGGCAAAGGCCAGGGCCCACGTTATTGTGACTGAATTGGGCAAACGTTTTTTTAGGATGTTAAAGACTCACAGCTCTATCACCATGAGACATCGTGCTTCAGCGACAACACTAAGGAGAGTAAGGCAAGATGGCTAGAAGAAGAAAACACTGGCATGTTCATGTGCCTTAAAGAGAACTCACATCCAAGACAATCAAAGGACTACACACACCAGCAAAATGTTAACCAATTTAAAGCCAGAGAAACAATTTATCCTGACCCCCTCAATGAGGTACAAGAACATCCAATAGGTCCATGGAGACCCCTGTACTCCAGAAGTTAGGGGAATGCAGATGTGATCCACACACCACATTGAGTAAACCTGGTTTAGTTAAAGAAGTTGAAAAACGGGTCGGAGAGATGGCTCAGTGGTTAAGAGAATTGCCTGCTCTTCCAAAGACAGAAGTTCGATTCCTGGACATCACATAATTGCTTCAAAATGAGGTTTGGTGCCCTCTACTGGAAGCATAAGGAAGAGGCAGGAGAGATGTCTTGGTGGTTAAGAGCATGCCTGCTGAGTTTGATGAGGCCAAGTGCAGACATACAGCCAGGGCCCAGGTTGTTGGGACTGAATCAGGCAAAATATTTTGTTAGGATAATAAAGACTCACAGCTCTATCACCATGAGCCATCATGCTTCAGAGACACCACCAAGCAGAGTAAGGTACGATGGTTAGAAGAAAATACTAGCATGTTCATGTGCCTAAACGAGAACTCACATCGAAGACATACAAAGGAACAAACACCAACAAAAGCTTAACCAATTTAAAGCCAGTGAAACAATTTGTCGAGACCTCCTCTATGAGGTACACGAATGGCCAACAGATCCATGGAGACCCCTGTACATCAAAATGCAGATGTGATCCACACATCATTGAGTACATCTGGTTTAGTTAAAGAAGTAGAAAAACGGGTTGGAGAGATGGCTCATTGTTTAAAGCATTTCGTGCTCTTTCATCCTCCTGTATTCAATTTCAAGCAACCACATAATGGCTCACAACCATCTGCACTGAGGTCTTGTGCCCTCTTTTCGGATGCAGAAAGAAGCGCTCGAGAGATAGCTCAGTGGTTAAGAATACTGGCTGCCCATCTAAAGGTCAGAATTTCGATTCCTGGCAACCACAGTTTTGCTCTCAAAATGAGATTTGGTGCCATCTACTGGCAACAGAAGGAAGAGGCAGGAGAGATGGCTCAGTGCTTAAGAGCATTGCCTGCTGAGTTTGATGAGGCCAAGTGCAGACATAGAGTCAGAGCAAAGGCCAGGGCCCACGTTATTGTGACTGAATTAGGCAAACGTTTTTTTAGGATGTTAAAGACTCACAGCTCTATCACCATGAGACATCGTGCTTCAGAGACAACACTAAGGAGAGTAAGGCAAGATGGCTAGAAGAAGAAAACACTGGCATGATCATGTGACTTAAAGTGAACTCATATCCAAGACAATCAAAGGACTACAATCACCAGCAAAATGTTAACCACTATAAAGCCAGAGAAACAATTTATCCTGACCTCTTCTATGAGGTACATGAACAGCCAATAGGTCCATGGAGACCCCTGTGCTCCACATGTTAGGGGATGCAGATGTGATCCACGCACCACATTGAGTAAACCTGGTTTAGTTAAAGAAGTTGAAAAATGGGTCGGAGAGATGGCTAAGTGGTTAAGAGCATTGACTGCTCTTCCAAAGACCAGAATTTCGATTCCTGGACATCACATAATTGCTTGAAATGAGGTTAGGTGCCCTCTGCTGGAAGCAGAAGGTAGAGGCAGGAGAGATGTCTTAGTGGTTAAGAGCATGCCTGCTGAGGTTGATGAGGCCAAGTGAAGACATACAGCCAGGGCCTAGATGGTTGGGACTGAATCAGACAAAACATTTTGTTAGGATAATAAAGACTCACAGCTCTATCACCATGAGCCAGCATGCTTCAGAGACACCACTAAGCAGAGTAAGGCAAGATGTTTAGAAGAAGAAAATACTAGCATGTTCATGTGCCTGAAGAAGAACTCACATCCAAGACATACAAAGAAACAAAAACCAACAAAGCTTAACCAATTTAAAGCCAGTGAAACAATTTGTCTAGACCTCCTCTATGAGGTGCACGAATGGCCAACAGATCCATGGAGACCCCTGTACTTCAAAAGTTAGGAAAATGCAGATGTGATCTACACATCATTGAGTACATCTGGTTTAGGTAAAGAAGTAGAAAAACGGGTTGGAGAGATGGCTCAGTGTTTAAGAGCATTTCGTGCTCTTTCATCCTCCTGTATTCAATTTCAAGAAACCACATAATGGCTCACAACCATCTGCACTGAGGTCTTGTGCCCTCTTTTGTATGCAGAAAGAAGCGCTCGAGAGATAGCTCAGTGCTTAAGAATACTGGCTGCCTTTCTAAAGGTCAGAAGTTCGATTCCTGGCAACCCCAGTTTTGCTCTCAAAATGAGATTTGGTGCCATCTACTGGCAACAGAAGAACGAGGCAGGACAGATGGCTCAGTGCTTAAGAGCATTGCCTGCTGAGTTTGATGAGGCCAAGTGCAGACAGAGAGTCAGGGCAAAGGCAAAGGCCAGGGCGCACGTTATTGTGACTGAATTAGGCAAACGATTTTTAGGATGTTAAAGACTCACAGCTCTATCACCATGAGACATCGTGCTTCAGAGACAACACTAAGGAGAATAAGGCAAGATGGCTAGAAGAAGAAAACACTGGCATGTTCATGTTCCTTTAAGAGAACTCACATCAGAGACAATCAAAGGACTACAAACACCAGCAAAATGTTAACCAATTTAAAGCCAGAGAAACAATTTATCCTGACCTCCTCTATGAGGTACATGAACAGCTAATAGGTCCATGGAGACCCCTGTACTCCACATGTTAGGGGATGCAGATGTGATCCACACACCATATTGAGTAAACCTGGTTTAGTTAAAGAAGTTGAAAGACGGGTTGGAGAGATGGCTCAGTGGTTAAGAGCATTGCCTGCTCTTCCAAAGATCAGAAGTTCGATTCCTGGACATCACATAATTGCTTCAAAATGAGGTTTGGTGCCCTCTACTGGAAGCAGAAGGAAGAGGCAGGAGAGATGTCTTGGTGGTTAAGAGCATGCCTGCTGAGTTTGATGAGGCCAAGTGCAGACATACAGCAATCGCCCAGGTTGATGGCACTGAATTAGGAAAAACATTTTGTTAGGATAATAAAGACTCACAGCTCTATCACCATGAGCCAGCATGCTTCAGAGACACCACCAAGAAAAGTAAGGCAAGACGGTAGAAGAAGAAAATACTAGCATGTTCATATGCCTGAAGAAGAACTCACATCCAAGACATACAAAGGAACAAACACCAACAAAATCTTCACCAATTTAAAGCCAGTGAAACAATTTGTCTAGACCTCCTCTATGAGGTACACGAATGGCCAACAGATCCATGGAGACCCCTGTACTTCAAATGTTAGGAAAATGCAGATGTGATCGACACATCACTGAGTACATCTGTTTTAGGTAAAGAAGTAGAAAACCGGGTTGCAGAGATGGCTCAGTGTTTAAGAGCATTTCGTGCTCTTTCATCCTCCTGTATTCAATTTCAAGCAATCACATAATGGCTCACAACCATCTGCACTGAGGTCTTGTGCCTGCTTTTGGATGCAGAAAGAAGCACTCGAGAGATAGCTCAGTGGTTAGGAATACTGGCTGCCCTTAAAGGTAAGAAGTTCGATTCCTGGCAACCACAGATTTGCTCTCAAAATGAGATTTGGTGCCATCTATTGGCAAGAGAAGAAAGAGGCAGGAGAAATGGCTCAGTGCTTAAGAGCATTGCCTGCTGAGTTTCATGAGGCCAAGTGCAGACCTAGAGTCAGGGCAAAGACCAGGGCCCACGTTATTGTGACTGAATTAGGCAAACGTTTTTTTTAGTATGTGAAAGTCTCACAGCTCTATCAACATGAGCCATCGTGCTTTAGAGACAACACTAAGGAGAGTAAAACAAGATGGCTAGAAGAAGAAAGTACCGGCATGTTCATGAGCCTTAAAGTGAACTCACATCCAAGACAATCAAAGGACAACAAACACCAGCAAAATGTTAACCAATTTAAAGCCAGAAAAAAAATTTATCCTGACCCCCTCTATGAGGTACATGAACATCCAATAGGTCCATGGAGACCCCGGTACTCCACATGTCAGGGGAATGAAGATGTGATCCACACACCACATTGAGTAAACCAGGTTTAGTTAAAGAAGTTGAAAAACGGGTCGGAGAGCTGGCTCAGTGGTTAAGAGCATTGCCTGCTCTTCCAAAGATCAGAAGTTCGATTCCTGGACATCACATAATTGCTTCAAAATGAGGTTTGGTGCCCTCTACTGAAAGCAGAAGGAAGAGCAGGAGACATGTCTTGGTGGTTAAGAGCATGCCTGCTGAGTTTGATGAGGCCAAGTGAAGACATACAGCCAGGGCCCAAGTTGTTGGGACTGAATCAGGCAAAACATTTTGTTAGGATAATAAAGACTCACAGCTCTATCACCATGAGCCAGCATGCTTCAGAGACACCACCAAGCAGAGTAAGGTAAGATGTTTAGAACAAAAGACTAGCATGTTCATGTGCCTAAACGAGAACTCACATCGAAGACATACAAAGGAACAAACACCAACAAAAGCTTAACCAATTTAAAGCCAGTGAAACAATTTGTCGAGACCTCCTCTATGAGGTACACGAATGGCCAACAGATCCATGGAGAGCCCTGTACTTCAATGTTAGGAAAATGCAGATGTGATCCACACATCATTGAGTACATCTGGTTTAGGTAAAGAAGTAGAAAAACGTGTTGGAGAGATGGCTCAGTGTTTAAGAGCATTTCGTGCTCTTTCATCCTCCTGTATTCAATTTCAAGCAATAACATAATGGCTCACAACCATCTGCACTTAGGTCTTGTGCCCTCTTTTGGATGCAGAAAGAAGCGCTCGAGAGATAGCTCAGTGGTTAAGAATACTGGCTCCCCTTCTAAAGGTCAGAAGTTCGATTCCTGGGAACCACGTAATTGCTCTCAAAAGGAGGTTTGGCGCCCTCTAGTGGCACCACAAGGAAGAGGCAGGAAAGATGGCTCTGTGGTAAAGAGCTTTGCCTGCTGAGTTTGATGAGGCCAAGAACAGACATAGAGTCGGGGCACAGGGCCAGAGCCCACGTTGTTGTGACTGAATGAGGCAAAAGCTCTTGTTAGGATGTTAAAGACTCACAGCTCCATCACCATGAGCCAGCGTGCTTCAGAGACAACACCAAAGAGAGGAAGGCAAGATGGCTAGAAGAAGAAAACACTGGCATGTTCATGTGCCTTAAAGAGAACTCACATCCAAGACAATCAAAGGACTACAAACACCAGCAAAATGTTAACCAATTTAAAGCCAGAGAAACAATTTATCCTGACCTCCTCTATCAGGTACATGAACAGCCAATAGGTCCATGGAGACCCCTGTACTCCACATGTTAGGGGATACAGCTGTGATTCACACACCACATTGAGTAAACCTGGTTTCGTTAAAGAAGTTGAAAAATGGGTCGGAGAGATGGCTCATTGGTTAAGAGCATTGCCTGCTCTTCCAAAGATCAGAAGTTCGATTCCTGGACATCACATGATTGCTTCAAAATGAGGTTTGGTGCCCTCTACTGGAAGCAGAAGGAAGAGGCAGGAGACATGTCTTGGTGGTTAAGAGCATGCCTGCTGAGTTTGATGAGGCCAAGTGCAGACATACAGCCAGGGCCTAGATGGTTGGGACTGAATCAGGCAAATAATTTTGTTAGGATAATAAAGACTCACAGCTCTATCACCATGAGCCAGCATGCTTCAGAGACACCACCAAGCAGAGTAAGGCAAGATGTTTAGAAGAAGAAAATACTAGTATGTTCATGTGCCTGAAGAAGAACCCACATCCAAGACATACCAAGAAACAAACACCAACAAAGCTTAACCAATTTAAAGCCAGAGAAACAATTTTTCCTTACCCCCTCTATGAGGTACATGAACAGCCAATAGGTCCATGGAGACCCCTGTACTCCACATGTTAGGGGAACGCAGATGTGATCCACACACCACATTGAGTAAACCAGGTTTAGTTAAAGATGTTGAAAAACGGGTCAGAGAGATGGCTCAGTGTTCAAGAGCATTGCCTGCTCTTCCACAGATCAGAAGTTCGATTCCTGGACATCACATAATTGCTTCAAAATGAGGTTTGGTGCCCTCTACTTGAAGCAGAAAGAAGAGGCAAGAGACATGTCTTGGTGGTTAAGAGCATGCCTGCTGAGTTTGATGTGGCCAAGTGCAGACATACAGCCAGGGCTCAGGATGTTGGGACTGAATCAGGCAAAATATTTTGTTAGGATAAAAAAGACTCACAGCTCTATCACCATGAGCCAGCATGCTTCAGAGACACCACCAAGCAGAGTAAGGCAAGATGGTTAGAAGAAAATGCTAGCATGTTCATGTGCCTAAACGAGAACTCACATCGAAGACATACAAAGGAACAAACACCAACAAAAGCTTAACCAATTTAAAGCCAGTGAAACAATTTGTCTTGATCTCCTCTATGAGGTACACCCATGGCCAACAGATCCATGGAGACCCCTGTACTTCAAATGTGAGGAAAATGCAGATGTAATCCACACATCATTGAGTACATCTGGTTTAGGTAAAGAAGTAGAAAAACGGGTTGGAGAGATTACTCAGTGTTTAAGAGCATTTCGTGCTCTTTCATCCTCCTGAATTCAATTTCAAGCAACCACATAATGGCTCACAACCATCTGCACTGAGGTCTTGTGCCGTCTTTTGGATGCAGAAAGAAGCGCTCGAGATAGAGTTCAGTGGTTAAGAATACTGGCTGCCCTTCTAAAGGTCAGAAGTTCAATTCCTGGCAACCACAGTTTTGCTCTCAAAATGAGATTTGGTGCCATCTACTGGAAACAGAAGGAAGAGGCAGGAGAGATGGCTCAGTGCTTAAGAGCATTGCCTGCTGAGTTTAATGAGGCCAAGTGCAGATATAGAGTCAGGGCAAAGGCCAGGGCCCACGTTAATGTGACTGAATGGGCAAACGTTTTTTTAGGATGTTAAAGACTCACAGCTCTATCACCATGAGACATCGTGCTTCAGAGACAACACTAAGGAGAGTAAGGCAAGATGGCTAGAAGAAGAAAATACCGGCATGTTCATGTGCCTAAAAGAGAACTCACATCCAAGACAATCAAAGGACTACAAACACCAGCAAAATGTTTACCAATTTAAAGCCAGACAAACTATTTATCCTGACGTCCTCTATGAGGTACATGAACAGCCAATAGGTCCATGGAGAACCCTGTACTCCACATGTTAGGGGAAAGAAGATGTGATCCACGAACCACATTGAGTAAACCTGGTTTAGTTAAAGAAGTTGAAAAACGGGTCGGAGAGATGGCTCAGTGGTTAAGAGCATTGCCTGCTCTTCCAAAGATCAGAAGTTCGATTCCTGGACATCACATAATTGCTTCAAAATGAGGTTTGGTGCCCTCTACTGGAAGCAGAAGGAAGAGGCAGGAGAGATGTCTTGGTGGTTAAGACCATGCCTGCTGAGTTTGATGAGGCCAAGTGCAGACATACAGCCAGGGCTCAGGATGTTGGGACTGAATCAGGCAAAATATTTTGTTAGGATAATAAAGACTCACAGCTCTATCACCATGAGCCAGCATGCTTCAGAGACACCACCAAGCAGAGCAAGGCAAGATGGTTAGAAGAAGAAAATACTTGCATGTTCATGTGCCTGAAGAAGAACTCATATCCAAGACATACAAAGGAACAAACACCAACAAAAGCTTAACCAATTTAAAGCCAGTGAAACAATTTGTCTTCACCTCCTCTATGAGGTACACGAATGGCCAACAGATCCATGGAGACCCCTGTACTTCAAATGTTAGGAAAATGCAGATGTAATCCACACATCATTGAGTACACCTGGTTTAGGTAAAGAAGTAGAAAAACAGGTGGCAGAGATGGCTCAGTGTTTAAGAGCATTTCGTGCTCTTTCTTCCTCCTGTATTCAATTTCAAGCAACCACATAATGGCTCACAACCATCTGCACTGTGGTCTTGTGCCCTCTTTTGCATGCAGAAAGAAGCGCTCGAGAGATAGCTCAGTGGTTAAGAATCCTGGCTGCCCTTCTAAAGGTCAGAAGTTCGATTCCTGGCAACCACAGTTTTGCTCTCAAAATGAGATTTGGTGCCATCTACTGGCAACAGAAGGAAGAGGCAGGAGAGATGGCTCAGTGCTTAAGAGCATTGCCTGCTGAGTTTGATGAGGCCAAGTGCAGACATAGAGTCAGGGCAAAGGCCAGGGCCCACGTTAATGTGACTGAATTGGGCAAACGTATTTTTAGGATGTTAAAGACTCACAGCTCTATCACCATGAGACATCGTGCTTCAGAGACAACACTAAGGAGAGTAAGGCAAGATGGCTAGAAGAAGAAAACACTGGCATGTTCATGTGCCTTAAAGAGAACTCACATCCAAGACAATCAAAGGACTACAAACACCAGCAAAATGTTAACCAATTTAAAGCCAGAGAAACAATTTATTCTGACCTCCTCTATCAGGTACATGAACAGCCAATAGGTCCATGGAGACCCCTGTACTCCACATGTTAGGGGAATTCAGATGTGATCCACACACCACATTGAGTAAACCTGGTTTAGTTAAAGAAGTTGAAAAACGGGTCGGAGAGTTGGCTCAGTGGTTAAGAGCATTGCCTGCTCTTCCAAAGATCAGAAGTTCGATTCCTGGACATCACATAATTGCTTCAAAATGAGGTTTGGTGCCCTCTACTGGAAGCAGAAGGAAGAGGCAGGAGAGATGTCTTGGTGGTTAAGAGCATGCCTGCTGAGTTTGATGAGGCCAAGTGCAGACGTACAGCCAGGACCCAGGTTGTAGGGACTGAATCAGGCAAAACATTTTGTTAGGATAATAAAGACTCACAGCTCTATCACCATGAGCCAGCATGCTTCAGAGACACCACCAAGCAGAGCAAGGCAAGATGGTTAGAAGAAGAAAATACTAGCATGTTCATGTGCCTGAAGAAGAATTCACATCCAAGACATACAAAGGAACAAACACCAACAAAAGCTTAACCAATTGAAAGCCAGTGAAACAATTTGTCTAGACCTCCTCTATGAGGTACACGAATGGCCAACAGATCCATGGAGGCCACTGTACTTCAAATGTTAGGAAAATGCAGATGTGATCCACACATCATTGAGTACATCTGGTTTAGGTAAAGAAGTAGAAAAACGGGTTGGAGAGATGGCTCAGTGTTTAAGAGCATTTCGTGCTCTTTCTTCCTCCTGTATCCAATTTCAAGCAACCACATAATGGCTCACAACCATCTGCACTGAGGTCTTGTGCCCTCTTTTGCATGCAGAAAGAAGCGTTCGAGAGATAGCTCAGTTGTTAAGAATCCTGGCTGCCCTTCTAAAGGTCAGAAGTTCGATTCCTGGCAACCACAGTTTTGCTCTCAAAATGAGATTTGGTGCCATCTACTGGCAACAGAAGGAAGAGGCAGGAGAGATGGCTCAGTGCTTAAGAGCATTGTCTGCTGGGTTAGATGAGGCCAAGTGCAGACATAGAGTCAGGGCAAAGGCCAGGGCCCACGTTATTGTGACTGAATTGGGCAAACGTTTTTTTAGGATGTTAAAGACTCACAGCTCTATCACCATGAGACATCGTGCTTCAGAGACAACACTAAGGAGAGTAAGGCAAGATGGCTAGAAGAAGAAAACACTGGCATGTTCATGTGCCTTAAAGAGAACTCACATCCAAGACAATAAAAAGGACTAAAAACACCAGCAAAATGTTAACCAATTTAAAGCCAGAGAAATAATTTTTCCTGACCTCCTCTATTAGGTACATGAACAGCCAATAGGTCCATGGAGACCCCTGTACTCCACATGTTAGGGGAATGCAGATGTGATCCACACACCACATTGAGTAAACCTGGTTTAGTTAAAGAAGTTGAAAAACGGCTCGGAGAGATGGCTCAGTGGTTAAGAGCATTGCCTGCCCTTCCAAAGATCAGAAGTTCGATTCCTGGACATCACATAATTGCTTCAAAATGAGGTTTGGTGCCCTCTACTGGAAGCTGAAGGAAGAGGCAGGAGAGATGTCTTGGTGGTTAAGAGCATGCCTGCTGAGTTTGATGAGGCCAAGTGCAGACATACAGCCAGGACCCAGGTTGTTGGGACTGAATCAGGCAAAACATTTTGTTAGGATAATAAAGACTCACAGCTCTATCACCATGAGCCAGCATGCTTCAGAGACACCACCAAGCAGAGTAAGGCAGGATGGTTAGAAGAAGAAAATACTAGCATGTTCATGTGCCTGAAGAAGAGCTCACGTCCAAGACATACAAAGGAACAAACACCAACAAAAGCTTAACCAATTTAAAGCCAGTGAAACAATTTGTCTAGACCTCTTCTATGAGGTACACGAATGGCCAACAGATCCATGGAGACCCCTGTACTTCAAATGTTAAGGAAATGCAGATGTGATCCACACATCATTGAGTACATCTGGTTTAGGTAAAGATGTAGAAAAATGGGTTGGAGAGATGGCTCAGTGTTTAAAAGCATTTCGTGCTCTTTCTTCCTCCTGTATCCAATTTCAAGCAACCACATAATGGCTCACAACCATCTGCACTGAGGTCTTGTGCCCTCTATTGGATGCAGAAAAAAGCGCTCGAGATATAGCTCAGTGGTTAAGAATCCTGGCTGCCCTTCTAAAGGTCAGAAGTTCGATTCCTGGCAACCACAGTTTTGCTCTCAAAATGAGATTTGGTGCCGTCTACTGGCAACAGAAGGAAGAGGCAGGAGAGATGGCTCAGTGCTTAAGAGCATTGGCTGCTGAGTTGGATGAGGCCAAGTGCAGACATAGAGTCAGTGCAAAGGCCAGGGCCCACGTTATTGTGACTGAATTGGGCAAACGTTTTTTTAGGATGTTAAAGACTCACAGCTCTATCACCATGAGACATCGTGCTTCAGAGACAACACTAAGGAGAGTAAGGCAAGATGGCTAGAAGAAGAAAACACTGGCATGTTCATGTGCCTTAAAGAGAACTCACATCCAAGACAATCAAAGGACTACAAACACCAGCAAAATGTTAACCAATTTAAAGCCAGAAAAACAATTTATCCTGACCTCCTCTATCAGGTACATGAACAGCCAATAGGTCCATGGAGACCCCTGTACTCCACATGTTAGGGGAATGCAGATGTGATCCACACACCACATTGAGTAAACCTGGTTTAGTTAAAGAAGTGGAAAAACGGGTCGGAGAGATGGCTCAGTGGTTAAGAGCATTGCCTGCTCTTCCAACGATCAGAAGTTCGATTCCTGGACATCACATAATTGCTTCAAAATGAGGTTTGGTGCCCTCTACTGGAAGCAGAAGGAAGAGGCAGGAGAGATGTCTTGGTGGTTAAGAGCATGCCTGCTGAGTTTGATGAGGCCAAGTGCAGACATACAGACAGGACCCAGGTTGTAGGGACTGAATCAGGCAAAACATTTTGTTAGGATAATAAAGACTCACAGCTCTATCACCATGAGCCAGCATGCTTCAGAGACACCACCAAGCAGAGCAAGGCAAGATGTTTAGAAGAAGAAAATACTAGCATGTTCATGTGCCTGAAGAAGAACTCACATCCAAGACATACAAAGGAACAAACACCAACAAAAGCTTAACCAATTTAAAGCCAGTGAAACAATTTGTCTAGACCTCCTCTAGGAGGTACACGAATGGCCAACAAATCCATGGTTCCCTGTACTTCAAATGTTAGGAAAATGCAGATGCGATCCACACATCTTTGAGTACATCTGGTTTAGGTAAAGAAGTAGAAAAACGGGTTGGAGAGATGGCTCAGTGTTTAAGAGCATTTCGTGCTCTTTCTTCCTCCTGTATCCAATTTCAAGCAACCACATAATGGCTCACAACCATCTGCACTGAGGTCTTGTGCCCTCTTTTGCATGCAGAAAGAAGCGCTCGAGAGATAGCTCAATGGTTAAGAATCCTGGCTGCCCTTCTAAAGGTCAGAAGTTCGATTCCTGGCAACCACAGTTTTGCTCTCAAAATGAGATTTGGTGCCATCTACTCTCAACAGAAGGAAGAGGCAGGAGAGATGGCTCAGTGCTTAAGAGCATTGGCTGCTGAGTTGGATGAGGCCAAGTGCAGACACAGAGTCAGGGCAAAGGCCAGGGCCCACGTTATTGTGACTGAATTGGGCAAACGTTTTTTTAGGATGTTAAAGACTCAAAGCTCTATCACCATGAGACATCGTGCTTCAGAGACAACACTAAGGAGAGTAAGGCAAGATGGCTAGAAGAAGAAAACACTGGCATGTTCATGTGCCTTAAAGAGAACTCACATCCAAGACAATCAAAGAACTACAAACACCAGCAAAATGTTAAGCAATTTAAAGCCAGAGAAACAATTTATCCTGACCTCCTCTATCAGGTACATGAACAGCCAATAGGTCCATGGAGACCCCTGTACTCCACATGTTAGGGGAATGCAGATGTGATACACACACCACATTGAGTAAACCTGGTTTAGTTAAAGAAGTGGAAAAACGGGTCGGAGAAATGGCTCAGTGGTTAAGAGCATTGCCTGCTCTTCCAAATATCAGAAGTTCGATTCCTGGACATCACATAATTGCTTCAAAATGAGGTTTGGTGCCCTCTACTGGAAGCAGAAGGAAGAGGCAGGAGAGATGTCTTGGTGGTTAAGAGCATGCCTGCTGAGTTTGATGAGGCCAAGTGCAGACATACAGCCAGGACCCAGGTTGTTGGGACTGAATCAGGCAAAACATTTTGTTAGGATAATAAAGACTCACAGCTCTATCACCATGAGCCAGCATGCTTCAGAGACACCACCAAGCAGAGTAAGGCAGGATGGTTAGAAGAAGAAAATACTAGCATGTTCATGTGCCTGAAGAAGAGCTCAAGTCCAAGACATACAAAGGAACAAACACCAACAAAAGCTTAACCAATTGAAAGCCAGTGAAACAATTTGTCTAGACCTCCTCTATGAGGAACATGAATGTCCAACAGATCCATGGAGACCACTGTACTTCAAATGTTAGGAAAATGCAGATGTGATCCACACATCATTGAGTACATCTGGTTTAGGTAAAGAAGTAGAAAAACGGGTTGGAGAGATGGCTCAGTGTTTAAGAGCATTTCGTGCTCTTTCTTCCTCCTGTATCCAATTTCAAGCAACCACATAATGGCTCACAACCATCTGCACTGAGGTCTTGTGCCCTCTTTTACATGCAGATACAAGCGCTCGAGAGATAGCTCAGTGGTTAAGAATCCTGGCTGCCCTTCTAAAGGTCAGAAGTTCGATTCCTGGCAACCACAGTTTTGCTCTCAAAATGAGATTTGGTGCCATCTACTGGCAACAGAAGGAGGAGGCAGGAGAGATGGCTCAGTGCTTAAGAGCATTGGCTGCTGAGTTGGATGAGGCCAAGTGCAGACATAGAGTCAGGGCAAAGGCCAGGGCCCAGGTTATTGTGACTGAATTGGGCAAACGTTTTTTTAGGATGTTAAAGACTCACAGCTCTATCACCATGAGACATCGTGCTTCAGAGACAACACTAAGGAGAGTAAGGCAAGATGGCTAGAAGAAGAAAACACTGGCATGTTCATGTGCCTTAAAGAGAACTCACATCCAAGACAATCAAAGGACTACACACACCAGCAAAATGTTAACCAATTTAAAGCCAGAGAAACAATTTATCCTGACCTCCTCTATCAGGTACATGAACAGCCAATAGGTCCATGGAGACCCCTGTACTCCACATGTTAGGGGAATGCAGATGTGATCCACACACCACATTGAGTAAACCTGGTTTAGTTAAAGAAGTTGAAAAACGGGTCGGAGAGATGGCTCAGTGATTAAGAGCATTGCCTGCTCTTCCAAAGATCAGAAGTTCGATTCCTGGACATCACATAATTGCTTCAAAATGAGGTTTGGTGCCCTCTACTGGAAGCAGAAGGAAGAGGCAGGAGAGATGTGTTGGTGGTTAAGAGCATTCCTGCTGAGATTGAGGAGGCCAGGGCCCAGGTTGTTGGGACTGAATCAGGCAAAACATTTTGTTAGGGTAATAAAGACTCACAGCTCTATCACCATGAGCCAGCATGCTTCAGAGACACCACCAAGCAGAGTAAGGCAGGATGGTTAGAAGAAGAAAATACTAGCATGTTCATGTGCCTGAAGAAGAACTCACATCCAAGACATACAAAGGAACAAACACCAACAAAAGCTTAACCAATTTAAAGACAATGAAACAATTTGTCTAGACCTCCTCTAGGAGGTACACGAATGGCCAACAGATCCATGGAGATCCCTGTACTTCAAATGTTAGGAAAATGCAGATGCGATCCACACATCATTGAGTATATCTGGTTTAGGTAAAGAAGAAGATAAACGGGTTGGAGAGATGGCTCAGTGTTTAAGAGCATTTCGTGCTCTTTCTTCCTCCTGTATCCAATTTCAAGCAACCACATAATGGCTCACAACCATCTGCACTGAGGTCTTGTGCCCTCTTTTGCATACAGAAAGAAGCGCTCGAGAGATAGCTCAGTGGTTAAGAATCCTGGCTGCCCTTCTAAAGGTCAGAAGTTCGATTCCTGGCAACCACAGTTTTGCTCTCAAAATGAGATTTGGTGCCATCTACTGGCAACAGAAGGAAGAGGCAGGAGAGATGGCTCAGTGCTTAAGAGCATTGGCTGCTGAGTTGGATGAGGCCAAGTGCAGACATAGAGTCAGGGCAAAGGCCAGGGCCCACGTTATTGTGACTGAATTGGGCAAACGTTTTTTTAGGATGTTAAAGACTCACAGCTCTATCACCATGAGACATCGTGCTTCAGAGACAACACTAAGGAGAGTAAGGCAAGATGGCTAGAAGAAGAAAACACTGGCATGTTCATGTGCCTTAAAGAGAACTCACATCCAAGACAATCAAAGGACTACACACACCAGCAAAATGTTAACCAATTTAAAGCCAGAGAAACAATTTATCCTGACCTCCTCTATCAGGTACATGAACAGCCAATAGGTCCATGGAGACCCCTGTACTCCACATGTTAGGGGAATGCAGATGTGATCCACACACCACATTGAGTAAACCTGGTTTAGTTAAAGAAGTTGAAGAACGGGTCGGAGAGATGGCTCAGTGATTAAGAGCATTGCCTGCTCTTCCAAAGATCAGAAGTTCGATTCCTGGACATCACATAATTGCTTCAAAATGAGGTTTGGTGCCCTCTACTGGAAGCAGAAGGAAGAGGCAGGAGAGATGTCTTGGTGGTTAAGAGCATGCCTGCTGAGTTTGATGAGGCCAAGTGCAGACATACAGCCAGGACCCAGGTTGTTGGGACTGAATCAGGCAAAACATTTTGTTAGGATAATAAAGACTCACAGCTCTATCACCATGAGCCAGCATGCTTCAGAGACACCACCAAGCAGAGTAAGGCAGGATGGTTAGAAGAAGAAAATACTAGCATGTTCATGTGCCTGAAGAAGAACTCACGTCCAAGACATACAAAGGAACAAACACCAACAAAAGCTTAACCAATTTAAAGCCAGTGAAACAATTTGTCTAGACCTCCTCTATGAGGTACACGAATGGCCAACAGATCCATGGAGACCCCTGTACATCAAATGTTAGGGAAATGCAGATGTGATCCACAATCCTTGAGTACATCTGGTTTAGGTAAAGAAGTAGAAAAACGGGTTGGAGAGATGGCTCAGTGTTTAAGAGCATTTCGTGCTCTTTCTTCCTCCTGTATCCAACTTCAAGCAACCACATAATGGCTCACAACCATCTGCACTGAGGTCTTGTGCCCTCTTTTGCATGCAGAAAGAAGCGCTCGAGAGATAGCTCAGTGGTTAAGAACTGGCTGCCCTTCTAAAGGTCAGAAGTTCGATTCCTGGCAACCACAGTTTTGCTCTCAAAATGAGATTTGGTGCCATCTACTGGCAACAGAAGGAAGAGGCAGGAGAGATGGCTCAGTGCTTAAGAGAATTGGCTGCTGAGTTGGATGAGGCCAAGTGCAGACATAGAGTCAGGGCAAAGGCCAGGGCCCACGTTATTGTGACTGAATTGCGCAAACGATTTTTTAGGATGTTAAAGACTCAAAGCTCTATCACCATGAGACATCGAGCTTCAGAGACAACACTAAGGAGAGTAAGGCAAGATGGCTAGAAGAAGAAAACACTGGCATGTTCATGTGCCTTAAAGAGAACTCACATCCAAGACAATCAAAGGACTACAAACACCAGCAAAATGTTAACCAATTTAAAGCCAGAGAAACAATTTATCCTGACCTCCTCTATCAGGTACATGAACAGCCAATAGGTCCATGGAGACCCCTGTACTCCACATGTTAGGGGAATGCAGATGTGATACACACACCACATTGAGTAAACCTGGTTTAGTTAAAGAAGTGGAAAAACTGGTCGGAGAAATGGCTCAGTGGTTAAGAGCATTGCCTGCTCTTCCAAATATCAGAAGTTCGATTCCTGGACATCACATAATTGCTTCAAAATGAGGTTTGGTGCCCTCTACTGGAAGCAGAAGGAAGAGGCAGGAGAGATGTCTTGGTGGTTAAGAGCATGCCTGCTGAGTTTGATGAGGCCAAGTGCAGACATACAGCCAGGACCCAGGTTGTTGGGACTGAATCAGGCAAAACATTTTGTTAGGATAATAAAGACTCACAGCTCTATCACCATGAGCCAGCATGCTTCAGAGACACCACCAAGCAGAGTAAGGCAGGATGGTTAGAAGAAGAAAATACTAGCATGTTCATGTGCCTGAAGAAGAGCTCATGTCCAAGACATACAAAGGAACAAACACCAACAAAAGCTTAACCAATTGAAAGCCAGTGAAACAATTTGTCTAGACCTCCTCTATGAGGAACATGAATGTCCAACAGATCCATGGAGACCACTGTACTTCAAATGTTAGGAAAATGCAGATGTGATCCACACATCATTGAGTACATCTGGTTTAGGTAAAGAAGTAGAAAAACGGGTTGGAGAGATGGCTCAGTGTTTAAGAGCATTTCGTGCTCTTTCTTCCTCCTGTATCCAATTTCAAGCAACCACATAATGGCTCACAACCATCTGCACTGAGGTCTTGTGCCCTCTTTTGCATACAGAAAGAAGCGCTCGAGAGATAGCTCAGTGGTTAAGAATCCTGGCTGCCCTTCTAAAGGTCAGAAGTTCGATTCCTGGCAACCACAGTTTTGCTCTCAAAATGAGATTTGGTGCCATCTACTGGCAACAGAAGGAAGAGGCAGGAGAGATGGCTCAGTGCTTAAGAGCATTGGCTGCTGAGTTGGATGAGGCCAAGTGCAGACATAGAGTCAGTGCAAAGGCCAGGGCCCACGTTATTGTGACTGAATTGGGCAAACGTTTTTTTAGGATGTTAAAGACTCACAGCTCTATCACCATGAGACATAGTGCTTCAGAGACAACACTAAGGAGAGTAAGGCAAGATGGCTAGAAGAAGAAAACACTGGCATGTTCATGTGCCTTAAAGAGAACTCACATCCAAGACAATCAAAGGACTACAAACACCAGCAAAATGTTAACCAATTTAAAGCCAGAGTAACAATTTATCCTGACCTCCTCTATCAGGTACATGAACAGCCAATAGGTCCATGGAGACCCCTGTACTCCACATGTTAGGGGAATGCAGATGTGATACACACAACCCATTGAGTAAACCTGGTTTAGTTAAAGAAGTTGAAAAACGCGTCGGAGAGATGGCTCAGTGGTTAAGAGCATTGCCTGCTCTTCCAAATATCAGAAGTTCGATTACTGGGCATCACATAATTGCTTCAAAATGAGGTTTGGTGCCCTCTACTGGAAGCAGAAGGAAGAGGCAGGAGAGATGTCTTGGTGGTGAAGAGCATGCCTGCTGAGTTTGATGAGGCCAAGTGCAGACATACAGCCAGGACCCAGGTTGTTGGGACTGAATCAGGCAAAACATTTTGTTAGGATAATAAAGACTCACAGCTCTATCACCATGAGCCAGCATGCTTCAGAGCCACCACCAAGCAGAGCAAGGCAAGATGGTTAGAAGAAGAAAATACTATCATGTTCATGTTTCTGAAGAATATCTCACGTCCAAGACACACAAAGGAACAAACACCAACAAAAGCTTAACCAATTTAAAGCCAGTGAAACAATTTGTCTAGACCTCCTCTATGAGGTACACGAATGGCCAACAGATCCATGGAGACCCCTGTACTTCAAATGTTAAGGGAATGCAGATGTGATGCACACATCATTGAGTACATCTGGTTTAGGTAAAGAAGTAGAAAAACGGGTTGGAGAGATGGCTCAGTGTTTAAGAACATTTCGTGCTCTTTCTTCCTCCTGTATCCAATTTCAAGCAACCACATAATGGCTCACAACCATCTGCACTGAGGTCTTGTGCACTCTTTTGCATGCAGAGAGAAGCACTCGAGAGATAGCTCAGTGGTTAAGAATCCTGGCTGCCCTTCTAAAGGTCAGAAGTTCGATTCCTGGCAACCACAATTTTGCTCTCAAAATGAGATTTGGTGCCATCTACTGGCAACAGAAGGAAGAGGCAGGAGAGATGGCTCAGTGCTTAAGAGCATTGGCTGCTGAGTTGGATGAGGCCAAGTGCAGACATAGAGTCAGGGCAAAGGCCAGGGCCCACGTTACTGTGACTGAATTGGGCAAACGTTTTATTAGGATGTTAAAGACTCAAAGCTTTATCACCATGAGACATCGTGCTTCAGAGACAACACTAAGGAGAAGAAGGCAAGATGGCTAGAAGAAGAAAACACTGGCATGTTCATGTGCCTTAAAGAGAACTCACATCCAAGACAATCAAAGGACTACAAACACCAGCAAAATGTTAACCAATTTAACGCCAGAGAAACAATTTATCCTGACCTCCTCTAAGAGGTACATGAACAGCCAATAGGTCCATGGAGACCCCTGTACTCCACATGTTAGGGGAATGCAGATGTGTTCCACACACCACATTGAGTAAACCTGGTTTAGTTAAAGAAGTTGAAGAACGGGTCGGAGAGGTGGCTCAGTGGTTAAGAGCATTGCCTGCTCTTCCAAAGATCAGAAGTTCGATTCCTGGACATCACATAATTGCTTCAAAATGAGGTTTGGTGCCCTCTACTAGAAGCAGAAGGAAGAGGCAGGAGAGATGTCTTGGTGGTTAAGAGCAATCCTGCTGAGATTGATGAGGCCAGGGCCCAGGTTGTTGGGACTGAATCAGGCAAAACATTTTGTTAGGGTAATAAAGACTCACAGCTCTATCACCATGAGCCAGCATGCTTCAGAGACACCACCAAGCAGAGTAAGGCAGGATGGTTAGAAGAAGAAAATACTAGCATGTTCATGTGCCTGAAGAAGAACTCACATCAAAGACATACAAGGAACAAACACCAACAAAAGCTTAACCAATTTAAAGCCAGTGAAACAATTTGTCTAGACCTCCTCTATGAGGTACACGAATGGCCAACAGATCCATGGAGACCCCTGTACTTCAAATGTTAGGGAAATGCAGATGTGATCCACAATCCTTGAGTACATCTGGTTTAGGTAAAGAAGTAGAAAAACGGGTTGGAGAGATGGCTCAGTGTTTAAGAGCATTTCGTGCTCTTTCTTCCTCCTGTATCCAACTTCAAGCAACCACATAATGGCTCACAACCATCTGCACTGAGGTCTTGTGCCCTCTTTTGCATGCAGAAAGAAGCGCTCGAGAGATAGCTCAGTGGTTAAGAACTGGCTGCCCTTCTAAAGGTCAGAAGTTCGATTCCTGGCAACCACAGTTTTGCTCTCAAAATGAGATTTGGTGCCATCTACTGGCAACAGAAGGAAGAGGCAGGAGAGATGGCTCAGTTCTTAAGAGAATTGGCTGCTGAGTTGGATGAGGCCAAGTGCAGACATAGAGTCAGGGCAATGGCCAGGGCCCACGTTATTGTGACTGAATTGGGCAAACGAGTTTTTAGGATGTTAAAGACTCAAAGCTCTATCACCATGAGACATCGAGCTTCAGAGACAACACTAAGGAGAGTAAGGCAAGATGGCTAGAAGAAGAAAACACTGGCATGTTCATGTGCCTTAAAGAGAACTCACATCCAAGACAATCAAAGGACTACAAACACCAGCAAAATGTTAACCAATTTAAAGCCAGAGAAACAATTTATCCTGACCTCCTCTATCAGGTACATGAACAGCCAATAGGTCCATGGAGACCCCTGTACTCCACATGTTAGGGGAATGCAGATGTGATACACACACCACATTGAGTAAACCTGGTTTAGTTAAAGAAGTGGAAAAACGGGTCGGAGAAATGGCTCAGTGGTTAAGAGCATTGCCTGCTCTTCCAAATATCAGAAGTTCGATTCCTGGACATCACATAATTGCTTCAAAATGAGGTTTGGTGCCCTCTACTGGAAGCAGAAGGAAGAGGCAGGAGAGATGTCTTGGTGGTTAAGAGCATTCCTGCTGAGATTGATGAGGCCAGGGCCCAGGTTGTTGGGACTGAATCAGGCAAAACATTTTGTTAGGGTAATAAAGACTCACAGCTCTATCACCATGAGCCAGCATGCTTCAGAGACACCACCAAGCAGAGTAAGGCAGGATGGTTAGAAGAAGAAAATACTAGCATGTTCATGTGCCTGAAGAAGAACTCACATCCAAGACATACAAAGGAACAAACACCAACAAAAGCATAACCAATTTAAAGCCAGTGAAACAATTTGTCTAGACCTCCTCTATGAGGTACACGAATGGCCAACAGATCCATGGAGATCCCTGTACTTCAAATGTTAGGAAAATGCAGATGTGATCCACACATCATTGAGTACATCTGGTTTAGGTAAAGAAGTAGAAAAACGGGTTGGAGAGATGGCTCAGTGTTTAAGAGCATTTCGTGCTCTTTCTTCCTCCTGTATCCAATTTCAAGCAACCACATAATGGCTCACAACCATCTGCACTGAGGTCTTGTGCCCTCTTTTGCATACAGAAAGAAGCGCTCGAGAGATAGCTCAGTGGTTAAGAATCCTGGCTGCCCTTTTAAAGGTCAGAAGTTCGATTCCTGGCAACCACAGTTTTGCCTTCAAAATGAGATTTGGTGCCATCTACTGGCAACAGAAGGAAGAGGCAGGAGAGATGGCTCAGTGCTTAAGAGCATTGGCTGCTGAGTTGGATGAGGCCAAGTGCAGACATAGAGTCAGGGCAAAGGCCAGGGCCCACGTTATTGTGACTGAATTGGGCAAACGTTTTTTTAGGATGTTAAAGACTCACAGCTCTATCACCATGAGACATCGTGCTTCAGAGACAACACTAAGGAGAGTAAGGCAAGATGGCTAGAAGAAGAAAACACTGGCATGTTCATGTGCCTTAAAGAGAACTCACATCCAAGACAATCAAAGGACTACACACACCAGCAAAATGTTAACCAATTTAAAGCCAGAGAAACAATTTATTCTGACCTCCTCTATCAGGTACATGAACAGCCAATAGGTCCATGGAGACCCCTGTACTCCACATGTTAGGGAATGCAGATGTGATCCACACACCACATTGAGTAAACCTGGTTTAGTTAAAGAAGTGGAAAAACGGGTCGGAGAGATGGCTCAGTGATTAAGAGCATTGCCTGCTCTTCCAAAGATCAGAAGTTCGATTCCTGGACATCACATAATTGCTTCAAAATGAGGTTTGGTGCCCTCTACTGGAAGCAGAAGGAAGAGGCAGGAGAGATGTCTTGGTGGTTAAGAGCATGCCTGCTGAGTTTGATGAGGCCAAGTGCAGACATACAGCCAGGACCCATGTTTAGGGACTGAATCAGGCAAAATATTTTGTTAGGATAATAAAGACTCACAGCTCTATCACCATGAGCCAGCATGCTTCATAGCCACCACCAAGAAGAGCAAGGCAAGATGGTTAGAAGAAGAAAATACTAGCATGTTCCTGTGCCTAAAGAAGAACTCACATCCAAGACATACAAAGGAATAAACACCAACAAAAGCTTAACAAATTTAAAGCCAGTGAAACAATTTGTCTAGACCTCCTCTATGAGGTACACGAATGGCCAACAGATCCATGGAGATCCCTGTACTTCAAATGTTAGGAAAATGCAGATGTGATCCACACATCATTGAGTACATCTGGTTTAGGTAAAGAAGTAGAAAAACGGGTTGGAGAGATGGCTCAGTGTTTAAGAGCATTTCGTGCTCTTTCTTCCTCCTGTATCCAATTTCAAGCAACCACATAATGGCTCACAACCATCTGCACTGAGGTCTTGAGCCCTCTTTTGCATACAGAAAGAAGCGCTCGAGAGATAGCTCAGTGGTTAAGAATCCTGGCTGCCCTTCTAAAGGTCAGAAGTTCGATTCCTGGCAACCACAGTTTTGCTCTCAAAATGAGATTTGGTGCCATCTACTGGCAACAGAAGGAAGAGGCAGGAGAGATGGCTCAGTGCTTAAGAGTATTGGCTGCTGAGTTGGATGAGGCCAAGTGCAGACATAGAGTCAGGGCAAAGGCCAGGGCCCACGTTATTGTGACTGAATTGGGCAAACGTTTTTTTAGGATGTTAAAGACTCACAGCTCTATCAACATGAGACATCGTGCTTCAGCGACAACACTAAGGAGAGTAAGGCAAGATGGCTAGAAGAAGAAAACACTGGCATGTTCATGTGCCTTAAAGAGAACTCACATCCAAGACAATCAAAGGACTACACACACCAGCAAAATGTTAACCAATTTAAAGCCAGAGAAACAATTTATCCTGACCTCCTCTATCAGGTACATGAACAGCCAATAGGTCCATGGAGACAACTGTACTCCACATGTTAGGGGAATGCAGATGTGATCCACACACCACATTGAGTAAACCTGGTTTAGTTAAAGAAGTTGAAAAACGGGTCGGAGAGATGGCTCAGTGATTAAGAGCATTGCCTGCTCTTCCAAAGATCAGAAGTTCGATTCCTGGACATCACATAATTGCTTCAAAATGAGGTTTGGTGCCCTCTACTGGAAGCAGAAGGAAGAGGCAGGAGAGATGTCTTGGTGGTTAAGAGCATGCCTGCTGAGTTTGATGAGGCCAAGTGCAGACAGACAGCCAGGACCCAGGTTGTAGGGACTGATTCAGGCAAAACACTTTGTTAGGATAATAAAGACTCACAGCTCTATCACCATGAGCCAGCATGCTTCAGAGACACCACCAAGCAGAGCAAGGCAAGATGGTTAGAAGAAGAAAATACTAGCATGTTCATGTGCCTGAAGAAGAACTCACAACCAAGACATACAAAGGAACAAACACCAACAAAAGCTTAACCAATTTAAAGCCATTGAAACAATTTGTCTAGACCTCCTCTATAAGGTACACGAATGGCCAACAGATCCATGGAGACCCCTGTACTTCAAATGTTAGGAAAATGCAGATGTGATCCACACATCATTGAGTACATCTGGTTTAGGTAAAGAAGTAGAAAAACGGGTGGCAGTGATGGCTCAGTGTTTAAGAGCATTTCGTGCTCTTTCTTCCTCCTGTATCCAATTTCAAGCAACCTCATAATGGCTCAAAACCATCTGCACTGAGGTCTTGTGCCCTCTTTTGCATGCAGAAAGAAGCGCTCGAGAGATAGCTCAGTGGTTAAGAATCCTGGCTGCCCTTCTAAAGGTCAGAAGTTCGATTCCTGGCAACCACAGTTTTGCTCTCAAAATGAGATTTGGTGCCATCTACTGGCAACAGAAGGAAGAGGCAGGAGAGATTGCTCAGTGCTTAAGAGCATTGGCTGCTGAGTTGGATGAGGCCAAGTGCAGACATAGAGTCAGGGCAAAGGCCAGGGCCCACGTTATTGTGACTGAATTGGGCAAACGTTTTTTTAGGATGTTAAAGACTCACAGCTCTATCACCATGAGACATCGTGCTTCAGAGACAACACTAAGGAGAGTAAGGCAAGATGGCTAGAAGAAGAAAACACTGGCATGTTCAGGTGCCTTAAAGAGAACTCACATCCAAGACAATGAAAGTACTACAAACACCAGCAAAATGTTAACCACTTTAAAGCCAGAGAAACAATTTATGCTGACCTCCTCTATCAGGTACATGAACAGCCAATAGGTCCATGGAGACAATTGTACTCCACATGTTAGGGGAATGCAGATGTGATCCACACACCACATTGAGTAAACCTGGTTTAGTTAAAGAAGTTGAAAAACGGGTCGGAGAGATGGCTCAGTGATTAAGAGCATTGCCTGCTCTGCCAAAGATCAGAAGTTCGATTCCTGGACATCACATAATTGCTTCAAAATGAGGTTTGGTGCCCTCTACTGGAAGCAGAAGGAAGAGGCAGGAGAGATGTCTTAGTGGTTAAGAGCATGCCTGCTGAGTTTGATGAGGCCAAGTGCAGACATACAGCCAGGACCCAGGTTGTTGGGACTGAATCAGGCAAAACATTTTGTTAGGATAATAAAGACTCACAGCTCTATCACCATGAGCCAGCATGCTTCAGAGACACCACCAAGCAGAGTAAGGCAGGATGGTTAGAAGAAGAAAATACTAGCATGTTCATGTGCCTGAAGAAGAACTCACAACCAAGACATACAAAGGAACAAACACCAACAAAAGCTTAACCAATTTAAAGCCAGTGAAACAATTTGTCTAGACCTCCTCTATGAGGTACACGAATGGCCAACAGATCCATGGAGACCCCTGTACTTCAAATGTTAGGAAAATGCAGATGTGATCCACACATCATTGAGTATATCTGGTTTATGTAAAGAAGTAGAAAAACGGGTTGGAGAGATGGCTCAGTGTTTAAGAGCATTTCGTGCTCTTTCTTCCTCCTGTATCCAATTTCAAGCAACCTTTAATGGCTCACAACCATCTGCACTGTGGTCTTGTGCCCTCTTTTGCATGCAGAAAGAAGCGCTCGAGGGATAGCTCAGTGGTTAAGAATCCTGGCTGCCCTTCTAAAGGTCAGAAGTTCGATTCCTGGCAACCACAGTTTTGCTCTCAAAATGAGATTTGGTGCCATCTACTGGCAACAGAAGGAAGAGGCAGGAGAGATGGCTCAGTGCTTAAGAGCATTGGCTGCTGAGTTTGATGAGGCCAAGTGCAGACATAGAGTAAGGGCAAATGCCAGGGCCCACGTTATTGTGACTGAATTGGGCAAACGTTTTTTTAGGATGTTAAAGACTCACAGCTCTATCACCATGAGACATCGTGCTTCAGAGACAACACTAAGGAGAGTAAGGCAAGATGGCTAGAAGAAGAAAACACTGGCATGTTCATGTGCCTTAAAGAGAACTCACATCCAAGACAATCAAAGGACTACAAACACCAGCAAAATGTTAACCAATTTAAAGCCAGAGAAAAATTTATCCTGACCTCCTCTATGAGGTACATGAACAGCCAATAGGTCCATGGAGACCCCTGTACTCCACATGTTAGAGGAATGCAGATGTGATCCACACACCACATTGAGTAAACCTGGTTTAGTTAAAGAAGTTGAAAAACGGGTCGGAGAGATGGCTCAGTGGTTAAGAGCATTGCCTACTCTTCCAAAGATCAGAAGTTCGATTCTTGGACATCACATAATTGCTTCAAAATGAGGTTTTGTGCCCTCTACTGGAAGCAGAAGGAAGAGGCAGGAGAGATGTCTTGGTGGTTAAGAGCATGCCTGCTGAGTTTGATGAGGCCAAGTGCAGACATACAGCCAGGACCCAGGTTGTTGGGACTGAATCAGGCAAAACACTTTGTTAGGATAATAAAGACTCACAGCTCTATCACCATGAGCCAGCATGCTTCAGAGACACCACCAAGCAGAGTAAGGCAGGATGGTTAGAAGAAAAAAATACTAGCATGTTCATGTACCTGAAGAAGAACTCACATCCAAGACATACAAAGGAACAAACACCAACAAAAGCTTAACCAATTTAAAGCCAGTGAAACAGTTTGTCTACACCTCCTCTATGAGGTACACGAATGGCCAACAGATCGATGGAGACCCCTGTACTTCAAATGTTAGGAAAACTCAGATGTGATCCACACATCATTGAGTACATCTGGTTTAGGTAAAGAAGTAGAAAAACGGGTTGGAGAGATGGCTCAGTGTTTAAGAGCATTTCGTGCTCTTTCTTCCTCCTGTATCCAACTTCAAGCAACCACATAATGGCTCACAACCATCTGCACTGAGGTCTTGTGCCCTCTTTTGCATGCAGAAAGAAGCGCTCGAGAGATAGCTCAGTGGTTAAGAATCCTGGCTGGCCTTCTAAAGGTCAGAAGTTCGATTCCTGGCAAGCACAGTTTTGCTCTCAAAATGAGATTTGGTGCCATCTACTAGCAACAGAAGGAAGAGGCAGGAGAGATGGCTCAGTGCTTAAGAGCATTGGCTGCTGAGTTGGATGAGGCCAAGTGCAGACATAGAGTCAGGGCAAAGACCAGGGCCCACGTTATTGTGACTGAATTGGGCAAACGTTTTTTTAGGATGTTAAAGACTCACAGCTCTATCACCATGAGACATCGTGCTTCAGAGACAACACTAAGGAGAGTAAGGCAAGATGGCTAGAAGAAGAAAACACTGGCATGTTCATGTGCCTTAAAGAGAACTCACATCCAAGACAATCAAAGGACTACAAACACCAGCAAAATGTTAACCACTTTAAAGCCAGAGAAACAATTTATGCTGACCTCCTCTATCAGGTACATGAACAGCCAATAGGTCCATGGAGACCCCTGTACTCCACATGTTAGGGGAATGCAGATGTGATCCACACACCACATTGAGTAAACCTGGTTTAGTTAAAGAAGTTGAAAAACGGGTCGGAGAGATGGCTCAGTGGTTAAGAGCATTGCCTGCTCTAACAAAGATCAGAAGATCGATTCCTGGACATCACATAATTGCTTCAAAATGAGGTTTGGTGCCCTCTACTGGAAGCAGAAGGAAGAGGCAGGAGAGATGTCTTGGTGGTTAAGAGCATGCCTGCTGAGTTTGATGAGGCCAAGTGCAGACATACAGCCAGGACACAGGTTGTTGGGACTGAATCAGGAAAACATTTTGTTAGGATAATAAAGACTCACAGCTCTATCACCATGAGCCAGCATGCTTCAGAGACACCACCAAGCAGAGTAAGGCAGGATGGTTAGAAGAAGAAAATACTAGCATGTTCATGTGCCTGAAGAAGAACTCACATCCAAGACATACAAAGGAACAAACACCAACAAGAGCTTAACCAATTTAAAGACAGTGAAACAATTTGTCTAGACCTCCTCTATGATGTACACGAATGGCCAACAGATCCATGGAGACCCCTGTACTTCAAATGTTAGGAAAATGCAGATGTGATCCACACATCATTGAGTACATCTGGTTTAGGTAAAGAAGTGGAAAAACGGGTTGGAGAGATGGCTCAGTGTTTAAGAGCATTTCGTGCTCTTTCTTCTTCCTGTATCCAATTTCAAGAATCCACATAATGGCTCATAACCATCTGCCCTGAGGTCTTGTGCCCTCTTTTGCATGCAGAAAGAAGTGCTCGAGAGATAGCTCAGTGGTTAAGAATCCTGGCTGGCCTTCTAAAGGTCAGAAATTCGATTCCTGGCAACCACAGTTTTGCTCTCAAAATGAGATTTGGTGCCATCTACTGGCAACAGAAGGAAGAGGCAGGAGAGATGGCTCAGTGCTTAAGAGCATTGGCTGCTGAGTTGGATGAGGCCAAGTGCAGACATAGAGTCAGGGCAAAGGCCAGGGCCCACGTTATTGTGACTGAATTGGGCAAACGTTTTTTTAGGATGTTAAAGACTCACAGCTCTATCACCATGAGACATCGTGCTTCAGAGACAAAACTAAGGAGAGTAAGGCAAGATGGCTAGAAGAAAAAAACACTGGCATGTTCATGTGCCTTAAAGAGAACTCACATCCAAGACAATCAAAGGACTACAAACACCAGCAAAATGTTAACCACTTTAAAGCCAGAGAAACAATTTATCCTGACCTCCTCTATGAGGTACATGAACAGCCAATAGGTCCATGGAGACCCCTGTACTCCACATGTTAGGGGAATGCAGATGTGATCCACACACCACATTGAGTAAACCTGGTTTAGTTAAAGAAGTTGAAAAACGGGTCGGAGAGATGGCTCAGTGGTTAAGAGCATTGCCTGCTCTAACAAAGATCAGAAGTTCGATTCCTGGACATCACATAATTGCTTCAAAATGAGGTTTGGTGCCCTCTACTGGAAGCAGAAGGAAGAGGCAGGAGAGATGTCTTGGTGGTTAAGAGCATGCCTGCTGAGTTTGATGAGGCCAAGTGCAGACATACAGCCAGGACCCAGGTTGTTGGGACTGAATCAGGCAAAACATTTTGTTAGGATAATAAAGACTCACAGCTCTATCACCATGAGCCAGCATGCTTCAGAGACACCACCAAGCAGAGTAAGGCAGGATGGTTAGAAGAAGAAAATACTAGCATGTTCATGTACCTGAAGAAGAACTCACATCCAAGACATACAAAGGAACAAACACCAACAAAAGCTTAACCAATTTAAAGCCAGTGAAACAGTTTGTCTACACCTCCTCTATGAGGTACACGAATGGCAAACAGATCCATGGAGACCCCTGTACTTCAAATGTTAGGAAAATGCAGATGTGATCCACACATCATTGAGTACATCTGGTTTAGGTAAAGAAGTAGAAAAACGGGTTGGAGAGATGGCTCAGTGTTTAAGAGCATTTCGTGCTCTTTCTTCCTCCTGTATCCAACTTCAAGCAACCACATAATGGCTCACAACAATCTGCACTGAGGTCTTGTGCCCTCTTTTGCATGCAGAAAGAAGCGCTCGAGAGATAGCTCAGTGGTTAAGAATCCTGGCTGCCCTTCGAAAGGTCAGAAGTTCGATTCCTGGCAACCACAGTTTTGCTCTCAAAATGAGATTTGGTGCCATCTACTGGCATCAGAAGGAAGAGGCAGGAGAGATGGCTCAGTGCTTAAGAGCATTGGCTGCTGAGTTGGATGAGGCCAAGTGCAGACATAGAGTCAGGGCAAAGGCCAGGGCCCACGTTATTGTGACTGAATTGGGCAAACGTTTTTTTAGGATGTTAAAGACTCACAACTCTATCACCATGAGACATCGTGCTTCAGAGACAAAACTAAGGAGAGTAAGGCAAGATGGCTAGAAGAAGAATACACTGGCATGTTCATGTGCCTTAAAGAGAACTCACATCCAAGACAATCAAAGGACTACAAACACCAGCAAAATGTTAACCAATTTAAAGCCAGAGAAACAATTTATCCTGACCTCCTCTATGAGGTACATGAACAGCCAATAGGTCCATGGAGACCCCTGTACTCCACATGTTAGGGGAATGCAGATGTGATCCACACACCACATTGAGTAAACCTGGTTTAGTTAAAGAAGTTGAAAAACGGGTCGGAGAGATGGCTCAGTGGTTAAGAGCATTGCCTGCTCTAACAAAGATCAGAAGTTCGATTCCTGGACATCACATAATTGCTTCAAAATGAGGTTTGGTGCCCTCTACTGGAAGCAGAAGGAAGAGGCAGGAGAGATGTCTTGGTGGTTAAGAGCATGCCTGCTGAGTTTGATGAGGCCAAGTGCAGACATACACCCAGGACCCAGGTTGTTGGGCCTGAATCAGGCAAAACATTTTGTTAGGATAATAAAGACTCACAGCTCTATCACCATGAGCCAGCATGCTTCAGAGACACCACCAAGCAGAGTAAGGCAGGATGGTTAGAAGAAGAAAATACTAGCATGTTCATGTGCCTGAAGAAGAACTCACATCCAAGACATACAAAGGAACAAACACCAACAAAAGCTTAACCAATTTAAAGCCAGTGAAACAGTTTGTCTACACCTCCTCTATGAGGTACACGAATGGCCAACAGATCCATGGAGACCCCTGTACTTCAAATGTTATGAAAATGCAGATGTGATCCAAACATCATTGAGTACCTCTGGTTTAGGTAGAGAAGTAGAAAAACGGGTTGGAGAGATGGCTCAGTGTTTAAGAGCATTTCGTGCTCTTTCTTCCTCCTGTATCCAACTTCAAGCAACCACATAATGGCTCACAACAATCTGCACTGAGGTCTTGTGCCCTCTTTTGCATGCAGAAAGAAGCGCTCGAGGGATAGCTCAGTGGTTAAGAATCCTGGCTGCCCTTCTAAAGGTCAGAAGTTCGATTCCTGGTAACCACAGTTATGCTCTCAAAATGAGATTTGGTGCCATCTACTGGCAACAGAAGGAAGAGGCAGGAGAGATGGCTCAGTGCTTAAGAGCATTGGCTGCTGAGTTGGATAGAGTCAGGGCAAAGGCCAGGGCCCACGTTATTGTGACTGAATTGGGCAAACGTTTTTTTAGGATGTTAAAGACTCACAGCTCTATCACCATGAGACATCGTGCTTCAGAGACAACACTAAGGAGAGTAAGGCAAGATGGCTAGAAGAAGAAAACACTGGCATGATCATGTGCCTTAAAGAGAACTCACATCCAAGACAATCAAGGAACTACAAACACCAGCAAAATGTTAACCACTTTAAAGCCAGAGAAACAATTTATGCTGACCTCCTCTATCAGGTACATGAATAGCCAGTAGGTCCATAGAGACCCCTGTACTCCACATGTTAGGGGAATGCAGATGTGATCCACACACCACATTGAGTAAACCTGGTTTAGTTAAAGAAGTTGAAAAACGGGTCGGAGAGATGGCTAAGTGGTTAAGAGCATTGCCTGCTCTTCCAAAGATCAGAAGTTCGATTCCTGGACATCACATAATTGCTTCAAAATGAGGTTTGGTGCCCTCTACTGGAAGCAGAAGGAAGAGGCAGGAGAGATGTCTTGGTGGTTAAGAGCATGCCTGCTGAGTTTGATGAGGCCAAGTGCAGATATACAGGTAGGACCCAGGTTGTTGGGACTGAATCAGGCAAAACATTTTGTTAGGATAATAAAGACTCACAGCTCTATCACCATGAGCCAGCATGCTTCAGAGACACCACCAAGCAGAGTAAGGCAGGATGGTTAGAAGAAGAAAATACTAGCATGTTCATGTGCCTGAAGAAGAACTCACGTACAAGACATACAAAAGAACAAACACCAACAAAAGCTTAACCAATTTAAAGACAGTCAAACAATTTGTCTAGACCTCCTCTATGAGGTACACGAATGGCCAACATATCCATGGAGACCCCTGTACTTCAAATGTTAGGAAAATGCAGATGTGATCCACACATCATTGAGTACATCTGGTTTAGGTAAAGAAGTAGAAAAACGGGTTGGAGAGATGGCTCAGTGTTTAAGAGCATTTTGTGCTCTTTCTTCCTCCTGTATCCAACTTCAAGCAACCCCATAATGGCTCACAACCATCTGCCCTGTGGTCTTGTGCCATCTTTTGCATGCAGAAAGAAGCGCTCGAGAGATAGCTCAGTGGTTAAGAATCCTGGCTGCCCTTCCAAAGTTCAGAAGTTCGATTCCTGGCAACCACAGTTTTGCTCTCAAAATGAGATTTGGTGCCATCTACTGGCAACAGAAGGAAGAGGCAGGAGAGATGGCTCAGTGCTTAAGAGCATTGGCTGCTGAGTTGGATGAGGCCAAGTGCAGACATAGAGTCAGGGCAGAGGCCAGGGCCCACGTTATTGTGACTGAATTGGGCAAACGTTTTTTTAGGATGTTAAAGACTCACAGCTCTATCACCATGAGACATCGTGCTTCAGAGACAACACTAAGGAGAGTAAGGCAAGGTGGCTAGAAGAAGAAAACACTGGCATGTTCATGTGCCTTAAAGAGAACTCACATCCAAGACAATCAAAGGACTACAAACACCAGCAAAATGTTAACCAATTTAAAGCCAGAGAAACAAATTATCCTGAACTCCTCTATGAGGTACATGAACAGCCAATAGTTCCATGGAGACGCCAGTACTCCACATGTAAGGGGAATGCAGATGTGATCCACACACCACATTGAGTAAACCTCGTTTAGTTAAAGAAGTTGAAAAATGGGTCGGAGAGATGGCTCAGTGGTTTAGAGCATTGCCTGCTCTTCCAAAGATCAGAAGTTCGATTCCTGGACATCACATAATTGCTTCAAAATGAGGTTTGGTGCCCTCTACTGGAAGCAGAAGGAAGAGGCAGGAGAGATGTCTTGGTGGTTAAGAGCATGCCTGCTGAGTTTGATGAGGCCAAGTGCAGACATAAAGCCAGGATCCAGGTTGTTGGGACTGAATCAGGCAAAACACTTTGTTAGCATATTAAAGACTCACAGCTCTATCACCATGAGCCAGCATGCTTCAGAGACACCACCAAGCAGAGTAAGGCAGGATGGTTAGAAGAAGAAAATACTAGCATGTTCATGTGCCTGAAGAAGAACTCACATCCAAGACATACAAAGGAACAAACACCAACAAAAGCTTAACCAATTTAAAGCCAGTGAAACAGTTTGTCTACACCTCCTCTATGAGGTACACGAATGGCCAGCAGATCCATGGAGACCCCTGTACTTCAAATGTTATGAAATTGCAGATGTGATCCACACATCATTGAGTACATCTGGTTTAGGTAAAGAAGTAGAAAAACGGGTTGGAGAGATGGCTCAGTGTTTAAGAGCATTTCGTGCTCTTTCTTCCTCCTGTATCCAACTTCAAGCAACCACATAATGGCTCACAACCATCTGCACTGAGGTCTTGTGCCCTCTTTTGCATGCAGAAAGAAGCGCTCGAGAGATAGCTCAGTGGTTAAGAATCCTGGCTGCCCTTCTAAAGGTCAGAAGTTCGATTCCTGGCAACCACAGTTTTGCTCTCAAAATGAGATTTGGTGCCATCTACTGGCAACAGAAGGAAGAGGCAGGAGAGATGGCTCAGTGCTTAAGAGCATTGGCTGCTGAGTTGGATGAGGCCAAGTGCAGACATAGAGTCAGGGCAAAGGCCAGGGCCCACGTTATTGTGACTGAATTGGGCAAACGTTTTTTTAGGATGTTAAAGACTCACAGCTCTATCACCATGAGACATCGTGCTTCAGAGACAACACTAAGGAGAGTAAGGCAAGATGGCTAGAAGAAGAAAACACTGGCATGTTCATGTGCCTTAAAGAGAACTCACATCCAAGACAATCAAGGAACTACAAACACCAGCAAAATGTTAACCAATTTAAAGCCAGAGAAACAATTTATGCTGACCTCCTCTATCAGGTACATGAACAGCCAATAGGTCCATGGAGACCCCTGTACTCCACATGTTAGGGGAATGCAGATGTGATCCACACACCACATTGAGTAAACCTGGTTTAGTTAAAGAAGTTGAAAAACGGGTCGGAGAGATGGCTCAGTGGTTAAGAGCATTGCCTGCTCTTCCAAAAATCAGAAGTTCGATTCCTGGACATCACATAATTGCTTCAAAATGAGGTTTGGTGCCCTCTACTGGAAGCAGAAGGAAGAGGCAAGAGAGATGTCTTGGTGGTTAAGAGCATGCCTGCTGAGTTTGATGAGGCCAATTACAGACACACAGCCAGAGCCCAGGTTTTTGGGACTGAATCAGGAAAAACATTTTGTTAGGATAATAAAGACTCACAGCTCTATCACCATGAGCCAGCATGCTTCAGAGACACCACCAAGCAGAGTAAGGCAGGATGGTTAATAGAAGAAAATAGTAGCATGTTCATGTGCCTGAAGAAGAACTCTCATCCAAGACATACAAGGGAACAAACACCAACAAAAGCTTAACCAATTTAAAGCCAGTGAAACAATTTGTCTACACCTCCTCTATGAGGTACACGAATGGCCAACAGATCCATGGAGGCCACTGTACTTCAAATGTTAGGAAAATGCAGATGTGATCCACACATCATTGAGTACATCTGGTTTAGGTAAAGAAGTAGAAAAACGGGTTGGAGAGATGGCTCAGTGTTTAAGAGCATTTCGTGCTCTTTCTTCCTCCTGTATCCAATTTCAAGCAACCACATAATGGCTCACAACCATCTGCACTGAGGTCTTGTGCCCTCTTTCACATGCAGAAAGAAGCGCTCGAGGGATAGCTCAGTGGTTAAGAATCCTGGCTGCCCTTCTAAAGGTCAGAAGTTCGATTCCTGGCAACCACAGTTTTGCTCTCAAAATGAGATTTGGTGCCATCTACTGGCAACAGAAGGAAGAGGCAGGAGAGATGGCTCAGGGCTTAAGAGCATTGGCTGCTGAGTTGGATGAGGCCAAGTGCAGACATAGAGTCAGGGCAAAGGCCAGGGCCCACGTTATTGTGACTGAATTGGGCAAACGTTTTTTAGGATGTTAAAGACTCACAGCTCTATCACCATGAGACATCGTGCTTCAGAGACAACACTAAGGAGAGTAAGGCAAGATGGCTAGAAGAAGAAAACACTGGCATGTTCATGTGCCTTAAAGAGAACTCACATCCAAGACAATCAAAGGACTACAAACACCAGCAAAATGTTAACCAATTTAATGCGAGCAAACAATTTAACCTGAACTCCTCTATGAGGTACATGAACAGCCAATAGGTCCATGGAGACCCCTGTACTCCACATGTTAGGGGAATTCAGATGTGATCCACACACCACATTGAGTAAACCTGGTTTAGTTAAAGAAGTTGAAAAACGGGTCGGAGAGATGGCTCAGTGGTTAAGAGCATTGCCTGCTCTTCCAAAGATCAGAAGTTCGATTCCTGGACATCACATAATTGCTTAAAAATGAGGTTTGGTGTCCTCTACTGGAAGCAGAAGGAAGAGGCAGGAGAGATGTCTTGGTGGTTAAGAGCATGCCTGCTGAGTTTGATGAGGCCAAGTGCAGATATACAGCCAGGACCCAGGTTGTAGGGACTGAATCAGGCAAAATATTTTGTTAGGATAATAAAGACTCACAGCTCTATCACCATGAGCCAGCATGCTTCAGAGACACCACCAAGCAGAGTAAGGCAGGATGGTTACAAGAAGAAAATACTAGCATGTTCATGTGCCTGAATAAGAACTCACATCCAAGACATACAAAGGAACAAACACCAACAAAAGCTTAACCAATTTAAAGCCAGTGAAACAATTTGTCTAGACCTCCTCTATGAGGTACACGAATGGCCAACAGACCCATGGAGACCCCTGTACTTCAAATGTTAGGAAAATGCAGATGTGATCCACACATCATTGAGTACATCTGGTTTAGGTAAAGAAGTAGAAAAACGGGTTGAAGAGATGGCTCAGTGTTTAAGAGCATTTCGTGCTGTTTCTTCCTCCTGTATCCAACTTCAAGCAGCCACATAATGGCTCACAACCATCCGCACTGAGGTTTTGTGCCCTCTTTTGCATGCCAAAAGAAGCGCTCGAGAGATAGCTCAGTGGTTAAGAATCCTGGCTGCCCTTCCAAAGGTCAGAAGTTCGATTCCTGGCAACCACAGTTTTGCTCTCAAAATGAGATTTGGTGCCATCTACTGGCAACAGAAGGAAGAGGCAGGAGAGATGGCTCAGTGCTTAAGAGCATTGGCTGCTGAGTTGGATGAGGCCAAGTGCAGACATAGAGTCAGGGCAAAGGCCAGGGCCCACGTTATTGTGACTGAATTGGGCAAACGTTTTTTTAGGATGTTAAAGACTCACAGCTCAATCACCATGAGACATCGTGTTTCAGAGACAACACTAAGGAGAGTAAGGCAAGATGGCTAGAAGAAGAAAACACTGGCATGTTCATGTGCCTTAAAGAGAACTCACATCCAAGACAATCAAAGGACTAGAAACACCAGCAAAATGGTAACCACTTTAAAGCCAGAGAAACAATTTATCCTGACCTCCTCTATGAGGTACATGAACAGCCAATAGGTCCATGGAGACCCCTGTACTCCACATGTTAGGGGAATGCAGATGTGATCCACACACCACATTGAGTAAACCTGGTTTAGTTAAAGAAGTTCAAAAACGGATCGGAGAGATGGCTCAGTGGTTAAGAGCATTGCCTGCTCTTCCAAAGATCAGAAGTTCGATTCCTGGACATCACATAATTGCTTCAAAATGAGGTTTGGTGCCCTCAACTGGAAGCAGAAGGAAGAGGCAGGAGAGATGTCTTGGTGGTTAAGAGCATGCCTGCTGAGTTTGATGAGGCCAAGTGCAGACATACAGCCAGGACCCAGGTTGTTGGGACTGAATCAGGCAAAATATTTTGTTAGGATAATAAAGACTCACAGCTCTATCACCATGAGCCAGGATGCTTCAGAGCCACCACCAAGCAGAGTAAGGCAGGATGGTTATAAGAAGAAAATACTAGCATGTTCATGTGCCTGAAGAAGAACTCACATTCAAGACATACAAAGGAACAAACACCAACAAAAGCTTAACCAATTTAAAGCCAGTGAAACAATTTGTCTAGACCTCCTCTATGAGGTACACGAATGGCCAACAGATCCATGGAGACCCCTGTACTTCAAATGTTATGAAATTGCAGATGTGATCTACACATCATTGAGTACATCTGGTTTAGGTAAAGAAGTAGAAAAACGGGTTGGAGGGATGGCTCACTATTTAAGAGCATTTCGTGCTCTTTCTTCCTCCTGTATCCAATTTCAAGCAACCACATAATGGGTCACAACCATCTGCACTGAGGTTTTGTGCCCTCTTTTGCATGCAGAAAGAAGCGCTCGAGGGATAGCTCAGTGGTTAAGAATCCTGGCTGCCCTTCTAAAGGTCAGAAGTTCGATTCCTGGCAACCACAGTTTTGCTCTCAAAATGAGATTTGGTGCCATCTACTGGCAACAGAAGGAAGAGGCAGGAGAGATGGCTCAGTGCTTAAGAGCATTGGCTGCTGAGTTTGATGAGGCCAAGTGCTGACATAGAGTCAGGGCAAAGGCCAGGGCCCACGTTATTGTGACTGAATTGGGCAAACGTTTTTTTAGGATGTTAAATCCTCACAGCTCTATCACCATGAGACATCGTGCTTCAGAGACAACAGTAAGGAGAGTAAGGCAAGATGGCTAGAAGAAGAAAACACTGGCATGTTCATGTGCCTTAAAGAGAACTCACATCCAAGACAATCAAAGGACTACAAACACCAGCAAAATGTTAACCACTTTAAAGCCAGAGAAACAATTTAGGCTGACCTCCTCTATCAGGTACATGAACAGCCAATAGGTCCATGGAGACCCCTGTACTCCACATGTTACGGGAATGCAGATGTGATCCACACACCACATTGAGTAAACCTGGTTTAGTTAAAGAAGTTGAAAAACGGGTCGGAGAGGTGGCTCAGTGGTTAAGAGCATTGCCTGCTCTTCCAAAGATCAGAAGTTCGATTCCTGGACATCACATAATTGCTTCAAAATGAGGTTTGGTGCCCTCTACTGGAAGCAGAAGGAAGAGGCAGGAGAGATGTCTTGGTGGTTAAGAGCATGCCTGCTGAGTTTGATGAGGCCAAGTGCAGACATAAAGCCAGGATCCAGGTTGTTGGGACTGAATCAGGCAAAACACTTTGTTAGGATAATAAAGACTCACAGCTCTATCACCATGAGCCAGCATGCTTCAGAGACACCACCAAGCAGAGTAAGGCAGGATGGTTAGAAGAAGAAAATACTAGCATGTTCATGTGCCTGAAGAAGAACTCACATCCAAGACATACAAAGGAACAAACACCAACAAAAGCTTAACCAATTTAAAGCCAGTGAAACAGTTTGTCTACACCTCCTCTATGAGGTACACGAATGGCCAGCAGATCCATGGAGACCCCTGTACTTCAAATGTTATGATAATGCAGATGTGATCCACACATCATTGAGTACATCTGGTTTAGGTAAAGAAGTAGAAAAACGGGTTGGAGACATGGCTCAGTGTTTAAGAGCATTTCGTGCTCTTTCTTCCTCCTGTATCCAACTTCAAGCAACCACATAATGGCTCACAACCATCTGCACTGAGGTCTTGTGCCCTCTTTTGCATGCAGAAAGAAGCGCTCGAGAGATAGCTCAGTGGTTAAGAATCCTGGCTGCCCTTCTAAAGGTCAGAAGTTCGATTCCTGGCAACCACAGTTTTGCTCTCAAAATGAGATTTGGTGCCATCTACTGGCAACAGAAGGAAGAGGCAGGAGAGATGGCTCAGTGCTTAAGAGCATTGGCTGCTGAGTTGGATGAGGCCAAGTGCAGACATAGAGTCAGGGCAAAGGCCAGGGCCCACGTTATTGTGACTGAATTGGGCAAACGTTTTTTTAGGATGTTAAAGACTCACAGCTCTATCACCATGAGACATCGTGCTTCAGAGACAACACTAAGGAGAGTAAGGCAAGATGGCTAGAAGAAGAAAACACTGGCATGTTCATGTGCCTTAAAGAGAACTCACATCCAAGACAATCAAAGGACTACAAACACCAGCAAAATGGTAACCACTTTAAAGCCAGAGAAACAATTTATGCTGACCTCCTCTATCAGGTACATGAACAGCCAATAGGTCCATGGAGACCCCTGTACTCCACATGTTAGGGGAATGCAGATGTGATCCACACACCACATTGAGTAAACCTGGTTTAGTTAAAGAAGTTGAAAAACGGGTCGGAGAGATGGCTCAGTGGTTAAGAGCATTGCCTGCTCTTCCAAAGATCAGAAGTTCGATATCTGGACATCACATAATTGCTTCAAAATGAGGTTTGGTGCCCTCAACTGGAAGCAGAAGGAAGAGGCAGGAGAGATGTCTTGGTGGTTAAGAGCATGCCTGCTGAGTTTGATGAGGCCAAGTGCAGACATACAGCCAGGACCCAGGTTGTTGGGACTGAATCAGGCAAAACAATTGTTAGGATAATAAAGACTCACAGCTCTATCACCATGAGCCAGCATGCTTCAGAGACACCACCAAGCAGAGTAAGGCAGGATGGTTAGAAGAAGAAAATACTAGCATGTTCATGTGCCTGAAGAAGAACTCACATCCAAGACATACAAAGGAACAAACACCAACAAAAGCTTAACCAATTTAAAGCCAGTGAAACAGTTTGTCTACACCTCCTCTATGAGGTACACGAATGGCAAACAGATCCATGGAGATCCCTGTACTTCAAATGTTAGGAAAATGCAGATGTGATCCACACATCATTGAGTACATCTGGTTTAGGTAAAGAAGTAGAAAAACGGGTTGGAGAGATGGCTCAGTGTTTAAGAGCATTTCGTGCTCTTTCTTCCTCCTGTATCCAATTTCAAGCAACCACATAATGGCTCACAACCATCTGCACTGAGTTCTTGTGCCCTCTTTTACATGCAGATACAAGCGCTCGAGAGATAGCTCAGTGGTTAAGAATCCTGGCTGCCCTTCTAAAGATCAGAAGTTCGATTCCTGGCAACCACAGATTTTCTCTCAAAATGAGATTTGCTGCCATCTACTGGCAACAGAAGGAAGAGGCAGGAGAGATGGCTCAGTGCTTAAGAGCATTGGCTGCTGAGTTTGATGAGGCCAAGTGCAGACATAGAGTCAGGGCAAAGGCCAGGGCCCACGTTATTGTGACTGAATTGGGCAAACGTTTTTTAGGATGTTAAAGACTCACAGCTCTATCACCATGAGCCATCGTGCTTCAGAGACAACACTAAGGAGAGTAAGGCAAGATGGCTAGAAGAAGAAAACACTGGCATGTTCATGTGCCTTAAAGAGAACTCACATCCAAGACAATCAAAGGACTACAAACACCAGCAAAATGTTAACCAATTTAATGCGAGCAAACAATTTAACCTGACCTCCTCTATGAGGTACATGAACAGCCAATAGGTCCATGGAGACCCCTGTACTCCACATGTTAGGGGAATGCAGATGTGATCCACACACCACATTGAGTAAACCTGGTTTAGTTAAAGAAGTTGAAAAACGGGTCGGAGAGATGGCTCAGTGGTTAAGAGCATTGCCTGCTCTTCCAAAGATCAGAAGTTCGATTCCTGGACATCACATAATTGCTTCAAAATGAGGTTTGGTGCCCTCTACTGGAAGCAGAAGGAAGAGGCAGGAGAGATGTCTTGGTGGTTAAGAGCATGCCTGCTGAGTTTGATGAGGCCAAGTGCAGATATACAGCCAGGACCCAGGTTGTAGGGACTGAATCAGGCAAAATATTTTGTTAGGATAATAAAGACTCACAGCTCTATCACCATGAGCCAGCATGCTTCAGAGCCACCACCAAGCAGAGTAAGGCAGGATGGTTATAAGAAGAAAATACTAGCATGTTCATGTGCCTGAAGAAGAACTCACATCCGAGACATACAAAGGAACAAACACCAACAAAAGCCTAACCAATTTAAAGCCAGTGAAACAATTTGTCTAGACCTCCTCTATGAGGTACACGAATGGCCAACAGATCCATGGAGACCCCTGTACTTCAAATGTTATGAAAATGCAGATGTGATCCACACATCATTGAGTACATCTGGTTTAGGTAAAGAAGTAGAAAAACGGGTTGGAGAGATGGCTCAGTGTTTAAGAGCATTTCGTGCTCTTTCTTCCTCCTGTATCCAATTTCAAGCAACCACATAATGGCTCACAACCATCTGCACTGTGGTCTTGTGACCTCTTTCACATGCAGAAAGAAGCGCTCGAGAGATAGTTCAGTGGTTAAGAATCCTGGCTGCCCTTCTAAAGGTCAGAAGTTCGATTCCTGGCAACCACAGTTTTGCTCTCAAAATGAGATTTGGTGCCATCTACTGGCAACAGAAGGAAGAGGCAGGAGAGATGGCTCAGTGCTTAAGAGCATTGCCTGCTGAGTTTGATGAGGCCAAGTGCAGACATAGAGTCAGGGCAAAGGCCAGGGCCCACGTTATTGTGACTGAATTGGGCAAACGTTTTTTTAGGATGTTAAAGACTCACAGCTCTATCACCATGAGACATCGTGCTTCAGAGACAACACTAAGGAGAGTAAGGCAAGATGGCTAGAAGAAGAAAACACTGGCATGTTCATGTGCCTTAAAGAGAACTCACATCCAAGACAATCAAAGGACTACAAACACCAGCAAAATGTTAACCACTTTAAAGCCAGAGAAACAATTTATGCTGACCTCCTCTATCAGGTACATGAACAGCCAATAGGTCCATGGAGACCCCTGTACTCCACATGTTAGGGGAATGCAGATGTGATCCACACACCACATTGAGAAAACCTGGTTTAGTTAAAGAAGTTGAAAAACGGGTCGGAGAGATGGCTCAGTGGTTAAGAGCATTGCCTGCTCTTCCAAAGATCAGAAGTTCGATTCCTGGACATCACATAATTGCTTCAAAATGAGGTTTGGTGCCCTCTACTGGAAGCAGAAGGAAGAGGCAGGAGAGATGTCTTGGTGGTTAAATGCATGCCTGCTGAGTTTGATGAGGCCAATTACATACACACAGCCAGGGCCCAGGTTGTTGGGACTGAATCAGGCAAAATATTTTGTTAGGATAATAAAGACTCACAGCTCTATCACCATGAGCCAGCATGCTTCAGAGACACCACCAAGCAGAGTAAGGCAGGATGGTTAGAAGAAGAAAATACTAGCATGTCCATGTGCCTGAAAAAGAACTCATATCCAAGACATACAAAGGAACAAACACCAACAAAAGCTTAACCAATTTAAAGCCAGTGAAACAATTTGTCTACACCTCCTCTATGAGGTACACGAATGGCCAACAGATCCATGGAGGCCACTGTACTTCAAATGTTAGGAAAATGCAGATGTGATCCACACATCATTGAGTACATCTGGTTTAGGTAAAGAAGTAGAAAAACGGGTTGGAGAGATGGCTCAGTGTTTAAGAGCATTTCGTGCTCTTTCTTCCTCCTGTATCCAATTTCAAGCAACCACATAATGGCTCACAACCATCTGCACTGAGGTCTTGTGCCCTCTTTCACATGCAGAACGAAGCGTTCGAGAGATAGTTCAGTGGTTAAGAATCCTGGCTGCCCTTCTAAAGGTCAGAAGTTCGATTCCTGGCAAGCACAGTTTTGCTCTCAAAATGAGATTTGGTGCCATCTACTGGCAACAGAAGGAAGAGGCAGGAGAGATGGCTCAGTGCTTAAGAGCATTGCCTGCTGAGTTTGATGAGGCCAAGTGCAGACATAGAGTCAGGGCAAAGGCCAGGGCCCACGTTATTGTGACTGAATTGGGCAAACGTTTTTTTAGGATGTTAAAGACTCACAGCTCTATCACCATGAGACATCGTGCTTCAGAGACAACACTAAGGAGAGTAAGGCAAGATGGCTAGAAGAAGAAAACACTGGCATGTTCATGTGCCTTAAAGAGAACTCACATCCAAGACAATCAAAGGACTACAAACACCAGCAAAATGTTAACCAATTTAAAGCCAGCAAACAATTTAACCTGACCTCCTCTATGAGGTACATGAACAGCCAATAGGTCCATGGAGACCCCTGTACTCCACATGTTAGGGGAATGCAGATGTGATCCACACACCACATTGAGTAAACCTGGTTTAGTTACAGAAGTTGAAAACGGGTTGGAGAGATGGCTCAGTGGTTAAGAGCATTGCCTGCTCTTCCAAAGATCAGAAGTTCGATTCCTGGACATCACATAATTGCTTCAAAATGAGGTTTGGTGCCCTCTACTGGAAGCAGAAGGAAGAGTCAGGAGAGATGTCTTAGTGGTTAAGAGCATGCCTGCTGAGTTTGATGAGGCCAAGTGCAGACACACAGCCAGGACCCAGGTTGTTGGGACTGAATCAGGCAAAACACTTTGTTAGGATAATAAAGACTCACAGCTCTATCACCATGAGCCAGCATGCTTCAGAGACACCACCAAGCAGAGTAAGGCAGGATGGTTAGAAGAAGAAAATACTAGCATGTTCATGTGCCTGAAGAAGAACTCACATCCAAGACATACATAGGAACAAACACCAACAAAAGCTTAACCAATTTAAAGCCAGTGAAACAGTTTGTCTACACCTCCTCTATGAGGTACACGAATGGCAAACAGATCCATGGAGATCCCTGTACTTCAAATGTTAGGAAAATGCAGATGTGATCCACACATCATTGAGTACATCTGGTTTAGGTAAAGCAGTAGAAAAACGGGTTGGAGAGATGGCTCAGTGTTTAAGAGCATTTCGTGCTCTTTCTTCCTCCTGTATCCAACTTCAAGCAACCACATAATGGCTCACAACCATCTGCACTGAGGTCTTGTGCCCTCTTTTGCATGCAGAAAGAAGCGCTCGAGAGATAGCTCAGTGCTTAACAATCCTGGCTGCCCTTCTAAAGGTCAGATGTTCGATTCCTGGCAACCACAGTTTTGCTCTCAAAATGAGATTTGGTGCCATCTACTGGCAACAGAAGGAAGAGGCAGGAGAGATTGCTCAGTGCTTAAGAGCATTGGCTGCTGAGTTGGATGAGGCCAAGTGCAGACATAGAGTCAGGGCAAAGGCCAGGGCCCACGTTATTGTGACTGAATTGGGCAAACGTTTATTTAGGATGTTAAAGACTCACAGCTCTATCACCATGAGACATCGTGCTTCAGAGACAACACTAAGGAGAGTAAGGCAAGATGGCTAGAAGAAGAAAACACTGGCATGTTCATGTGCCTTAAAGAGAACTCACATCCAAGACAATCAAAGGACTACAAACACCAGTAAATGTTAACCATTTTAATGCCAGAGAAACAAATTATCCTGACCTCCTCTATGAGGTACATGAACAGCCAATAGTTCCATGGAGACGCCTGTATTCCACATGTTAGGGGAATGCAGATGTGATCCACACACCACATTGAGTAAACCTCGTTTAGTTAAAGAAGTTGAAAAATGGGTCGGAGAGATGGCTCAGTGGTTAAGAGCATTGCCTGCTCTTCCAAAGATCAGAAGTTCAATTCCTGGACATCACATGATTGCTTCAAAATGAGGTTTGGTGCCCTCTATTGCAAGCAGAAGGAAGAGGCAGGAGAGATGTCTTGGTGGTTAAGAGCATGCCTGCTGAATTTGATGAGGCCAAGTGCAGACATACTGCCAGGACCCAGGTTGTTGGGACTGAATCAGGCAAAACATTTTGTTAGGATAATAAAGACTCACAGCTCTATCACCATGAACCAGCATGCTTCAGAGACACCACCAAGCAGAGTAAGGCAGGATGGTTAGAAGAAGAAAATACTAGCATGTTCATGTGCCTGAAGAACTCACATCAAAGACATACAAAGGAACAAACACCAACAAAAGCTTAACCAATTTAAAGCTAGTGAAACAATTTGTCTAGACCTCCTATATGAGGTACACGAATGGCCAACAGATCCATGGAGACCCCTGTACTTTAAATGTTAGGAAAATGCAGATGTGATCCACACATCATTGAGTACATCTGGTTTAGGTAAAGAAGTAGAAAAACGAGTTGGAGAGATGGCTCAGTGTTTAATAGCACTTCGTGCTCTTTCTTCCTCCTGTATCCAATTTCAAGCAACCACATAATGGCTCACAACCATCTGCACTGAAGTCTTGTGCCCTCTTTGGCATGCAGAAAGAAGCGCTCGAGAGATAGCTCAGTGGTTAAGAATCCTGGCTGCCCTTCTAAAGGTCTGAAGTTCGATTCCTGGCAACCACAGTTTTGCTCTCAAAATGAGATTTGGTGCGATCTACTGGCAACAGAAGGAAGAGGCAGGAGAGATGGCTCAGTGCTTAAGAGCATTGGCTGCTGTGTTGGATGAGGCCAAGTGCAGATATAGAGTCAGGGCAAAGGCCAGGGCCCACGTTATTGTGACTGAATTGGGCAAACGTTTTTTTAGGATGTTAAAGACTCACAGCTCTATCACCATGAGACATCGTGCTTCAGAGACAACACTAAGGAGAGTAAGGCAAGATGGCTAGAAAAAAAACACTTGCATGTTCATGTGCCTTAAAGAGAACTCACATCCAAGACAATCAAAGGACTACAAACACCAGCAAAATGTTAACCAATTTAAAGCCTGCAAACAATTTAACCTGACCTCCTCTATGAGGTACATGAACAGCCAATAGGTCCATGGAGACCCCTGTACTCCACATGTTAGGGGAATGCAGATGTGATCCACACACCACATTGAGTAAACCTGGTTTAGTTAAAGAAGTTGAAAAACGGGTCGGAGAGATGGCTCAGTGGTTAAGAGCATTGCCTGCTCTTCCAAAGATCAGAAGTTCGATTCCTGGACATCACATAATTGCTTCAAAATGAGGTTTGGTGCCCTCTACTGGAAGCAGAAGGAAGAGGCAGGAGAGATGTCTTGGTGGTTAAGAGCATGCCTGCTGAGTTTGATGAGCCCAATTACCGACATACAGCCATGGCCCAGGTTGTTGGGACTGAATCAGGCAAAACGTTTTGTTAGGATAATAAAGACTCACAACTCTATCACCATGAGCCAGCATGCTTCAGAGACACCACCAAGCAGAGTGAGCCAAGATGGTTAGAAGAAGAAAATACTAGCATGCTCATGTGCCTGAAGAAGAACTCACATCCAAGACATACAAAGGAACAAACACCAACAAAAGCTTAACCAATTTAAATCAGTGAAACAATTTTTTCTAGACCTCCTCTATGAGGTACACGAATGGCCAACAGATCCATGGAGACGCCTGTACTTCAAATGTTAGGAAAATGCAGATGTGATCCACACATCATTGAGTACATCTGGTTTAGGTAAAGAAGTAGAAAAACGGGTTGGAGAGATGGCTCAGTGTTTAAGCATTTCGTGCTCTTTCTTCCTCCTGTATCCAATTTCAAGCAACCACATAATGGCTGACAACCATCTGCACTGAGGTCTAGTGCCCTCTTTTGCATGCAGAAAGAAGCGCTCGAGAGATAGGTCAGTGGTTAAGAATCCTGGCTGCCCTTCTAAAGGTCGGAAGTTCGATTCCTGGCAACCACAGTTTTGCTCTCTAAATGAGATTTGGTGCCATCTACTGGCAACAGAAGGAAGAGGCAGGAGAGATGGCTCAGTGCTTAAGAGCATTGGCTGCTGTGTTGGATGAGGCCAAGTGCAGACATAGAGTAAGGGCAAAGGCCAGGGCCCACGTTATTGTGACTGAATTGGGCAAACGTTTTTTTAGGATGTTAAAGACTCACAGCTCTATCACCATGAGACATTGTGCTCCAGAGACAACACTAAGGAGAGTAAGGCAAGATGGCTAGAAGAAGAAAACACTGGCATGTTCATGTGCCTTAAAGAGAACTCACATCCAAGACAATCAAAGGACTACAAACACCAGCAAAATGTTAACCAATTTAAAGCCAGAGAAACAATTTATCCTGACCTCCTCTATGAGGTACATGAACAGCCAATAGGTCCATGGAGACCCCTGTACTCCACATGTTAGGGGAATGCAGATGTGATCCACACACCACATTGAGTAAACCTGGTTTAGTTAAAGAAGTTGAAAAACGGGTCGGAGAGATGGCTCAGTGGTTAAGAGCATTGCCTGCTCTTCCAAAGATCAGAAGTTCGATTCCTGGACATCACATAATTGCTTCAAAATGAGGTTTGGTGCCCTCTACTGGAAGCAGAAGGAAGAGGCAGGAGAGATGTCTTGGTGGTTAAGAGCATGCCTGCTGAGTTTGATGAGGCCAAGTGCAGACATACAGCCAGGACCCAGGTTGTAGGGACTGAATCAGGCAAAACATTTTGTTAGGATAATAAAGACTCACAGCTCTATCACCATGAGCCAAGCATGCTTCAGAGACACCACCAAGCAGAGCATGGCAAGGTGGTTAGAAGAAGAAAATACTAGCATGTTCATATGCCTGAAGAAGAACTCTCATCCAAGACATACAAAGGAACAAACACCAACAAAAGCTTAACCAATTTAAAGCCAGTGAAACAATTTGTCTAGACCTCCTCTATGAGGTACACGAATGGCCAACAGATCCATGGAGACCCCTGTACTTCAAATGTTAGGAAAATGCAGATGTGATCCACACATCATTGAGTACATCTGGTTTAGGTAAAGAAGTAGAAAAACGGGTTGGAGAGATGGCTCAGTGTTTAAGAGCATTTCGTGCTCTTTCTTCCTCCTGTATCCAATTTCAAGCAACCACATAATGGCTCACAACCATCTGCACTGAGGTCTTGTGCCCTCTTTTGCATGCAGAAAAAAGCGCTCGAGAGATAGCTCAGTGGTTAAGAATCCTGGCTGCCCTTCTAAAGGTCAGAAGTTCGATTACTGGCAACCACAGTTTTGCTCTCAAAATGAGATTTGGTGCCATCTACTGGCAACAGAAGGAAGAGGCAGGAGAGATGGCTCAGTGCTTAAGAGCATTGGCTGCTGAGTTTGATGAGGCCAAGTGCAGACATAGAGTCAGGGCAAAGACCAGGGCCCACGTTACTGTGACTGAATTTGTGCAAACATTTTTTTTAGGATGTTAAAGACTCACAGCTCTATCACCATGAGACATCGTGCTTCAGAGACAACACTAAGGAGAGTAAGGCAAGATGGCTAGAAGAAGAAAACACTGGCATGTTCATGTGCCTTAAAGAGAACTCACATCCAAGACAATCAAAGGACTACAAACACCAGCAAAATGTTAACCAATTTAAAGCCAGAGAAACAATTTATCCTGACTTCCTCTATGAGGTAAATGAACAGCCAATAGGTCCATGGAGACCCCTGTACTCCACATGTTAGGGGAATGCAGCTGTGATCCACACACCATATTGAGTAAACCTGGTTTAGTTAAAGAAGTTGAGAAACGGGTCGGAGAGATGGCTCAGTGGTTAAGAGCATTGCCTGCTCTTCCAAAGATCAGAAGTTCGATTCCTGGACATCACATAATTGCTTCAAAATGAGGTTTGGTGCCCTCTACTGGAAGCAGAAGGAAGAGGCAGGAGAGATGTCTTGGTGGTTAAGAGCATGCCTGCTGAGTTTGATGAGGCCAAGTGCAGACATACAGCCAGGACCCAGGTTGTTGGGACTGAATCAGGCAAAACATTTTGTTAGGATAATAAAGACTCACAGCTCTATCACCATGAGCCAGCATGCGACCAAGCAGAGCAAGGCAAGATGTTTAGAAGAAGAAAATACTAGCATGTTCATGTGCCTGAAGAAGAACTCACATCCAAGACATACAAAGGAACAAACACCAACAAAAGCTTAACCAATTTAAAGCCAGTGAAACAATTTGTCTAGACCTCCTCTATGAGGTACACGAATGGCCAACAGATCCATGGAGACCCCTGTACTTCAAATGTTAGGAAAATGCAGATGTGATCCACACATCATTGAGTACATCTGGTTTAGGTAAAGAAGTAGAAAAACGGGTTGGAGAGATGGCTCAGTGTTTAAGAGCATTTCGTGCTCTTTCTTCCTCCTGTATCCAATTTCAAGCAACCACATAATGGCTCACAAACATCTGCACTGAGGTCTTGTGCCGTCTTTTGCATGCAGAAAGAAGCGCTCGAGAGGTAGCTCAGTGGTTAAGAATCCTGGCTGTCCTTCTAAAGGTCAGAAGTTCGATTCCTGGCAACCACAGTTTTGCTCTCAAAATGAGATTTGGTGCCATCTACTGGCAACAGAAGGAAGAGGCAAAACAGATGGCTCAGTGCTTAAGAGCATTGGCTGCTGAGTTTGATGAGGCCAAGTGCAGACATAGAGTCAGGGCAAAGGCCAGGGCCCACGTTATTGTGACTGAATTGGGCAAACATTTTTAGGATGTTAAAGACTCACAGCTCTATCACCATGAGACATCGTGCTTCAGAGACAACACTAAGGAGAGTAAGGCAAGATGGCTAGAAGAAGAAAACACTGGCATGTTCATGTGCCTTAAAGAGAACTCACAGCCAAGACAATCAAAGGACTACAAACACCGGCAAAATGTTAACCAATTTAAAGCCAGAGAAACAATTTATCCTGACTTCCTCTATCAGGTACATGAACAGCCAATAGGTCCATGGAGACCCCTGTACTCCACATGTTAGGGGAATGCAGATGTGATCCACACACCACATTGAGTAAACCTGGTTTAGTTAAAGAAGTTGAAAAACGGGTCAGAGAGATGCCTCAGTGGTTAAGAGCATTGCCTGCTCTTCCAAAGATCAGAAGTTCGCTTCCTGGACATCACATAATTGCTTCAAAATGAGGTTTGGTGCCCTCTACTGGAAGCAGAAGGAAGAGGCAGGAGAGATGTCTTGGTGGTTAAGAGCATGCCTGCTGAGTTTGATGAGGCCAATTACAGACATACAGCCAGGGCCCAGGTTGTTGGGACTTAATCAGGCAAAACATTTTGTTAGGATAATAAAGACTCACAGCTCTATCACCATGAGCCAGCATGCTTCAGAGACACCACCAAGCAGAGTAAGGCAGGATGGTTAGAAGAAATACTAGCATGTTCATGTGCCTGAAGAAGAACTCACATCCAAGACATACAAAGGAACAAACACCAACAAAAGCTTAACCAATTTAAAGCCAGTGAAACAATTTGTCTAGACCTCCTCTATGAGGTACACGAATGGCCAACAGATCCATGGAGACCCCTGTACTTCAAATGTTAGGAAAATGCAGATGTGATCCACACATCATTGAGTACATCTGGTTTAGGTAAAGAAGTAGAAAAACGGGTTGGAGATATGGCTCAGTGTTTAAGAGCATTTCGTGCTCTTTCTTCCTCCTGTATCCAATTTCAAGCAACCAAATAATGGCTCACAACCATCTGCACTGAGGTCTTGTGCCCTCTTTTGCATACAGAAAGAAGCGCTCGAGAGAGAGCTCACTGGTTAAGAATCCTGGCTGCCCTTCTAAAGGTCAGAAGTTCGATTCCTGGCAACCACAGGTTTGCTCTCAAAATGAGATTTGGTGCCATCTACTGGCAACAGAAGGAAGAGGCAGGAGAGATGGCTCAGTGCTTAAGAGCATTGGCTGCTGAGTTTGATGAGGCCAAGTGCAGACATAGAGTCAGGGCAAAGGTCAGGGCCCACGTTATTGTGACTGAATTGGGCAAACGTTTTTTTAGGATGCTAAAGACTCACAGCTCTATCACCATGAGAAATCGTGCTTCAGAGACAACACTAAGGAGAGTAAGGCAAGATGGCTAGAAGAAGAAAACACTGGCATGTTCATGTGCCTTAAAGAGAACTCACATCCAAGACAATCAAAGGACTACAAACACCAGCAAAATGTTAACCAATTTAAAGCCAGAGAAATAATTTTTCCTGACCTCCTCTATGGTATATGAACAGCCAATAGGTCCATGGAGAAACATGTACTCCACATGTTAGGGGAATGCAGATGTGATCCACACACCACATTGAGTAAACCTGGTTTAGTTAAAGAAGTTCAAAAACGGGTCGGAGAGATGGCTCAGTGGTTAAGAGCATTGCCTTCTCTTCCAAAGATCAGAAGTTCGATTCCTGGACATCACATAATTGCTTCAAAATGAGGTTTGGTGCCCTCTACTGGAAGCAGAAGGAAGAGGCAGGAGAGATGTCTTGGTGGTTAAGAGCATGCCTGCTGAGTTTGATGAGGCCAAGTGCAGACATACAGCCAGTACCCAGGTTCTTGGGACTGAATCAGGCAAAACATTTTGTTAGGATAATAAAGACTCACAGCTCTATCACCATGAGCCAGCATGCTTCAGAGACACCACCAAGCAGAGCAAGGCAAGATGGTTGAAGAAGAAAATACTAGCATGTTCATGTGCCTGAAGAAGAACTCACATCCAAGACATACAAAGGAACAAACACCAACAATAGCTTAACCAATTTCAAGCCAGTGAAACAATTTGTCTAGACCTCCTCTATGAGGTACACGAATGGCCAACAGATCCATGGAGACCCCTGTACTTCAAATGTTAGGAAAATGCAGATGTGATCCACACATCATTGAGTACATCTGGTTTAGGTAAAGAAGTAGAAAAACGGGTTGGAGAGATGGCTCAGTGTTTAAGAGCATTTCGTGCTCTTTCTTCCTCCTGTATCCAATTTCAAGCAACCAAATAATGGCTCACAACCATCTGCACTGTGGTCTTGTGCCCTCTTTTGCATGCAGAAAGAAGCGCTCGAGATATAGTTCAGTGGTTAAGAATCCTGGCTGCCCTTCTAAAGGTCAGAAGTTCGATTCCTGGCAACCACAATTTTGCTCTCAAAATGAGATTTGGTGGTCTCTTCTTGTGATCTCCTGGACCTGCTCTCCCTGCCCCCTATTTCCCTTGGTCCCTGTCTCATTGGGGCTACCAGGAATCCCTGCATAGGTGCTGAGAAGTCCCATCTGGATGGGTGAGTGTGTACTATCCTGGGGCGGACTGTCCCGGTAGAGAGCACAAATGCTCCCCCCCCAGCTCCTGCTGCAAGGCTTTCTTTCCTACACACCCGCCCCCACCCCCACCCCCAAGCCTGCCTTGTCTGTAAGGTCCTTAGCTGTGGAACAGTTTCCTGCCCTTTCACTAAGGCTACCAGCCCAGAGCAGTGAGTGCCTGACTAGAGGGCAGGCCTCAAGGTCCCCGCCAGGGAAAGCGGGCCTCGCTGCTGGGGCTGCAGTCTCTGCTGTGATCTCCTGGACCTGCTCTGCCTGCGCCCTACTTCCCTTTGTCCCTGGCTCATTGGGGCATCCAGGAGTTCCTGTGTAGGTGCCGAGAAGTTTCATCGGGACTGGTGAGTGTGTGCAATCCTGGGGTGGACTGTCCCGGTAGAGAGCACAAACGCCCCTCCCCCAGCTCCTGCTGCAGGGCTTTCTCTCCTACACACCCGCCCCCACCCCCACCCCCAAGCCTGCCTTGTCTGCAAGGTCCTTAGCTGTGGAACAGTTTCCTGCCCTTTCACTAAGGCTACCAGCCCAGAGCAGTGAGTGCCTGACTAGAGGGCAGGCCTCAAGGTCCCCGCCAGGGAAAGCGGGCCCCTGCTGCTGGGGCTGCAGTCTCTGCTGTGATCTCCTGGACCTGCTCTGCCTGCGCCCTACTTCCCTTTGTCCCTGGCTCATTGGGGCATCCAGGAGTTCCTGTGTAGGTGCCGAGAAGTTTCATCGGGACGGGTGAGTGTGTACTATCCTGGGGCGGACGGTCCCGGTAGAGAGCACAAAGGCCCCTACACTAAGGCTACCCAACCAGAGCAGTGAGTGCCTGCCTAGCGGGCAGGCCTCAGCAACCCCCGAAAGGGAGCGCAGGCACCTCCAGCTTGTACTGCAGTGTCGCCTGTGTTCTACTCGACCCCGCCCGACCCCTTGCATTCGGCCTTCTTTACGCGGGTCATTGCAATACCGCGCATCCATGTTTTGGTGTTGAGGAGTTCATCTGGAAGGGAACGGTTCCTGCCCCTACACTGAGGAGATACACCTAGAGAGTTAGTCACAGCAAAGACTGGTCCAAGACATCAGGCCTCTCCTGGCGCCATTTGAAGGAAAAGATGGGCAGGCGCCAATGCAAGAATTTCCCCAACAACTTGAAAGGCAACTTGAGATCACCAGGATCCAGGAATCCCGAAATGAGAAGTGTACACCCTAATCCAGAAGAATTAGAAGAATTCGACTCAAAAGTGAATTTTATGAAAATAATAGAGGACCTTAAACAGGAGGTGAAAAACTGCCACAACCAATTAGAGATTACAAACAAAAAGGTAGAGGAAATGAATAAATCTCTCAAAGATACCCAAGAAAACCAAGAGAAACAAGAAAAAGTAATCAAACAGGTAAGGGAAACGGTTCAAGACTTGAAGAATGAAGTGGAAGTAATAAAGAAAACACAAACCGAGGGAAGGATGGAGATGGAAAATTTGAATAAACGAACAGGAACTACAGAGACAAGTACCACCAACAGATTACAAGAGATAGAAGAAAGAATCTCAGACACTGAAGATACCATAGAGAAAATAAACACTCTCATCAAAGAAAACAGCATAACCAACAAATTCTCATCACAAAACATTCAGGAAATCTGGGACACAATAAAAAGACCAAACCTAAGAATAATAGGGATAGAAGAAGGAGAAGATCTACAGCTCAATGGTCCAGAAAATATATTTAATAAAATTATAGAAGAAAACTTTCCCAACCTTAAGAAAGATATTCCTTTGAAGGTCCAAGAAGCATACAGAACACCAAATCGACTGGATCAAAAAAAAACATCTCCTCGTCATATAATAATCAAAACACAAAACATACAGAATAAAGAAAGAATACTAAGAGCTGCAAAGGAAAAAGGTCGAGTTACCTATAAAGGTAAACCTATCAGACTTACACCTGATTTCTCTATGGAAACCATGAAAGCCAGAAGGTCCTGGATAGATATACTGCAGAAACTACGAGACCATGGATGCAAGCCCAGACTACTATACCCAGCCAAGCTTTCGTTCACTATAAATGGAGAAAACAAAATTTTCCAGGATAAAAACAAATTTAAACAATACGTAGCCACAAATCCAGCCCTTCAGAAAGTAATTGAAGGAAAATCACAAAACAAGGAGTCCAACAATGACCACAATAACTCAGACATCTAATGACCCTTCACCAGCACAACTTGAAGAAGGGAAACACACAAACTCTACTACCAAAAGAAAGAAAGAAAGAAAGGAAAAATGACCAGAGTTAACAACCACTGGTCATTAATATCACTTAATATCAATGGACTCAACTCACCTATAAAGAGGCACAGGCTAAGAGATTGGATACGAAAACAGGATCCAACATTCTGTTGCTTACAAGAAACACACCTCAACCACAAAGACAGACATCTACTCAGAGTAAAGGGCTGGGAAAAGGTATATCAAGCAAACGGACCTAAGAAACAAGCAGGTGTGGCCATACTAATTTCTAAGAAAGTTGACTTCAAACTAAAATCAATCAAAAGAGATGGAGATGGACATTTTTTACTCATAACAGGAACAATTCACCAGGATGAAGTCTCAATCCTTAATATATATGCCCCTAATATAAAAGCACCCACTTATGTAAAAGAAACGTTATTAAAACTCAAGGCAGTCATCAAACCACACACACTAATAGTAGGAGATTTCAACACTCCTCTCTCACCAATGGACAGGTCAATCAGACAGAAACCTAACAGAGAAATAAGAGGATTAAGGGAGGTAATGAATCAAATGGACTTAACAGACATCTATAGAACATTCCACTCAAATAAGAAAAAATATACCTTCTTCTCTGCAGCTCATGGAACCTTCTCGAAAATAGACCACATACTCGGTAACAAAGCAAACTTACACAGTTACAAAAAAATATCGGTAACCACCTGTGTCTTATCAGATCACCATGGATTAAAGTTAGAATTCAACAACAATGCTATCCCCAGAAAGCCTATGAACTCATGGAAATTGGACAGTCAACTACTGAACCACACCTGGATCAAGGAAGAAATAAAGAAAGAAATTAAAGTCTTTCTTGAATTCAATGAAAACGAAGACTCAACATACTCAAATCTATGGGACACTATGAAAGCAGTGCTAAGAGGAAAGTTCATAGCATTAAGTGCCCACTTAAAGAAAACGGAGAAAGCACACATTGGAGACCTAATAGCCCACCTTAAAGCTTTAGAAAGAAAAGAAGCAGACTCACCTAGGAGAAGTAGAAGACTGGAAATAATCAAATTGAGGGCTGAAATCAACAAAATAGAAACACAGAAAACAATCCAAAGAATCAATGAAACAAAAAGCTGGTTCTTGGAGAAAATCAATAAGATTGATAAACCCCTATCCAAACTAATCAAACGGCGGAGAGAGAATACGCAAATTAACAAAATCAGAAACGAAAAGGGAGACATAACCACAGACACAGACGAAATTCAGAGAATCATTAGATCTTACTACAAAAACCTGTATGCCACAAAATTGGAAAATGTAAAAGAAATGGACACTTTTTTAGATAAGTACCATATACCAAAGTTAAACCAGGACCAGGTGAACAATCTAAATAGACCTGTTAGTCGCGAAGAATTAGAAGTTGTTATAAAAAACCTCCCACCAAAAAAAGCCCAGGTCCAGACGGCTTTAATGCAGAATTCTACCAGAACTTCCAAGAAGACCTAATACCTATACTCCTTAATGTATTTCACAATATTGAAACAGAGAAGTCATTGCCAAATTCCTTTTATGAAGCTGAAGTTACTCTGATACCAAAACCACACAAAGACACAACCAAGAAAGAGAACTACAGGCCAATCTCACTTATGAACATCGACGCAAAAATACTCAATAAAATACTGGCAAACCGATTCCAAGAACACATTAGAAAAATTATCCATTATGATCAAGTAGGCTTCATCCCAGAGATGCAGGGCTGGTTCAACATACGAAAATCTATCAATGTAATCCATCATATAAATAATCTGAAAGAAAAAAACCATATGATCATTTCATTAGATGCGGAAAAAGCATTTGACAAAATTCAACATCCCTTTATGATAAAGGTCTTAGAGAGATTAGGAATACAAGGGTCGTTCCTAAATATAATAAAAGCTATTTATAGCAAGCCGTCAGCTAACATCAAATTAAATGGAGAGAAACTCAAAGCTATTCCACTAAAATCAGGAACACGACAAGGTTGTCCACTCTCTCCATACCTCTTTAATATAGTGCTTGAAATTCTAGCAATAGCAATAAGACAACATAAGGGGATCAAAGGGATTCAAATCGGAAAGGAAGAAGTTAAACTTTCATTATTTGCAGACGATATGATAGTGTACATAAGCGACCCCAAAAACTCCAGCAAAGAACTCCTTCAGCTGATAAACACCTTTAGTAGCGTTGCAGGATACAAGATCAATTCCAAAAAATCAGTTGCCCTCCTATACACAAAGGATAAGGAAGCAGAGATGGAAATCAGAGAAGCATCACCCTTCACGATAGCCACAAATAGCATAAAATATCTTGGGGTAACCCTAACCAAGGAAGTAAAGGATCTATTTGACAAGAACTTTAAGTCAAAGAAGAAAGAAATTGAGGAGGATACCAGAAAATGGAAGGATCTCCTTTGCTCTTGGATAGGGAGGATCAACATAGTAAAAATGGCAATTCTACCAAGGGCAATTTATAGATTCAATGCAATCCCCATTAAAATCCCATCAAAATTCTTCACAGATCTTGAGAGGACAATAATCAACTTTATATGGAGAAACAAAAAACCCAGGATAGCCAAAACAATCTTATATAATAAAGGATCGTCTGGAGGCATTACCATCCCTGACCTCAAACTCTATTACAGAGCCTCAGTATTGAAAACAGCTTGGTATTGGCATAAAAACAGAGAAGTCGATCAATGGAACCGAGTAGAAGACCCTGATTTTAACCCACAAACTTATGAACACCTAATTTTTGATAAAGGAGCTAAAAGTATTCAATGGAAAAAAGAGAGCATCTTCAACAAATGGTGCTGGCAGAACTGGTTGTCAACGTGTAGAAGAATGAAAATAGATCCATATCTATCACCATGCACAAAACTCAAGTCCAAATGGATTAAAGACCTCAATATTAGTCTGAACACACTGAACCTGATAGAAGAAAAAGTTGGAAGTACTCTACAACATATGGGTACAGGAGATCACTTCCTACGTTTATCCCCAGCAGCACAGACATTAAGGGCAACATTGAATAAATGGGACCTCCTGAAACTGAGTAGCTTCTGTAAAGCAAAGGACACTGTCACTAAGACAAAAAGGCAACCCACTGACTGGGAGAAGATCTTCACCAACCCTGCAACAGACAAAGGTCTGATCACCAAAATATATAAAGAACTCAAGAAACTAAACTTTAAAATGCTAATGAACCCAATAAAAAGATGGGGCACTGATCTGAACAGAGAATTCTCAACAGAAGAAATTCAAATGGCCAAAAGACACCTAAGGTCATGCTCAACCTCCTTAGCGATAAGGGAAATGCAAATTAAAACAACTTTGAGATACCATCTTACACCTGTCAGAATGGCTAAAATCAAAAACACCAATGATAGCCTTTGCTGGAGAGGTTGTGGAGAAAGAGGCACACTCATTCATTGCTGGTGGGAATGCAAACTTGTGCAACCACTTTGGAAATCAGTGTGGCGATTTCTCAGGAAATTTGGGATCAACCTACCCCAAGATCCAGTAATACCACTATTGGGAATATACCCAAGAGATGCCACATCAAATGACAAAAGTATCTGTTCAACTATGTTCATAGCAGCATTGTTTGTAATAGCCAAAACCTGGAAACAACCTAGATGCCCTTCAATGGAGGAATGCATGAAGAAAGTGTGGAATATATACATATTAGAGTACTACTCAGCAGTAAAAAACAATGACTTCTCGAATTTTGCGTGCAAATGGATGGAAATAGAAAACACTATCCTGAGTGAGGTATCCCAGTCCCAAAAAGAGGAACATGGGATGTACTCACTCATAATCGGTTGCTAGCCATAAATAAAAGACATTAAGCATATAATGTGTGATCCTATTGAAGTTAAATAAGAAAGTGAACACAAAGAAAATCATATAGTCATCCGCATGGAGAGGGGGAAGTAGACAAGATTGCAGGGCAAAAACTGGGAACTTGCGCGTGAGGTGGCATGGGGCAAAGGGGAAATGGGATGAGAAATATGAGAAGGGGAGGATGGGAGGAGCTCGGGGGATTGGGATGGTTGGGATATAGAAAGGATGGATACGGGAGCAGCGAAGTATATATCCTATCTAAGGGAGCCATCTTAGGGTTGGCAAGAGACTTGACTCTAGAGGGGTTCGCAGGTGTACAGGAATATGTCCCCAGCTGGTACCTTGGGCAACTAAGGAGAGGGAACCTGAAATGACCCTATCCTATACTGATGAATATCTTGCATATCACCTTAGAACCTTCATCTGGCGATGGATCGAGGTAGAGACAGATTCTCAATTTGGAGCAACGGTCTGAGCTCTTAAGGTCCAAAGGAGAGTAAGGCAAGATGGCTAGAAGAAGAAAACACTGGCATGTTCATGTGCCTTAAAGAGAACTTACATCCAAGACAATCAAGGACTACAAACACCAGCAAAATGGTAACCAATTTAAAGCCAGAGAAACAATTTATCCTGACCTCCTCTATCAGGTACATGAACAGCCAATAGGTCCATGGAGACCCCTGTACTCCACATGTTAGGGGAATGCAGATGTGATCCACACACCACATTGAGTAAACCTGGTTTAGTTAAAGAAGTTGAAAAACGGGTCGGAGAGTTGGCTCAGTGGTTAAGAGCATTGCCTGCTCTTCCAAAGATCAGAAGTTCGATTCCTGGACATCACATAATTGCTTCAAAATGAGGTTTGGTGCCCTCTACTGGAAGCAGAAGGAAGAGGCAGGAGAGATGTCTTGGTGGTTAAGAGCATGCTTGCTGAGTTTGATGAGGCCAAGTGCAGACATACAGCCAGGACCCAGGCTGTTGGTCTGAATCAGGCAAAACATTTTGTTAGGATAATAAAGACTCACAGCTCTATCACCATGAGCCAGCATGCTTCAGAGACACCACCAAGCAGAGTAAGGCAGGATGGTTAGAAGAAGAAAATACTAGCATGTTCATGTGCCTGAAGAAGAACTCACATCCAAGACATACAAAGGAACAAACACCAACAAAAGCTTAACCAATTTAAAGCCAGTGAAACAATTTGTCTAGACCTCCTCTATGAGGTACACGAATGGCCAACAGATCCATGGAGACCCCTGTACTTCAAATGTTAGGAAAATGCAGATGTGATCCACACATCATTGAGTACATCTGGTTTAGGTAAAGAAGTAGAAAAACGGGTTGGAGAGATGGCTCAGTGTTTAAGAGCATTTCGTGCTCTTTCTTCCTCCTGTATCCAATTTCAAGCAACCACATAATGGCTCACAACCATCTGCACTGAGGTCTTGTGCCCTCTTTTGCATGCAGAAAGAAGCGCTCGAGAGATAGCTCAGTGGTTAAGAATCCTGGCTGCCCTTCTAAAGGTCAGAAGTTCGATTCCTGGCAACCACAGTTTTGCTCTCAAAATGAGATTTGGTGCCATCTACTGGCAACAGAAGGAAGAGGCAGGAGAGATGGCTCAGTGCTTAAGAGCATTGGCTGCTGAGTTTGATGAGGCCAAGTGCAGACATAGAGTCAGGGCAAAGGCCAGGGCCCACGTTATTGTGACTGAATTGGGCAAACGTTTTTTTAGGATGTTAAAGACTCACAGCTCTATCACCATGAGACATCGTGCTTCAGGGACAACACTAAGGAGAGTAAGGCAAGATGGCTAGAAGAAGAAAACACTGGCATGTTCATGTGCCTTAAAGAGAACTTACATCCAAGACAATCAAGGACTACAAACACCATCAAAATGTTAACCAATTTAAAGCCAGAGAAACAATTTATCCTGACTTCCTCTATCAGGTACATGAACAGCCAATAGGTCCATGGAGACCCCTGTACTCCACATGTTAGGGGAATGCAGATGTGATCCACACACCACATTGAGAAAACCTGGTTTAGTTAAAGAAGTTGAAAAACGGGTCGGAGAGATGGCTCAGTGGTTAAGAGCATTGCCTGCTCTTCCAAAGATCAGAAGTTCGATTCCTGGACATCACATAATTGCTTCAAAATGAGGTTTGGTGCCCTCTACTGGAAGCAGAAGGAAGAGGCAGGAGAGATGTCTTGGTGGTTAAGAGCACGCCTGCTGAGTTTGACGAGGCCAAGTGCAGACATACAGCCAGGACCCAGGTTGTTGTGACTGAATCAGGCAAAACATTTTGTTAGGATAATAAAGACTCACAGCTCTATCACCATGAGCCAGCATGCTTCAGAGACACCACCAAGCAGAGTAAGGCAGGATGGTTAGAAGAAGAAAATACTAGCATGTTCATGTGCCTGAAGAACTCACATCCAAGACATACAAAGGAACAAACACCAACAAATGCTTAACCAATTATAAGCCAGTGAAACAATTTGTCTACACCTCACCTATGAGGTACACGAAGGCCAACAGATCCATGGAGACCCCTGTAATTCAAATGTTAGGAAAATGCAGATGTGATCCACACATCATTGAGTACATCTGGTTTAGGTAAAGAAGTAGAAAAACGGGTTGGAGAGATGGCTCAGTGTTTAAGAGCATTTCGTGCTCATTCTTCCTCCTGTATCCAATTTCAAGCAACCACATAATGGCTCACAACCATCTGCACTGAGGTCTTGTGCCCTCTTTTGCATGCAGAAAGAAGCGCTCGAGAGATAGCTCAGTGGTTAAGAATCCTGGCTGCCCTTCTAAAGGTCAGAAGTTCGATTCCTGGCAACCACAGTTTTGCTCTCAAAATGAGATTTGGTGCCATCTACTGGCAACAGAAGGAAGAGGCAGGAGAGATGGCTCAGTGCTTAAGAGCATTGGCTGCTGTGTTTGATGAGGCCAAGTGCAGACATAGAGTCAGGGCAAAGCCAAGGGCCCACGTTATTGTGACTGAATTGGGCAAAGGTTTTTTTAGCATGTTAAAGACTCACAGCTTAATCACCATGAGACATCGTGCTTCAGAGACAACACAAAGGAGAGTAAGGCAAGATGGCTAGAAGAAGAAAACATTGGCATGTTCATGGGCCTTAAAGAGAACTCACATCCAAGACAATCAAAGGACTACAAACACCAGCAAAATGTTAACCAATTTAAAGCCAGAGAAACAATTTATCCTGATCTCTTCTATGAGGTACATGAACAGCCAATAGGACCATGGAGACCACTGTACTCCACATGTTAGGGGAATGCAGATGTGATCCACACACCACATTGAGTAAACCAGGTTTAGTTAAAGAAGTTCAAAAACGGGTCGGAGAGATGGCTCAGTGTTTAAGAACATTGCCTGCTCTTTCAAAGATCAGAAGTTCGATTCCTGGACATCACATAATTGCTTCAAAATGAGGTTTGGTGGCCTCTACTGGAAGCAGAAAGAAGAGGCAGGAGAGATGTCTTGGTGGTTAAGAGCATGCCTGCTGAGTTTGATGAGGCCAGGGCCCAGGTTTTTGGGACTGAATCAGGCAAAACATTTTGTTAGGATAATAAAGACTCACAGCTCTATCACCTTGAGCCAGCATGCTTCAGAGACACCACCATGCAGAGTAAGGCAGGATGGTTAGAAGAAGAAATTAGTAGCATGTTCATGTGCCTGAAGAACTCACATCCAAGACATACAAAGGAACAAACCCCAACAAAAGCTTAACCAATTTAAAGCCAGTGAAACAATTTGTCTACACCTCCTCTATGAGGTACATGAATGGCCAACAGATCCATGGAGACCCCTGTACTTCAAATGTTAGGAAAATACAGATGTGATCCACACATCATTTAGTACATCTGGTTTAGGTAAAGAAGTAGAAAAACGGGTTGGAGAGATGGCTCAGTGTTTAAGAGCATTTCGTGCTCTTTCTTCCTCCTATATCCAATATCAACCAACCACATAATGGCTCACAACCATCTGCACTGAGGTCTTGTGCCCTCTTTTGCATGCAGAAAGACGCGCTCGAGAGATAGCTCAGTGGTTAAGAATCCTGGCTGCCCTTCTAAAGGTCACAAGTTCGATTCCTGGCAACCACAGTTTTGCTCTCAAAATGAGATTTGGTGCCATCTACTGGCAACAGAAGGAAGAGGCAAGAGAGATGTCTCAGTGCTTAAGAGTATTGATTGGCTGCTGAGTTTGATGAGGCCAAGTGCAGACATAGAGTCAGGGAAAAGGCCAGGGCCCACGTTATTGTGACTGAATTGGGCAAACGTTTTTTTTTTGGATGTTAAAGACTCACAGCTCTATCACCATGAGACATCTTGCTCAGAGACAACACTAAGGAGAGTAAGGCAAGATGGCTAGAAGAAGAACACACTGGCATGTTCATGTGCCTTAAAGAGAACTCACATCCAAGACAATCAAAGGACTACAAACACCAGCAAAATGTTAATCAAATTAAAGCCAGAGAAACAATTTAACCTGATTTCCTCTATCAGGTACATGAACAGCCAATAGGTCCATGGAGACACCTGTACTCCACATGTTAGGGGAATGCAGATGTGATCCACACACCACATTGATTAAACCTGGTTTAGTTAAAGAAGTTGAAAAACGGGTAGGGAGATGGCTCAGTGGTTAAGAGCATTGCCTGCTCTTTCAAAGATCAAAAGTTCGATTCCTGGACATCACATAATTGATTCAAAATGAGGTTTGGTGCCCTCTACTGGAAGCAAAAAGAGGCAGGAGAGATGTCTTGGTGGTTAAGAGCATGCCTGCTGAGTTTGATGAGGCCAGGGCCCAGGTTGTTGGGACTGAATCAGGCAAAATATTTTGTTAGGAAAATAAAGACTCAGAGCTCTATCACCATGAGCCAGCATGCTTCAGAGACACCACCAAGCATAGTAAGGCAGGATGGATAGAAGAAGAAAATACTAGCATATTCATGTGCCTGAAGAAGAACTCACATCCAAGACATACAAAGGAACAAACACCAACAAAAGCTTAACCAATTTAAAGCCAGTGAAACAATTTGTCTGCACCTCCTCTCTGAGGTACACAAATGGCCAACAGATACATGGAGACCCCTGAACTTCAAATGTTAGGAAAATGGAGATGTGATCCACACATCATTGAGTACATCTGGTTTAGGTAAAGAAGTAGAAAAACGGGTTGGAGTGAGGTCTCGATGTTTAAGAGCATTTCGTGCTCTTTCATCCTCCTGTATCCAATTTCAAGCAACCACATAATTGCTCACAACCATCTGCACTGAGGTCTTGTGCCCTCTTTTGCATGCAGAAAGAAGCGCTCGAGAGATATCTCAGTGGTTAAAAATCCTGGCTGCCCTTCTAAAGGTCAGAAGTTCGATTCCTGGCAACCACAGTTTTGCTCTCTAAATGAGATTTGGTGCCATCTACTGGCAACAGAAGGAAGAGGCAGAGAGATGGCTCAGTGCTTAAGAGCATTGACTGCTGAGTTTGATGAGGCCAAGTGCAGACATAGAGTCAGGGCAAAGGCCAGAGCCCAGGTTATTGTGACTGAATTGGGCAAACGTTTTTTTAGGATGTTAAAGACTCACAGCTCTATCACCATGAGACATCGTGCTTCAGAGACAACACTAAGGAGAGTAAGGCAAGATGGCTAGAAGAAGAAAACACTGGCATGTTCATGTGCCTTAAAGAGAACTCACATCCAAGACAATCAAAAGACTACAAACACCAGCAAAATGTTAACCAATTTAAAGCCAGAGAAACAATTTATTCTGATCTCCTCTATGAGGTACATGAACAGCCAATAGGTCCATGGAGACCCCTGTACTCCACATGTTAGGGGAATGCAGATGTGATCCACACACCACATTGAGTAAACCTGGTTTAGTTAAAGATGTGGAAAACCGGGTCGGAGAGATGGCTCAGTGGTTAAGAGCATTGCCTGCTCTTCCAAAGATCAGAAGTTCGATACCTGGACATCACATAATTGCTTCAAAATGAGGTTTGGTGCCCTCTACTGGAAGCAGAAGGAAGAGACAGGAGAGATGTCTTGGTGGTTAAAAGCATGCCTGCTGAGTTTGATTGATGGAGGTGGGTCATCTTTCTATCTGTTGTTTCATTGGTTAAGTAATAAAGAAACTGCCTTGGCCCCTTTAATAGGACAGAAAATTAGGTGGGTGGAGTAAACAGACAGAATGCTGGGAGAAAGAAGCCGAGTAAAGGAGTCGCCATGATTCTCCCACTCCAGACAGACACAGGTTAAGATCTTTCCTGGTAAGCCAGCTCGTGGTACTACACAGAATATTAGGAATGGGTTAGATCAATATGTAAGAGCTAGCCAATAAGAGGCCGGAACTAATGGGCCAGGCAGTGTTTAAAAGAATACAGTTTCCATGTAATTATTTAGGGGCATAAGCTAGCCATGTGGGCAGCCGCGTGGCGGGGATGCAGCCTTGCCGCTCTTATTTCAACAGAGTGGCACCCAACGTGCTAATGAACTCCACGTAAAACCTGAGAGGGCTTAAAAAGGACACAGAGAGAATTTAAGACAGCTTTTTGCTGTTTGTGGGTTGCGTGCGGCAAAGAAATTGACCTGACTCAGCAACAGGAAAAATCTGGCTGTTTTACAATGCCGGCTTTCTGGGGTGTGCCGCCATTACGATCTCTGTCTGGCTCCTGTAGGAGACAGAGCTTTTGAAGGGAGCATTTGGAGTAAAGTGCTACGGCTTGCTTGATGGCAATGTGGACTGCTGTGTGCCTGGAACTGTGTGTGACTCAGGGGCACCAAATGGTTCTTATGCAGGAGCAGCTCAGCTCTGCCATGAGGAACTCTGCTGGTCTCAGGCAGGAACTACCATAATTACCATAATAACAGCGCAGTTAAGGTTTAGACTGGGCAGGACACAGGCAGTACCATAATACCTCTAAATGTTGCAACTTACGTTTTTAAGAAGCGCTTAACATTTTTAAAAAATGCTCCTGGATAGTAAAAAAATTACAGATTCACAATAGAACTGATTCAGACACTGTTGGATGAATGTACGTAGGCTTGAGAGAGAGAAAAATATATATATAAAGAATAAAGTTAATGTCTTAAAAAAAGGGTAAAGTCTTTAAAGAGACAGAGTACAGATAGTTATAGATTAAAAGAAATAAAGAAAAATAAGCCACGTAAAAATGGAAAATTCACAGAGAGTCTGGATACTTTGTATTATTGTGTTTTCTTTAAAATTTTTGACTGTACAGGAGCTAAGTACAGAGAGACATTTCATTATATGGGCTGCCAAGCTAAACCAGAATGGACATAAGGGTATTATGATTTCAGAATATGGGTCTAAGGATATGATGCTTTGGAGAAGGTCTTCTTTTGTTTTCACAGAGGATGAGACTCTGTGGATTGCGTCTATCCCAATATGGTATGATAGACCACGCCCTCCTGAAAGGTTGCTGTGAACACCTTCAGAAAATTACTTCACTCAACTGCCAACTGAGATGACCCTGACACACAGGTTACACCATGAAAGATCTGAATAACAGCGCCCCCATTCAGCAGGAAGCAGTTTGGAGAGAAAAAACTGCGCCCATGTTCCCAAAATTGTTTATAAATGTTCTTTTACATTTAAAGGGGGATATGATATAGATATGAATAATTTGCTTTGGTGTGGATTTGAAGGTCAATTTTGTTATATGTATATGCATATTTCTAATCTTGATTAAGGTATTGTGACTGTATAGTTCATTTAAAAATGTAATGTATATAGGTTGTTAATGGATAATCATCGATAATTGTCAAGCTTTTAGTCATGTTAGTTAGATTTTCTAGATCTGCATAGATATATTTCAGCTAGATAGGCATTCTTCATATCTTTCAAAGACTGCAGAATATGGCATTTAATATTTTAATAACTTAGGGCTTTTCATGATAATGAGACACATCTGCTCCTGGCAGCACCAATCTACTTCAAGAGGAAGATGGGCACCGAAGAGGCTCCTTATGGAGTTTGATAGCCATTTGGCAAGAAACTGCTCTTGCCTGGACTGTTGCATAAACTGGACACAGAGAACCCGCAGAAAGAGGACTGCTGAACTTGCCTAAAGGTGAGATGATCTTTCGGGGTTCCTGACTCATGAAAGAGTCTGCGAGACATTCTGCAGGACACAGCAGAAAATGACTGAACTGTCTTTGGAATTTCCTGCTTCATGAAAATGTGTCTGCTGGATACTATGGGCCTGTAGGCCGAAGATGGATGCCCCAACGGTACAAAAGAACTTTGGGTGACTGTCCAGGCAGCGAGATGTCTCTGTCATTTCTAAAGTTTGATGTTTCTTATTTCTTGTTTACTTAGGTAATATTATATCCTTCTGGAGTCTTTGATGGAGTTGAAGAAAGGTTAGTTATAGTTATAGTTTTCCTTAGTTATGATAAAAGATAAAATAGATATAAATATTGTAACTGGAATTCTTGTTTGATAACTGTTTTTTTATATGTAAACTTACTATGTTAAAGTGAAAGCCTTTCTTTTTTGTTTAAACAGAAAAAGGGGAAATGATGGAGGTGGGTCATCTATCTATCTGTTGTTTCATTGGTAGAGTAATAAAGAAACTGCCTTGGCCCCTTTAATAAGACAGAAAATTAGGTGGGTGGAGTAAACAGACAGAATGCTGGGAGAAAGAAGCCAAGTAAAGGAGTCGCCATGATTCTCCCACTCCACACAGACGCAGGTTAAGATCTTTCCAGGTAAGCCAGCTCGTGGTACTACACAGAATATTAGGAATGGGTTAGACCAATATGTAAGAGCTAGCCAATAAGAGGCCGGAACTAATGGGCCAGGCAGTGTTTAAAAGAACAGTTTCCATGTAATTACTTAGGGGCATAAGCTAGCCATGTGGGCAGCCGGGGGTGCGGGGATACAGCCCTGCCGCTCTTATTTCAACATTTGATGAGGCCAATTGCAGACATACAGCCAGGGCCCAGGTGGTTGGGACTGAATCAGGCAAAACATTTTGTTAGGATAATAAAGACTCACAGCTCTATCACCATGAGCCAGCATGCTTCAGAGACACCACCAAGCAGAGTAAGGCAAGATGGTTAGAAGAAGAAAATACTAGCAAGTTCATGTGCCTGAAGAAGAACCCACATCCAAGACATACAAAGGAACAAACACCAACAAAAGCTTAAGCAATTTAAAGCCAGTGAAACAATTTGTCTACACCTCCTCTATGAGGTACACGAATGGCCAACAGATCCATGGAGACCCCTGTACTTCAAATGTTAGGAAAATGCAGATGTGATCCACACATCATTGAGTACATCTGGTTTAGGTAAAGAAGTAGAAAAACGGGTTGGAGAGATGGCTCAGTGTTTAAGAGCATTTCTTGCTCTTTCTTCCTCCTGTATCCAATTTCAAGCAACCACATAATGGCTCACAACCATCTGCACTGAGGTCTTGTGCCCTCTTTTGCATGCAGAAAGAAGCGCTCGAGAGATAGCTCAGTGGTTAAAAATCCTGGCTGCCCTTCTAAAGGTCAGAAGTTCGATTCATGGCAACCACAGTTTTGCTCTCAAAATGAGATTTGGTGCCATCTACTGGTAACAGAAGGAAGAGGCAGAGAGATGGCTCAGTGCTTAAGAGCATTGACTGCTGAGTTTGATGAGGCCAAGTGCAGACATAGAGTCAGGGCAAAGGCCAGGGCCCAGGTTATTGTGACTGAATTGGGCAAACGTTTTTTTAGGATGTTAAAGACTCACAGCTCTATCACCATGAGACATCGTGCTTCAGAGACAACACTAAGGAGAGTAAGGCAAGATGGCTAGAAGAAGAAAACACTGGCATGTTCATGTGCTTTAAAGAGAACTCACATCCAAGACAATCAAAGGACTACAAACACCAGCAAAATGTTAACCAATTTAAAGCCAGAGAAACAATTTATCCTGACCTCCTCTATGAGGTACATGAACAGCCTATATGTCCATGGAGACGCCTGTACTCCACATGTTAGGGGAATGCAGATGTGATCCACACACCACATTGTGTATACCTGGTTTAGTTAAAGAAGTTGAAAAACGGGTCGGAGAGATGGCTCAGTGGTTAAGAGCATTGCCTGCTCTTCCAAAGATCAGAAGTTCGATTACTGGACATCACATAATTGCTTCAAAATGAGGTTTGGTGCCCTCTACTGGAAGCAGAAGGAAGAGGCAGGAGAGATGTCTTGGTGGTTAAGAGCATGCCTGCTGAGTTTGATGAGGCCAAGTGAAGACATACAGCCAGGGCCCAGGTTGTTGGGACTGAATCAGGCAAAACATTTTGTTAGGATAATAAAGACTCACAGCTCTATCACCATGAGCCAGCATGCTTCAGTGACACCACAAAGCAGAGTAAGGCAGGATGGTTAGAAGAAGAAAATACTAGCATGTTCATGTGCCTGAAGAACTCACACCCAAGACATACAAAGGAACAAACACCAACCAAAGCTTAACAAATTTAAAGCCAGTGAAACAATTTGTCTACACCTCCGCTATGAGGTACACGAATGGCCAACAGATCCATGGAGACCCCTGTACTTCAAATGTTAGGAAAATGCAGATGTGATCCACACATCATTGAGTATATCTGGTTTAGGTAAAGAAGTAGAAAAACGATTTGGAGAGATGGCACAGTGTTTAAGAGCATTTTGTGCTCTTTCATCTTCCTGATTCAATTTCAAGCAACCACATAATTTCTCACAACCATCTGCACTGAGGTCTTGTGCCCTCTTTTGGATGCAAAAGAAGCGCTCGAGAGATAGCTCAGTGGTTAAGAATCCTGGCTGCCCTTGTAAAGGTCAGAAGTTCGATTCCTGGCAACCACAGTTTTGCTCTCAAAAATGAGATTTGGTGCCATCTACTGGCAACAGAAGGAAGAGGCAGGAGAGATGGCTCATTGCTTAAGAGCATTGGCTGCTGAGTTTGATGAGGCCAATTGCAGACATAGAGTCAGGGCAAAGGCCAGGGCGCACATTATTGTGACTGAATTGGGCAAAGGTTTTTTTAGGATGTTAAAGACTCACAGCTCTATCACCATGAGACATCGTGCTTCAGAGACAACACTAAGGAGAGTAAGGCAAGATGGCTAGAAGAAGATAACACTGGCATGTTCATGTGCCTTAAAGAGAACTCACATACAAGACAATCAAAGGACTACAAACACCAGCAAAATGTTAACCAATTTAAAGCCAGACAAACAATTTATCCTGACCTCCTCTATCAGGTACATGAACAGCCAATAGGTCCATGGAGACACCTGTACTACACATGTTAGTGGAATGCAGATGTGATCCACACACCACATCGAGTAAACCTGGTTTAGTTAAAGAAGTTGAAAATCGGGTCGGAGAGATGGCTCAGTGGTTAAGAGCATTGCCTGCTCTTCCAAAGATCAGAAGTTCGATTCCTGGACATCACATAATTGCTTCAAAATGAGGTTTGGTGCCCTCTACTGGAAGCAGAAGGAAGAGGCAGGAGACATGTCTTGGTGGTTAAGAGCATGCCTGCTGAGTTTGATGAGGCCAAGTGCAGACATACAGACAGGGCCCAGGCTGTTGGGACTGAATCAGGCAAATATTATGTTACGATAATAAAGCCTCACAGCTCTATCACCATGAGCCAGCATGCTTCAGAGAGACCACCAAGCAGAGTAAGTCAAGATGGTTAGAAGAAGAAAATACTAGCACGTTCATGTGCCTGAAGAAGAACTCACATCCAAGACATACAAAGGAACAAACACCAACAAAAGCTTAACCAATTTAAAGCCAGTGAAACAATTTGTCTAGACCTCCTCTATGAGGTACACGAATGGCCAACAGATCCATGGAGACCCCTGTACTTCAAATGTTGGGAAAATATATTTGTGATCCACACATCATTGAGTACATCTGGTTTAGGTAAAGAAGTAGAAAAACGGGTTGGAGAGATGGCACAGTGTTTAAGAACATTTTGTGCTCATTCATCTTCCTGTATTCAATTTCAAGCAACCACATAATGGTTCACAACCATCTGCACTGAGGTCTTGTGCCGTGTTTTGGATGCAGAAAGAAGCGCTCGAGATATAGCTGAGTGGTTAAGAATACTGGCTGCCCATTTAAATGTCAGAAGTTTGATTCCTGGCAACCCCAGTTTTGCTCTCAAAATGAGATTTGGTACCATCTACTGGCAACAGAAGGAAGAGGCAGGAGAGATGGCTCAGTGCTTAAGAACATTGCCTGCTGAGTTTGATGAGGCCAAGTGCAGACATAGAGTCAGGGGAAAGGCCAGGGACCACGTTATTGTGACTGAATTAGGAAAACGATTTTTAGGATGTTAAAGACTCACAGCTCTATCACCATGAGCCATAGTGCTTCAGAGACAACACTAAGGAGAGTAAGGCAAGATGGCAAGAAGAAGAAAACACTGATATGTTCATGTGCCTTAAAGAGAACTCACATCCAAGACAATCAAAGGACTACAAACACCAGCAAAATGTTAACCAATTTAAAGCCAGAGAAACAATTTATCATGATCTCCTCTATCAGGTACATAAACAGCCAATAGGTCCATGGAGACCCCTGTACTCCACATGTTAGGGGAAAGCAGATGTGATCCACAAACCACATTGAGTAAAACTGGTTTAGTTAAAGAAGTTGAAAAACGCGTCGCAGAGATGGCTCAGTGGTTAAGAGCATTGCCTGCTCTTCCAAAGATCAGAAGTTTGATTCCTGTACATCACATAATTCCTTCAAAATGAGGTTTGGTGCCCTCTACTGGAAGCAGAAGGAAGAGGCAGGAGAGATGTCTTGGTGGTTAAGAGCATGCCTGCTGAGTTTGATGAGGCCAAGTGCAGACATACAGCCAGGGCCCAGGTTGTTGGGACTGAATCAGGCAAAACATTTTGTTAGGATAATAAAGACTCACAGCTCTATCACCACGAGCCATCAAGCTCTAGAGACATCACCAAGCAGAGTAAGGCAGGATGGTTAGAAGAAGAAAATACTAGCATGTTCATGTGCCTGAAGAAGAACTCACATCCAAGACATACAAAGGAACAAACACCAACAAAAGCTTTACCAATTTAAAGCCAGTGAAACAATTTGTCTACACCTCCTCTATGAGGTACACGAATGGCCAACAGATCCATAGAGACCACTGTACTTCAAATGTTAGGAAAATGCAGATGTGATCCACACATCATTGAGTACATCTGGTTTAGGTAAAGAAGTAGAAAAACGGGTTGGAGAGATGGCTGAGTGTTTAAGAGCATTTCGTGCTCTTTCTTCCTCCTGTATCCAATTTCAAGCACCACATAATGGCTCACAACCATCTGCACTGAAGTCTTGTGCCATCTTTTGCATGCAGAAAGAAGCGCTCGAGAGATAGCTCAGTGGTTAAGAATCCTGGCTGCCCTTCTAAAGGTCAGAAGTTCGATTCCTGGCAACCACAGTTTTGCTCTCAAAATGAGATTTGGGGCCATTTACTGGCAACAGAAGGAAGAGGCAGGAGATATGGCTCAGTGCTTAAGAGCATTGGCTGCTGAGTTGGATGAAGCCAAGTGCAGACATAGAGTCAGGGCAAAGGCCAGGGCCCACGTTTTTGTGACTGAATTGGGCAAACGTTTTTTTAGGATGTTAAAGACTCACAGCTCTATCACCATGAGACATCGTGCTTCAGAGACAACACTAAGGAGAGTAAGGCAAGATGGCTAGAAGAAGAAAACACTGGCATGTTCATGTGCCTTAAAGAGAACTCACATCCAAGACAATCAAAGGACTACAAACACCAGCAAAATGTTAACCAATTTAAAGCCAGAGAAACAATTTATCCTGACCACCTCTATCAGGTACATGAACAGCCAATAGGTCCATGGAGACCCCTGTATTCCACATGTTAGGGGAATGCAGATGTGATCCACACACCACATTGAGTAAACCTGGTTTAGTTAAAGAAGTTGAAAAACGGGTCGGAGAGATGGCTCAGTGGTTAAGAGCATTGCCTTCTCTTCCAAAGATCAGAAGTTCGATTCCTGGACATCACATAATTGCTTCAAAATGATGTCAGGTGCCCTCTACTGGAAGCAGAAGGAAGAGGCAGGAGAGATGTCTTGGTGGTTAAGAGCATGCCTGCTGAGTTTGATGAGGCCAAGAGAAGACATACAGCCAGGGCCCAGGTTGTTGGGACTGAATCAGGCAAAATATTTTGTTAGGATAATAAAGACTCACAGCTCTATCACCATGAGCCAGCATGCTTCAGTGACACCACAAAGCAGAGTAAGGCAGGATGGTTAGAAGAAGAAAATACTAGCATGTTCATGTGCCTGAAGAACTCACACCCAAGACATACAAAGGAACAAACACCAACCAAAGCTTAACAAATTTAAAGCCAGTGAAACAATTTGTCTACACCTCCGCTATGAGGTACACGAATGTCCAACAGATCCATGGAGACCCCTGTACTTCAAATGTTAGGAAAATGCAGATGTGATCCACACATCATTGAGTATATCTGGTTTAGGTAAAGAAGTAGAAAAACGATTTGGAGAGATGGCACAGTGTTTAAGAGCGTTTTGTGCTCTTTCATCTTCCTGTATTCAATTTCAAGCAACCACATAATTGCTCACAACCATCTGCACTGAGGTCTTGTGCCCTCTTTTGGATGCAAAAGAAGCGCTCGAGAGATAGCTCAGTGGTTAAGAATCCTGGCTGCCCTTGTAAAGGTCAGAAGTTCGATTCCTGGCAACCACAGTTTGGTTCTCAAAAATGAGATTTGGTGCCATCTACTGGCAACAGAAGGAAGAGGCAGGAGAGATGGCTCATTGCTTAAGAGCATTGGCTGCTGAGTTTGATGAGGCCAATTGCAGACATAGAGTCAGGGCAAAGGCCCGTGCCCACATTATTGTGACTGAATTGGGCAAAGGTTTTTTTAGGATGTTAAAGACTCACAGCTATATCACCATGAGACATCGTGCTTCAGAGACAACACTAAGGAGAGTAAGGCAAGATGGCTAGAAGAAGAAAACACTGGCATGTTCATGTGCCTTAAAGAGAACTCACATCCAAGACAATCAAAGGACTACAAACACCAGCAAAATATTAACCAATTTAAAGCCAGACAAACAATTTATCCTGACCTCCTCTATCAGGTACATGAACAGCCAATAGGTCCATGGAGACACCTGTACTCCACATGTTAGTGGAATGCAGATGTGATCCACACACCACATCGAGTAAACCTGGTTTAGTTAAAGAAGTTGAAAATCGGGTCGGAGAGATGGCTCAGTGGTTAAGAGCATTGCCTGCTCTTCCAAAGATCAGAAGTTCGATTCCTGGACATCACATAATTGCTTCAAAATGAGGTTTGGTGCCCTCTACTGGAAGCAGAAGGAAGAGGCAGGAGAGATGTCTTGGTGGTTAAGAGCATGCCTGCTGAGTTTGATGAGGCCAAGTGCAGACATACAGCCAGGGCCCAGGCTGTTGGGACTGAATCAGGCAAACATTATGTTACGATAATAAAGCCTCACAGCTCTATCACCATGAGCCAGCATGCTTCAGAGAGACCACCAAGTAGAGTAAGTCAAGATGGTTAGAAGAAGAAAATACTAGCATGATCATGTGCTTGAAGAAGAACTCACATCCAAGACATACAAAGGAACAAACACCAACAAAAGCTTAACCAATTTAAAGCCAGTGAAACAATTTGTCTAGACCTCCTCTATGAGGTACACGAATGGCCAACAGATCCATGGAGACCCCTGTACTTCAAATGTTGGGAAAATATATTTGTGATCCACACATCATTGAGTACATCTGGTTTAGGTAAAGAAGTAGAAAAACGGGTTGGAGAGATGGCACAGTGTTTAAGAGCATTTCGTGCTCATTCATCTTCCTGTATTCAATTTCAAGCAACCACATAATGGTTCACAACCATCTGCACTGAGGTCTTGTGCCGTGTTTTGGATGCAGAAAGAAGCGCTCGAGATATAGCTCAGTGGTTAAGAATACTGGCTGCCCATTTAAATGTCAGAAGTTTGATTCCTGGCAACCCCAGTTTTGCTCTCAAAATGAGATTTGGTACCATCTACTGGCAACAGAAGGAAGAGGCAGGAGAGATGGCTCAGTGCTTAAGAGCATTGCCTTCTGAGTTTGATGAGGCCAAGTGCAGACATAGAGTCAGGGGAAAGGCCAGGGCCCACGTTATTGTGACTGAATTAGGAAAACGATTTTTAGGATGTTAAAGACTCACAGCTCTATCACCATGAGCCATAGTGCTTCAGAGACAACACTAAGGAGAGTAAGGCAAGATGGCAAGAAGAAGAAAACACTGATATGTTCATGTGCCTTAAAGAGAACTCACATCCAAGACAATCAAAGGACTACAAACACCAGCAAAAGGTTAACCAATTTAAAGCCAGAGAAACAATTTATCCTGACCACCTCTATGAGGTACATGAACAGCCAATAGGTCCATGGAGACCCCTGTATTCCACATGTTAGGGGAATGCAGATGTGATCCACACACCACATTGAGTAAACCTGGTTTAGTTAAAGAAGTTGAAAAACGGGTCGGAGAGATGGCTCAGTGGTTAAGAGCATTGCCTTCTCTTCCAAAGATCAGAAGTTCGATTCCTGGACATCACATAATTGCTTCAAAATGATGTCAGGTGCCCTCTACTGGAAGCAGAAGGAAGAGGCAGGAGAGATGTCTTGGTGGTTAAGAGCATGCCTGCTGAGTTTGATGAGGCCAAGTGCAGACATACAGCCAGGGCCCAGGTTGTTGGGACTGAATCAGGCAAAACATTTTGTTAGAGTAATAAAGACTCACAGCTCTATCACCATGAGCCAGCATGCTTCAGAGACACCAACAGGCAGAGCAAGGCAAGATGGTTAGAAGAAGAAAATACTAGCATGTTCATGTGCCTGAAGAAGAACTCACATCCAAGACATACAAAGGAACAAACACCAACAAAAGCTTAACCAATTTAAAGCCAGTGAAATAATTTGTCTAGACCTCCTCTATGAGGTACACGAATGGCCAACAGATCCATGGAGACCCCTGTACTTCAAAGGTTAGGAAAATGCAGATGTGATCCACACATCATTGAGTACATCTGGTTTAGGTAAAGAAGTAGAAAAACGGGTTGGAAGGATGTCTCGGTGTTTAAGAGCATTTCGTGCTCTTTCATCCTCCTGTATCCAATATCAAGAAACCACATAATGGCTCACAACCATCTGCACTGAGGTCTTGTGCCCTCTTTTGCATGCAGAAAGAAGCGCTCGAGAGATAGCTCAGTGGTTAAGAATCCTGGCTGACCTTCCAAAGGTCAGAAGTTCGATTCCTGGCAACCACAGTTTTGCTCTCAAAATGAGATTAGGTGCCATCTACTGGCAACAGAAGGAAGCGGCAGGAGAGATGGCTCAGTGCTTAAGAGCATTGCCTGCTGTTTTTGATGAGGCCAAATGCAGACATAGAGTCAGGGCAAAGGCCAGGGCCCACGTTATTTTGACTGAATTAGGCAAACGTTTTTTTGGATGTTAAAGACTCACAAGTCTCTCACCATGAGACATCGTGCTTCAGAGACAACACTAAAGAGAGTAAGGCAAGATGGCTAGAAGAAGAAAACACTGGCATGTTCATGTGCCTTAAAGAGAACTCACATCCAAGACAATCAAAGGACTACAAACACCAGCAAAATATTAACCAACTTAAAGCCAGGGAAACAATTTATCCTGACCTCCTCTATGAAGTACATGAACAGCCAATAGGTCCATGGAGACCCCTCTACTCCACATGTTAGGGGAATGCAGATGTGATCCACACACCACACTGAGTAAACCTGGTTTAGTTAAAGAAGTTGAAAAACGGGTCGGAGAGTTGGCTCAGTAGTTAAGAGCATTGCGTGCTCTTCCAAAGATCAGAAGTTCTATTCCTGGACATCACAGAATTGCTTCAAACTGAGGTTTGGTGCCCTCTACTGGAAGCAAAAAGAGGCAGGAGAGGTGTCTTGTTGGTTAAGAGCATGCCTGCTGAGTTTGATGAGGCCAGGGCCCAGGTTGTTGGGACTGAATCAGGCAAAACATTTTGTTAGGATAATAAAGACTCACAGCTCTATCACCATGAGCCAGCATGCTTCAGAGACACCACCAAGCAGAGTAAGGCAGGATGGTTAGAAGAAGGAAATACTAGCATGTTCATGTGCCAGAAGAAGAACTCACATCCAAGACATACAAAGGAACAAACACCAACAAAAGCTTAACCAATTTAAAGCCAGTGAAACAATTTTTCTACACCTCCTCTATGAGGTACACGAATGGCCAATAGATCCATGGAGACCCCTGTACTTCAAAGGTTAGGAAAATGCAGATGTGATCCACACATCATTGAGTACATCTGGTTTAGGTAAAGAAGTAGAAAAACGGTTTGGAGAGATGGCTCAGTGTTTAAGATCATTTCGTGCTCTTTCATCCTCCTGTATCCAATTTCAATTAACCACATAATGGCTCACAACCATCTGCACTGAGGTCTTGTGCCCTCTTTTGCATGCAGAAAGAAGCGCTCGAGAGACAGTTTAGTGGTTAAGAATCCTGGCTGCCCTTCTAAAGGTCAGAAGTTCGATTCCTGGCAACCACAGTTTTGCTCTCAAAATGAGATTTGGTGCCATCTACTGGCAACAGAAGGAAGAGGCAGAAGAGATGGCTCAGTGCTTAAGAGCATTGGCTGCTGAGTTTGATGAGGCCATGTGCAGACATAGAGTCAGGGCAAAGGCCAGGGCCCACGTTATTGTGACTGAATTGGGCAAACGTTTTTTTAGGATGTTAAAGACTCACAGCTCTATCACCATGAGACATCGTGCTTCAGAGACAACACTTAGGGGAGTAAGGCAAGATGGCTAGAAGAAGAAAACACTGGCATGTTCATGTGCCTTAAAGAGAACTCACAGCCAAGACAATCAAAGGACTACAAACACCAGCAAAATGTTAACCAATTTAAAGCCAGAGAAAAAATTTATCCTGACCTCCTCTATCAGGTACATGAACAGCCAATAGGTCCATGGAGACCCCTGTACTCCACATGTTAGGGGAATGCAGATGTGATCCACATACCACATTGAGTAAACCTGGTTTAGTTAAAGATGTTGAAAAACGGGTCGGAGAGATGGCTCAGTGGTTAAGAGCATTGCCTGCTCTTCCAAAGTTCAGAAGATCGATTCCTGGACATCACATAATTGCTTCAAAATGAGGTTTGGTGCCCTCTACTGGAAGCAGAAGGAAGAGGCAGGAGAGATGTCTTGGTGGTTAAGAGCATGCCTGCTGAGTTTGATTGATGGAGGTGGGTCATCTTTCTATCTGTTGTTTCATTGGTTAAGTAATAAAGAAACTGCCTTGGCCCCTTTAATAGGACAGAAAATTAGGTGGGTGGAGTAAACAGACAGAATGCTGGGAGAAAGAAGCCGAGTAAAGGAGTCGCCATGATTCTCCCACTCCAGACAGACACAGGTTAAGATCTTTCCTGGTAAGCCAGCTCGTGGTACTACACAGAATATTAGGAATGGGTTAGATCAATATGTAAGAGCTAGCCAATAAGAGGCCGGAACTAATGGGCCAGGCAGTGTTTAAAAGAATACAGTTTCCATGTAATTATTTAGGGGCATAAGCTAGCCATGTGGGCAGCCGGGTGGCGGGGATGCAGCCTCGCCGCTCTTATTTCAACAGAGTGGCACCCAACGTGGTAATGAACTCCACATAAAACCTGAGAGGTCTTAAAAAGGACACAGAGAGAATTTAAGACAGCTTTTTGCTGTTTGTGGGTTGCGTGCGGCAAAGAAATTGACCTGACTCAGCAACAGGAAAAAACTGGCTGTTTTAAAATGCCGGCTTTCTGGGGTGTGCCGCCATTACGATCTCTGTCTGGCTCCTGTAGGAGACAGAGCTTTTGAAGGGAGCATTTGGAGTAAAGTGCTACGGCTTGCTTGATGGCAATGTGGACTGCTGTGTGCCTGGAACTGTGTGTGACTCAGGGGCACCAAATGTTTCTTATGCAGGAGCAGCTCAGCTCTGCCATGAGGAACTCTGCTGGTCTCAGGCAGGAACTACCATAATTACCATAATAACAGCGCAGTTAAGGTTTAGACTGGGCAGGACACAGGCAGTACCATAATACCTCTAAATGTTGCAACTTACGTTTTTAAGAAGCGCTTAACATTTTTAAAAAATGCTCCTGGATAGTAAAAAAATTACAGATTCACAATAGAACTGATTCAGACACTGTTGGATGAATGTACGTAGGCTTGAGAGAGAGAAAAATATATATATAAAGAATAAAGTTAATGTCTTAAAAAAAGGGTAAAGTCTTTAAAGAGACAGAGTACAGATAGTTATAGATTAAAAGAAATAAAGAAAAATAAGCCACGTAAAAATGGAAAATTCACAGAGAGTCTGGATACTTTGTATTATTGTGTTTTCTTTAAAATTTTTGACTGTACAGGAGCTAAGTACAGAGAGACATTTCATTATATGGGCTGCCAAGCTAAACCAGAATGGACATAAGGGTATTATGATTTCAGAATATGGGTCTAAGGATATGATGCTTTGGAGAAGGTCTTCTTTTGTTTTCACAGAGGATGAGACTCTGTGGATTGCGTCTATCCCAATATGGTATGATAGACCACGCCCTCCTGAAAGGTTGCTGTGAACACCTTCAGAAAATTACTTCACTCAACTGCCAACTGAGATGACCCTGACACACAGGTTACACCATGAAAGATCTGAATAACAGCGCCCCCATTCAGCAGGAAGCAGTTTGGAGAGAAAAAACTGCGCCCATGTTCCCAAAATTGTTTATAAATGTTCTTTTACATTTAAAGGGGGATATGATATAGATATGAATAATTTGCTTTGGTGTGGATTTGAAGGTCAATTTTGTTATATGTATATGCATATTTCTAATCTTGATTAAGGTATTGTGACTGTATAGTTCATTTAAAAATGTAATGTATATAGGTTGTTAATGGATAATCATCGATAATTGTCAAGCTTTTAGTCATGTTAGTTAGATTTTCTAGATCTGCATAGATATATTTCAGCTAGATAGGCATTCTTCATATCTTTCAAAGACTGCAGAATATGGCATTTAATATTTTAATAACTTAGGGCTTTTCATGATAATGAGACACATCTGCTCCTGGCAGCATCAATCTACTTCAAGAGGAAGATGGGCACCGAAGAGGCTCCTTATGGAGTTTGATAGCCATTTGGGCAAGAAACTGCTCTTGCCTGGACTGTTGCATAAACTGGACACAGAGAACCCGCAGAAAGAGGACTGCTGAACTTGCCTAAAGGTGAGATGATCCTTCGGGGTTCCTGACTCATGAAAGAGTCTGCGAGATATTCTGCAGGACACAACAGAAAATGACTGAACTGTCTTTGGAATTTCCTGCTTCATGAAAATGTGTCTGCTGGATACTATGGGCCTGTAGGCCGAAGATGGATACTATGGGTCTGTAGGCCGAAGATGGATGCCCCAACGGGACAAAAGAACTTTGGGTGACTGTCCAGGCAGCGAGATGTCTCTGTCATTTCTAAAGTTTGAAGTTTCTTATTTCTTGTTTACTCAGGTAATATTATATCCTTCTGGAGTCTTTGATGGAGTTGAAGAATGGTTAGTTATAGTTATAGTTTTCCTTAGTTATGATAAAAGATAAAATAGATATAAATATTGTAACTATAATTCTTGCTTGATAACTGTTTTGTTATATGTAATCTTACTATCTTAATGTGAAAGCCTTTCTTTTTGTTTAAACAGAAAAAGGGGAAATGATGGAGGTGGGTCATCTTTCTATCTGTTGTTTCATTGGTTAAGTAATGAAGAAACTGCCTTGGCCCCTTTAATAGGACAGAAAATTAGGTGGGTGGAGTAAACAGATAGAATGCTGGGAGAAAGAAGCCGAGTAAAGGAGTCGCCATGATTCTCCCACTCCAGGCAGACGCAGGTTAAGATCTTTCCTGGTAAGCCAGCTCGTGGTACTACACAGAATATTAGGAATGGGTTAGATCAATATGTAAGAGCTAGCCAATAAGAAGCCGGAACTAATGGGCCAGGCAGTGCTTAAAAGAATACAGTTTCCATGTAATTATTTAGGGGCATAAGCTAGCCATGTGGGCAGCCGGGTGGCGGGGATGCAGCCCCACCGCTCTTATTTCAACATTTGATGAGGCCAATTGCAGACATACAGCCAGGGTCCAGGTTGTTGGGACTGAATCAGGCAAAACATTTTGATAGAGTAATAAAGACTAACAGCTCTATCACCATGAGCCAGCATGTTTCAGAGACACCACAAAGCAGAGTAAGGCATGATGGTTAGAAAAGCAAATACTAGCATGTTCATGTGCCTTAAAGAGAACTCACATCCAAGACAATCAAAGGACTAAACACCAACAAAAGCTCAACCAATTTAGAGCCAGAGAAACAATTTTATAGACCTCCTCTATGAGGTACATGAACATCCAATAGGTCCATTAAGACCTCTGTACTCCACATGTTAGGGGAATGGAATGTGATCCACATACCACATTGACTAAACCTGGTTTAGTTAAAGAAGTTGAAAAACGGGTCGGAGAGATGGCTCAGTGGTTAAGAGCATTGCCTGCTCTTCCAAAGATCAGAAGTTCGATTCCTGGACATCACATAATTGCTTCAAAATGAGGTTTGGTGCCCTCTACTGGAAGCAGAAGGAAAAGGCAGGAGAGATGTCTTGGTGGTTAAGAGAATGCCTGCTGAGTTTGATGAGGCCAAGTGCAGACATACAGCCAGGACCCAGGTTGTTGGGACTGAATCAGGAAAAACATTTTGTTAAAATAATAAAGACTCACAGCTCTATCACCATGAGCCAGCATGCTTCAGAGACACCACCAAGCAGAGTAAGGCAGGATGGTTAGAAGAAGAAAATACTAGCACGTTCATGTGCCTGAAGAAGAACTCACATCCAAGACATACAAAGGAACAAACACCAACAAAAGCTTAACCAATTTAAAGCCAGTGAAACAATTTGTCTAGACCTCCTCTATGAGGTACACGAATGGCCAACAGATCCCTGGAGACCCCTGTACTTCAAATATTAGGAAAATGCAGATGTGATCCACATATCATTGAGTACATCTGGTTTAGGTAAAGAAGTAGAAAAACGGGTTGGAGAGATGGCTCAGTGTTTAAGAGCATTTGTGCTCTTTCTTCCTCCTGTATCCAATTTCAAGCAACGACATAATGGCTCACAACCATCTGCACTGAGGTCTTGTGCCCTCTTTTGCATGCAGAAAGAAGCGCTCGAGAGATAGCTCAGTGGTTAAGAATCCTGGCTGCCCTTCTAAAGGTCAGAAGTTCGATTCCTGGCAACCACAGTTTTGCTCTCAAAATGAGATTTGGTGCCATCTACTGGCAACAGAAGGAAGAGGCAGGAGAGATGGCTCAGTGCTTAAGAGCATTGGCTGCTGAGTTTGATGAGGCCAAGTGCACACATAGAGTCGGGTCAGAGGACAGGGCCCACGTTATTGTGACTGAATTGGACAAACGTTTTTTTAGGATGTTAAAAACTCACAGCTCTATCACCATGAGACATCGTGCTTCAGAGACAACACTAAGGAGAGTAAGGCAAGATGGCTAGAAGAAGAAAACACTGGCATGTTCATGTGCCTTAAAGTGAACTCACATACAAGACAATCAAAGGACTACAAACACCAGCAAAATGTTAAGCAATTTAAAGCCAGAGAAACAATTTATCCTGACCTCCTCTATGAGGTACATGAACAGCCAATAGGTCCATGGACAAACCTGTACTCCACATGTTGGGGGAATGCAGATGTGATCCACACACCACATTGAGTAAACCTGGTTTAGTTAAAGAAGTGGAAAAACGGGTCGGAGAGATGGCTCAGTGGTTAAGAGCATTGCCTGCTCTTCCAAAGATCAGAAGTTCGATTCCTGGACATCACAGAATTGCTTCAAAATGAGGTTTGGAGCCCTCTACTGGAAGCAGAAGGAAGAGGCAGGAGAGATGTCTTGGTGGTTAAGAGCATGCCTGCTGAGTTTGATGAGGCCAAGTGCAGACATACAGCCAGGACACAGGTTTTTGGGACTGAATCGGGCAAAACATTTTGTTAGGATAATAAAGACTCACAGCTCTATCACCATGAGCCAGCATCCTTCAGAGACACCACCAAGCAGAGTAAGGCAGGATGGTTAGAAAAAGAAAATACTAGCACGTTCATGTGCCTGAAGAAGAACTCACATCCAAGACATACAAAGGAACAAACACCAACAAAAGCTTAACCAATTTAAAGCGAGTGAAACAATTTGTCTACACCTCCTCTATGAGGTACACGAATGGCCAACAGATCCATGGAGACCCCTGTACTTCAAATGTTAGGAAAATGCAGATGTGATCCACACATCATTGAGTACATCTGGTTTAGGTAAAGAAGTAGAAAAACGGGTTGGAGAGATGGCTCAGTGTTTAAGAGCACTTCGTGCTCTTTCTTCCTTCTGTATCCAATTTCAAGCAACCACATAATGGCTCACAACCATCTGCACTGAGGTCTTGTGCCCTCTTTTGCATGCAGAAAGAAGCGCTCGAGAGATTGCTCAGTGGTTAAGAATCCTGGATTCCCTTCTAAAGGTCAGAAGTTCGATTCCTGGCAACCACAGATTTGCTCTCAAAATGAGATTTGGTGCCATCTATTGGCTTCAGAAGGAAGAGGCAGGAGAGATGGCTCAGTGCTTAAGAGCATTGCCTGCTGAGTTTGATGAGGCCAAGTGCAGTCATAGAGTCAGGGCAAAGGCCCGGGCCCACGTTATTGTGACTGAATTGGGCAAACGTTTTTTTAGGATGTTAAAGACTCACAGCTCTATCACCATGAGACATCGTGCTTCAGAGACAACACTAAGGAGAGTAAGGCAAGATGGCTAGAAGAAGAAAACACTGGCATGTTCATGTGCCTTAAAGAGAACTCACATCCAAGACAATCAGAGGACTACAAACACCAGCAAAATGGTAACCAATTTAAAGCCAGAGAAACAATTTATCCTGACCTCTCCTATCAGGTACATGAACAGCCAATAGGTCCATGGACAAACCTGTACTCCACATGTTAGGGGAATGCAGATGTGATCCACACACCACATTGAGTAAACCTGGTTTAGTTAAAGAAGTGGAAAAACGGGTCGGAGAGATGGCTCAGTGGTTAAGAGCATTGCCTGCTCTTCCAAAGATCAGAAGTTCGATTCCTGGACATCACATAATTGCTTCAAAATGAGGTTTGGAACCCTCTACTGGAAGCAGAAGGAAGAGGCAGGAGAGATGTCTTGGTGGTTAAGAGCATGCCTGCTGAGTTTGATGAGGCCAAGTGCAGACATACAGCCAGGACACAGGTTGTTGGGACTGAATCAGGCAAAACATTTTGTTAGGATAATAAAGACTCACAGCTCTATCACCATGAGCCAGCATGCTTCAGAGACACCACCAAGCAGAGTAAGGCAGGATGGTTAGAAAAAGAAAATACTAGCACGTTCATGTGCCTGAAGAAGAACTCACATCCAAGACATACAAAGGAACAAACACCAACAAAAGCTTAACCAATTTAAAGCCAGTGAAACAATTTGTCTACACCTCCTCTATGAGGTACACGAATGGCCAACAGATCCATGGAGACCCCTGTACTTCAAATGTTAGGAAAATGCAGATGTGATCCACACATCATTGAGTACATCTGGTTTAGGTAAAGAAGTAGAAAAACGGGTTGGAGAGATGGCTCAGTGTTTAAGAGCATTTCGTGCTCTTTCTTCCTCCTGTATCCAATTTCAACCAACGACATAATGGCTCACAACCATCTGCACTGAGGTCTTGTGCCCTCTTTTGCATGCAGAAAGAAGCGCTCGAGAGATAGCTCAGTGGTTAAGAATCCTCGCTGCCCTTCTAAAAGTCAGAAGTTCGATTCCTGGCAACCACAGTTTTGCTCTCAAAATGAGATTTGGTGCCATCTACTGGCAACAGAAGGAAGAGGCAGGAGAGATGGCTCAGTGCTTAAGAGCATTGGCTGCTGAGTTTGATGAGGCCAAGTGCAGACATAGAGTCAGGGCAAAGGCCAGGGCCCACGTTATTGTGACTGAATTGGGCAAACGTTTTTTTAGGATGTTAAAGACTCACAGCTCTATCACCATGAGACATCGTGCTTCAGAGACAACACTAAGGAGAGTAAGGCAAGATGGCTAGAAGAAGAAAACACTGGCATGTTCATGTGCCTTAAAGAGAACTCACATCCAAGACAATCAAAGGACTAAAACATCAGCAAAATGTTAACCAATTTAAAGCCAGAGAAACAATTTATCCTGACCTCCTCTATCAGGTACATGAACAGCCAATAGGTCCATGGAGACCCCTGTACTCCACATGTTAGGGGAATGCAGATGTGATCCACACACCACATTGAGTAAACCTGGTTTAGTTAAAGAAGTTGAAAAACGGGTCGGAGAGATGGCTCAGTGGTTAAGAGCATTGCCTGCTCTTCCAACGATCAGAAGTTCGATTCCTGGACATCACATAATTGCTTCAAAATGAGGTTTGGTGCCCTCTACTGGAAGCAGAAGGAAGAGGCAGGAGAGATGTCTTGGTGGTTAAGAGCATGCCTGCTGAGTTTGATGAGGCCAAGTGCAGACATACAGCCAGGGCCCAGGTTGTTGGGACTGAATCAGGCAAAACATTTTGTTAAAATAATAAAGACTCACAGCTCTATCACCATGAGCCAGCATGCTTCAGAGACACCACCAAGCAGAGTAAGGCAGGATGGTTAGAAGAAGAAAATACTAGCACGTTCATGTGCCTGAAGAAGAACTCACATCCAAGACATACAAAGGAACAAACACCAACAAAAGCTTAACCAATTTAAAGCCAGTGAAACAATTTGTCTAGACCTCCTCTATGAGGTACACGAATGGCCAACAGATCCCTGGAGACCCCTGTACTTCAAATGTTAGGAAAATGCAGATGTGATCCACACATCATTGAGTACATCTGGTTTAGGTAAAGAAGTAGAAAAACGGGTTGGAGAGATGGCTCAGTGTTTAAGAGCATTTCGTGCTCTTTCTTCCTCCTGTATCCATTTTCAAGAAACCACATAATGGCTCACAACCATCTGCACTGAGGTCTTGTGCCCTCTTTTGCATCCAGAAAGAAGCGCTCGAGAGATAGCTCAGTGGTTAAGAATCCTGGCTGCCCTTCTAAAGGTCAGAAGTTCGATTCCTGGCAACCACAGTTTTGCTCTCAAAATGAGATTTGGTGCCATCTACTGGCTACAGAAGGAAGAGGCAGGAGAGATGGCTCAGTGCTTAAGAGCATTGGCTGCTGAGTTTGATGGGGCCAAGTGCAGACATGGAGTCAGGGCAAAGGCCAGGGCCCACGTTATTGTGACTGAATTGGGCAAACTTTTTTTAGGATGTTAAAGACTCACAGCTCTATCACCATGAGACATCGTGCTTCAGAGACAACACTAAGGAGAGTAAGGCAAGATGGCTAGAAGAAGAAAACACTGGCATGTTCATGTGCCTTAAAGAGAACTCACATCCAAGACAATCAAAGGACTAAAACACCAGCAAAATGTTAACCAATTTAAAGCCAGAGAAACAATTTATCCTGACCTCCTCTATCAGGTACATGAACAGCCAATAGGTCCATGGAGACCCCTGTACTCCACATGTTAGGGGAATGCAGATGTGTTCCACACACCACATTGAGTAAACCTGGTTTAGTTAAAGAAGTTGAAAAACGGGTCGGAGAGATGGCTCAGTGGTTAAGAGCATTGCCTGCTCTTCCAACGATCAGAATTTCGATTCCTGGACATCACATAATTGCTTCAAAATGAGGTTTGGTGCCCTCTACTGGAAGCAGAAGGAAGAGGCAGGAGAGATGTCTTGGTGGTTAAGAGCATGCCTGCTGAGTTTGATGAGGCCAAGTGCAGACATACAGCCAGGGCCCAGGTTGTTGGGACTGAATCAGGCAAAACATTTTGTTAAAATAATAAAGACTCACAGCTCTATCACCATGAGCCAGCATGCTTCAGAGACACCACCAAGCAGAGTAAGGCAGGATGGTTAGAAGAAGAAAATACTAGCACGTTCATGTGCCTGAAGAAGAACTCACATCCAAGACATACAAAGGAACAAACACCAACAAAAGCTTAACCAATTTAAAGCCAGTGAAACAATTTGTCTAGACCTCCTCTATGAGGTACACGAATGGCCAACAGATCCCTGGAGACCCCTGTACTTCAAATGTTAGGAAAATGCAGATGTGATCCACACATCATTGAGTACATCTGGTTTAGGTAAAGAAGTAGAAAAACGGGTTGGAGAGATGGCTCAGTGTTTAAGAGCATTTCGTGCTCTTTCTTCCTCCTGTATCCATTTTCAAGAAACCACATAATGGCTCACAACCATCTGCACTGAGGTCTTGTGCCCTCTTTTGCATCCAGAAAGAAGCGCTCGAGAGATAGCTCAGTGGTTAAGAATCCTGGCTGCCCTTCTAAAGGTCAGAAGTTCAATTCCTGGCAACCACAGTTTTGCTCTCAAAATGAGATTTGGTGCCATCTACTGGCTACAGAAGGAAGAGGCAGGAGAGATGGCTCAGTGCTTAAGAGCATTGGCTGCTGAGTTTGATGGGGCCAAGTGCAGACATGGAGTCAGGGCAAAGGCCAGGGCCCACGTTATTGTGACTGAATTGGGCAAACTTTTTTTAGGATGTTAAAGACTCACAGCTCTATCACCATGAGACATCGTGCTTCAGAGACAACACTAAGGAGAGTAAGGCAAGATGGCTAGAAGAAGAAAACACTGGCATGTTCATGTGCCTTAAAGAGAACTCACATCCAAGACAATCAAAGGACTAAAACACCAGCAAAATGTTAACCAATTTAAAGCCAGAGAAACAATTTATCCTGACTTCCTCTATCAGGTACATGAACAGCCAATAGGTCCATGGAGACCCCTGTACTCCACATGTTAGGGGAATGCAGATGTGATCCACACACCACATTGAGTAAACCTGGTTTAGTTAAAGAAGTTGAAAAACGGGTCGGAGAGATGGCTCAGTGGTTAAGAGCATTGCCTGCTCTTCCAACGATCAGAAGTTCGATTCCTGGACATCACATAATTGCTTCAAAATGAGGTTTGGTGCCCTCTACTGGAAGCAGAAGGAAGAGGCAGGAGAGATGTCTTGGTGGTTAAGAGCATGCCTGCTGAGTTTGATGAGGCCAAGTGCAGACATACAGCCAGGGCCCAGGTTGTTGGGACTGATTCAGGCAAAACATTTTGTTAAAATAATAAAGACTCACAGCTCTATCACCATGAGCCAGCATGCTTCAGAGACACCACCAAGCAGAGTAAGGCAGGATGGTTAGAAGAAGAAAATACTAGCACGTTCATGTGCCTGAAGAAGAACTCACATCCAAGACATACAAAGGAACAAACACCAACAAAAGCTTAACCAATTTAAAGCCAGTGAAACAATTTGTCTAGACCTCCTCTATGAGGTACACGAATGGCCAACAGATCCCTGGAGACCCCTGTACTTCAAATGTTAGGAAAATGCAGATGTGATCCACACATCATTGAGTACATCTGGTTTAGGTAAAGAAGTAGAAAAACGGGTTGGAGAGATGGCTCAGTGTTTAAGAGCATTTCGTGCTCTTTCTTCCTCCTGTATCCATTTTCAAGAAACCACATAATGGCTCACAACCATCTGCACTGAGGTCTTGTGCCCTCTTTTGCATCCAGAAAGAAGCGCTCGAGAGATAGCTCAGTGGTTAAGAATCCTGGCTGCCCTTCTAAAGGTCAGAAGTTCGATTCCTGGCAACCACAGTTTTGCTCTCAAAATGAGATTTGGTGCCATCTACTGGCTACAGAAGGAAGAGGCAGGAGAGATGGCTCAGTGCTTAAGAGCATTGGCTGCTGAGTTTGATGGGGCCAAGTGCAGACATGGAGTCAGGGCAAAGGCCAGGGCCCACGTTATTGTGACTGAATTGGGCAAACTTTTTTTAGGATGTTAAAGACTCACAGCTCTATCACCATGAGACATCGTGCTTCAGAGACAACACTAAGGAGAGTAAGGCAAGATGGCTAGAAGAAGAAAACACTGGCATGTTCATGTGCCTTAAAGAGAACTCACATCCAAGACAATCAAAGGACTACAAACACCAGCACAATATTAACCAATTTAAAGCCAGAGAAACAATTTATCCTGACCTCCTCTATCAGGTACATGAACAGCCAATAGGTCCATGGACAAACCTGTACTCCACATGTTAGGGGAATGCAGATGTGATCCACACTCCACATTGAGTAAACCTGGTTTAGTTAAAGAAGTGGAAAAACGGGTCGGAGAGATGGCACAGTGGTTAAGAGCATTGCCTGCTCTTCCAAAGATCAGAAGTTCGATTCCTGGACATCACATAATTGCTTCAAAATGAGGTTTGGTGCCCTCTACTGGAAGCAGAAGGAAGAGGCAGGAGAGATGTCTTGGTGGTTAAGAGCATTCCTGCTGTGTTTGATGAGGCCAAGTGCAGACATACAGCCAGGACCCAGGTTGTTGGGACTGAATCAGGCAAAACATTTTGTTAGGATAATAAAGACTCACAGCTCTATCACCATGAGACAGCATGCTTCAGAGACACCACCAAGCAGAGAAAGGCAAGATGGTTAGAAGAAGAAAATACTAGCACTTTCATGTGCATGAAGAAGAACTCACAACCAAGACATACAAAGGAACAAACACCAACAAAATCTTAACCAATTTAAAGCCAGTGAAACAATTTGTCTAGACCTCCTCTATGACGAATGGCCAACAGATCCATGGAGACCCCTGTAGTTCAAATGTTAGGAAAATGCAGATGTGATCCACACATCATTGAGTACATCTGGTTTAGGTAAAGAAGTAGAAAAACGGGTTGGAGAGATGGCTCAGTGTTTAAGAGCATTTCGTGCTCTTTCTTCCTCCTGTATCCAATTTCAAGAAACCACATAATGGCTCACAACCATCTGCACTGAGGTCTTGTGCCCTCTTTTGCATCCAGAAAGAAGCGCTCGAGAGATATCTCAGTGGTTAAGAATTCTGGCTGCCCTTCTAAAGGTCAGAAGTTCGATTCCTGGCAACCACAGTTTTGCTCTCAAAATGAGATTTGGTGCCATCTACTGGCTACAGAAGGAAGAGGCAGGAGAGATGGCTCAGTGCTTAAGAGCATTGGCTGCTGAGTTTGATGGGGCCAAGTGCAGACATGGAGTCAGGGCAAAGGCCAGGGCCCACGTTATTGTGACTGAATTGGGCAAACTTTTTTTAGGATGTTAAAGACTCACAGCTCTATCACCATGAGACATCGTGCTTCAGAGACAACAATAAGGAGAGTAAGGCAAGATGGCTAGAAGAAGAAAACACTGGCATGTTCATGTGCCTTAAAGAGAACTCACATCCAAGACAATCGAAAGACTACAAACACCAGCACAATATTAACCAATTTAAAGCCAGAGAAACAATTTATCCTGACCTCCTCTATCAGGTACATGAACAGCCAATAGGTCCATGGACAAACCTGTACTCCACATGTTAGGGGAATGCAGATGTGATCCACACACCACATTGAGTAAACCTGGTTTAGTTAAAGAAGTTGAAAAACGGGTCGGAGAGATGGCTCAGTGTTTAAGAGCATTGCCTGCTCTGCCAAAGATCAGAAGTTCGATTCCTGGACATCACATAATTGCTTCAAAATGAGGTTTGGTGCCCTCTACTGGAAGCAGAAGGAAGAGGCAGGAGAGATGTCTTGGTGGTTAAGAGCATGCCTGCTGAGTTTGATGAGGCCAAGTGCAGACATACAGCCAGGACCCAGGGTGTTGGGACTGAATCAGGCAAAACATTTTGTTAGGATAATAAAGACTCACAGCTCTATCACCATGAGCCAGCATGCTTCAGAGACACCACCAAGCAGAGAAAGGCAAGATGGTTAGAAGAAGAAAATACTAGCACTTTCATGTGCATGAAGAAGAACTCACAACCAAGACATACAAAGGAACAAACACCAACAAAATCTTAACCAATTTAAAGCCAGTGAAACAATTTGTCTAGACCTCCTCTATGACGAATGGCCAACAGATCCATGGAGACCCCTGTAGTTCAAATGTTAGGAAAATGCAGATGTGATCCACACATCATTGAGTACATCTGGTTTAGGTAAAGAAGTAGAAAAACGGGTTGGAGAGATGGCTCAGTGTTTAAGAGCATTTCGTGCTCTTTCTTCCTCCTGTATCCAATTTCAAGCAACCACATAATGGCTCAAAACCATCTGCACTGAGGTCTTGTGCTCTCTTTTGCATGCAGAAATAAGCGCTCGAGAGATAGCTCAGTGGTTAAGAATCCTCGCTGCCCTTCTAAAGGTCAGAAGTTCGATTCCTGGCAACCACAGTTTTGCTCTCAAAATGAGATTTGGTGCCATCTACTGGCAACAGAAGGAAGAGGCAGGAGAGATGGCTCAGTGCTTAAGAGCATTGCCTGCTGAGTTTGATGAGGCCAAGTGCAGACATAGAGTCAGGCCAGAGGACAGGGCCCACGTTATTATGACTGAATTGGACAAACGTTTTTTTAGGATGTTAAAGACTCACAGCTCTATCACCATGAGATATCGTGCTTCAGAGACAACACTAAGGAGAGTAAGGCAAGATGGCTAGAAGAAGAAAACACTGGCATGTTCATGTGCCTTAAAGAGAACTCACATACAAGACAATCAAAGGACTACAAACACCAGCAAAATGTTAACCAATTTAAAGCCAGAGAAACAATTTATCCTGACCTCCTCTATCAGGTACATGAACAGCCAATAGGTCCATGGACAAACCAGTACTCCACATGTTAGGGGAATGCAGATGTGATCCACACACCACATTGAGTAAACCTGGTTTAGTTAAAGAAGTGGAAAAACGGGTCGGAGAGATGGCTCAGTGGTTAAGAGCATTGCCTGCTCTTCCAAAGATCAGAAGTTCGATTCCTGGACATCACATAATTGCTTCAAAATGAGGTTTGGTGCCCTCTACTGGAAGCAGAAGGAAGAGGCAGGAGAGATGTCTTGGTGGTTAAGAGCATGCCTTCTGAGTTTGATGAGGCCAAGTGCAGACATACAGCCAGGACCAAGGTTGTTGGGACTGAATCAGGCAAAACATTTTGTTAGGATAATAAAGACTCACAGCTATATCACCATGAGCCAGCATGCTTCAGAGACACCACCAAGCAGAGTAAAGCAGGATGGTTAGAAGAAGAAAATACTAGCATGTTCTTGTGCCTGAAGAAGAACTCACATCCAAGACATACAGAGGAACAAACACCAACAAAAGCTTTACCAATTTAAAGCCAGGGAAACAATTTGTCTAGACCTCCTCTATGAAGTACACGAATGGCCAACAGATCCATGGAGACCCCTGTACTTTAAATATTAGGAAAATGCAGATGTGATCCACACATCATTGAGTACATCTGGTTTAGGTAAAGAAGTAGAAAAACGGGTTGGAGAGATGGCTCAGTGTTTAAGAGCATTTCGTGCTCTTTCTTCCTCCTGTATCCAATTTCAAGAAACCAAATAATGGCTCACAACCATCTGCACTGAGGTCTTGTGCCCTCTTTTGCATGCAGAAAGAAGCGCTCGAGAGATAGCTCAGTGGTTAAGAATCCTCGATGCCCTTCTAAAGGTCAGAAGTTCGATTCATGGCAACCACAGTTTTGCTCTCAAAATGAGATTTGGTGCCATCTACTGGGAACAGAAGGAAGAGACAGTAGAGATGGCTCAGTGCTTAAGAGCATTGGCTGCTGAGTTGGATGAGGCCAAATGCAGACATGGAGTCAGGGCAAAGGCCAGGGCCCACGTTATTGTGACTGAATTAGGCAAAGGATTTCTTAGGATGTTAAAGACTCACAGGTCTATCACCATGAGCCATCGTGCTTCAGAGACAACACTAAGGAGAGTAAGGCAAGATGGCTAGAAGAAGAAAACACTGGCATGTTCATGTGCCTTAAAGATTACTTACATCCAAGACAATCAAAGGACTACAAACACCAGCAAAATGTTAACCAAGTTTAAAGCCAGAGAAACAATTTATCCTGACCTCCTCTATCAGGTACATGAATAGCCAATAGGTCCATGGAGACCCCTGTACTCCACATGTTAGGGGAATGCAGATGTGATCCACACACCACATTGAGTAAACCTGGTTTAGTTAAAGAAGTTGAAAAACGGGTCGGAGAGATGGCTCAGTGGTTAAGAGCATTGCCTGCTCTTCCAAAGATCAGAAGTTCGATTCCTGGACATCACATAATTGCTTCAAAATGAGGTCTGATGCCCTCTACTGGAAGCAGAAGGAAAAGGGAGGAGAGATGTCTTGGTGGTTAAGAGGATGCCTGCTGAGTTTGATGAGGCCAAGTGCAGACATACAGCCAGGACCCAGGTTGTTGGGACTGAATCAGGCAAAACATTTTGTTAGGATAATAAAGACTCACAGCTCTATCACCATGAGCCAGCATGCTTCAGAGACACCACCAAACAGAGCAAGGCAAGATGGTTAGAAGAAGAAAATACTAGCACGTTCATGTGCCTGAAGAAGAACTCACATCCAAGACATACAAAGGAACAAACACCAACAAAAGCTTAACCAATTTAAAGCCAGGGAAACAATTTGTCTAGACCTCCTCTATGAGGTCCACGAATGGCCAACAGATCCATGGAGACCCCTGTACTTCAAATATTAGGAAAATGCAGATGTGATCCACACATCATTGAGTACATCTGGTTTAGGTAAAGAAGTAGAAAAACGGGTTGGAGAGATGGCTCAGTGTTTAAGAGCATTTCGTGCTCTTTCTTCCTCCTGTATCCAATTTCAAGCAACCAAATAATGGCTCACAACCATCTGCACTGAGGTCTTGTGCCCTCTTTTGCATGCAGAAAGAAGCGCTCGAGAGATAGCTCAGTGGTTAAGAATCCTCGATGCCCTTCTAAAGGTCAGAAGTTCGATTCCTGGCAACCACAGTTTTGCTCTCAAAATGAGATTTGGTGCCATCTACTGACAACAGAAGGAAGAGACAGTAGAGATGGCTCAGTGCTTAAGAGCATTGGCTGCTGAGTTTGATGAGGCCAAGTGCAGACATAGAGTCAGGGCAAAGGCCAGGGCCCACGTTATTGTGACTGAATTGGGCAAACTTTTTTTTTGGATGTTAAAGACTCACAGCTCTATCACCATGAGACATCGTGCTTCAGAGACAACACTAAGGAGAGTAAGGCAAGATGGCTAGAAGAAGAAAACACTGGCATGTTCATGTGCCTTAAAGAGAACTCACATCCAAGACAATCAAAGGACTACAAACACCAGCAAAATGTTAACCAATTTAAAGCCAGAGAAACAATTTATCCTGACCTCCTCTATCAGATACATGAACAGCCAATAGGTACATGGAGACCCCTGTACTCCAAATGTTAGGGGTATGCAGATGTGATCCACACACCACATTGAGTAAACCTGGTTTAGTTAAAGAAGTTGAAAAACGGGTTGGAGAGATGGCTCAGTGGTTAAGAGCATTGCCTGCTCTTCCAAAGATCAGAAGTTCGATTCCTGGACATCACATAATTGCTTCAAAATGAGGTTTGGTGCCCTCTACTGGAAGCAGAAGGAAGAGGCAGGAGAGAAGTCTTGGTGGTTAAGAGCATGCCTTCTGAGTTTGATGAGGCCACGTTCAGACATACAGCCAGGGCCCAGGTTTTTCGGACTGAATCAGGCAAAACATTTTGTTAGGATAATAAAGACTCACAGCTCTATCACCATGAGCCAGCATGCTTCAGACACACCACCAAGCAGAGCAAGGCAAGATGGTTAGAAGAAGAAAATACTAGCATGTTCATGTGCCTTAAAGATTACTTACATCCAAGACAATCAAAGGACTACAAACACCAGCAAAATGTTAACCAATTTAAAGCCAGAGAAACAATTTATCCTGACTTCCTCTATCAGGTACATGAACAGCCAATAGGTCCATGGAGACCCCTGTACTCCACATGTTAGGGGAATGCAGATGTGATCCACAAACCACATTGAGTAAACCTGGTGTAGTTAAAGAAGTTGAAAAACGGGTCGGAGAGATGGCTCAGTGCTTAAGAGCATTGGCTGCTGAGTTGGATGAGGCCAAGTGCAGACATGGAGTCAGGGCAAAGGCCAGGGCCCACGTTATTGTGACTGAATTAGGCAAAGGTTTTCTTAGGATGTTAAAGACTCACAGGTCTATCACCATGAGCCATCGTGCTTCAGAGACAACACTAAGGAGAGTAAGGCAAGATGGCTAGAAGAAGAAAACACTGGCATGATCATGTGCCTTAAAGATTACTTACATCCAAGACAATCAAAGGACTACAAACACCAGCAAAATGTTAACCAATTTAAAGCCAGAGAAACAATTTATCCTGACCTCCTCTATCAGGTACATGAACAGCCAATAGGTCCATGGAGACCCCTGTACTCCACATGTTAGGGGAATGCAGATGTGATCCACACACCACATTGAGTAAACCTGGTTTAGTTAAAGAAGTTGAAAAACGGGTCGGAGAGATGGCTCAGTGCTTAAGAGCATTGCCTGCTCTTCCAACGATCAGAAGTTCGATTCCTGGACATCACATAATTGCTTCAAAATGAGGTTTGGTGCCCTCTACTGGAAGCAGAAGGAAGAGGCAGGAGAGATGTCTTGGTGGTTAAGAGCATGCCTGCTGAGTTTGATGAGGCCAAGTGCAGATATACAGGCAGGACCCAGGTTGTTGTGACTGAATCAGGCAAAACTTTTTGTTAGGATAATAAAGACTCACAGCTCTATCACCATGAGCCAGCATGCTTCAGAGACACCACCAAGCAGAGCAAGGCAAGATGGTTAGAAGAAGAAAATACTAGCACGTTCATGTGCCTGAAGAAGAACTCACATCCAAGACATACAAAGGAACAAACACCAACAAAAGCTTAACCAATTTAAAGCCAGGGAAACAATTTGTGTAGATCTCCTCTATGAGGTACACGAATGGCCAACAGATCCATGGAGACTCTTGTACTTCAAATGTTAGGAAAATGCAGATGTGATCCACACATCATTGAGTACATCTGGTTTAGGAAAAGAAGTAGAAAAACGGGTTGGAGAGATGGCTCAGGGTTTAAGAGCATTTCCTGCTCTTTCTTCCTCCTGTATCCAATTTCAAGCAACCACATAATGGCTCACAACCATCTGCACTGAGGTCTTGTGCCCTCTTTTGCATGCAGAAAGAAGCGCTCGAGAGATAGCTCAGTGGTTAAGAATCCTGGCTGCCCTTCTAAAGGGCAGAAGTTCGATTCCTGGCAACCACAGTTTTGCTCTCAAAATGAGATTTGGTGCCATCTACTGGCTACAGAAGGAAGAGGCAGGAGAGATGGCTCAGTGCTTAAGAGCATTGGCTGCTAAGTTTGATGAGGCCAAGTGCAGACATAGAGTCAGGGCAAAGGCCAGGGCCCACGTTATTGTGACTGAATTGGGCAAAGGTTTTTTTAGGATGTTAAAGACTCACAGCTCTATCACCATGAGACATCGTGCTTCAGAGACAACACTAAGGAGAGTAAGGCAAGATGGCTAGAAGAAGAAAACACTGGCATGTTCATGTGCCTTAAAGAGAAGTCACATCCAAGACAATCAGAGGACTACAAACACCAGCACAATGTTAACCAATTTAAAGCCAGAGAAACAATTTATCCTGAACTCCTCTATCAGGTACATGAACAGCCAATAGGTCCATGGACAAACCTGTCCTCCACATGTTAGGGGAATGCAGATGTGATCCACACACCACATTGAGTAAACCTGGTTTAGTTAAAGAAGTTGAAAAACGGGTCGGAGAGATGGCTCAGTGGTTAAGAGCATTGCTTGCTCTTCCAAAGATCAGAAGTTCGATTCCTGGACATCACATAATTGCTTCAAAATGAGGTTTGGTGCCCTCTACTGGAAGCAGAAGGAAGAGGCAGGAGAGAAGTCTTGGTGGTTAAGAGCATGCCTGCTGAGTTTGATGAGGCCAATTACAGACATACAGCCAGGGCCCAGGTTGTTGGGACTGTATCAGGCAAAACATTTTGTTAAAATAATAAAGACTCACAGCTCTATCACCATGAGCCAACATGCTTCAGAGACACCACCAAGCAGAGTAAAGCAGGATGGTTAGAAGAAGAAAATACTAGCATGTTCATGTGCCTGAAGAAGAACTCACATCCAAGACATACAAAGGAACAAACACCAACAAAAGCTTAACCAATTTAAAGCCAGTGAAACAATTTGTCTAGACCTCCTCTATGATGTACACGAATGGCCAACAGATCCATGGAGACCCCTGTACTTCAAATATTAGGAAAATGCAGATGTGATCCACACATAATTGAGTACATCTGGTTTAGGTAAAGAAGTAGAAAAACGGGTTGGAGAGATGGCTCAGTGTTTAAGAGCATTTCGTGCTCTTTCTTCCTCCTGTATCCAATTTCAAGCAACCACATAATGGCTCACAACCATCTGCACTGAGGTCTTGTGCCCTCTTTTGCATGCAGAAAGAAGCGCTCGAGAGATAGCTCAGTGGTTAAGAATCCTGGCTGCCCTTCTAAAGGTCAGAAGTTCGATTCATGGCAACCACAGTATTGCTCTCAAAATGAGATATGGTGCCATCTACTGGGAACAGAAGGAAGAGACAGTAGAGATGGCTCAGTGCTTAAGAGCATTGGCTGCTGAGTTGGATGAGGCCAAGTGCAGACATGGAGTCAGGGCAAAGGCCAGGGCCCACGTTATTGTGACTGAATTAGGCAAAGGTTTTCTTAGGATGTTAAAGACTCACAGGTCTATCACCATGAGCCATCGTGCTTCAGAGACAACACTAAGGAGAGTAAGGCAAGATGGCTAGAAGAAGAAAACACTGGCATGTTCATGTGCCTTAAAGAGAACTCACATACAAGACAATCAAAGGACTACAAACACCAGCAAAATGTTAACCAATTTAAAGCCAGAGAAACAATTGATCCTGACCTCCTCTATCAGGTACATGAACAGCCAATAGGTCCATGGACAAACCTGTACTCCACATGTTAGGGGAATGCAGATGTGATCCACACACCACATTGAGTAAACCTGGTTTAGTTAAAGAAGTTGAATAACGGGTCGGAGAGATGGCTCAGTAGTTAAGAGAATTGCCTGCTCTTCCAACGATCAGAAGTTCGATTCCTGGACATCACATCATTGCTTCAAAATGAGGTTTGGTGCCCTCTACTGGAAGCAGAAGGAAGAGGCAGGAGAGATGTCTTGGTGGTTAAGAGAATGCCTTCTGATTTTGATGAGGCCAAGTGCAGACATACAGCCAGGACCCAGGTTGTTGGGACTGAATCAGGCAAAACATTTTGTTAGGATAATAAAGACTCACAGCTCTATCACCATGAGCCAGCATGCTTCAGAGACACCACCAAGCAGAGCAAGGCAAGATGGTTAGAAGAAGAAAATACTAGCACGTTCATGTGCCTAAAGAAGAACCCACATCCAAGACATACAAAGGAACAAACACCAACAAAAGCTTAACCAATTTAAAGCCAGTGAAACAATTTGTCTACACCTAGTCTATGATGTACACGAATGGCCAACAGATCCATGGAGACCCCTGTACTTCAAATATTAGGAAAATGCAGATGTAATCCACACATCATTGAGTACATCTGGTTTAGGTAAAGAAGTAGAAAAACGGGTTGGAGAGATGGCTCAGTGTTTAAGAGCATTTCGTGCTCTTTCTTCCTCCTGTAATCAATTTCAAGCAACCAAATAATGGCTCACAACCATCTGCACTGAGGTCTTGTGCCCTCTTTTGCATGCAGAAATAAGCGCTCGAGAGATAGCTCAGTGGTTAAGAATCCTCGATGCCCTTCTAAAGGTCAGAAGTTCGATTCCTGGCAACCACAGTTTTGCTCTCAAAATGAGATTTGGTGCCATCTACTGGCAACAGAAGGAAGAGAGAGTTGAGATGGCTCAGTGCTTAAGAGCATTGGCTGCTGAGTTTGATGAGGCCAAGTGCAGACATAGAGTCAGGGCAAAGGCCAGGGCCCACGTTATTGTGACTGAATTGGGCAAACGATTTTTTTTGGATGTTAAAGACTCACAGCTCTATCACCATGAGACATCCTGCTTCAGAGACAACACTAAGGAGAGTAAGGCAAGATGGCTAGAAGAAGAAAACACTGGCATGTTCATGTGCCTTAAAGAGATCTCACATCCAAGACAATCAAAGGACTACAAACACCAGCAAAATGTTAACCAATTTAAAGCCAGAGAAACAATATATCCTGACCTCCTCTATCAGATACATGAACAGCCAATAGGTCCATGGAGACCACTGTACTCCAAATGTTAGGGGAATGCAGATGTGATCCACTCACCACATTGAGTAAACCTGGTTTAGTTAAAGAAGTTGAAAAACGGGTCGGAGAGATGGCTCAGTGGTTAAGAGCATTGCCTGCTCTTCCAAAGATCAGAAGTTCGATTCCTGGACATCACATAATTGCTTCAAAATGAGGTTTGGTGCCCTCTACTGGAAGCAGAAGGAAGAGGCAGGAGAGATGTCTTGGTGGTTAAGAGAATGCCTGCTGAGTTTGATGAGGCCAAGTGCATACATACAGCCAGGACCCAGGTTGTTGGGACTGAATCAGGCAAAACATTTTGTTAGGATAATAAAGACTCACAGCTCTATCACCATGAGCCAGCATGCTTCAGAGACAATACCAAGCAGAGCAAGGCAAGATGTTTAGAAGAAGAAAATACTAGCACGTTCATGTGCCTGAAGAAAAACTCACATCCAAGACATACAAAGGAACAAACACCAACAAAAGCTTAACCAATTTAAAGCCAGTGAAACAATTTGTCTAGACCTCCTCTATGAGGTACACGAATGGCCAACAGATCCATGGAGACCCCAGTACTTCAAATGTTAGGAAAATGCAGATGTGATCCACACATCATTGAGTACATCTGGTTTAGGTAAAGAAGTAGAAAAACGGGTTGGAGAGATAGCTCAGTGGTTAAGAACCCTGGCTGCCCTTCTAAAGGTCAGATGTTCGATTCCTGGCAACCACAGTTTTGCTCTCAAAATGAGATTTGTTGCCATCTACTGGCAACAGAAGGAAGAGGCAGGAGAGATGGCTCAGTGCTTAAGAGCATTGGCTGCTGAGTTTGATGAGGCCAAGTGCAGACATAGAGTCAGGGCAAAGGCCAGGGCCCACGTTATTGTGACTGAATTGGGCAAACGTTTTTTTTGGATGTTAAAGACTCACAGCTCTATCACCATGAGACATCGTGCTTCAGAGACAACACTAAGGAGAGTAAGGCAAGATGGCTAGAAGAAGAAAACACTGGCATGTTCATGTGCCTTAAAGAGAACTTACATCCAAGACAATCAAAGGACTACAAACACCAGCAAAATGTTAACCAATTTAAAGCCAGAGAAACAATTTATCCTGACCTCCTCTATCAGGTACATGAACAGCCAATAGGTCCATGGAGACCCCTGTACTCCACATGTTAGGGGAATGCAGATGTGATCCACACACCACATTGAGTAAACCTGGTTTAGTTAAAGAAGTTGAAAAACGGGTCGGAGAGATGGCTCAGTGCTTAAGAGCATTGCCTGCTCTTCCAAAGATCAGAAGTCCGATTCCTGGACATCACATAATTGCTTCAAAATGAGGTTTGGTGCCCTCTACTGGAAGCAGAAGGAGGAGGCAGGAGAGATGTCTTGGTTGTTAAGAGCATGCCTTCTGAGTTTGATGAGGCCAAGTGCAGACATACAGCCAGGGCCCAGGTTTTTCGGACTGAATCAGGCAAAACATTTTGTTAGGATAATAAAGACTCACAGCTCTATCACCATGAGCCAGCATGCTTCAGAGACACCACCAAGCAGAGCAAGGCAAGATGGCTAGAAGAAGAAGATACTAGCATGTTCATGTGCCTGAAGAACTCACATCCAAGACATACAAAGGAACAAACACCAACAAAAGCTTAACCAATTTAAAGCCAGTGAAACAATTTGTCTAGACCTCTTCTATGAGGTACACGAATGGCCAACATATCCATGGAGACCCCTGTACTTCAAATGTTAGGAAAATGCAGATGTGATCCACACATCATTGAGTACATCTGGTTTACGTAAAGAAGTAGAAAAACGGGTTGGAGAGATAGCTCAGTGGTTAAGAATCCTCGCTGCCCTTCTAAAGGTCAGAAGTTCCATTCCTGGCAACCACAGTTTTGCTCTCAAAATGAGATTTGGTGCCATCTACTGGCTACAGAAGGAAGAGGCAGGAGAGATGGCTCAGTGCTTAAGAGCATTGGCTGCTAAGTTTGATGAGGCCAAGTGCAGACATAGAATCAGGGCAAAGGCCAGGGCCCACGTTATTGTGACTGAATTGGGCAAACGTTTTTTTAGGATGTTAAAGACTCACAGCTCTATCACCATGAGACATCGTGCTTCAGACACAACACTAAGGAGAGTAAGGCAAGATGGCTAGAAGAAGAAAACACTGGCATGTTCATGTGCCTTAAAGAGAACTCACATCCAAGACAGTCAAAGGACTACAAACACCAGCAAAATGTTAACCAATTTAAAGCCAGAGAAACAATTTATCCTGACTTCCTCTATCAGGTACATGAACAGCCAATAGGTCCATGGAGACGCCTGTAGCCCACATGTTAGTGGAATGCAGATGTGATCCACACACCACATTGAGTAAATCTGGTTTAGTTAAAGAAGTTGAAAAACGGGTCGGAGAGATGGCTCAGTGGTTAAGAGCATTGCCTACTCTTCAAAAGATCAGAAGTTCGATTCCTGGACATCACATAATTGCTTCAAAATGAGGTTTGGTGCCCTCTACTGGAAGCAGAAGGAAGAGGCAGGAGAGATGTCTTGGTGGTTAAGAGCATGCCTGCTGAGTTTGATGAGGCCAAGTGCAGACATACAGGCAGGACCCAGGTTGCTGGGACTGAATCAGGCAAAACATTTTGTTAGGATAATAAAGACTCACAGCTCTATCACCATGAGCCAGCATGCTTCAGAGACACCACCAAGCAGAGCAAGGCAAGATGGTTAGAAGAAGAAAATACTAGCACGTTCATGTGCCTGAAAAAGAACTCACATCCAAGACATACAAAGGAACAAACACCAACAAAAGCTTAACCAATATAAAGCCAGTGAAACAATTTGTCTAGACCTCCTCTATGAGGTACACGAATGGCAAACAGATCCATGGAGACCCCTGTACTTCAAATGTTAGGAAAATGCAGATGTGATCCACACATCATTGAGTACATCTGGTTTAGGTAAAGAAGTAGAAAAACGGGTTGGAGAGATGGCTCAGTGTTTAAGAGCATTTCGTGCTCTTTCTTCCTCCTGTATCCAATTTCAAGCAACCACATAATGGCTGACAACCATCTGCACTGAGGTCTTGTGCCCTCTTTTGCATGCAGAAATAAGCGCTCGAGAGATAGCTCAGTGGTTAAGATTCCTGGCTGCCCTTCTAAAGGTCAGAAGTTCGATTCCTGGCAACCACAGTTTTGCTCTCAAAATGAGATTTGGTGCCATCTACTGGCAACAGAAGGAAGAGGCAGGAGAGATGGCTCAGTGCTTAAGAGCATTGGCTGCTGAGTTTGATGAGGCCAAGTGCAGACATAGAGTCAGGGCAAAGGCCAGGGCCCACGTTATTGTGACTGAATTGGGCAAACGTTTTTTTAGGATGTTAAAGACTCACAGCTCTATCACCATGAGACATCGTGCTTCAGAGACAAAACTAAGGAGAGTAAGGCAAGATGGCTAGAAGAAGAAAACACTGGCATGTTCATGTGCCTTAAAGAGAACTCACATCCAAGACAATCAAAGGACTACAAACACCAGCAAAATGTTAACCAATTTAAAGCCAGAGAAACAATTTATCCTGACCTCCTTTATCAGGTACATGAACAGCCATTAGGACCATGGAGACGCCTGTAGCCCACATTTGAGGGGAATGCAGATGTGATCCACACACCACATTGAGTAAACATGGTTTAGTTAAAGAAGTGGAAAAACGGGTCGGAGAGATGGCTCAGTGGTTAAGAGCATTGCCTGCTCTTCCAAAAATCAGAAGTTCGATTCCTGGACATCACATAATTGCTTCAAAATGAGGTTTGTTGCCCTCTACAGGAAGCAGAAGGAAGAGGCAGGAGAGATGTCTTGGTGGTTAAGAGCATGCCTGCTGAGTTTGATGAGGCCAAGTGCAGACATACAGGGAGGACCCAGGTTGTTGGGACTGAATCAGGCAAAACATTTTGTTAGGATAATAAAGACTCACAGCTCTATAACCATGAGCCAGCAGGCTTCAGAGACACCACCAAGCAGAGCAAGGCAAGATGGTTAGAAGAAGAAAATACTAGCATGTTCATGTGCCTGAAGAAGAACTCACATCCAAGACATACAAAGGAACAAACACCAACAAAAGCTTAACCAAATTAAAGCCAGTGAAACAATTTGTCTAGACCTCCTCTATGAGGTACTCGAATGGCCAACAGATCCATGGAGACCCCTGTACTTCAAATGTTAGGAAAATGCAGATGTGATCCACACATCATTGAGTACATCTGGTTTAGGTAAAGAAGTAGAAAAACGGGTTGGAGAGATGGCTCAGTGTTTAAGAGCATTTCGTGCTCTTTCTTCCTCCTGTATCCAATTTCGAGCAACCACATAATGGCACACAACCATCTGCACTGAGGTCTTGTGCCCTCTTTTGCATGCAGAAAGAAGCGCTCGAGAGATAGCTCAGTGGTTAAGATTCCTGGCTTCCCTTCTAAAGGTCAGAAGTTCGATTCCTGGCAACCACAGTTTTGCTCTCAAAATGAGATTTGGTGCCATCTACTTGCAACAGAAGGAAGAGGCAGGAGAGATGGCTCAGTGCTTAAGAGCATTGGCTGCTGAGTTTGATGAGGCCAAGTGCAGACATAGAGTCAGGGCAAAGCCCAGGGCCCACGTTAATGTGACTGAATTGGGCAAACGTTTTTTTAGGATGTTAAAGACTCACAGCTCTATCACCATGACACATCGTGCTTCAGAGACAACACTGAGGAGAGTAAGGCAAGATGGCTAGAAGAAGAAAACACTGGCATGTTCATGTGCCTTAAAGAGAACTCAGATACAAGACAATCAAAGGACTACAAACACCAGCAAAATGTTAACCAATTTAAAGCCAGAGAAAGAATTTATCCTGACCTCCTCTATCAGGTGCAGGAACAGCCAATTGTTCCATGGAGATGCCTGTAGCCCACATGTTAGGGGAATGCAGATGTGATCCACACACCACATTGAGTAAACCTGGTTTAGTTAAAGAAGTGGAAAAACGGGTCGGAGAGATGGCTCAGTGGTTAAGAGCATTGCCTGCTCTTCCAAAGATCAGAAGTTCGATTCCTGGACATCACATAATTGCTTCAAAATGAGGTTTGGTGCCCTCTACTGGAAGCAGAAGGAAGAGGCAGGAGAGATGTCTTGGTGGTTAAGAGCATGCCTGCTGAGTTTGATGAGGCCAAGTGCAGACATACAGCCAGGGCCCAGGTAATTGGGACTGAATCAGGCAAAACATTTTGTTAGGATAATAAAGACTCACAGCTCTATCACCATGAGCCAGCATGCTTCAGAGACACCACCAAGCAGAGTAAGGCAGGATGGTTAGAAGAAGAAAATACTAGCATGTTCATGTGCCTGAAGAAGAACTCACATCCAAGACATACAAAGGAACAAACACCAACAAAAGCTTAACCAATTTAAAGCCAGGGAAACAATTTTTCTAGACCTCCTCTATGAGGTACACGAATGGCCAACAGATCCATGGAGACCCCTGTACTTCAAATGTTAGGAAAATGCAGATGTGATCCACACATCATTGAGTACATCTGGTTTGGGTAAAGAAGTAGAAAAACGGGTTGGAGAGATGGCTCAGTGTTTAAGAGCATTTCGTGCTCTTTCTTCCTCCTGTATCCAATTTCAAGCAACCACATAATGGCTCACAACCATCTGCACTGAGGTCTTGTGCCCTCTTTTGCATGCAGAAAGAAGAGCTCGAGAGATAGCTCAGTGGTTAAGATTCCTGGCTGCCCTTCTAAAGGTCAGAAGTTCGATTCCTGGCAACCACAGTTTTGCTCTCAAAATGAGATTTGGTGCCATCTACTGGCAACAGAAGGAAGAGGCAGGAGAGATGGCTCAGTGCTTAAGAGCATTGGCTGCTGAGTTTGATGAGGCCAAGTGCAGACATAGAGTCAGGGCAAAGGCCAGGGCCCACGTTATTGTGACTGAATTGGGCAAACGTTTTTTTAGGATGTTAAAGACTCACAGCTCTATCACCATGAGACATCGTGCTTCAGAGACAACACTAAGGAGAGTAAGGCAAGATGGCTAGAAGAAGAAAACACTGGCATGTTCATGTGCCTTAAAGAGAACTCACATCCAAGACAATCAAAGGACTACAAACACCAGCAAAATGTTAACCAATTTAAAGCCAGAGAAACAATTTATCCTGACCTCCTTTATCAGGTACATGAACAGCCATTAGGTCCATGGAGACGCCTGTAGCCCACATTTGAGGGGAATGCAGATGTGATCCACACACCACATTGAGTAAACATGGTTTAGTTAAAGAAGTGGAAAAACGGGTCGGAGAGATGGCTCAGTGGTTAAGAGCATTGCCTGCTCTTCCAAAAATCAGAAGTTCGATTCCTGGACATCACATAATTGCTTCAAAATGAGGTTTGGTGCCCTCTACAGGAAGCAGAAGGAAGAGGCAGGAGAGATGTCTTGGTGGTTAAGAGCATGCCTGCTGAGTTTGATGAGGCCAAGTGCAGACATACAGGGAGGACCCAGGTTGTTGGGACTGAATCAGGCAAAACATTTTGTTAGGATAATAAAGACTCACAGCTCTATAACCATGAGCCAGCAGGCTTCAGAGACACCACCAAGCAGAGCAAGGCAAGATGGTTAGAAGAAGAAAATACTAGCATGTTCATGTGCCTGAAGAAGAACTCACATCCAAGACATACAAAGGAACAAACACCAACAAAAGCTTAACCAATTTAAAGCCAGTGAAACAATTTGTCTAGACCTCCTCTATGAGGTACTCGAATGGCCAACAGATCCATGGAGACCCCTGTACTTCAAATGTTAGGAAAATGCATATGTGATCCACACATCATTGAGTACATCTGGTTTAGGTAAAGAATTAGAAAAACGGGTTGGTGAGATGGCTCAGTGTTTAAGAGCATTTCGTGCTCTTTCTTCCTCCTGTATCCAATGTCGAGCAACCACATAATGGCACACAACCATCTGCACTGAGGTCTTGTGCCCTCTTTTGCATGCAGAAAGAAGCGCTCGAGAGATAGCTCAGTGGTTAAGATTCCTGGCTTCCCTTCTAAAGGTCAGAAGTTCGATTCCTGGCAACCACAGTTTTGCTCTCAAAATGAGATTTGGTGCCATCTACTTGCAACAGAAGGAAGAGGCAGGAGAGATGGCTCAGTGCTTA